>NW_026262581.1:107062770-107687770 GCF_021869535.1 Mytilus californianus
ATAGCACTTGATATGAACAAACCATTAGTTATACACTGTAGAGATGCTGAACAAGATACACTAGCCATATTGGAAGAGGTTAAGATTCTATATTTAATCTGTGTAGTGGCAACTGTTCATGCTGTAAACTTATAATTACAAAATTGTTTCTTTTTATTTTTAAAAAGGAGATACAGTGAATTTACTTATACATTGTACATGTTAAAGCAAACAAAAAATATGCAGCAAAATGTTATAACTGGTAATGTACATGTTCTAAACAATGAAATTACACTTAAAGTAATGCTAGTTAAGGAAAGTGTTTATATTATTTGGCTGTATTTGGATTTTTAGGCAGTTAAGCTGCCTTATGCTAGCACTCTAGATTTGCATTTTTCCTCGGGAATACTGAAATAGGTGTCATTGTCCTTATCTAGCAGGCTGGTAATTCATGTATAACTAATTGGACACTTTTTTCATTCTTTTAGTTCTGGAATACAAAAAATATGTCTAATATAACCTTAAATGATCGTCGAACAACCCAAAATCAATGACGTTGCACATTGGAAATAGTGCTTAACGGAAAGTCTTACATTGAGTTTAATCTTCTGTGCTTTTGATAACAATGTTAAAGAACAAGTGTATGAAATAATTCATCGCTGAAAAATTTCTATATACAAGTCGTTTACATTTACCAAATGACAAATTGCGCAAGGATATAGTTTGGCTGTAATTTTAAACTAGTAGACGAAAAGTAGATTTCAAGGATTTATAACAAACGTTAAGCTGTGATCAATACTATATTGCAACTTTGTTTACATGAATCGTGCCTATTACAGTGTCGTTTAAATGTAGCAGTCATGTGGCAGTCTTTTGGCAGTCATGCATTGATCACTTTATTAACGCTTTCCTTCCTCTATTATATTATTCCATTTTATTACATAACAGGCTTTGTCAAATGAAGTTGTTAAAGTTGGAAAATAAAATGATTTAACAGCTAAGTTCAAGTTTTTGGTCACGTGACAGAAGGTCAGAGTTTATCTTGTATGCATTGTTTTCGGTTGTTTTTTTTAAGTTTAAGGTTTTATCTTTGTTACTGGTGAAAAAATAATCAATTCTAATTTAAAAAATTTCTCACGTCAAACAAAAACCTGTAAAGGGCCCCTTTACTACTTTGCCTATACGGAAACAGCTATAAATATTTTACATATGGGTCATTGAAAAATTTATTTATAGATCGATAACATTCTATTTTATAATTCTTATGTCATGGAGACAAAAGGAAGCGCGGGAAACAACACATAAAATCAGATCTATTGTTGTTTTATAATCTTTATTGAAAGAACTAAAACAATATTATATGAGACAAATATATCTTATTGAATTTAACAAGAGATATATATTTCTATTATTTAACACTGTGACACTGACATATCGAGCATAGCTCTCCATCCTTTTTCAGGGGTTTCTTGTTCTTCCGATCGTGTTTGACCCCGTAATTTCAGATTTCGGATATCAACTGCATACTGTTATCGCGATCTAAAATTAGCAATGTAAGTAACCGAAATCCATTCTAAAGAATGGTTACTCTTCAAAACCTTATGAATAGGGAAGTGAAGTTTTTTTTCTTCAAAATTCGGTTTGGTCAAAGCAATGACGTATATTGTTAGTTTAATATACATCCTTGGTCAAAAAAAGTTATCCGAACTTGGCTATAGTTCCACAACTTCAGACAACAGTGTCATTGGACTTGTTAGTTTTTTTTTTATGCCCCGGCTGTAGCGGTGGGGGCATTAAGTTTTACCCTTGTCCGTCTGTACGTACGTACGTCTCAAAATTGGTTTCCGTTCTCTAACTTGAGTTTGCCTCAACCAAATGTTATGAAACTTATATACACAATGCTTATTACCACAAAACACAGATCAAGTTTGAAATTTGGTGGCGTCACTTTAACTGTTCTAGAGTTATGCCCCGTTATAAATGGAAAAATTGGGGTTTTATTCATTAAAAAGGGGGGATTTTCCAGTTTTCGGACAATAACTCAAAAAAAATTTCACCAATTTGCATGAAACTTTTGTGAATTGTTCATATCTATTGACGTGAGCTCCCTTTTGTTTTTTTTATAGATTTTGGATTTACTGTTTTCTGAGTTTTGGGGATTTATTCATTAAAAAAGGGGGGATTTTCCAGTTTTCAGACAATAACTCAAAAACAATTTCACCAATTTGCAAGAAACTTTGATGAATTGTTTATTTCTAACGACATGAGCTCCCTTTCGATTTTTATAAATTTCAGACTAAACGTTTCCGATTTATGGGGTTTTATTCATTACAAAAAGGGGGATTTTCCAGTTTTCGGACAATAACTCAAAAATGCTTTCAGCATTTTTTTATGAAACTTTGATAAATTGTTTATATTTATATTTGTAAGCTCCCTTTTGATTTTTATAAATTTTCGATTTTACGTTTCTGAGTTATAAGATTTTAATTGTTTATAGTCTGACAACAGATTTACTTAGTATTGCGCAACAGCACAGTGTATTGCACAACAGCAAGAAATCTTTCATATAACCAATTTCAAGTTCTTTGACTACATTTATTCAGAAACCTATAATATATCAAATATTTAATTACATTCCAAATTCAGACCTGTATCAAGCTTGAATATTGTGTCCATTTTTGCCCCAACTGTTCAGGGTTGGACCTCTGCGGGCGTATCCAGCTGCACTCAGCAAAGCAGTTTATTAAAATTGGAGTTATCTTCCTTTGTCAATGATTATAGTTGAGTCAACTACAATCAATGCTTTATACAATGCAATGTTTAATTTTGACTACCACTGATAAAACACAGATCAAGTTGAATTTGGGTAGTGTCACTTTAACCATTATTGAGTTATGCCCATTTATAAATCGAAAGATTGCAAAATTTTTAGTTTCCATTCTGTGACTTGAGTTTGCCCCAACCAAACATTATGAAACCTATACACAATATTCATTACCACAAAACTAAGATCAAGTACAAATATTTTGTTTCTGTTTTCTAACTTTAGTTTGCCTCAACCAAATGTTATGAAACTTGTATACAATTGCTTATTACTACATAATACAGATTAAGTACGAAATTTGATGGCAACACTTTTACCATTCTTGAGTTATGTTCCTTTATAAACATAAAAATTGCTGAATTTTTCGCTCGTTCTTTAACTTTAGTTTGTCTCATCCAAATGATATAAAACTTATACACAACCGTTCTAGAGTTATGCGTGTTTACAAATAGAAAAATTGCTGAATTTTTAGTTTCTGTTCTTTACTTAAGTTAGCCTCAACCAAATGTTATGAGACTTACACACAATGCTTATTACCACAAAACTCAGATCAAGTTCAAATTTTTACCGTTCTTCAGTTATGTCCTTTTATAACTATATGATATGCAAGCGGGGGCATCATTTGTGTCCACATGTGGACACTATCCACATTTATTTGTTCATAGAAAGGAAGAATAGCATAAATTTTGTACTGTAGAACTTACGTCAACCAAACTCAGTGTTCTCCCCAGGCCAATATAATATTGGAGAGTGGTCCTTAGACCTATCAGTCTTAGAACTGTCCTTTATTTCTGGCCCATGGTGCTATAATTTTCGGTCAAAAAATCGCTAAATCACCTTTTCATAAATTCCCATTATAGATGCATTTGCTTTCTTCAATTATTCAATGGAGACATGCTTACGCTTACATATACTTACATCTTCTCAGACATTGATACTTTAAAAAGGATTTTTGTTTTTGAGTAACTTAAAACCTGGTATCAGTTTTTGAAAACAAATGGTATAGTTGATGAGAAAAGTGTGTATGATAACACAGTATAAAAAAAGTGTTGATACTTGAGATTTTTTATACAACCACAAAACAATTGCCACCGTATAATGGTATGGTGATGTCATATTCCGAAGACATTTGGTTTCCAGACAATAACTTGAGTATAAGTGTATGGATCTCTATGAAATTGTAGCACATGGTGCCATACCACAAAAGAAAGGTTGGGATTGATATTGGGGGTTATGGCCCTAACCGTTTACGAATTAGGGGCCAAAAACAAGCATTTTATAGAACTTTGTATAAATTGCTCATTTCTTGACCAATTTCAATGGGGTTCTTTAATATGCTGAATCAAATTATTTTTGTCACCGTTTTAAAGTTGGTCCAAATTGGGGTCCAAAATTAAGTTTTGTTTGAATTGAAGTCAAACATTGAATTCTTGGGGTTTTTATAAGTTCGTTTACGAGACGTATGATGGTATACCGTTGTCTGTCCGTCCATTGTCAACATGTCGGACAATAACTCATATACGCTTTAACCAATTTGCATGAAACTTTGGTGAATTATATCTATCGACGTGAGCTCCCTTTTGTTTTTTAAAAATATTAGATTTTATGTTTCCGAGTTGTGGGGTTTTATTCATTAAAAAAGGGGGATTCAAGTTTTCGGACAATAACTCAAAAACGCTTTTACCAATTTGCAAGAAACTTTGGTGAATTGTTTATATCTATTGACGTACGCTCCCTTTCGTTTTTTATAAATTTTAGATTTTACATTTCTGAGTTATGGGGTTTTATTCATTAAAAAAGGGGGATTTTCCAGTTTTCGGACAAAAACTCAAAAAAACTTTCAGCAGTTTAATGAAACTTAGGTGAACTGTTTATATAAATTTTAGATTTTACGTTTCCGAGTTATGCAATTTTATTCTTCAAAAAGGGGTGATTTTCCATTTTTCGGACAATATCTTTAAAGTGCTTTGAGCAGTTTTTCATGAAACTTTGGTGACTGGTTTATATCTATTAAGATAACCTCCCTTTAGTTTTTCATCAATTTATGATGTGACATTGAGAAGTTATTGAACTTTATTCTTTGAAAAAGCGACGGGATATCATGTGCTCATGGCGCAGCTGTTTATTTTATATGCTGAATCTAACAATGTATTAGATTTTTCAAGTTGGTCATATCGTCATCAAAAGGGTAAAAAATAAAACTTTGTTTGATTTCAACAAAAATTAAATTCTTGATGTACTTAAATATGCTGAATCTAACAGTGTATTTAAATTTTTGATATTGGACCATAATAAGTAAAAGTCTAATTTCAAATTTTTCAGTCTTTGACCACATTCATTCATTGTAAGAAACCTATGCTGTGTCAAATATTTAATCACAATCCAAATTCAGAGCTGAACCAAGCTTGAATGTAGTGTCCAATATTACTTGCCCAACTATTCAGGGTTCAACCTCTGCGGTTGTATCAAGCTGATCCCTGTGAAGCATTTTATTATAAGTTGTGATAAATAACTACCGGTAAACCAACTCTTCTACAATTTTCATCATTACTTTGCCTTGGTTTTCTATTAACTGCCCACAGCACATGCAGTGCTTTGATTATGAAAGAAAGATGTAACTCATACTGGAAATTTTCAGATTGTTATCTCAAATAGAATAAGTTTCCAAAAAAAATTTGGCTAATTAGAGCACATGTATCACCCAAATAAGTTATTAGCCAGTGAATAGGTAGCCTCAAAACACTTTTCCTGTGTAAATATCTTTTTGGGCAATGGATTAACATGACATTTTATGACTGTAAAAATTGAAGCATAGGGTCAGAAAAGGAGTAGATTCAATATGGCCCTAAAATGGCCCCTTTATATAGCTAAAATTTCAAATTAGAATTTATTAACCAATATCACAATGAATCATACCTAATACAATGACTTGATAGGAAATATTTCTTTTTGTTGAAAATTAACGTACTTGCATTCTAGTCATGATGTCATGAATAACACTCATTATGATTTTCCTAAAAAATTCAATTAAAACGGGTAAATTTCCATTGTATTTTTGGACTGGAAACATAGAGAGCATATGCGTTGACAAAAAGATCTCTTAACATGTCTCAGTCTGACTTGTATATTTAGTTTGTGGACGACTGCACTCTATGTATCTATTTTGAAATGAGGACAATTTTGTTAATTAAGCAATAATCTCTATTTTTGACCTATTTGGGATGTAAAAATCAATGCTTTAAAATAAAACTTTGATAAAAATAGTTCTATCTAATTTCTCGCATGTCTTTTCATCAACTTAACATTTTTGTCGAGCTTGCGACTTTTGTCGCAGAAAGCTCGACATAGGGATAGTGATCCGGCGGCGGCGTTAGCTAACTTCTTAAAAGCTTTATATTTTAGAAGCTAGAAGACCTGGATGCTTCCTACTTTGTATATAAATGCCTTATGTTACGAAGTTTCCGTCTATCATATTACCATTGTCCTTGACCTCATTTTCATGGTTCAGTGACTACTTGAAAAAAAAGTCAACATTTTTTGTAATGTTAATTTCTTTCTTAATATGAGTAATAGGATAACTATATTTAGTATATGCGTACCTTGCAAGGTCCTCATGCCCGTCAGACAATTTTCATTTGACCTCGACCTCATTTAATGGATCAGTGAACAAGGTTAAGTTTTCGTGGTCAAGTCCATACATCAGATACTATAAGCAGTAGGTCTACTATATTTAGTATATGGAATGATTGTAAGGTGTACATGTCAAACTGGTAGGTGTCATCTGACCTTGACCTCATTTTTATGGTTCAGTGGTCAAAGTTAAGTTTTTGAGTTTTGGTCTTTTTTTCTAATACTATATGCAATAGGTCAACTATATTTGGTGTATGGAAATATTTTGATGTACATGTCAGTCTCGCAGGTTTTATTTGATCTTGACCTCATTTTCACGGTTCATTTCTCAGTGTTAAGTTTTTGTGTTTCGGTCTGTTTTTATTCAACTATAAGCAATAGATCAACTATATTTGTTGTATGGAAGGATTGTAGGGTGTATATGTCTGTCTGGCAGGTATCATCTGACCTTGATCTCATTTTCATGGTTCATTGGTCAATGTTAAGTTTTCTTGTTTAAGTCTTTCTTAGAAACTATAATTAATAGGTCAAATATGTTTGGTTTATTGAATGATTGTAAGGTGTACATGTATTTCTGGTTTATCTGACCTCATTTTCTTGGATCATGTTAAGTTTATGTGTTACTTGTAGTAAAGCTTTATATTAAGGACTATCAACATAAAATGAATGGTTAGTAAGGATGGCGAGACATTTCAGCGTGTGCACTCTTGTTTATCTTGAAAAAATTGATCTTAATAATCTAGGTCAAATATGGCTCTTACTGAACTTACTCCTTAAATCATGTAATTTCGGTCATTTTTCGAGAACTTGAAAGTCAGGGTTATTTTTTTTTTACTTCAAATTTATACCACAGGTCACCATATAAACAAACCTGTGTCTGCTGTTTTGCAGCCTAAAACTACCGGCAATTTCTTGTCTCTTTTTTTTTTTGTAAAATTATTTTAGAATGATATGTGGCATAAAACAGTTTAAAATTCGAATTATTTTAATTGCTTAGAATTGAAAATTACTTAGGATTATGAGAAATGAAGTGTAAACCATAACTTTCAAGTTGATTATAAATTCCAAATTAATTCTGATTTACGATATGGGGTTGTTTTTGACAATTTCAAATGGCAGTAAATGCATTTTTGTCGAGCCTGCGACTTTTGTCGCAGAAAGCTCGACATAGGGATAGCGATCCGGCGGCGGCGGTGGCGGCGGCGTTAGCTAACTTCTTAAAAGCTTTATATTTTAGAAGATGGAAGACCTGGATGCTTCATACTTTGTATATGGATGCCTCATGTTACGAAGTTTCCGTCAGTCACATGTCCAATGTCCTTGACCTCATTTTCATGGTTCAGTGACTACTTGAAAAAAAAGTTCAGAATTTTTGTAATGTTAAATTCTCTCTTATTATAAGTAATAGGATAACTATATTTGGTATGTGCGTACCTTGCAAGGTCCTCATGCCCGTCAGACAGTTTTCACTTGACCTCGACCTCATTTCATGGATCAGTGAACAAGGTTAAGTTTTCGTGGTCAAGTCCATATCTCAGATACTATAAGCAATAGGTCTAGTATATTCGGTGTATGGAAGGACTGTAAGGTGTACATGTCCAACTGGCAGGTGTCATCTGACCTTGACCTCATTTTCATGGTTCAGTGGTTATAGTTAAGTTTTTGTGTTTTGGTCTGTTTTTCTTATACTGTATGCAATAGGTCTACTATATTTGGTGTATGGAATGATTGTAAGGTGTACATGTCTAGCTGGCAGGTGTCATCTGACCTTGACCTCATTTTCATGGTTCAGTGGTCAAAGTTAAGTTTTTGAGTTTTGGTCTTTTTTCTAATACTGCATGCAATAGGTCAGCTATATTTGGTGTATGGAATGATTGTAAGGTGTACATGTCTAGCTGACAGGTGTCATATTACCTTGACCTCATTTTCATGGTTCAGTGGTCAAAGTTAAGTTTTTGAGTTTTGGTCTTTTTTTCTAATACTATATGCAATAGTTCAACTATATTTGGTGTATGGAAATATTTTATGATCTATATGTCAGTCACGCAGGTTTTATTTGACCTTGACCTCATTTTCAAGGTTCATTGCTCAGTGTTAAGTTTTTGTGTTTTCGTCTGTTTTTCTTAAACTATAAGCAATAGGTCAACTATATTTGTTGTATGGAAGAATTGTTAGCTGTACATGCCTGCCTAGCATGGTTCATCTGATCTGACCTCATTTTCATGGTTCATTGGTCAATGTTTAGTTTACTTGGTTAATGTTAAGTTTATGTGACAGTTGTAATAAAGCTTTATATTTAGGACTATCAACATAATATCAATGATTAGTAAAGAAGGCGAGACATTTCAGCGTGTGCACTCTTGTTAAATTTAGACTTGTAAAATGTTTTTAAATATGATTGACAATTTTTTACACTCGTGTAATTTAGAAGGTAAAAGTTTTGGCTTAAGGTAGTTGACCATGAAGTTGTGGTCTTAACAACTTGAAACTTAGTACACATGTTCATTATTTGAAATATTTAAGTAAATAATACATACCAAATAAAGGTTTTGACCCATCTGGTTCAATGGACATTGAAATGTGAAAGTATGAGCTGGGCAGTGTGTCCAATAGATACATGTTCTTGTTTAATTTTCAGATGGTACCAAAGAATTATAAAATACACTGCCATTGCTTCACTGGGAACTATGAATCTGCTAAGAAATGGATGGATATGTTTCCTAATCTATTTATAGGACTTACACCACTTGTTACTTATAAATCAGCTACCTCTACACATGAAGTAGCCAGATTTATACCGTTGGAACGCTTGTTATTGGAGACAGATGCTCCATACTTTATTCCTAGAAAGGTATGGAAAATTTTTTATTTCTTGTTTAAAAATGTATACCTAAATCTTTGTATTGGCTGACTTGTTTATATTTATAAGAAGTTTCTTCATATTTCGTTAAAGTGAAAACAAAAATATCTAACCATTCACCTTGATAGTTTTGTGGTAAAGTTCTTTCATGGCTACAGGAGGTTTTGGGTTCAATTCTCTTCTGGGTTATACAAAAGACTTTAAAATTAGTATTTTTTATACTGATAAGAACAGAATATAGCAGTCAGTATCATCATCATCAACACCTAATTTTAAGTTTTCTTGTTAGTCCATTTCTAGCTAAGTTCTTACAATACATTATTGACAGTTGCAACAGCATCCAGTCATCTCAATTTTATGCTGTATGAATATACCCCTTTCAGTCCTGCTCCATTGACTTCAATAATTATAGGTTAAGCTAACTGATTTGATGTGTTTATAAAGAAGTATTATAATACACTATTGATATTTTGGTATACTGTTGCTAAGAATCCATGCACATCAGTGTTTGAGAGGAAATAAGGCTTTCTCCCTCATTCATGCTTCAGTGACTGAATTTAATGCAACCGCAAAAATTTGCGGCTGTATAATGGTATGGTGATGTCGTTGTCCGAAGACATTTGGTTTGCAGACAATAACTTGAGTATAAGTGTATAGATCTCTATGAAATTGTACCACAAGGTTCCATACCACAAAAGGAAGGTTGGGATTGATTTTTGGGGTTATAGCCTGGATTTATATAAACATCAAGATAGTTTGTTACATGTTATATTAGCTATGTTCTGTTCGACATTCTATATTTTTATATCCATACCGACCATATGTTCAGAAATTATTGTTATGTTAACTAACAATTTTTTGTGCTCGACTTTTGGATGTAATTTTTTGGAAAAATGAGGTGAAATGCTTTTTTTTTATTTGATCCCATTATAGATAAAGGTCAAGGGTTTCAGAACAGGTTTCACTCAAATGGATTGAAATTTTACTTTGAACCAAATTTTGGGAACAGTTGTGACATTTTCATCCCCTTTTTTTGCAATATTTTATATCAATTAAATGGAGATTGTTGCCATAGTTACACCAAAAAGAGATTATATTTCACCATTTATCTATTATAAATCAAATTGATGAAAGACGCTCATTCCATACATATGCCTGTATATGACACAAACAGTCAGCTTAATTTGTTGGAAATCAAGGGAAAGAAGGTGGTAAAAAATTATGAGTGTCAATTTTAATATTTATTACTAACTGTGTATTGTTGGGTTTTTTTTGTCTCACCTGTGACATGCGAGACATAGGTATTACTATCCGCCGGCAGTATCGATAAATTATTTGTATAAAGCTTTATATTTCACAATGTAGAAGACCTGGATGCTTCATACCTTGTATGCAGATACCTTATGTTACGGAGTTTCTGCCTGTCATATGTCCATTGTCCTTGACCTCATTTTCATGGTTCAGCGACTGCTTGAAAAAAAAAGTGTTTTTGTCATGTGAATTTCTCACTTATTATGAGTAGTAGGATAACTATATTTGGTATATGGGTTCCTTGCAACACCTACATGTCCATCAGAGAGGGTTCACCTGACCTCGACATCATTTTTTTATGGATCAGTGATCATGGTTCAAGTTATGAGATTAGGTTGGTTTCTCAGATACTATAAGCAGTAGGTCAACTAAATGTGGTGTACATGTATGGAATGATTGTAAGGGGTACATGTCAGTCTATCAGGTTTCAACTGACCTGGACCTCATTTTCATGGTTCATTGGTCAATGGTAAGTTTTTATACGACCGCAAAAATTAAAAAATTTTTGGTCGTATATTGGTATGACGTTGGCGTCGTCGTCCGGCGTCGTCCGAAGACACATTGGATTTCGCACTCTAACTTTAGTTTAAGTGAATGGATCTCCATGAAATTTAATCATAAGGTTCAATACCACAAAAGGAAGGTTGGGATTGACTTTGTGGGTTATGGTACTAACAGTTAAGGAATTAGGGGCCAAAAAGGGGCCAAAAATAAGCATTTTTGTAACTTCCAGACAATAACTTGTGTGTAAGTGTATGGATCTCTCTGACATTGTACCACAAGGTTCCATATCACAAAGGGAAGGCTGTAATTGATTTTGGGGGTAAATGCCTCAAAATTGTAGGAATTAGGGGCCAAAAAAGGGGCAAAAAAACAAGCAGTTTTCTAGTTTCATGACAATTACTTGTGTGTAAGTGTTTGGATATTTCTGAAATTGTACTACAAGGTTCCATATCTCAAAGGGAAAGCTGGAATTGAGTTTGGGGGTAATTGCCCGAAACGTTTAGGAATTGGGGGCCAAAAAGGGGCCAAAAATAAGCATTTTTCTAGTTTCCAGACAATAACTTGTGTTCAAGTGTATGGATCTCTCTGAAATTGTACTGCAAGGTACCATACCACAAAGGGAAGGCTGGGATTGAGTTTGGGGGTGATGAATCATAAGGGGGTTCAAAAAATTTGGGGGGGGGGGGATTTTTTTTTTTTCTTTTTTTCCTTTTTTTTTTCTTTTAAAATTTTCCATTTTAAGTTGGTTATTTCTGATTTATATTTAAAAGCAAATAATAATGATATGGTAGGAGATACACACCAAACAGGATGTGTAAATTATTATATTATAAGTATTGTGCAATAGCAAGAAATTTTCAATTGCACAGTATTGCACAATAGCAAGAAATCTTCAATTGCACAGTATTGCGCAATAGCAAGAAATCTTCAATTGCACAGTATTGCGCAATAGCAAGAAATATCCAATAGCACAATATTGCGCAATAGCAAGAAATTGTCAATTGTACAGTATTGCGCAATAGCAAGAAATGTTCAATTGCACAGTATTGTGCAACAGAAGATACTTCGTATAAATTGCTTATTTCTTGATCAATTTCAATGGGGTTTTATTCTTGAATTTTTGGGGTTCTTTAATATGCTGAATCTAACCGTGTATTAAGTTTTTGGATTTTGGGCCCCGTTTTTAAATTAGTCCACATTGAGGTCCAAAGGGTCCAAAATTTAACTTTGTTTGATTTCATCAAAAATTGAATTATTGGGGTTCTTTGATATGCCAAATCTAACCATGTATTTAGATTCTTAATTTTTGGTTCCGTTTTCAAATTGGTCTACATTAAGGTCCAAAGGGTCCAAAATTAAACTTAGTTTGATTTTAACAAAAATTGAATTTTTAGGGTTCTTTGATATGCTGAATCTAAACATGTATTTAGATTTTTGATTATGGGTCCAGTTTTCAAGTTGGTCCAAATCGGGGTCCAAAATTAAACTTTGTTTGATTTCAACAAAAATTGAATATATGGGGTTCTTTGATATGCTGAATCTAACCATGTATTTAGATTTTTGATTTTTGGGCCCTGTTATCAAATTTGTCCACATTGAGGTCAAAAGGGTCCAAAATTAAACTTTGTTTGATTTCATCAAAAATTGAATTCTTGGGGTTCTTTGATATGCTGAATCTAACCATGTATTTAGATTTTGGATATTGGACCATAATAGGTGAATGTCCAATTTAAAATTTTTAAGTTCTTTGACCACATTCATTCTGTGTCAGAAAACTATGCTGTGTCAAATATTTAATCACAATCCAAATTCAGAGCTGTATCAAGCTTGAATGTTGTGTCCATACTTGCCCCAACTGTTCAGGGTTTGACCTCTGCGGTCGTATCAAGCTGCGCCCTGCGGAGCATTTTATTGTGTTTTGGTCTGTTTTCAAGTACTACAAGCATGATAAGCTAAAGGTCAACTATATTTGGTGTATGGAATGAATGTACGGTGTACATGTCGGTCTAATCAGTATCATCTGACCTTGACCTCATTTTCATGGTTCATTGGTCAAAGTTAGGTTTTGGTGTTTTGGTCGGTTTTCATATAAATAGCAATAGGTCAGCTATGTTTGATGTAAGGAATAATTGTAAGGTGTACATGTCTGTCTGGCAGGTATTTTTCTGACCTTGACCACATTTTTATGGTTCATTGGTCAATGATAAGTTTTCATGATTTTGTCAGTTTATCAGATACTAAAAGCAACAGGTTAACTATATTTGGTGTATGGAATGATTGTAAGGTGTACATGTCTGTCTGGACTGGTTCATCTGACCATGACCTCATTATCATAGAACATTGATAATATTAAATTTATGTGATACTTGTAGTAAGACCTTCATATTACAGACTTTCAACATAAATTCAATGATAAGTAAAACAGGCGAGGCATTTCAGCATGTGCACTTTGGTGTTTTTATACGACCGCAAAAAAATTTTTGTGGTCGTATATTGGTATGACGTTGGCGTCGTCCGAAAGACACATTGGTTTTCGCACTCTAACTTTAGTTTAAGTGAATGGATCTCTATGAAATTTTACCACAAGGTTCAATACCACAAAAGGAAGGTTGGGATTGATTTTGGGGGTTATGGTACCAACAGTAAAGGAATTGGGGGCCAAAAAGGGGCCAAAAATAAGCATTTTTGTAACTTCCAGACATAACTTGTGTGTTAGTGTATGGATCTCTCTGACATTGTACAGGTTCCATATTACAAAAGGAATGCTGGGATTGATTTTGGGGGTAATTGCCTCAAAATTTTAGGAATGGGGGGCCAAAAAAGGGGCAAAAAACAAGCATTTTTCTAGTTTCATGACAATAACTTGTGTGTAAGTGTATGGATCTTTCTGAAATTGTATTACAAGGTTCCATATCACAAAGGGAAAGCTGGAATTGAGTTTGGGGGTAATTGCCGAAACGTTTAGGAATTGGGGGCCAAAAAGGGGCCAAAAATGAGCATTTTTCTAGTTTCCAGACAATAACTTGTGTTCAAGTTTATGGATCTCTCTGAAATTGTACTGCAAGTTACCATACCACAAAGGGAAGGCTGGGATTGATGATGGGGGTAATTGCCTCAATATTTTAGGAATTAGGGGTCAAAAAGGGGCAAAAAACAAGCATTTTTCTAGTTTCAGGACAATAACTTGTGTGTAAGTGTATGGATCTTTATGAAATTGTTCTACAAGGTTCCATATCACAAAGGGAAAGCTGGGTTTGAGTTTGGGGGTAATTGCCCTAAACGTTTAGGAATTTGGGGCCAAAAAACAAGCATTTTTCTAGTTTCCAGACAATAACTTGTGTTCAAGTGTATGGATCTCTCTGAAATTGTACTGCAGGTACCATACCACAAAGGGAAGGCTGGGATTGAGTTTGGGGGTGATGAATCATAAGGGGGTTCAAAAAATTTGGGGGGGGGGGATTTTTTTTTCTTTTAAAATTTTCCATTTTAAATTGGTTATTTCTGATTTATATATAAAAGCAAATAATAATGATATGGTTTGAATAGGTAAATTAAAAATTTTTAAGTTCTTAGACCACATTCATTCTGTGTCAGAAACCTGTGCTGTGTCAAATATTTAATCACAATCCAAATTCAGTGCTGTATCAAGCTTGAATGTTGTGTCCATACTTGCCCCAACTGTTCAGGGTTCGACCTCTGCGGTCGTATCAAGCTGTGCCCAGCGGAGCATTTTATTTTTTTCAGTAGTCAGGCTTTTACAATCCTTGTACATCAGCAAAGGCTTCAATTTTTATAGATGATTGTTTATAATTACAGTGTCCACGAAAAGAATTTCCACATTCACATCCGGGTATGGCTATAACAGTGGCAGAAGAAGTTTCATACATTAAAAGATGTCCAATATCAGAAGTTCTTTACAGTTGTAGACAGAATACAAAATTGATGTACGGAATATGACAAAATAAACAGCTGTTTTGATAATATGTAAGCAGATGAAAAGTAACTAGTGGAACAGTAATCTTATCTAGTTACTGTGGTCAGTTTGGTTGTTATACTGTACATAGAAAATCAACACAGTCATATTTTCAGAGCATTTGGTCTTTAAACAAAATAACATTGAAGTATTAGTCTGTTATATAATTTTTTAATTTTTTTACTTGTTGTTATACGAACGCAAAAAAATTTTTGTGGTCGTATATTGGTATGACGTTGGCGTCGTCGTCGTCCGAAGACGCATTAGTTTTTGCACTCTAACTTTAGTTTAAGTGAATGGATCTCTATGAAATTTTACCATAAGGTTCAATACCACAAAAGGAAGGTGGGGATTGATTTTGGGGGTTATGGTACCAACAGTTAAGGAATTAGGGGCCAAAAAGGGGCCAAAAATAAGCATTTTCTAGATTCCAGACAATAACTGTGGAACGGTGTATGGATCTCTCTGAAATTATACTACAAGTTTCCATACCACAAAGGGATGGTTAGGATTTGCTTTGGGGGGTTATTGCTCAAACCGTTTAAGAATTAGGGGCAAAAAAGGGGGAAAAACAAGGTTGTCCTCATTAATGGACAAATACTTTAGTACAAAACATAATTTAAAGCAGTGTAAGGGAGATAAATCAAATACATCATTGAAATTATCTCCCTTACACTGCTTTAAAATTATGTATAAAGTAATGGTTAATGAACAATTAAGATAATTTAAAACAGTGTAAGGGAGGTAATCCAAATACAACGTTTTGGTTACTTCCCTTACACTGCTTTTAAATTATGTTTAAAGAAATGCATATTTATAAAGGAAGACCAGTATGGCGCATTAGATTTGTAAAATCTTTGACCACATTTATTTATTTGTTATACCGAATCTAACCGTGTATTTAGATTTTTAATTTTGGGTCCAGTTTTCAAATTGGTCTACATTAAGGTCCAAAGGGTCCAAAATTAAACTTTGTTTGATTTTAACAAAAATTGAATATATGGGGTTCTTTGATATGCTGAATCTAAACATGTATTTAGATTTTTGATTTTTGGCCCAGTTTTCAAGTTGGTCCAAATTGGGGTCCAAAATTAAACTTTGTTTGATTTCAACAAAAATTGAATATATGGGGTTCTTTAATATGCTGCATCTAACCATGTATTTAGATTTTTTATTTGTGGGCCCCCTATCAAATTGGTTCATATTGAGGTCAAAAGGGTCCAAAATTAAACTTTGTTTGATTTCATCAAAAATTGAATTATTTGGGTTCTTTGATATGCCAAATCTAACCGTGTTTTTAGATTTTTAATTTTGGGTCCCGTTTTTTTTAATTGGTCTACATTAAGGTCCAAAGGGTCCAAAATTAAACTTAGTTTGATTTTAACAAAAATTGAATTTTTGGAGTTCTTTGATATGCTGAATCTAAACATGTGTTTAGATTTTTGATTATGGGACCAGTTTTCAAGTTGGTCCAAGTTGGGGTCCAAAATTAAACTTTGTTTGATTTCAACAAAAATTGAATATATGGGGTTCTTTGATATGCTGAATCTAAACATGTATTTAGATTTTAGATTTTTGGCCCAGTTTTCAAGTTGGTCCAAATTGGGGTCCAAAATTAAACTGTTTGATTTCAACAAAAATTGAATATATGGGGTTCTTTGATATGCTGAATCTTACCATGTATTTAGATTTTTTATTTGTGGGCCCGCTATCAAATTGGTTCATATTGAGGTCAAAAGGGTCCAAAATTAAACTTTGTTTGATTTCATCAAAAATTGAATTATTGGGGTTCTTTGATATGCCAAAATTAACCGTGTTTTTAGATTTTTAATTTGGGTCCCGTTTTTTTTAATTGGTCTACATTAAGGTCCAAAGGGTCCAAAATTAAACTTTAGTTTGATTTTAACAAAAATTGAATTCTTGGGGTTCTTTGATATGCTGAATCTAAACATGTGTAGATTTTTTATTATGGGACCAGTTTTCAAGTTTGTCCAAGTTGGGGTCTAAAATTAAACTTTGTTTGATTTCAACAAAAATTGAATATATGGGGTTCTTTGATATGCTGAATCTAACCATGTATTTTGATTTTGGACATTGGACCATAATAGGTAAATTAAAAAAATTGAAGTTCTTAGACCACATTCTTTCTGTGTCAGAAACCTATGCTGTGTCAAATATTTAATCACAATCCAAATTCAGAGCTGTATCAAGCTTGAATGTTGTGTCCATACTTGCCCCAACTGTTCAGGGTTCGACCTCTGCGGTCGTATCAAGCTGCGCCTAGCGAAGCATTTTATTTTATATTATTTTTGTAAACATTTGAAATTTACAATGAATTTTTCATTTTCATTAAATTGCAGTGTATGTTCCAGATGTTAAAAGGTTAGAATGTCTTAAGGCAAAGTATGCATCATTGGTATTTCTAGTATTTATGAATTTTTGTATGTATTTAGATTTTTTTTTAAACTGTTTTACCCCCAGAGAACTGCCCCTTTGATATTGTATGATATTTGTTTTTGTTTTAATTTTGGTCAATCCATCTGGAGTCGTAAAAAAAGGAAATAGACAATTCTAAGATGTCAGTTTTAACAGTGTTTTCCAAAGGAAACAGTTGGTTATTGAAATGATGAAGTACTGTGGGTGGCTGCCAACAGTTTCTGTGCAATAACTTATGAACTGTTCAACCAATGCTTTCAAATTTTGATAAGTTGTTACTGATGACAAAATTGAGGTCAATTTCAATATAGACAATTTTCACTTTTGCCATTTATGATCTTTGATAGATTGTTAAACAGTACTTTATAGTGTTTCTGTGCAATAAATTATGAACTGTTTAACCATTTTGATATGCTGTTATTGATGACAAAATGAAGGTCAAGTTCGATATTGACTATTTTCACATTACCAGTCAGGAGTTATGGTCCTTGAAAGAAAATTGAAAATGGCACTTGAGAAGTCAAACAAGCCTTAAAGCGACATACCTTAGAATAAATCAATTTCATTCATACTAGTTGTCCTCTTAAGTTCAAAAATGGTTACCTTCAAAATACAGAAATTTGACAGCTCATTTCTTGTCTACTTATTTAACTAATATAAATCAAAATGTGGTAAGAATCAAGCACAAAATGTCCATGATGTCTTTCAGATAGGATAAAAACATGAAAACTAGAAGCAATTATAATTCGCCAGTTCTCTGTAACTACCTTGCTTGTCAACACTGAAAGTATTTGAAAATGTATACCAAGATTGCACAAAGCAAATCTTGCTATAGCGAAACATTGATTCCCATGTTCATCTTATTTAAAATGAATGCTTTTCTTATTGTATTAATACTAATTTTCATCCATGAAAAAACTACCGGTATGCCAATTTGAACCAAACATGTCAGGGATAATATATGGAGGGACTTTTATCATTGTTTATCAAAAGTTCTGGTTTCAATCTTAAAAAAAATATAATCGGATAAAAAAAAATTATTGTCTTGATTATGTGTGAAATACTTGCCACTGTATTTTAAGCAAATAACAATCCAAAACAAAATAGCCAGAGGTAATCTTTGATTCTGATTGGCTAATTTCAAAACTCCAAGGCTCAATTTAATTGAAACTTGTGCCTTGGGATTAATGATTGGAAGACCCTCAACAAACAATCTTCATTTAATGATCATTAAGTGGCAAATATGGTACATAATTTCCATTGAAAGCCTATTGAAAGTTACAAATTGGCCACAAAAGGCAATAGTTGTTTGAATGGGGTTCAAAAACATTTTTGTTTCAATTTGGGGCTCAAATGTTTTTTCTAAAAGTTTTATTTGATGAATACACAATATCCAGGGTAGGCTAGGTAACTTTTATTAAACTTGTTTTTGTTTCTTTTAAATAGAGGTATTCTTCACTGTTTATGCACTTCCTGTTGTCAAAGCACCATGATATTTTTACCATCTTTAAGGAACAGCAGTCAACAGTGCTTATTGATACAAAGTAATACATCTTAAAATTTTCAACTTTGTATTTTATTCTCAAAATGATTTGTGATTTTGACAAAAATTTGATAAAGGGCTACCGATAATATAATACATGTATTGTTAAGCTACATACGTATTTGATTTTATTGTAACTTAGTGCTCATCATATTGACAAACTATTGTGCTCATACATGTGTTCAGTGTTCAGTTAGAACACAAATAAATTGGTTATTATGCTGATTGTGTTTGTTGTTTATTTATTCCTGAGTATGATGAGGAGATTTTTGGGTGAAATTGGCACTAAAATCATATGTGTTTTAAACTGTATCACCCTTTCACAGTTAGGTTGCAGGCTGTCAGATACTCAGTTGAAATTAAACAAAAGAAATGGAACTCTTTATTAGAGAAGGTAAAAAAGGCCAAGTTAGTATATTTGAATTGTTTACATCTATTTCTATGGGCTTTAAAAGTTTAATACAGGTGCATGATATAGGATTTTATGCATCTCATATACATGTTTTTCTTAAATTTTAGTATGGAGCCTAGAGATGTTTAAACTTTTAAATTGAAGACAAATTTTCCACAAACAATCGATTGTGGTAGGTGCAAAAACATGTGGATTTTTTTTGTGCATAAGCATAAATTCCGCTGAAAAAAATTCCACAGAAAGATTAAAGATTGATCTTTTTAAAGCATTAATTTGCATCTCTGCTCCTGGCAAAATTTCTTTTTTTTTTTAATCCTAAACCTGGGCAATGATTTTATAGAAAAGAGAAAGTCCAGTACACCTTTTTATGATCAGGCGTGTTTGAGTTGACTATTTTGTCTTGAAAACGTATAAAGCAAAATTAATTGATACATCATCTTGATTCAGATTCTATTATTTTTATGTATTTAGGCTACAGGTTGATTTAATAACATTAAAATTTCACAGTACTGAAAAATGAAATATATGGGTTAAGTGAAATCCCTTTCTAATGAGTCATAACAACAGAGTAGGCATGTTTGAATAACAATTTTTGTCGAGCCTGCGACTTCTGTCGCAGAAAGCTCGACATAGGATAGTGATCCGGGGGCGGCATTAACTAAATTCTTAAAAGCTTTATATTTTAGAAGGTGGAAGACCTGGATGCTTCATACTTTGTATATAGATGCCTTATGTTATGAAGTTTCCATCTGTCATATGTCCATTGTCCTTGACCTCATTTTCATGGTTGAGTGACTACTTGAAAAAAAAGTTAAGATTTTTTTGTAATGTTAATTTCTCTCTTATTATGAGTAATAGGATAACTATCTTTAGTATGTGCGTAGCTTGCAAGGTCCTCATGCCTGTCAGACAGTTTTCATCTGACCTTGACCTCATTTCATGGATCAGTGAACAAGGTTAGGTTTTCGTGGTAAAGTCCATATATCAGATACTTAAAGCAATAGGTCTACTATATTTGGTGTATGGAATGATTTAAAGGTGTACATGTCCAACTGGCAGGTGTCATCTGTCCTCGACCTCATTTTCATGGTTCATTGGTTTAAGTTGAGTTTTTGTGTTTTGGTCTTTTTTGTCGAGCCTTCGACTTTTGTCGAAAAAGCGAGACATAGCGATCCTACATTCCGTCGGCGTCGGCGTCGGCGTCGGCGTCGTTGTCGTCGTCGGCGTCGGCGGCGTCCACAAATATTCACTCTGTGGTTAAAGTTTTTGAAATTTTAATAACTTTCTTAAACTAACCTGGATTTCTACCAAACTTGGACAGAAGCTTGTTTATGATCATAAGATAATATTCTAAAGTAAATTTTGTAAAAAAAAAATTCCATTTTTTCCGTATTTTACTTATAAATGGACTTAGTTTTTCTGCCAAGAAACATTACATTCACTCTGTGGTTAAAGTTTTTGAAATTTTAATAACTTTCTTAAACTATCCTGGATTTCTACCAAACTTGGAAAGAAGCTTGTTTATGATCATAAGATAGTATCCAGAAGTAAATTTTGTAAAAAAAAAAATCCATTTTTTCCCATATTTTACTTATAATTGGACTTAGTTTTTCTGCCAGTTAACATTACATTCACTCTGTGGTTAAAGTTTTTAGAATTTTAACAACTTTCTTAAACTATCCTGGATTTGTACCAAACTTGGACAGAAGCTTGTTTATGATTAAAAGCTAGTATCTAGAAGAAAATTTTGTTAAAATTTTGTTCGATTTTTTCTGTATTTTTCTTATAAATGGACTTTGTTTTTCTTCCAGTTAACATTACATACAGTCTGCAGTTTAAGTTTTTAAAACATTTATTAGATTCATAAACTATCCTGGATTTTTACCAAACTTGGACAGAAGCTACTTACAATCAAAAGATAGTATAGAGAGGAATATTTTTATTAATTTTTTTCCTCATTTTTGTTGAGCCTGCGATTAACAGCAAAAGTAGGCGAGACACTGGGTTCCGCGGAACCCTTACGAATTTTTTCTAATACTATATGCATAGGTCAACTATATTTGGTGTATGGAAATATTTTACGATGTACATGTCAGTCGCAGGTTTTATTTGACCTTGACCTCATTTTCACAGTTCATTGCTCAGTGTTAAGTTTTTGTGTTTTGGTCTGTTTTTCTTAAACTATAAGCAATAGGTCAACTATATTTGTTGTATGGAATGATTGTAAGGTGTACATGTCCAGCTGGCAGGTGTCATCTGACCTTGACCTCATGTTCATGGTTCATTGGTTAAAGTTAAGTTTTTGTGTTTTGGTCTTTTTTTCTAATACTATATGCAAAAGGTCAACTATATTTGGTGTGTGGTAATATTTTTCGATGTACATGTAAGTCTGGCAGGTTTTATTTGACCTTGACGTCATTTTCACGGTTCATTGCTCAGTGTTAAGTTTTTGTGTTTTGGTCTGTTTTTCTTAAACTATAAGCAATAGGTCAACTATATTTGGTGTATGGATTGATTGTAAGGTGTTTATGTCTTTCTGGCAGGTATCATCTGACCTTGACCTCATATTCATGGTTCATTGGTCAATGTTAAATTTTCATGGTTACTGGTAAGTTTGTTTCTTAGATACTATAAGCAATAGGTCAACTATATTTAATGCATAGATTGATTGTAAGGTGTACATATCTCTGGCATGGTTCGTTGGACAATGTTAAATTTTCCTGATTAAGTTTGTTTCTTAGAAACTATAAGCAATAGGTCAACTATATTTTGTGTATGGAATGATTGAGGTGTACATGTATTTCCAGTTTGGTTATTTGACCTTGGCCGCATTTTCTTGGATCATGTTAAGTTTATGTGATACTTGTAGTAAAGCTTTATGTTTAGGACTATCAACATAAAATCAATGATTAGTAAAGTAGGCGAGACATTTCAGCATGTGCACTCTTGTTTACTAAAAATACTTGATGACAGACTTTACTTGTGGATCTTTTTTGTGCATAACTTCCAAAAAAAGTTTCATTTTTTTTGTGTGTTATCTAGCGTAATTAGTCTTCAACCTCTGAAAATTTTAGTCTGTCCTCCCAAGAAATATTAAATTAGAATTTTTTTTAGTGTTTTTGAATTTTTCGAAAATTCCCCCTGACAACCGATCAGACAATAGTTTTAAGTTGAATAAAGGCCTAAAAGTATATTAAATGATGCTTAATTGCTAGTAGATTCATATGTTTTTTAGAATAAAACTGTCATATAAGGATCGTAATGATGCTATGTGGATAAATTTATCGGTTTTCAAGAGCTAAATTGACAGCTGGTCACCCCTACAATGGCTTCTATTTTTGCATTTTGTGCAATGCTTATGCTCTGTATTAATTGAGCCAAAATCATGAAAATGTCTTACAATTAGCCTGTTTTGGTTAAAAATCTGACAAATCTTGCTTCTATGTCTCTTTAAAGACATCACATTCAAATTTTACATTTGTCATGTTTGGGCCTTGTGTAGCTTGCTATGCGGTATGTGTTATACCCATTATTGAAGGCCATAAGGCCAAACAAAAATATGTTTGTTTCCTGTCTACCGACAGTCCTTGTCTCAGACCCTCTGACCCTAATTTATTTCTCTTTCATTTGCAGAAAAGTTGTCTGAAACAGTCAGAAAATAATTAATAAAGCAATTCTTGAACAATTGATTTAACTCTGACATGTTCATTTTCAACAGTTCTTCATGTTCGGCTACCAGAATAAAGTTTATCTTTGTTTTCATGCTGTTAATACCAGTTAGCTATGCTAAATATATTATTAAGGTAACAGGTATGTAAATGGATGATCGGACGGAATTTTATGAAATTCTGCATACAACTAGAGCATGAGGAACTGCACATGAACATCGAAAAAATTATATATATAACTTTCATACTTTCTGAGATATAACAAAAAAATATCTGGAAAATTGTAATCAAAATCCATACACGTAAATATCTTAAAAAAATTTACCAAATTTAACCTAAAATTAACTTTTCTTGAAATCCTGTCCTACGAATTTTCTTGAAAAATGATATGTGATTACTACTGAAATTTCCGTTTTATTGGTATAAAATTTATAGAAGGTCCCCGAATTCGTTTTTATACAACCGCAAAATTTTTGCATTCATATTATGTTATGGTGATGTCTGCGTCGTCATCCGAAGACGTTTTTGTTTCCAGACAATAAATTGAGTATAAGTTTATGGATCTGTATGAAATTGTAGCACAAGGTTCTATACCACAATAGGAAGGTTGGGATTGACTTTGGGGGTTATTGTGCAAACTGTTTAGGAATAAGGGGCCAAAGCATTTTTCTTGTTTCAGGACAATAACTTGTGTATAAGTGAATGGATCTCTATGAACTTTTACCACAAGGTTCCATACCTCAAAAGGAAGGTTGGGATAGATTTGCGGTGTCATGGCCCTATCCATTTAGTAATTAGGGGCCAAAAAAACTAGGATTTTCTGGTTTCTGGACAATAACTTGAGTATAAGTCTATGGATCACTATGAATTTGTACCACAAGGTTCCATACCATAAGAGAAAGGTTGAGATTGATTTTTGGTGTTATGATCCTAATGGTTTAGGAAAAAGGAGCCAAAAACACTACTTTTAGTTTACTTTGTATAAATTGCTTATTTCTTGACCAATTTCAATGGGGTTTAATTCAAAGTCTTGAATTCTTGGCGGTCTTTAATATGATGAATCTAACCATGTATTTAGAATTTGGATTTTGTTCCCCATTTTTGAATTAGTCCACATTAAGGTCCAAAATGTCCAAAATTAAACTTAGGAGGATTTCATCAAAAATTGAAATATTGGTGTTCTTTTATATGCCAAATTCAACCATGTATTTAGATTTATATTTTGGGGCCTGTTTTCAATTTGGTCCACATTAAGGTCTAAAGGATCCAAATTAAACTTTGTTTGATGTAAAAAAAAAAATTGAATTCCTGGGGTTCTTTGATATGCTGAATCTAACCGTGTAATTAAATTATTTTTTTTTGGGACCGGTTTTCAAAATGGTCTACATTAAAGTCCAAAACAAAAATTGAATATATGGGATTCTTTAATATGCTGAATCTAAACTTGTATTTAGATTTTGGATATTAGGCCCTGTTATCAAATTGGTCCACATTGAGGTCCAAAGGGTCCAAAATTAAATTTTTGTTTGATTTTATCAAAAAATTAAATTCTTAGGGTTCTTTGATATGCTGATTCTTACCATGTACTAGTGTATTTAGATTTTGTGTATTGGTCCATAAAAGGTAAATGTCCAATATTATAAATTTTTAAGTTCTTAGACCACCTTCTTTCTGTGTCAGAAACTATGCTATGTCAAACATAAAATCACAATCCAAATTCAGAGCTGTATTGCACAAGCAATAGAAATTGTAAGTAGAGTCATAGTTATAGCATCAAATCAATCTCATTTTAGAGAAAAAATTATGTATACATATTTTGAATATAACTAAAAGTAAGTTTTGTAGATTATTTAGAGACTCAATTCAATCTTAAATCGAAACCCTTCAGAATGAAAGTTTCACATCTTCTCTCAATTATAAAATGGTTAAGTAGAGCTGTAAATCTGTAATCACATGCTGATAAAGGGACAGATAATATTACTTAACAAACAGTATTTAAAACAAAAAACTGAGTTTGTTAACAGGTAGAGATGATTGTGTTCAGTTTCTGGTATTACCACCCCAGGACAGGAACAATAAAGTTAATTGAAATTTTGTTTATTTTAACATTTTTATAACTTGATCATGAACATTAAATATTAAAATGAATGAAGGAAAGTTTGTGATGTATTATTTTCCTACACATTAGCTAATGTGTGTATTTGTTTGATTATTTTGTAATTCTTTGTTTGTTATATTTCAATGTATTTCATGAGGGCCTCAGAGAAGATAAGTTTTACAGCTTACTGTGTAACCCTCTTTGAATAAAAAAATCATTATTATTATTATCAAAATAAATTGATTTTTTTCCCCTTGCTTCCTATAAAAACGTCACACAATTTGTATTACATATTTATATTTGTAATTAACTCAATATTCACATTTATGAATATGGATAAGTGCTGTGTATTTACTATTTATTCATTCATGAAGCAATTGCCACCTATTATCAAGAAAACAAAACATGTGGAATTCATCAACTAACGCACTTACAAATGGAGTGACAAATTTATTTGAAAATTTTGTGTTTTCTAAGTGGCATGGCTGATAAGCTGATTTTTAATCCATCATCATGTTGATGCAGTTTTGAAGGACTATTAATGAGTCATGCTTCAGTGATTCCCTATATAATCAACCAAATTTTTCCCACAAAAAGCGCCCCCCCCCCAGGCCCCCCTGGATCCGCCTATGCTGTTATCAAATTGGTCCAAAGGGTCCCAAATTAAACTTTGTTTGATTTCATCAAAAAATAAATTCTTGGGGTTCTTAGATATGCTGAATCTAACTATGTATTTAGATTTTGGATATTGTGACCATGTAAAAGTCCAATTTCAAATTTTTTTAGTTCTTTCACCACATCCTTTCGGTGTCAGAAACCTATGCTGTGTTAAATATTTAATCCCAATTCAATTTTAGAGCTGTATCAAGCTTGAATATAGTGTCCATACCTGCCCCAACTATTCAGGGTTCGACATCTACGGTCGTAACAAGCTGTCCCTCGCGGGGCATTTTATTGTCACCCGCACAACGCGTCCGTCCGTCCGGTCTTGTTAGCTCTTCTCACGTGTACAATCCTTGCCAGATTTTTATGAAACGTATATCATAGGTTTATATCAGCAATGTCTAGGACGAGTTCGAAAATCAGTGCCGATCAATTATTATACGCCCGTCAAATTTTTGACGGGACGTATTATGTTATACAAATGTCCAGCGTCCGTCCATCCGTCCGTCCGTCCGTCTGTCTGTCTGTCTGTCCGTCTGTCTGTCCGTCTGTCTGTCTGTCCGTCTGTCTGTCTGTCTGTCTGTCCGTCTGTCTGTCTGTCTGTCCGTCTGTCTGTCCGGCGTAAACATGTCGCACCGTACCTTGAGAATGACTTATCCAAATTTCATGAAACTTAACATAGTTGTTTCTTATGATGGTCAAACGATCTGTATACTTTTTGGTGAAAATAAAATTAAAACTTTTTGAGATACGGGACTTAGTAACTAAAACAGGTGTGTGTTTTTTTTCACATGTCGCGCCGTATCTCAAAAACAATTTATGATTATTGCTTAAAACTTTACACACTTCTTAGTTATATTAATCTTAAGATCTGTATACTTTTTGGTGATGATTCAAAATTTTATTTTAGAGATATTGAGTATTTTGTTAAAAAAGGGGGAGGAGTTTTTCACATGTCGCGCCGTATCTCAAAAACGATTTATGATTATTGCTTAAAATTTTACACACTTCTTAGTTATATTAATCTAAAGATCTGTAAACTTTGGTTTTGATTCAAAATTTTATTTTAGAGATATTGAGTTTTTTGTAAAAAAAAAAGGGGGGGTTTTCACATGTCACGCCGTATGTCAGAAACTTTTTATGCTTATTGCATAAAACTTCACACACAAGACGACGGGCGTATCAGTGCCGATCAATTATTTTTAAGAGTTATGCCCCTTGGAAACATTAATTATATGGAAAATTGCATTGTTAGTGCTCTCATGTGTACAATTCTAGCCAGAATTTTATGAAACTTATGTCATAGGTTTATATCAGCAGGCGTCACTGATGAGTCTTTTGTAGACGAAATGTGCAGCTGGCGTATACACTTTTAAGCCTGTTATCTAACATGAGTTAACCCCATTTGGAGATTTGGGCTAAATGTCAACCACTGAATCAGGCAATTGCCAAATAAGTATCTTTCTTCTCTACTGAAATGTTCAGTGATGCTCTTTTGGTATTGGTTTTGAATATCCCCTGTTCTAAAATTTACTCGTATCCTAGTTAAATATACTGACTGACTTTAAAAACGCAACACTCATTTTGTTGATTTCTTTTACCAAATCATATTTGATCCTCATACAACTACTATTCATGCCTACCATACTTCTTTCTCCTTAGAAAAAATCAACATCTGACTTACCTGTGGTTATTGACCATACCTGATTATTGAAGTCGCACGAATTTCTTAAAGCAAATTTGGAACCCATAAAAGATTTTTTCAGTTTTTTTTCCTTGTGAAACAGTTCTTTCAATCCTTGGCCACACTTAAATCAGTTAAAAAATGTTGCATCTTCATATTGTCAAGACTGAGGAATAAAAAACTGAATCAGGCCATAAGAATACTGCAAACAGGAATACGTGAACGTGCTGCAACCAGACAATATGACGCCAGAAACTCTTTTACTGTCCTTCCGACAACGATACAGGTAGACGGGATTTGTTGAAGACCATCAATGACCAGATCAACATGTATTGACAATGCAACGTCAATAGAATTTAATTTCGCAACGTCATTTGCGAGACATGTTTACGGCCGCAACGTCAACTGCTTATCAAATTGCCGAATGCCATTGCGCACATATTCATGCCATAAATGTTTTTCATAAACTGAACTGCCAAAGAATCGACTGCAGAAAAACATTTAAACCCCTTAAGTTTTAACCGCATAATTGCCAAAACCCATTGAAATGGATGGAACAACGGCAAAATCAGAAAGTGCAAAACAGAACCCAAAACATGCCGAACAGAATTGGTTGACCTTTCTGACAATAATTTTGGCGTTTGTTACATGCAGTCATTGCTTTTGACGATGACACGTTCTTTGGTAAGGGGAAAACCAGGGTTTCAGTGTAAACGACATGATTTGAACATTGAAAATGACGTAATCAATTCAACTTTCGAACTGCCATTTTTTTTAAAACAATGAAGTAATGAAAGAAATTTCTGTTCATAAGTTTGTTAAACAAAAATTGCATATTTGAAAATGGGAATTAAAAAGAATAATCTAGTGTTGCGTTTCTAAAGTCGGTCAGTATAAAAATGAAAATAAATTTCCAACTTCCTACCCTTTTTTTTCAACTTGGAAGCAGGAAACAAGCATATATATATATTTTTTTAAGGTGACGTGATCTCTTATTGCTAACTTTTACAACATTTGGTGTATGATGGAAAGTTGTTTCATTAGTAATCATTCTCATCCTTCTTTTTATATTTGATAATGTTCACCTGTTCTGAAAGCTTTCTCTGATGATTAAAGAATGTGATTGATAATTAGTTCAGTAAATGTAAATTAACAGGGCCAAATTATTCCCAAAATGTACATTGTCCTATACCAGAGACATCTGTGTATATATGTCTCTGCCTATACTGAATAAGAAATTGATTTAATGTGTATATACTTGCACCACATCAATTACAAAAAAAATATAACATTATACTTAGTTAAATGGGAATACAAACCTGTTTAAATTTTAACTTTGGAAACATATGATTGAAATGTGGTTCTATAAAGTGTGAACTATTATATAATTGTATAGGAAACACTGACAGTTTTTTTAAATTTGTCCCATGCAGATATTTAATCATTTCTTTTTTTTTAATTGATGATTTTTCAGAGAATTTTAAAAAGTACTACTTTAAGATAACCTAAATCAAAGTATTACATAATCTGCTGTCATGATTTTGTATACATATATCATTTGAAATCTTACCTGATAAAGAGTGTCTAGGATATGTCATGAACGATTTACCAACAAGGTGTCCATTAGTGTAAATCAGATATTCAATGCATATATAGGATTTATAGTTTTTGTCAGAATAAATGTAAAAATACTTAATTTATTGGCATGACAAAACGATTGGAAAACCAGAAAAGTTTTGCCTGTGTCCAAGTTGCAGAATGCAAGATATGCCAATCCTGTGGCAGCAACATTGTCAACTGATTGTTAAAAACTTAATATAAGACAGCACAGGAGCTTTAACATCCATATATTGTAGATATGGATAGCTTATGGTTTTAAATTCTTTAAGCTCTTTGATTTTTTTGTAATGTAACTTCTACAGTCAAGTTTTCATAGTCCGGTCAAATAAGTTAGAGGTCATTTATATTTGGTCTATAGAATTGTTACAAGGCATGGTGTACATGTACAGCTGCAGTAGTTATCAGACTTTGACCTCTTTTCATGTTTGAATAATCAACGTTATTTTCCTCTTCAGGGTCATTTCTCAGTTATAATGCATAACAGGTCACATGTTAATATAGAGTATGTAAATTGAAGGAAATGTAGAAATGTTTAAGTCACCTTTTTGTGTTCAAGTAAAATTTCGAGCTGGTACTATATAAGAATAGAGAAAAATTCCCTATAGTCTCTGACTAATATTACAAGGTAGATACTATTAAATGGTATAAACTTGCTAAATAATGGACAGAATAGTTACTTCTTAGTTTCTAAAATGATAAAAACTTTATAAGGAAACGAACAGTTACATATAATGGCTTCATAGACCAGACTGGCGGATTGAATTCTCCAGATGCTCATACTCACTCTTAACCAGTACATCCATAAAAGCACAGACAAGAAAACTACAATGAGTAAAAACCATCAGAGTGCACCTTTGAGACATTTTCTATTAGACCTTAGGATTCAGAAATGAGGGTGAATTAATTGATGAAAGAGGTGAAACCCACATGACATATACCTTTGTGCCAAAAGACAAAAGGTTTAGTTTGAGTTGAAAAAATATAATTTGAGGTCAAAACTCAAATATTGGCCACACTTCTCATCTTATCAAAATAATGGAGCAAAACGTTTACGTAGAAAACTGTATAAATATTGACCAGACAACTTGATTACCAACATCGCCATAAGGTTGAACAGACAACTTGGTTACAAACATCGCCATAAGGTTGACCAGACAACTTGATTATCTACATCGCCATAAGGAGCGTCCCATTCTCACGTGTTTTTTTTTATCAGTACTAGGAATTTGATATTTTGAACTGAGCGTCCACAAGATTTTGACTTTTAAAACGCTTTCAAAGAATGTAGAAAAAACCTGTAGATCTGATATCAAAATAACTTGTCCTACATGCGATTTAATTATTAGTTAACTATAAGTACCAACAGGCAGGAAATTGGTAATATTATAAAAATGTTTGGAGTAATCCTTATATTAAAATTGGAAAAACATGAGTTGTATACATCAGAAATCGATTTGAATAGAAGTTTTGTGCAGATACAATATTGGACTTATCCAAGTTACCGTAAACATTACATTGTCATGTATTTTGACAATGTTTGCATTTAAATTCACATGTATTGATGAATAAATGATAGGTTGGGTTAAGTAAATTCTAAACTGTTAGATCACTTTTAGGTTTAAATAATCGATACAAAAATAAGTAAATTGCTAACTAGAATGTCATTCACTGGAGATTTTTGCATTCGTCATAAGTACACTTATCACTTTGGATTGCATAAAACAGACTTCATTAGATAGGTGACATCCGATTTAAATTAAAATATAAGAGGGAAAATTAACACATTTAATTCTATAATGGTAAAGTAGCAAAGATACAATATGAATAAAGAGAATCGTAAAAGGATTACTCAAAACTTGACATATCTGAAAGAAAGAATGCTAGATTTAGATCCTCTTTTGGATTATCTTATTGAACGAGACGTGTTTCAGTTAGAACATCGTTCCAGGATTGATGCTGCAACTCCACCTACTCCTCAGAGAAAGTTTAATGAATTCATTCAACTGTTACTATCATCTTCGCATCCTGCAGCATACAATGCCTTTCTTGAAGCACTTCAAAATGAACGACAGTTTTATGTGGTGGAGAGACTTCAAAATACAGTGGTAAAGCTAGATGCTGGTAAGTTTTTTTCTTAATTGCATCAAGCAACGAGGCATATAAATTTCCATTTTTGCGGTGAAGTTTAGGTATAAAGCAATTTGTTGTGAAGCAGATGAACTAAGCCACAAAAACAGGTTTCATGATTTAAATACTAGTAGACAAATATGACGTCTGTGACCGTATTTTCGACGGTCGAGGATCATCGTTATGATTTAGCTAAGCATTTCTTATTAGGTACTAGTAGCTTATGAGAAGCATATGCAATATTTAATACAGTTTAATTTCGATATATCATGTTCATTTGCCATATAAGCGCAATGGTTATTATTTTTTGAAGATTGATGTTTTACCTTATTTCACAATGAATAGTGAAACACGACTCTTTTGTAAGATCCCATGTATATCAAACTACTTTGGATTAAAACCTCCGGATAAATGTTTATTTTGAGAATAGGGGGAAATTTCCCGAAAGGACATAATTTTTACAGATTATAACGTCGAAAAGGACTTTTGAGTAGATGTATATTAGATAAATATCCCTAAAAATACAAGGGAAATAACCGTGTATCAAAGAAACAACACTTTGATGATTGCTCTTCTTCAACTCGACATTTAGTTAATAATAATAATACTGTATTTAAAAGCAATACAGCTTATAGAACGTAAATATTTACATTATATTTTCAATGCACCAGTGTCATACCAATAACTGAATAATTATACAAAATACACATATGGCGGAGAATGACAATAACCATTCAGATATGATAAATCAAGGACGTATATTAGTTATACATCCTTGGATAAATATAATGAACTAAAATTTACCCAAATTATTAAGTTACATGTATTTCACATTGTGAACTGATAGCAACTGTATAAGTTTAATTGCCAATAATATTATTTAATAAATTGTTTTCTTACATCACTATACCTGTTACATTCTTTAATAAAATGGTATTCATCTTCAACAATATTGCTATTGAACATTGTAATATCTGCCTGCCTCTATATTGAGACTATGGGCAGAGATCCGATATTTACCCATATAAGGTTTATATATTTGATTAGCAGGTCTATCTAAACAAAATTGCAATATGTCTGTGTCATATATATTATCTATAAAGTATACAAGACCGTACTTTGACCTATAATGGTTTACTTTTATAAATTTTGACTTGGATGGAGAGTTGTCTCATTGGCACTCATACCACATCTTCTTATATCTATTTACATGAATTAAAAAAAAAACGCATTAGCATCAGTGATACAGATTTCTTTCATTCTTTGTTTTAGCTCATGTATAAATATATCAACATTATTTACGCTTTGTTTTAACCATCATCATGAAAACTATATTTACATAAAACATCTCTGACTGAGCATGCCTAATTCAGTTTGTCGTTGGTTTAATAGAACTCTCCAATTTATCTCCATAACCAGTTATCAATTTTTAATATTTTTAACCAAAACTGAATCATTATTATGTATTTTTCATAAAACATTGAGTAACGTCCCAATTCACAGTAAACCATTTTATTGACGGCAGTTTTACGAACCTTCATCATTGGGTGGTGTGTCACTCTCAAGACTTTATTTGGCGAATCTTCAGGGAAATCACCGCATTTTATTCTATATATTGCATTTACTGTTTAAAAGCTTTATGTTTTATAACTAATGGTCCAAGAATCTTTAAACGCCCACCTCGTTAAATATGCAACTTTAAAATCATTTGCCACATTGGCAGCAATCTTTCACGCAATTAAGTAAGATGGCGACCCGATATGACTCCTAAAAGGAATCGACTGACAATTACAATTATGTTTACTTATTTTTTTATATAGATTTGGCTGATCCTTTTTGCTTTTTACAGTTGTCTTCATCGAATTGTAGTGTCGAGATTTGATATAGCCCAAAACACAAAAATGGGTAAAAAACGCCATTAAAGGTCAATGACAACTAGAAAGAGTCGTTTGACAATTTCGGACCTGTAGATATTTACCTGCTTAATTTATAAGCCAAAAACTGCAAATCTATGTTCTATTTTATAATTTTTTCCTCCTATAAGAAAAAAATGGGGATCGTTTGTAGAGGACATGCAGTTAACATTACTTCCAAGTGTGAACATATTTGATTTGTTAAAGATTTTTTTTAAAGACGAACGTCGGTCAACGACGACCGATGCCAAGTGATAACATAAGCTCAGTTGGCCAGTTGCTCCAAAAAAATAAGAATCGTTGTAATACAAAAAAAAAACAACATTTGACCCTTGTGACGTTTCAATATAGAAATCTTTCTTCTGTTTGCTTTCCAGGTCCAATGAGAGCAAAAACTCCCCACAAGAGGCAGCCTGTTCAAGCGGTAAGTTCTTTTTAGCCCCAAAGCGTTGATTATTCTCTTTCATGACTCGCAGTGCATAACGATACAGTACAAAACTATAAATAAGAGGCTCCCGAATCGGGTACCTGGCAATATATGCAACATTAAAACTTTTACCAACAATGGCAGACATCTTTTTCACGCATCTTTTGTTTGTGATCCGGTTTAATCAAGATCCACTTCGAGAATATTTCCGACCACCCTTTAAATTGCTGAAGAACAAAAAATCCCCAGAAGGAGTCAAATTACATTTTCCATTACTTTACTTTCTTGTAGATCCTGATTTTTTTGTTATTTTTGCTGTCTTCAGTTTATCTTTGACTTATAGTTTTCAAAGATAAAAATGCAAACAAAGGTAAAACAGATGTTGGTCATGTTGACGTATTTGTAGATCGGTTTTGTTTGATAGTTTCTTATTTATGATTGTTTTAAATGCAAAATTAGGTGAAACATCATCATTAAAAAGTCATCATTAAAGAACAATAAGTCCTACAAAGAGTCTATTGACAATTTCGATATAGTTAGCTTATTGTTAGCTCGTGTCTTGTTGCTCATTTTTTGCTATTTAAAGTTCTTTTGAGATAACAGTAAAAGAAAACGCAAAAAGAACAAAAATCATCACAAACACTAAGCTTTGCTATCTATGGTTTATCTTTATCTATCAACGTGTTCAAGATAATAGCAATAAAATGACGCTGCTTGATACGACCGCAGAGGTCGAACCCTAAACAGTTGGGCATAACATTCAAGCTTGATACAGCTCTGAATTTGGATTGAGATTAAATATTTGACACAGCATAGATTTGTGACACGGAATGAATGTGGTCTAAGAACTTAAACAATTGAAATTGGACATTTACTTATAATGGTCCAAAAAATCAATCATTGAAACCTTGTGGTACAATTTCATAGATATCCATACACTTATACTCAAGTTATTGTCCGGAAACCGGAAAATCCTTGTTTTCTGCCCCTTTTTTGAGCCCCTAATTCCTAAACGGTTAGTGCCATAAACCCCAAAAGCAATCCCAACCTCCCTATGAGGCTTAGAACCTTTTGGTACAATTTCATAGAGATACATACACAAATACACAAGTTATTGTCCTGAAACAAGAAAATGCTTGTTTTTGACCCTTTTTTGGTCCCTAATTCCTAAACTGTTAAGACAATAACCTCCAAAATCAATCCCAACCTTCCTGTTGTGGTATGGAACATTGTGGTACAATTTCATAGAGATCTATACACTTATACTCAAGTTATTGTGTAGAAACCAAATGTCTTCGGACGACGACGACGACGCCATATCATTTTACGACCAACATATTTTTGCGGTCGTATAAAAACGAAAAAATGGATAAATATTGAAATTTAAGTGCTATAACTCATGTTGACTTATTTGTTATTTTTTCATCTTACTGATAATTTTGCTGTAAACAGCTTTTCTTTTTCTATTTAGTAAAAATAATAACAAAAAAACGCAAAAAGGGTTAAAATGTTCATTTAAAGGGCAATGACTCCTATAAGGCGTCGTGTGACTATTTTGCTTCTGTTGACTTATATGTAGATTTAATCTAATCAGGTATGCAGTTTTCTATTGACATCTATTGCTGTGTTAAACATAATTGCCAAAACGCAAAAAAGGGGATAAATTTCGATTTCAGACCAATACGGAGAATGCATTTTGCTTTGAAAAACATGATTTGATCTCCATGCCCTATTTTATGCCTGTTTGGGATTTATTTCATTCATGCATTTGACTATGTTCAAAATCTAAAGGGGTTATAGCTATCCTTCAATGCTATTTTATATGAAACTTTTAACAATGTTCGCATTCAGTTCCTGTTTATCGACGAAGGATGCTAAATACAATTAGAAATTCTGTTTTTATGAAATGAGTTTGATAATTAATCGGAAGCAAGATAAAGTGTCAGGTATACGTATAGGAAAACGATAACTTTTATGTTATGCCCAATTGGATATTAATTAACTAGTGTTTATTGTCTATATATTATCATTTTAGATAAGTCATTCTGACGAGCCAGCACTTGCCAGTGGATATACACATATTGACCAAGTTGCTTCTATTATGTCAAAAGTCCTATCAGAATTTAGTGGAAAGTTAACCGAGGAACTAGTCACCAATTTTGAAAAAAGAAGAGAAGATGACATTCGAGAGATGGAAGAAAATATAGATGCCAAACTGGGGAAATTCAGCGAACAATGGGAACAAGAGAAGAAACAAATGCTATTGCAGAATGACAGTGCCATAAAATCTCTGCAAGATAGTATCGAAAGTCTACAACGAAAACAAAATGAATGTGAAAAACTCAAATTGAAATATGATCAACTGAAACAACACCAGAAGGATTTGAGAGAAAAGGAAAACGAACGTTGGCAAAAACTGACACAATCAAACTTGGAAAATTCCCAACTAAAAGCCGAAAATACTATGTTAAAGGAAGAAGTTGATCGATTGAAAGATAAAGTAGAAGAACTTCAAGATGAAGTATCAACTGTCAGAAAAGGAAAACTGAATTCAGATATGGAGGCTAAACATTTGTTGACAGAAAACAGGAATCTTAAAACAGAACTAGACGAAAAAGAAAAAGAACGTGATGATTTGAAACGAGATATCGAGAATGCTTATGAAAGAATTCATGAGATTATACGCGTTCAGAAAGAAAAATCCACAACCGAGGATACTACTTATAAAACAGTTCTGGATAAACAGAACCAAAAATTGTCCGAAATATACGACGCTGTCAATGCGTTATCTGCTAGAGATAGGTTGAATCAGATAAAATCATCCGGAGCCCCACGGACATTATACATTGGCGGGAATGCCATCCAGAGGTCAAACAGATCTAACAAATCATAATTTGAAAATTTATTTCACGAAGAGATCAATAATTAGGAAAAATAATAACTTGACAATATTTTGATGTGTTTAAAGCGTTACTAATGTGTTCTTGTTTAATAGGAAAGAAACACATACATTGTTGTAAAATTCTAATAAAATGGGAGAGTTAATCTGTTTAAAATCACCTGGTATAAAGGTTTGGTGACTTATTTCAGTATAACTTACGATCAATTTTTGTCATTGTGACTTTTTGTGAAAAGAGCCCCTGTTGAACTTTGCATCCATTGCCGTCTGTCGTCCTTTGCGTAAATATTTTATTTTTCAAAATTCTCCTATGGATTTTAGTAAGCTGTGTGTGAATGTTTCTTGTTATGTCTAGTTTATGAATTGTATCCGATATTTTGATTCACCATCAGACATGACCATTGTTGCTTTAAATAGAACACAGGGGTAATGCCTTGGCTTATATCTCAATAAGTATATTCTTTATCACTCTTACACTTTAATACATTATCATCACTGACATAATAAATTTTTAATTCTATTATGATTTTTACCCTGTTTTGCATTTCTTGAAGAAAGCTATTAATGTTGATTTATAGAGATATATTGTTAACAGCATAACTGATCACCAAGATAAGACCTATACAATATATTTCCCGATAGGCTCTGGGTCAAACATTGTCACTACCTTATTTAGTGTGCGCAATATTGCCATCACTGCTACTAATGATTTTCAAGAGACTGAGTGCTACATATTTTTACCAGGTGAGCGATTCAGACGCCTGAACGCCTCTAATTTTTTTATTCATAAGTCTTAAAGAAGACCGATAGAAGGATTTATCCCAAATACTGATAAATAGATAGAAAGTAAGAAAATATACAAAGGGGCAATCAGTAGTCATTAGTCGAAAAATTACAACACAATTGCCCAGAAATACAAGAATACAAACACACAAAATACAAGACATTTAAGATCGAGCAACACGAACGTCCTAAATAAGTAGGATAAACTCAAGTGACGATGGTAAGCATTTCCTGCTCCTCAAGTGACATCCGTCATTTAGCTCATGACAGATGAATCTGGGTTATTATAAGCAAAGAGGATGAACTATAAAAAATTGAACATATCCATGATCCCAGATCATAGTCATCTGTGACACAGATTGTAAATTGTATCCAGATGTTATGGTAAGTTTAATCATAATGGCGTCCGAAAACTCATTTGAAGAAATAACGTCAAATTCACTATTAAAATTCAGCTTCCTTTTTAGCATTTACCACTTATTTAATATATCCTGATAGGAAACACAACCGCTCGAAAAACGCATAAATTTGGAGATATTTACCCTAAACGCAAGGAGATCGTGATGCAGGAATGTTGCTACATAAAATGGAAAATAAAAATAGTCACGTCTTTAGTGTAAAGTTAACTTTTCAAGCGACCCTCGTCACTTTAAGTCCCTATAGGTGTAAGTTTTTAAAATTTGAAGTAAACTTTCAATATCTAAATCTCGAATTCTGATATTTTCCAGAAACCTTATATATTTTAATGCCAAAGTTCCGACTTTAAGGTAGCATGGGTGTCTTTCGCCATCTTGGATTGTAGAATAGCAGAACACAATAGGTCCAGATTTTCAATCAAGTCAGGAAAATTTGATGCAGGAATGCAATTAACTAATTTGAATTTTCATTCAAATTAACAAATTTATAAGAATTCAACTTATTATTACTAATATTTTTTACAAACATAGATTATTTTTGCTTGATTTTCATTTTTTTTTTAATAAGCGCATTAAGAAGAAGTAACTCTGAAATAGAATAATTTCTAGAGGAATCTTCATGAAATTTTTCTATTTCATGTTATAGCAGGGAAAAAAACGTACGGTGACCCTATCTTTCCTTTCGATGTTCTGTAGGCATTTACTAAGAGCTATCTTCTCGTATTTTATTTCTCAATTCTATCATTTAGATTACCTTCTATTCACATAATGATGGGTTTTCATGTATAATCGATACAAAATGTGTCATTTTTTACAACATGTAGCCTGAAAGAATGCGCGGTGACCTATCATTTTTATTCATGATATTTTTTAACATTCCACAATATATACTATATTTTGGCAAAGTATGAAAAAAAGTTCTATCAATTATCGTTTATACTCCCATACCACCTAAAGCTAAGAAAAGTATAATCTGAATTCCGCCAGTTAAAATGAAACAGCTAAGCTTCAATGCCAGACAAAAGTCCTTCTGCCCCTTTTCTGGGCATAAAGTCTGTTATTCAAGAAATCTGATCGAACTATTGCTGTCATGTTCTTTCATAAATATGATATATCATATGATTGTTTTCGACTGAATGTTTTCGGTTTTATACAAACCATGATGACTATTTTACACTGCTTAATTATCAACATTTTTTTTTCTTTTAGCAAGATTCTATTGAATAGACAGATAAATCTGTCTTAAAACTAATCTCGTCTGCTCCTTAAGCGTAGAGTAACGAGCCTCTAAGAGTATCTATGAACAATATATTATTCGGGCAGAGTTCTTTTTTGTTATGAAACTGAATGTGTTATGTTCACCGTTCACCGTTATGTGAATTGATATTGTTAAATTTTGCACTTCTCTGAAATGGCATCCCGTTTAGTTAAAATCTCAAAAATAAATTTTCCCAGTATTGCTGATACTCAGCGCATTTTACATATACGGGGAGGTAACTCAAAATTTCTTTTAATTCAAAATGAATTGTTCTGTGAATTAGGACATTTTGTGTTGTAGCAAGAAACCAAGCACGGTGACTCCCTCATTTTTACTTGCTGGAGGTGTCTAATGAAAATTTAATGAACACTATCTCCCCAGATTTTAAAACTATATCTTATAGTTTTCTTTTAGTTAACATAATTGTGTGCTTTTCAAATATAATCTTCAGGAAATAATTTAAAGCGATCTGAAGCGAAGTGATATATCAATTGTTTGTTTTTGTTTTTACGTTGTAACAGTTCAAACATACCAGAATGCAAAACGTATATTCTTCACGATAAGATTATTACAGAATTTTCTTTCACAAATTACTGTTGCAAATAAATGCTTTTAACAGACTAATCTTTTATCTTTCTCAATGAAAAGTTAATTTATATTCCTTCTTTAATAATGATGGTTAGATGGTTATATATCAGTTAAGATCTATTGTTTGTGAGAACGGCATTTATATTTGAAATGAATTACATAAAATACCAAGTTATCAGTTTTAGTCCATTTTCCAATATTCAGTTTAATTTTCTTCCGTCACCTGGTACCATTTTTAAGACGTCAGATTTTATTCTCAGTTTTGGTGTTCATGGCTTGTTTTATTCTGTGCATACTCATGACTAAATAAGCAGTTTCCTTGTAGGTTAGTACTATTTTTGCTCACTGTCTAGCCACTTTTGTAAAGGTGATATTATGTCTTCTCTTTCCATTTTCCTAAGAAAGTTGATCAACCTAGGGACTGTAAAACCTTTCTCATTTCTAAGATCCCATAACAAACAATCAGCTGGATTTGTCTTTGTTTTGTATCTCTCAACATCACGAGTCGTCAAACGTAGAATTAACTCTGAAATATACAAAGGTGTTTTTTTATCCAGCTTTTAGATGTTTATCAAAGCCTTATATTCTGAGGATTTAGTACACATCCAGTTGATTGAACAACTTTCCGAATTTGCAAGAATTAACATGTTCTGTCTATTCTGTAGAGTTAAGCAATTTAAAAAAAAACTAATGTATTTTGGTGACAACTTAAGAAGATGAGAAATATATCTCACATTTTCAGTGAAAAAAAAAATTGCATTTGTATAATTTTGTGAGCAATGACTGAAGGCAACATTCTGTACGTTATTCATTCACACGTTTTATCGACAAAATTGTTAAAAATACTTTCAAAGCACCAGAATTCTTTTTTTTTCATGATTTGACCATAAATTTGCATAAATATATACTATAAATATTAATGTTCAACTCAATTCAAATATTACGAATATCCGACAACCTTTACAAAAACCTGATAATGAAATAGATAGACTGATTAGAAAATCACAATGTGACCGTTACAAGATTAACTGACGGGGTAAAAGTCGGCCATCCTCGGAATATAGTTTTTAAGTAATAAAATTAAGATACAAAAGGGAATTTGTCTTTAGCACCCAAATCAGTATTACACAGCTTCTTGTTGACCACTGAGTTGACACTTGAGTCGAGACTTTGTAACATTTAGACTATAGGAAAACAGTTATTCTATCAATACATTTTTAGTTCAAGACTATTGTATTGAAAATTACATGGAAAGCAAACACCAAAGTAATAAATATCTTTTTCGATGAGTTTGAGGTTTGGTTTAACTTGAATAAGAGGAGATGCCCTTATTATGTTTAACTCTAAGTACTCGAAATTTGCATTTTGAACCATTTACAGTACTAACATTTCAGAAAAAGTTCTATGCTATAATACTTTACATTATTTAATATTCCTCAGCATTTCACCAGAAATAAATATCTGATAAAACCAGAACCTTAAAGCAGTGGACAGATCTGTGATATTGTGTATGTCGCTACATATTCTAGAATTATATATGAAATGACCCTGCTGATGAAATATGTACAGGGGAAATTGGTTCTACGTGAACATGAGGATTCTTTTATTTCTACGTGTTGTTACATTAAATGCCTTAAGGTGTAAAAAAAAGGTTAGTTTTATTTGATTTTTATTAAAACTAAGAGTACAAGTTTCTTGGTAATATAGTAAGGAGAAATGGAAGTTGAACTCCTAGTACTGAAGACCTTTAAAAAGCCAGAAAAGTACTCTTTTCTCTAGATATAATACACCAGCATATACACAGATGTATAAGTGAATGTAGCCTTTAATCTTTTTGACTCGTTGGTAAAACCTATAGTAATTTATAATTCTGAATTTTATTATATAAAAATAAGAAGATGTGGTATGATTGCCAATGAGACAACTATCCACCAAAGTTCAAATGAAGTGGATGTAAGCAACAATAGGCAACCGTATATTTGCATTTATAATAAAATACTACAGACCCTCAACGAAAGAAGAAAACCCAAAGTCTCAATTTCATTTAGATGCACTTACTTTTCTTGACAGAACACATCTGGAAAATATTCACATCAAATTTGGTAGAAATACTCTTAGGACAATATATATATATATATATATGTATATATTCTACAAGTCTAAATTGAAAACAACGTTCAAACCTATGATTGCGTTGGATAAAAACCGCAATTTTTATACGTGTGCATGCAAAACAAATTTCTTGTTAGAGGGGTCTAAATACAGCACAAACAACAGTTTCCAAAAGACCAAAAAAGTGAAATAGTATATTTTAACAAAACGCATTTGACTAACAGGTCGAACAACAAATGTTCTTAAACCCTGCTGACTGCCATTGGCGATTGCCAAATAAAAGGATCACCGATGTAATAAATGGATCTTAATTATAAATTTAACACTAAACAGAAAACAATGAACTTGCGGAAAAGATGGTATACCGCAAACAAAAGGTGCAAAGGTTTTTGTACACCATATCCGGATTTCGACAATTAATGTCTCTTCAGTGATGTTAGGAATCGAAACGGTATTTGGAAAGCCATACAATTTACCTCAATTTAGGATAGACTCTTGATTTTTGAGGAGTCAAAATAGGATGAACGGATCATATAAACCCGAATGGCAAATATAATACAAGCCAAAACGAAAAATATAAACAAGTCTAAATTGAAAACAACGTTCAAACCTATGATTGCGTTGGATAAAAACAGCAATTTTTATACGTGTGCATGAAAAACAAATTTCTTGTTAGAGGGGTCTAAATACAGCACAAACAACATTTTCCAAAAGACCAAAAAAGTGAAAAAGTATATTTTAACAAAACGCATTTGACTAACAGGTCGAACAACAAATGTTCTTAAACCCTGCTGACTGCCATTGGCGATTGCCAAATAAACGGATCACCGATGTAATAAAGGGATCTTAATTATAAATTTAACACTAAACAGAAAACAATAAACTTGCGGAAAAGATGGTATACCGCAAACAAAAGGTGCAAAGGTTTTTGTAAACCATATCCGGATTTCGACAATTTATGTCTCTTCAGTGATGTTAGGAATCGAAACGGTATTTGGAAAACCATACAATTTACCTCAATTTAGGATAGACACTTGATTTTTGAGGAGTCAAAATAGGATGAACGGATCATATAAACCCGAAGGCAAATATAATACAAGCCAAAACGAAAAATATAAACAAGTCTAAATTGAAAACAACGTTCAAACCTATGATTGCGTTGGATAAAAACCGCAATTTTTATACGTGTGCATGCAAAACAAATTTCTTGTTAGAGGGGTCTAAATACAGCACAAACAACATTTCCCAAAAGACCAAAAAAGTATATTTTAACAAAACGCATTTGACTAACAGGTCGAACAACAAATGTTCTTAAACCCTGCTGACTGCCATTGGCGATTGCCAAATAAACGGATCACCGATGTAATAAATGGATCTTAATTATAAATGTAACACTAAACAGAAAACAATAAACTTGCGGAAAAGATGGCATACCGCAAACAAAAGGTGCAAAGGTTTTTGTACATCATATCCGGATTTCGACAACTAATGTCTCTTCAGTGATGTTAGGAATCGAAACGGTATTTGGAAAGCCATACAATTTACCTCAATTTAGGATAGACTCTTGATTTTTGAGGAGTCAAAATAGGATGAACGGATCATATAAACCCGAAGGCAAATATAATACAAGCCCAAACGAAAAAATATAAACAAGTCTAAATTGGAAACAACGTTCAAACCTATGATTGCGTTGGATAAAAACCGCAATTTTTATACGTGTGCATGCAAAACAAATTTCTTGTTAGAGGGGTCTAAATACAGCACAAACAACATTTTCCAAAAGACCAAAAATGTGAAAAAGTATATTTTAACAAAACGCATTTGATTAACAGGTCGAACAACAAATGTTCTTTAACCCTGCTGACTGCCATTGGCGATTGCCAAATAAACGGATCACCGCTGTAATAACTGGATCTTAATTATAAATTTAACACTAAACAGAAAACAATAATATTCTATATATATTTATTGAGAAAGTACCCCTTTACATCGGGGCAAACCGTGACCAGCGGGGTATTAGTGTTTGGGTCATACAAACTTTACAATAAATAATAAATAAAATTGAGAATGGAAACGGGGAATGTGTCAAAGAGACAATATATACAGTGTACGTAAAATATCACATCACTATAAAATTAAAAATGTCAATATAATCGTAAAAGTATTTCTTTTAAAATCCAACCTTTGATAATAAACATTTATAAAAATGAATAAAAGAAACCGTAAAAGTGCATTGCTATATCTTGAATATTATTAAAAGATTACACATAATATTTAGACTTTTTCTTAAAATACAAATTCAAATAAATTTGGCACACTTTCAAACTTTCAAACAACTCATTGCGAGCTTTAATGACTGAGGTAAGATATTTTTTGCCTATTTCATCAACCCTTTTCCCGATATCATCACCGAACAAAAAGGCTATGTCGCCGATGATTAATTGAAGTTTATTAAAGCGAGGCAACTCTGAAAAAAACACGCCGGTTCCTGCATTGAGGAGAAAATCTCGCAAATCAGAAAAGAAACGTTCTCGAATATCATTAAATGCCTGGCATTCCAATAATACATGCAAAACAGTTTCTTCAATACAACATGTTTGACATGTATCACTATCTTTCAATTTCATGCGGAATGTTGTCTTGCTTGTGTAACGTAAAATCTAAGTTCGTTAAAAATCACTTTGCAATATCTTGTACCAGGTAAAGAATCTAACCTATCAAAATATGTGATCCTTTGACGGTCCATATAATTTGTTAATGATTCCCATCTTAACTCCAATAAAACAGAGCATTTTGGAGTTAATTATTAATTTTGCGACTTTGTACTGCCAGCTGTCTAGCATTTCGTTTCCGGATTTTGACGTTGAGTACCATACGCCACAAGCATGAGCAATGGATGGACGTATAACCGAAATCCACAAAGCACAGCCAAAATTAGACCGATTAAAATCACCGTGTTCTCCTGAGACGCTAATAATATAGTTAGGTTTCTTTTCAAAGTTTTCCTTTAGGTATTTGTCGCCGATATGATGATTAAATTTGAACGTTCTTGAAAAATTAACTCCCAAGTATTTATATTTGTTTACTCAATTAAAACATCCCCTAGAAACCAGTTTTTATTCTGTCGCTACATTAATACCGGGATTCTTTTCTTTTATCATTGAGATAAGATCAGACATTAGAATAGATAATAATGTAGGAGATAAAATACATCCTTCTTTTAGGCCTAATTCATGATCAAACCATCTGATTCGTAATTTCCAAAAATGACCTTGTTTAGGGGCCAGCTGAAGGACGCCTACGGGTGCGGGAATTTCTCGCTGCATTGAAGACCTGTTGGTGGCCTTCTGCTGTTGTCTGTTCTGTGGTCGGGTTGTTGTCTCTTTGACACATTCCCCATTTCCATTCTCAATTTTATTGTTACTTACATTTTTATAAAGAGAACGTAGTAGTTTCCAGAATTTTCCTTGGATACCATTTTGCCAAAGAAGATAAAAAAAAAGACCATCTCCAGACTTTATCAAAAGCAGAGGATAGATATAAGAAAGCTAGAAGGGTGTTTTCCTTTTTTGTTTTCCTTAAAGAGCAGAGTCCACGAATGGTGAAAACATGATCTTCAACTCTTCTGTCTTTTCTAAAGGCGCCTTGATATTCACCTAATAAGTTCTTACCTTCAATATAATTCATAATTTTGTCCTCAATGATTTTACAATAAACCTTATATACATTGGAAGTTAAAGTTATTCCCCTGTAATTAGCCAAATCATGAACCGAGCCTCCTTTGTGAATTAACTTTATTATACCTTTATGACATTCAACTGGAATGCATTCAAAGTCGGTTATCTTAACAAGGGAACCAACCAGTATAACACCACCGTATTTAAGAAAGTCATTAGGTATGTTGTCGAAACCACAAAAAGAAATTCTGCAAGTATAGCCGTCCGTCACAAAATAATAAGAGATCATTTCTGAATGAGTATAAACACTACTGATTGCAATAGGCAGATATAGAAAATGACCACGAGAAGAAAGATTATGCATTTGATCTGGGACTATTATACTATAGTCCCAGATTTGATGTAAAAGGGAAAGTTAATTATCTCTGTCCTGTATAATTTAACAAAAAATATTCGTGAACAGTTATTTAAATATATATATCTGTAACACTGTAGAAGATAATTATAAATACTTAAGACACGTTGATAAAATTAAAAGGCTTCTGAATCCGACACCAAGCAATGTTAAAGCAGTGACATCCTTTATAAAACAGTCATTAGAAAAGAGGAGAGAGAGAGTTTACTAAGGATAATACAAATTAACTGTTATATATTATGTCATGTTTATATTATGTGTATGCTCATATCCGTTTTGCATAAATAAAGATAATTGTTATTATATCAGTTTCTTCTGACTAGTTTTATTTTTTGGGTTACAAATTCCACATTATGACTTACCACCTAATAGTTTCCAATCATTCTCACGCGGCATTTGAATCTGAAGATCTGTACACAGTTGGTCATACAATGAGGGTGGTATATCACCGATATAAACATTCAAATCGGATTTCTGTATCGAAACTCCTCTGAAACTAACTGTTTTGGTCGGGTCGCTTCCCTCTTTTTGAGAAATACATCTTTTATATTTTGACAGAATGTCTTGTGGCCGCTGCACGATAATCCTCAATGAATCTAAATTTTCCAAACTGTACAGGAGTTGTTCAGCCTATTAAAATACATTAGATATATATACACATTTGACAAAATGTTTTTTAAATAAACCATAGTCAACAGATGTTTTTCAATAAATGAAAACGTGATAATACAGAACAGAATAAAAATATAATATTCTATTGTTACTCCATTACTGCTTCTGTAGACTCTTTAGAAGGAAGACATTAGAATGTTAGATACAACAGCATAATTGTTTGAAGAAAAGCGCACAGATGCTTATTACTTCAGAAGACAAAACATCCTTTCTAAACGAACTGAATATTTCTTAAGAACAGCGTCGACAGTATCACATTTTGTATGGAACCTAGAGCAGTATAACACCTTGAAGGTAGAGGATGGCAGACTTAGTTTTTTTACAGTTAACATTCAGATTTAGTCTGAGGTTAAAGTTTTTCAGTCACCAATAATTTTGTCAAACTTTCATGGAATTTTAGGAAATTTGGACAGAGGCTTGTTTATGATCAAAAGACAGGGAAAAAATTTTTAAATAAAATTTTCCGTATATTACTGATAAATGAACTTAGCTTTTTTTACATTTAACAATACAGTCTGGGGTTAAAGTTTGTTACACATCAACTACTTTATCAAACCTTCATAGAATTTTATGAAACTTTGGCAGCAGCTTTATTATGATTAAGAGATAATGTCTAAAGCAAACTTTTGAAATTTTTTTTTTTCACTTTCAGTATTTTTCTGTTAGTTGCACTTAGTTTTTGACAGTTAACATTTACAGACAGTCTGTGATTACACTTTTTTGACATGATAAATTTGTAAGCTTTCATGGATTGTTATGAAACTTGGACAGAAGCTAATCTTCAAGACCATGAAATAGCATCTAAAGAAAAAGTTTGAATTTTTGTTTAAATTCTATATTTTAATGATAAATAAACTCACTTTTTAAAGTCAACGTTACGTTTTTACATGTAGACAGCAGCAATCCCAGGCGACACACAGGGTTACGCGGAACCTCTTGAGAATTTTTAGTAATCTCGCCTCACGGTCATCCTCGTAAAAATTAAAATCAAGCAAAGCAATTATAAAGAATATCGTATCAAAGTATGACCACTGTTACTGAAAGCGAGCTCAAATATATGAAAATCCATTCCTGTCGTCCTATGATATAGCTTTATTTGACAGCATTTCGGTAAAAGGGAAGGAAAACAAAAGATAAGACAACAAAAAAAAAAAAAACCCCGGCATCACAACAAAAAAGCCCAGGCATGACAACAAAAAAATCAAAGCATGACAACAAAAAAGCCCAGGAAGAACAAAATGAAAAACAACGACCAGTCCCGATTTATGCAAAACAATAAACGAAAAACGAAATCAGTGAAGATTACCTTGAGAAATTCTAATATCAATAAAAATTATAACAACCACTATCAACAGTACTGAGTAAAAGTTAGTTGAGTAATCACTCTACGATATATATATGCTCGTGGACTCTTCAATTGTAAAAACAAGAATTTGGTGATATTTTTTATACCTCTTGTGGTGTTTCCGGCGATTTCCCGTTTATGGATCTTATATAATCGCCAGCATTCAGCTTGTTTTTAGCAGGGGCACTAGAAACCTCAGAAACAAGCGTGTACCAGTCATCTGGATTCTGAAAAATATTGATTATTGTAACAGCATTTAAGTATTATTTATATAGCTTTCATGCAAAGAGTAACACTTATAAAATTGATCTCACTTTATACATTTTTGTAAGTCGTTTTTAAAGGCAGTACTGAATATGTCAATAATTTAAGACTTCAATCTGTTCTCCAAAATAGTTTTTGATATGATTTTTTTTTCATAATGAAATGTGAGCGATGCAATACTGAAATAAACCCAAATCACTCGGAAATATTAGAATGATGAATAGTGTATATATAACATTTGTTTTCTTTGTTGAAAGACATGGCAATCTAATGAAGTAAAATCGTTAAATATCGTCTATATCGATCTTTCATATGTTTTTATGTGTAAAAGATTAAATAACACTTATTTTCCTTCACCCTGTTGGATCTTTTTTATTTTGGCATTTACACATGCTTTTCTCAGACTGCTTATGACATTCTCACACTAAATTCGTTGGAGATGTACTGATTGGTATTTTAAAAGTCTTAGAAACATGCTCATTGTTGAAGACAGTACGGTGATCTGTAGTTGTTCACATCCTTGTAATTTGGTCTTTGTGGATAGATGTGTCAATGGCTCCTTGTAATTTGGTCTTTGTGGATAGATGTGTCAATGGCTCCTTGTAATTTGGTCTTTGTGGATAGACGTGTCAATGGCTCCTTGTAATTTGGTTTTTGTGGATAGATGTGTCAATGGCTCCTTGTAATTTGGTCTTTGTGGATAGACGTGTCAATGGCTCCTTGTAATTTGGTCTTTGTGGATAGATGTGTCAATGGCTCCTTGTAATTTGGTCTTTGTGGATAGACGTGTCAATGGCTCCTTGTAATTTGGTCTTTGTGGATAGATGTGTCAATGGCTCCTTGTAATTTGGTCCGTTTGTGGATAGATGTGTCAATGGCTCCTTGTAATTTGGTCTTTGTGGATAGATGTGTCAATGGCTCCTTGTAATTTGGTCTTTGTGGATAGATGTGTCAATGGCTCCTTGTAATTTGGTCTTTGTGGATAGATGTGTCAATGGCTTCTTGTAATTTGGTCTTTGTTGATAGTTGTGTCAATGGCTCCTTGTAATTTGGTCCGTTTGTGGATAGATGTGTCAATGGCTCCTTGTAATTTGGTCTTTGTGATAGCTGTGTCAATGGCTCCTTGTAATTTGGTCTTTTTGGATAGCTGTCTCAATGACTATTCTAATGGCAATCATACCACATATCTTCACCTTATATATGCCAGTAAGCTTTGCGTTTTTTCCATTTTTCTTATAAATAGTTGTGCAACAGTTTAATTGTTTCTTTTTGTAAACATTTTGTTTGTGCGGTCTGTGTTGTCTGTTAATTTATGTTTGTAATAATTAGAACAAATAATAACAATTTTATTGAATGATGATTACTTTATTTACCCTGCTCTGGCATATCTTAAATCGAAAACCAAAACTCCGGTTACCATCCCTGTCCAGTACAATAACAACCGGTGATGACCACTTAATCCCATGTGGATATTTTAACAAAATTTCTGGAGACATTCTTTTATTTCTCGATTAATGTCTGTTCTGTTAGTATAGGTGTAATATCCCACCGATATACAATATTTCAATCATCAGTTCTAACTGGAAATAATAGATGCAACATTTCCACAAAATCATGTGTCCTAGATCTTGATTCTTAGAAACACCAAACTTTACGACGACCTTGACTATTATATAACAAAACTTTGATCAGCAAAACATTTATTAATAGCTTTTTTCAAGTCGAGAAATCATATTTGCTACATTGCGCAATAAAATTTGGCCAAAAAATACGCTTCTGTATTAAAAGTATAAAATTAACCAGTTTCTGCAGTAGTTGGAAATGAAAAGGTAAGTAAAAGGATGCTATATAAGTGTTTGTTTAATAATTACATACGTGTTGAATTACGTAAACAAAAACAGAAAATTCCCACAGGAGTTAGACAAATCAGGGACAGTCTACATTTAGTATAGACCGTCCCTGGACAAATGGATTGCAAAATTGTTTAATAAGTTGAAATAAATTGATACAGTGATAAATGTAACTAAACAGTCAACGGTATTATCATTATTATTTATGCCATCTGAAGCAGGGGCGGATCCAGGATTTTGGAAAGGGGGGCGAAGTATGTAAATATCGCCGAGCGGAGCGATGCGAACATTTTTTTGGACCTTTTTTTGGCTAAAAAACATAAAATAAGTGTAAAATGCACTTTTTTAACGGTTCCTGACGTAAGGCATGTATATTTTATAAAGTGTAAGGGTTGGACATTTTTGATGCCGTATTCTCCCCATTAATTGTTTATTATAAAATGATTGGATGAATCCAAAGCTATGTACTAATATATTTGATGTGGGACTTGTCAGTAAAAAATTGACATTGAAAATTCTCGTTTGTTGTATGTCTAGTTAGCATAACGTCACGGATTTCTTGTTGTAAACAAGATATACGCCGGGCTATTCAATGAACAAGCAATTTTTATCCAAATGTTTGGTTGAAATGTTTCACCCAACAAGGGAAGTGAGGGGTTTCAAATCAACCAAAGGCTACGAATGAGTCTGAAATGACAACGAATATATGAATGACGGTCGACAAATGGAGACATAAAGGCCACACCCAGCAGGCAGGTTGCAGTCGGGCCTTGAAAAAGTATTCATTTTATCAGTTCGACGAAACAGACATTCCGGTCAGATATGGGATTTACATGCAAACCCCCGGCCCCAAAAAAATTACGCCCGTTTTTTTTATTCATCATGTTCATTTAATGCTAAATAATTCTGTTGGAAATTTTTGTTTCTAATAGCAAAAAAAGTGGACAAGATTATTGTTTTCAATCCAGATACAGCCAGAATTTTTATTTAAGGCAAAAATCAGGGTCAGAATTTTTTCTCTCAAACATCTCAGACTGCCCCTCAAATCAAATGGTCCGTACCTTAGACTTTAAATCTATCTAGAGCTTATTGACTGGGGATCATTATTCAGCTATGTTATTAATAGGCTGGGGCGTGTTGGGTTAAACATGTTTTCGTAGGTAAATAATATTGCTGTGGAACTTTTTTTTCATGAAAGTGTAATAGAGTATTACTTTCTGTTCGGTGGAATTGTGAAATAGAAGTCAATCAATACGTTCTTGCTCAATCCTTTGTCGCTTTGAAGGTGTCATGCTTGTCATCCTCAGCCTAAGCAATGTCACAGTGTTACTGTAATTTGAATTTCAAAATGACTGAGTGACGTTTTTACGCACTGGTCAACTCCACCGTAGCGAATCACATAATCAATAATATATTACAGTAAATACGAGCGAAACATATCTTTATAAGTAAAGAATTGCCGTATAAAAATTAAATACGCGGAAAATGGCAAAGTTCACGAAGTCTAGTCTGATTAATCATTTTACAAAAAAAAAAAAAAAAAAGTGCAAAAGGGGGGGGGGGGGCGTAAGCCCTCTACGCCCCCCTCTGGATCCGCCACTGTGAAGTGATCTGAAGTGTTCACAAATGCAGTAAATCTTCATTGTTTTGCATAAAGTAAATGCTGCATTCTGATAAAACAGATGCTTTCCCATATGAAACTTTTTAATTCTTGTGTTAGTCCAATCAGGCTTTATTGTAGTGATTTGACATGTAAGTCCATGAAAGTAACATATGTATAAGAGAAATCAAAATATTACCGCCACATAAAATTGGAATGTAAGCTTTTCGAAAATGGGCATAAAGACAATTTGCCAACCTGCAACTGCAAAACATACACGAAGGGACAGCCTGTCGGTAGCATAAGACCACACCTACCGGTACACTTTTCAACTATTTCGGTTCAATATTTTACGTTAGGGTTAAGTTCTCAGATTCTTAGTGACCTACTATTCCGTAGTATGATGTAAAGATGCATCTAGATACCAGTAACTATAACCAGAGATATATATACTCTGCTATAACATATCTTCGTCAAATAAGATCCCATTGACCTACATTTCTAGCTTTGTGATCAGTTACTTAATTTCAGTTAAACTTCTGAATCAGATCTTGCAGAAAACTTGGAATAGTATACTGACTGTCAATATATTATGTCCCAGGTCTCACTGACTGTCAATATATTATGTCCCAGGTCTCACTGACTGTCAATATAGTATGTCCCAGGTCTCACTGACTGTCAATATAGTATGTCCCAGGTCTCATTGACTGTCAATATAGTATGTCCCAGGTCTCACTGACTGTCAATATATTATGTCCCAGGTCTCACTGACTGTCAATATAGTGTGTCCCAGGTCATACTGACTAGTCTACATTTCACCAGACATATATACACACTTCAGTAACTGGTTCAGTTTTACATTCGAGTTCAGATCTAAAATACTAAGCAACTTACAATTGTATACTAGTACTAGAAACCTGGTGTAAGGATGTTTTTTGGGGAGTATAACAGCTTAAAAAAGTCATTAACTTTGGTAAATTTTTTATTCAGTTAATTTCTCATGTACTTAGTGATTTACAATGAAATGAGATTGTGCAATAATGCGTTTAAGCAAGTGTAACAGTTAACCTTCAAAATTAGGTCACACTGGCCTACATTTCAAACTTAAGTGAGTTATGTTAAGTTCATTTATTATATTCCAAGTTAGCTAGAATCATAAAATTAATAGACTGCATTGACGTCTGCCTCCCACTACCGTATATTTCATGCTTCTATAACTTTTTATTATTATTGCTATATTGCTTTCATCTTGTCCATACATCCGTCTGTGCATCCAACAAATATTTCTGTCACACTTTTCTCGGGTACTACTAACAGAATGACTTCATTTACGGTCAGCAGCCTGACATTGATGAGTTGGAAAGTTGGATCACTTTTTGGATCTGTCAGACACTATCTTCCCGCTTGTGGATACTTTGAATTTTCCAATATGTTGAATGAACTTAAAATTTTCGACACACATTTCTCCAGTACTTCTAAATGAATGACTTCAAAGGACAATGTTCACTTTAGGCCAAATATGGCCTTGAATTTAAATTTTATCATAAAATTTCCAAATGGCCATAATTTGGTTCTTGAATGGATCAATTTCAAAAGCCTTACTTCTTTATTGAAAATAAATCTCTTCATAAGAGTACATTCTTGGTTTCGTAATCAGCACATTTTGGATATATTGTTAAAATACGGTGATTTTGTGCATTTTTCAGACCTAAAAGCTTGAGGAAAGCCTTGGCTGCAACCTAGGATCCAAAATGTTCTCTAGCCAAAAGTTGCCAATGATGATATTGAATCCCTAGACACAAAAACTTTCTGGATCAGGGGTGGCGGCCAAAGTAAATGCTATATACTGTTAAGAATTATTGAGAATTTGACCAAAGGAGTCCAATATGTCTTCATTTCTAATGTGATGTGCCAAAATGAAGTACTAGTAATATCACAACTATTTCTATGTGAAATTTGTAATATTTTGGCCTGTTTTAAAAACAGCAAAATCTTAGGGCCAATTTTAACCCTTTGTGAACTTACTCCTTTAGTCAAGCAGTTTGGCAGGGATGAGTTGGAACGTGTGAGCACTTTATGATTGATTGATTGTTGGTTGCTTAACATCCATTGGCAAATATTTCATGCATGTTCAGGACGATGAGCACTTTATGAATTTGCAAGGATTTGTATAGTAATGATAAACCACGAGATTCCAATCCTTCTTACTGTACAAATCCTTTGAATTTGTAAGACACCTCCTTCCTGTTTTCAGATACTTTGAATTATGAGTGGGGGTATGCTCAGCATGACAACATGTGCATTCTTGTTATTTTCAACTTTACAACTCAAGAAAACTTTGACATAAATTTTATTAAACAAATCAAAACAAATATATATATATATGTATGCAATTTTGATATCCTGTAACAAAATAAATACACAAATGTAAAAGAAAATAAAACTTTAATATATCATACACTACTTATGATGTTGGATTTCTAAAATGAGATAAATGTACATGCCATTTACAACAATAGTAAAATAAGTACAACTCTTGTATTTTCAAGTTTATATGACACACTGAAGTGTTCTTTTATTTGTCAAAATTTTAAAATTACAAATCAAATTTAAATTCATATGTCTATTGATAAAGACAATGTTTACCTCTCGGTGTTTTTGTGTCATTAGGTTGCTGCATCAATTAACAGACTACAGACACATATGTCTATTGATATAGACAATGTTTACCTCCAGGTGTTTTTGTGTCATTAGGTTGCTGCATCAATTAACAGACTACATACACATATGTCTATTGATAAAGACAATGTTTACCTCTCGGTGTTTTTGTGCCATTAGGTTGCTGCATCAATTAACAGACTACATACACATATGTCTATTGTTAAAGACAATGTTTACCTCTTGGTGTTTTTGTGCCATTAGGTTGCTGCATCAATTAACAGACTACATACACATATGTCTATTGTTAAAGACAATGTTTACCTCTTGGTGTTTTTGTGTCATTAGGTTGCTGCATCAATTAACAGACTACATACACATATGTCTATTGATAAAGACAATGTTTACCTCTAGGTGTTTTTGTGTCATTAGGTTGCGGTCTCATTGGTGTATATCCAAATTATTCTTTTCATTTTACTATTTTGTAATTTCTTTTATGTAAAACACGGGTAAATTGTTTGCTGTATCAATTTTGATTAACTGCTCCAGTTGTACAAGATTTGTTAAACATCCCATCAAACAATTCTGAACAGAACATTTGTGAGAGACACATATGGTTAGTTTAGATTAATTTATATCATCTATACTAAGTATTAATATAGAGTAGTCTTATCTGACAATTACAGAAAAAGAGTTTGGTTTTCTAAATATTATTGTCTTTTACATGTGAGAAAACCCTTCTTTTGACATAATGAGTGATGTTGATGCAGGACTATGTTAACTCAAACTAAAAATAACAATATATATTGCACATTCATTTTACATAGCTATACATGTACATCTCATAATGTCAGACAATTTCAATTTCTCAGATCATTTCTCAAAATTTCAAATGTGCAAAAAATTCAACCACTATTTGAACCACAAATGAATATTGTCCTTGTTTTAATTGATTTTCTTCACGATATGATAATGCCCTGTGAACTTTGGTTTTAACATCATTATTTTTGTCTGTTCTATGGTCATTATTTGTTTTGCCTTGGCCTTACATACACAAATAATGGTAATCCTAATTTAATACTACTATAAACTTTTTATACAACAGATATTAAAAACAAGAGTTTGCCCTTAAGTAATTAACATGCATAAAATATATATAAAAACAAAAAAAATCTATTCAGCAGTTTATTTCAGAACCAAAAAATATGCTTTTCAGATAACAGCAGAATTATTTTCTTAGGGACTGTCCAATTAATAAATAAACAAAAAGCTTACAAAAATACATTCTCTCATGGTTGTGGCCTGTTATCAATTCTCCACGAAAGTGATACCAAAAATGCTTTAATTTGATTGGCTTATATGCATCATGAAAGGATATTGCGACACTAAACACTCACACTTTTTACCTGAAAATGTTCTTTTTGTTAATTTTATTACAATCTGAAGCATACAAAAAGTTTTAAAATGTCTGATGTTGAAGTTTGATGTCGGAACAGGACATATGACATCAAACTGGTATGTGCAAAAGAATAGGTTTCACAAATGGTTAGAATTGGCTATCAATTCATATCAACTCTCTTTATTTTATTTAAATAGTAATAATAAACTATCCAAAGGCTCGTTTATCATTATACTGAAATTAAATGACTGGAGTTGATACAAGTGCTATCCAACTCTCACTCGTTATGAAACCTATAATTATAGGTTCCTCCAAAAGCAATATCAAAATATAGATTAAAGCAAGTCTGGATCAAAATCATCTCAAAACACTAGGTATTACACCAGTCCTTATTCAATTTGACTTATATATAAATCTCATCTTTCTAGTTCAGAAACGACACCAAAGGAGGTCAGAAATTTGTCTGTATATACAATACACTTTCTAAAAAATCCAGTATCTAAGAACAAGATAACTTTTTTAATACATGTATGACCTAACTTTAGTGATTTTTTTTATTATTAAAGTGTACAATTCTAAAGTGGTTGGTTAAACTTGTAAAAGTAAAAAAACAAAGAAATAAAATTATAAGAATCATGATGATTCACTATTTTACTATGACTTTATCACTATAAAAATTCAATAGCTACTTCACAATTTAGAATCGTAGAAGAGACATGAAAAATATACAGAATTTCTATATCAAGCATTTCATATTATGTATGCATCTAATATAAATCCATATAATCTATAGTATGTGAAACTGTTCAATCATATCATACACATTCCTTCTATTTAATAAATATATAAACACTTTACACTGCATTGTTCAAAAATTGCATACTATTAAAATATTCACAAAAATTACAAAGTCCAGTAAAACATAAGATTATTTTTTGGTAAATGAGAGATATTCAAAGAATAAATAATGTAATCTCAATAAATGTTTGAATAAATCATGTCATGAAGCTTTGCAAAATGTGCTATACTTATTCAAAAAAGATGCCCAGTGCAATCATTGTCCAAAGTTATAAAATCAAACTAACTTAACTAAAGACATCTTATAATTTTTTTCTATCCTTGTTCTTTTTAGTAACAATATCATTGGGATTTTTACATATTTTAGAAATATAATAAAAAGTCTGAATATCAATCATTTCTTCTTGTAAAAATTTATATACCATTTATAATTCAAACATTAGTTTGAAATACTGTAGATTCATTTATTTTTGTGGTCACCAATTCTCATGGGTTGAGGAAAAATTGTACTGTCGTGGATAAATGATTGAAAATTGGTATCAAACAAATAATAATCAATCTGCAGTAAGATGACATTGGGTTCCTTCAAAACTGTATCAGTATTTGGTTTCGATGTTCAAGTGTAAACTCCATATGAATGAATCAGGTGAAGTAAGAGTTGTCTGTCTTGATGTATGAGTTGGGATTATCTATTTCGGCTATCTAACCAATTCTGTAACAGTTCTATGAGATCTTTTCTTTTCATATCTGGATGGTCCAATAATTCTATTAACTCATGGACTGTCAATCTATTGGTTTGATCCTGATCCAATAGAAGAACCATCGCAGGATCTTTTTTTGTTTCATAAACATTGATATCATTTATTGATAATCCAAGTAATCCTGTAAGTACACAAACAAGAGTGCACACGCTGAAATGTCTCGCCTTCTTTACTAATCATTGATATTATGTTGATAGTCCTAAATATAAAGCTTTACTACAACTATCACATACACTCAACATGATCCAAGAAAATGAGGTCAAGGTCATATAAACCAAACAAGAAATACATGTACACCTTACAATCATTCAATACACTAAATATAGTTGACCTATTGTTTATAGTTTCTAAGATACAGACTTAACCAAGAAAACTAATCATTGACCAATGAACCAAGAAAATGAGGTCAAGGTCAGATGAACAATGCCAGGCAGACATGTACTACAGCTTGCAATCCTTCCATACAACAAATATAGTTGACCTATTGCTTATAGTATTAGAAAAACAGACCAAAACACAAAAACTTAACACTGAGCAATGAACCGTGAAAATGAGGTCAAGGTCAAATAAAACCTGCAAGACTGACAGGTACATCATAAAATATTTCCATACACCAAATATAGATGACCTATTGCATAAAGTATTAGAAAAAAAGATCAAAACTCAAAAACTTAACTTTGACCACTGAACCATGAAAATGAGGTCAAGGTCAGAAGACACCTGCCAGCTCGACATGTACACCTTACAATCATTCCATACACCAAATATAGTAGACCTATGGCATACAGTATAAGAAAAACAGACCAAAACACAAAAACTTAACTATAACCACTGAACCATGAAAATGAGGTCAAGGTCAGATGACACCTGCCAGTTGGACATGTACACCTTACAGTCCTTCCATACACCGAATATACTAGACCCATTGCTTATAGTACCTGAGATATGGACTTGACCACCAAAACTTAACCTTGTTCATTGATCCATGAAATGAGGTCGAGGTCAAGTGAAAACTGTGTGACGGGCATGAGGACCTTGCAAGGTACACACATACCAAATATAGTTGAACTATTGCATATAGTATTAGAAAAAAAGACCAAAACTCAAAAACTTAACTTTGACCACTGAACCATGAAAATGAGGTCAAGGTCAGATGACACCTGCCCGCTAGACATGTACACCTTACAATCATTCCATACACCAAATATAGTAGACCTATGGCATACAGTATAAGAAAAACAGACTAAAACACAAAAACTTAACTATAACCAATGAACCATGAAAATGAGGTCAAGGTCAGATGACACCTGCCAGTTGGACATGTACACCTTACAGTCCTTCCATACACCGAATATACTAGACCTATTGCTTATAGTATCTGAGATATGGACTTGACCACCAAAACTTAACCTTGTTCACTGATCCATGAAATGAGGTCGAGGTAAAGTGAAAACTGTCTGACGGGCATGAGGACCTTGCAAGGTACGCACATACCAAATATAGTTATCCTATTACTTATAATAAGAGAAAATCTAACATTACAAAAAATCTTAACTTTTTTTTCAAGTAGTCACTGAACCATGAAAATGAGGTCAAGGACATTGGACATGTGACTGACAGAAACTTCGTAACATGAGGCATCCATATACAATGTATGAAGCATCCAGACCTTCCACCTTCTAAAATATAAAGCTTTTCAGAAGTTAGCTAACGCCGCCGCCGCCGTAGCCGCCGCCGCCGGATCACTATCCCTATGTCGAGCTTTCTGCGACAAAAGTCGCAGGCTCGACAATAAAATCATCTTTGATTTACTTTCATAAATTACCCTTTTAACATTGATGTTTATGATTGTTATTGTAACTTTCATGAATTGATCTCAGTTAGCAATAAGGATGTAATTGCACAAATTATCGTAAGTTATATTTTTTTTTATTATGTAACAAGTACTTATCAATAAGAACAGTTTACACTGGTTATCTGATATTTAGGAAATATATTATTTATCTGTCTCGATTGATAACCCTTTCTCATGGTTGTCATATTACTATAAATTTTCACTTCTTCGAACTATGAACATCAAAATTATTTATTTTGTAAAAATATTTCCTTTCTCCTTTTAAACTGTATACCTAACAATTAAATTATTTTCATTTACCTGTGTATAATATTATTGTAAATGGCGGATTTTTGTTTAAGATTATTGTTGTTTTTCTGAAATTGTTTAACATTTCACAGCGGTATAATACTGTTACTTTAATTATTCATCCCTTATTTCATTGATTTTGTATTTACATTGTATCATAGATCAAATTTATTCGTTCAGTGTATGTTTGCTTGTGTTAATATGTCTTTTGATTGAGTTAAGCCATTTCAATTGATATTTTACAACAATGTTTTATAGTGTGTCTTTCTATGTTGTGATGTTACACTATTGTTTCAGATAAGGGTGAAGGTTTGGTACCATTAAAACGTTTAAACCCACTGCAATTGTTTGCACCTGTCCTAAGTCAGGAATCTGATGTTCAGTAGTTGTCATTTGTTGATGTAGTTAATAAGTGTTTCTCGTTTCTCGTTTTTTATATAGATAAGACAGTTGGTTTTCCCGTTTGAATGGTTTTACACTAGTAATTTTTGGGGCCCTTTATAGCTTGCTGTGCGGTGTGAGCCAAGGCTCCGTGTTGAAGACCGTACTTTGACCTATAATGGTTTACTTTTATAAATTGTTACTTGGATGGAGAGTTGTCTCATTGGCACTCATACCACATCTTCTTATATCTATGTAAAAGTTTGTCTGATTAAACTCTATCATAGATATTTTCTTATCATGCTATCTTCCTGTTATATATGTGTTATAGTAATCAAGATACATGTATTAGGTAAAAACACTAAATTTTATTCGTTAATGATCATTCAAGAGAAATTATTCCTATAAGGCATGGACTGATGATTTCCCATATGACTTATTTGGCTGACCATATTTGTTGTTTACAGCTAACAACTAAAGTTTCCTCCAAAAATGCAAAAATGGGAACAAATTGTCATTCCTATGAGGAGTTGACTGACTATTTCGGCATGATTGATTTATTTGTAGATCTTATTTGGCAGATCATTTTTGCTATTTATAGCTATCTACTTTAGTTTCCTCAAAAAAGGAAATTGGCCATGTTAACTTTTTAACTTGTATATATCTTGTCTTGCTGATCCTTTTTCATGTCTGAAATTTCTCTCTATCAACTATGATTTTCAAGATAATAAAATGTTCAATAACTCCTATAAGGATTCTTCTGACATTTTTCGTTCAAATGGACGGTGGGTAGACCTTGACATTTTGAATATTTCTGCCCGATTAGATTTCCTTTGGCCATTACAAATTATGAAGATATTTGGTTCAAATTTGCCCAGTATTTACAGAGAAAGTTAATAGAAAACAAATTACAGGCGTCAATATCTCACATTTGCCCAAAGAAGCTAAAATCATAAGTTTAAATACATGTGAATTCATTAATACTTGCAACATACCAGTTTTTGTGGATATTTTTTTTTGGTACGGGAAAACTTCAAATTTTAATACATGTACTAGGCATAATATAATTATAATTTTTAAGTTACTTTTTTGATAAGACAAAATGATGAAATCACAAAATTAAGAAACTTTGAAATAACTAATGTTTCTCCAACCAAAATAGATACCAATAAAATTAAACTAGAATGGTGATATAGTGATGACAGATACCCTGCTTAAAGATAACTTTTTAACAGTACCTAAACCAAAATTCAAATTTACATTTTTTCTTTATTTGAAGAACACTTTTGAACACTGTCCCCTCCCTTAATCCCAAAAGTTTGTTTCCCTCTTGTCAGATTTTAATGACTAAATCAGATTATAAACATTTATACTGTACTTACCTCCTAAACCTTTCCAATCCTGCCCAAGAGTTGTCGCACACTGCAGATAGGTAAAAAGTTTATGGAACACATTGTATGGCAAATCTTTTATATAAACTTTTGGTTCTGTGCTCTGTAAGCATAACAACATACATTTTAAAGATATATGATTTATGCATTGATCTCTTATTAATTAAAGTTATTTTTGCTTATTGATTGAATGTATACATTTTTTAACAGGAATAACTCAAGAAAGAATATGCTGCCTTCACCCTGTACAATTCTTTTGTCATGTATTTTTATTATTCCTTGTTTTTATTTTGTTGTACCTTCTTTTTTGTTTTGTGGTTTTTTAAGGGGGTTGTTTTGCTACTCGTTAAGTAGAATGTGTTAAGCATGCAATAGTAAGCATATTTACTTCAACAATATTAATTTAATTTTGCAATTACTTTTACTGTGGCAAAATTTTAAATCTGTACCCTATGAAAATGATATAAGTGTGGAAAATGCATATAGAGAATGCTATTATTACTGTTGTATCTTTTATAAATGGTTAGAATTAACTGTTTTATTGAGACTTTTCCTTAGCTTTTTGGATATTGCCATTCAGACCAAATTTGAAATTCTTGTAGACAAAAAATTCTATTCTTGTGTTAATTTATCATTTGTATGGTGATTAATTTTGAGAGCCAAGAAGTAATGTGAAATGCAGTGATTTCCAATGGATTAATATGATATCTGTTTTGTTGTTTGGTGGTTCTGATAGACGCATCTTACTGAGTTTTTTATGGATATTGTCTCATTATTAAATGGTTCCTCTTCAAATAACTTGAACTTAGAAAGTATTCAAGTAATCAGTGTTCTCAAGGGGCCTCGGTGGCCGAGTGGTCTAAGTAGTCGAACTACTATATCACTAGCCAGTCAACACTGAGGTTGTGAGTTCGAATCCCGCACGTGCCAGGTGCGCTCGACTCCAATCTTAATTGACTAGGTTTGTCAGTTTTCCTACCAAAGGTCAGTGGTTCTCTCCGGCTTCCTCCACTAATAAAAACTGACAGCCACGAAATAGCACAATAGTGTTGAAAGTTGCGTTAAACACCAATCAATCAGTGTTCTGAAATTCTACTTAATTCAATAACTTTACTCACCTGATCCTGTAGCCATCTTCTTACAGCCTTGTGATTATCAATCCTTGTTGTTTTACATAAAATAGACCTCCTACTTGAAATGTCCACTACATGCATGCTGGTCTTTGATCCTTTCACCTCACAATCCTCCTGAAGTGGACATTCTGGACCTAAAACATACTGAACTTCAGGTGGTAGGGCAGCATGACAAACATCACATAACCATTGGTATATATAATGTAACTTCTTGTTTCTTTCACTTCTGAAAACAAAATTACAAATGTATATTAATATATGTAGCACTTCTTCTGACATGATTTATAACATACATTCCTTAAATTTTGGTAATTATTAAAAAAACTAAGGTTCCAACTCCCTCAGGTAAAGTTGGCTTTAAATGGTTTTGGCTACCGGTATTCATTAGGTCCCTATGTCCAATTTGGTCATCTAGTTCCTCAAGTATTTATAAATCCTTAGGTTTAGATTTTTTTTGGTTTTGACCATTCCTAATGAAAGCAACAAAAAAAGAAAGCACCATGGATGCACCAAATTTATCAAGAGTTATTGAAAATGTATTTAATTAACTATTGCTTAGTCTTTAGTTTTCTATGTTGTGTTTTGTATAGTGTTGTTTATCTTTTGATCTTTTTCATTTTTTGCTAGATGGCATTGTCAGTTTGTTTTCAACTTATAAGTTTGAATGTCCCTATTGTAATTTTCACCTCTCTTTAGTACTTTTACTAGGTAATATCACATTGTCTAATGACAGCAACTGTAAACAAAACCTGTCATTTAAACATTCTATCTGAACAATATTATTACAATTCAATCTCAAAGAATGTTACTGATGTAACAAGTACACAGGAAGTTACAAAGTAATCTCTAAAACATATAAATGAAGTAGCAAGTCATTTCCGGCCAACATCAAGAAGTTCTAATTAGTTGTTGCTTAGATAGGTATTCATTTGATCAAATGCACATATGTATATATTTCTTCATGACATTTGAAACCAAGAACAGATCTCAATTCAATATTAAACATGTAAAAAAATTAGCTTAGTATCATATATCAGCAAGCTGAAACCTGTAGATAAAGGAAAAGTCCAGGAAAAAGTGCATGTGTGATATGTAGACTCAAAGCAGGGACAGAGTATGCATGCCTCTTTCTACATAAGTTGCATAAACTGTATGGGGATTCTTTGATATTTGTGGAATGCAAAATTTTTAGGAATTTTATGGACAGAATTATTCTATACAAACTAAGAGTTATTACCAGTATAAACATCAAAGAAGAAGACTAAAAACTTATACTAAGAAATTAGATACTATCAAAATAGCAACTTTTCATCAAGATTAGAATTTGGTTTCCATGGAAATAAATGAAACCTAAGTACTAAAGATTTAATAGATAATTGTGTTTTGTAATTTTATATTTTTATCAATAAATTACATGAAATAGGGCAAAAAGATAAAAATATATGATGAAAATAAATATTTCCTTGTTATAAGTAATACTGCTGTTATGGTGTTTCAGAACTGTGTGTCATTATCAATAAATAAATTGTTAACACAGAGATATGTCTCGTTTTTTTGTTATTTTGATAGTAAAATGCAAATAAAAAATAGCAATACTTTAACATGTAAGTTATGCAAAATATTCAAAGTCAATGAACCATGACTGAAGGTACAGGGCCAAACAATCTCCATGGAAGGAAGATGTGCCAATGCTAGTACAAGTGCATACCAAATATAATTGACCAACCACTATGGTTCCCCATAAACTGACCTAATCACAAACTAATACATGTAAACTAAGCAAAAGTTTTACATGTAAACTAAACAAATGTTTCAAATTCAAAAGAAAATGACTGAGGGGGCGTGGCCAAATAATCTCCATGGATATGAAATGTGCCAATGCTAATACAACTGCATACCAAATATCATTGACTTACCACTATTGGTTACCCATAAACTGACCTTATCACAAACTAATACATTGTTGTCGCTGCCGCTGCCAGAAACAGCATACCTATGTCTTGCTTTTTGACTCTGTCAAGGCGAGACAGAAAAAAACCCCTCAAGAAATGACATTTTAAGAAACTTTTATTCATATATTTTATTTAATTTGTTTAAAGCTTCTTTTCGAACGGAACAACATACCACTTGACCAAGTGTTATTTATCTAAGGAAATAGGAAATGGTTTAAAAAGTACAGGTTATATATATCTCAAGGACAAATAAGATTACAGTGAAACATGCAAAGATAAATAATATTTGTATAATCAACAGCATGCTTCTAAAAGGAATTTTCTTGCAATCAATTCTATTACAAACAAGGTGGTTTGCTATGCACATTATCCCTGATTTTAACAAAAAAATGTTTTCATTGTGTAAAGCTAATTAATACATCATGTACATCAAGGATTGTGATATCATTAAAATTGTTTTAGTTTTATACTTGTCATGGAAGAATCACTGCACTTGTATGATATTTAAAATAATTGATAAACTGTTAACACAGAGATATGTCTCGCCTATTTGTTATTTGATAATGCAAATGTTGAAATTAAAATAGTAATAATTTAACATGTAAGTTATGCAAATATTCAAAGTCAATGAACCATGACTGAAGGTACAAGGCTAAACAATCTCCATGGAAATGAAACTTGCAAATACCAATACATTTGCATACCAAATATCATTGACTTAACATTAGTGGTTCATCTTAAATTGACCTAATCACAAACTAATACATGTAAACTAAGCAAAAGTTTCAAAGTCAATAGGCCAGGGGTAAGGACAAAATATTCTCCACAGAAATGAGATATGCTAACGCTTATACAACTGCATACCAATTATCATTGACCTACCACTAACTTTCCCCTTGAGCTGACCTAATCACAAACTGATACATGTAAACTAAGCAAAAGTTTCAAAGTCAATAGATCATGACTGAGGGGGCAGGGCCAAACAATTTCCATGAAAATGAGATATGCCAATGCTTATACAACTGCATACCAAATATCATTGACCTACCACTAGTGGTTCCCCATAAACTGACCTAATCACAAACTAAAACATGTAAACTAAGCAAAGTTTCAAAGTCAATAGATCATGACTGAGGGGGCGGGACCAAATAATCTCCATGGTAATGAGATGTGCCAATGCTAATACAACTGCATACCAAATATTATTGACCTACCACTAGTGGTTCACCATAAACTAGACCTAATTACAAACTAATACATTGTTGATGCCGCTACTGCCCGAAACAGCATACCTCAGTCAAGGCGAGACAAAAACTTTCATTGTACTGTTAACTTCTTATGGCAATAATGCTTACAAAGCAAATAATTTCAAAAAGTTTATCTGTTGCTCTTTTGATCCTTCTATATATTCAATTATAAAACATGTAACGTGATATATTAATTATCTACTCACTTTCCAATAATTATCTGCATTCTGTCCTGAAATTTGTGATGTACCAGAGTGATCTCATGACCCTGGTGATGTAGGGTGCATGAGTTAGCACTGGTCAGCGAGATCCTGTTACCATCAGACTGATTACTGATACTAAAGGCAAGCTGATAAAACTGCATGCTGGACAAATGAGTCTGATCAACACACTGTAAATACAAACAGGCATTACTCCGGTCTGTCCTTTGATGGTTTATATGCCCTTGTTCTGACAGAAAGTATGGAAAAAGGTACTGTTCAATGCCATCTTGATCAATAAAATGTTTGAAAATCATGCCAAATGCTAACATAAGATTCAATATCTTCTCTGCATTAATCGATTGAGAACTTATGATTGACAAAAGGTCTTCTTTTGATATGTTTCCAGTAGCAACAAGTTTAATCCAGTGTTTGGTGATATCACTGCTTGAGGAATGTCTTTGTGGTATACAAACCAAGCCTTGGACATGCTGAAGTATTATCTCGGGATCTATAAATAGCAACTTCTCCATTTGCTGGTTGTTGGGTAAATTTAAAGGTGCTGCTTCTGGAAAGACAATTTAGAGATTAAATTAAAAATGTCCATGGAGACTTTGAAAAGTTGCAGGTATGAATTAATTTTACCATTGCACACTGCAGTCTATTCACTCATTTCAGTTCTCAATTAGAACATGATTAATTGATTCAACTACAAAATGTTACTGGGTATTAAATACTATATGCTTGTTAAATGTACAAATACAAAATGCATGACTTTCATAACATAATGTAACATCCAAAAAAGAAAAAAAAAACAAACAACTTTAATAGCTTTAGACCTTACTATACTGTGACCATAGTATAATGCATACTTGGCAGTGTCACATTTCTTTTTGTAATTACCAAAATTGAAGAGCATCTTATCATTTATTTCATGTAGTAGAATAACCTAACTGTTTAATTTTACTATAAATAAGAGTAAGCATGTTTTAAAAATGTAAAAGAAAAAAGAATTTTGCTGAAGAAATGCATTGTAATAAAAAGTTTTTCTAACATTGGAGTATATATGACCTACTTGGAGAGAGTAATTCACCAAACTCCTTCAAGGTAGTCCATACAACATGTTGTAGACTAGGTTCACCATTTGGTACAGCCATTTTGAACATTTTTGTGAATTCTTCTTCTGTTATTATTTGTTTTCCTTCTTGGCGCAGCCTTTCAAGTTGTGCCATCATAACAACAGAGAGAATAGACACAGGTTGTTTCTGAATTGTTTCACTTACAGCTTTCCATACATTCTTTTTCAATATTTTGGATGGAATCTGATTAGAATTTTCGTCAGATATAATTAAATCAGGAATCGTCACACTATATTTGCGTATCTGTTGACCGTAGGATGTATAAAATAAAGTTTGAACCTCGTCTTTGAAATCAGCTTGTTCACTGTTCAAAAGACCATATGTAAAGATATTGCTATCATACCCCACACAACATCTTATAGTATGGATCAAATTTTGTAACCGTAGAATTTCTCCTGCAGCAGAATTTAAAACTTTGGCACCATTAAATGTCAGCAAAAATAAACTTGTCCTTGTAAATAAGTAATGGCATCCGTATTGAAATAGTTTCTCATCTGGCACAATGAATATTTCTGTATTGACAACACCTCTATGTAAATAATCCTCTTCTCTTTGTTTGTTTACCTCCCCATTGACCAGAGAGTCATTACTAGCATGTAACCTGAAAGATTTCAATATTCACACATTATTTTACATGATATATATGTGTACTGAAACATCAATAACTTAGTTTGAAAACTTTCTTACCGGGGAATAAACAATGTTCCAAGAAATTCAGAAAAATTATTTGGCTTAGTGTGTCAGTTTAGTACAAACCAGAGTACATATTCAAATAACATCTATTCCTGATATGTATGTGATAGTTGCCACTGAACATTAAACAATAATATCCATCAAGATAATATAAAAGTTAGAAACAAGAGTGCACATTCTGAAATGTCTCGCCTGTTTTACTGACTATGTTACAAGTCTTTAAGATAAAGGTTTTTCTACAAGTATGACATAAACTTAACATTTTTAAAGATCCATGACAATGAGGTCAAGGTCAGATAAAAACTGTCACACAGACATGTACACCTTACAATTATTCCATACACCAAATAATTTATAGTTGACCATTGCTTATGGTAATTGAAAAACAGACCAAACCACAAAAACTTTAACTTTAACAATGAACCATGATAATGAGGACAAGGTCAGATGATACATGTACCCGCTAGACAGACATGTTCACATTACAATCATTCCATACACCAATTATAGTTGACTTATTGCTATTAGTATTTGAAAAACAAACCGAAATCAAAGAGCTGAAAGCTCTGAGAAAAATGACGCCATAGTCTCTAATATTGGGATATTTTTTATGCAAGTCTTGATTTTCACATAATTTACCTACTGAATCTTAGGAGACTTTTCAGTTCATGGTAGGTACCGTAGGCTGACTGACAATAGAATAGATATAATTTTTTTTTAATGTCTATGGCTGTTTTATTTGTTTGTCAAGATAATATATGTGTGAAGTGAAGATGACTACTGGTTGTTCTTTTGTACAAAGATATAGCTCAAGACTACCTGAACGATCTACAATATTCAAAGTAATATGTGAATTTGTTTCTTGCAATTTCATTATTCTTAGTCAAGGATACATTAACAGACTATCCCCTTCTTTGTAGAATTATTTAACAAAATGATTATGAAGAGCCTGTAGTAAGCAAGCTCTTATACCCCACATAGTCCTTATTTAAGTGACCTAGTGACATTGTTATTTCTGTTACTTGAAGCATGATCCATTTCTGTAGATTTAGACAATAGTATTGTTATACTAGTTTGACAATTACAAACATAGTGACACCATTTATACAACCAAATTTCATTGTTGATATATATATAAACTGAAATCTTAAAATGACAACATAAATTATTGCAGAATTTTTTTTTTTCAAATGATTTACAAAATGTAATGTTTGTTAGTCATTTATTTCAAATAATTAACCCGTACTAAAATAAGGAGATGTGGTATGATTGCCTATGAGATAACAGTCTGATAACTATCCACCAGAGTCCAAATAATGTGGCTGTTGGCAGTTATAAGTCACTTTACAGACCTCAATAATCAACAAAACTGGTTCATTGTTTTCAGGCACCATAGGAAAAAGAGGAGTTGTGGCTTGGTGGCTTACAAGAAAATATAAGAAATATGATAATAATAATATAAATAAGATAAATGGGGAATGTGTCCATAGGACATAGATGATGCCCTTGCTTGCATATAACCTTATAAAGGGCTATAACTCAAGAACGGTAAAAGTGACACTACTCAAATTTGTACTTGATCTGAGTTTTGTGGTAATAAGCATTGTGTATAAGTTTTCATAACATTTGGTAGAGGCAAACTTAAATTAGAGAATAACAAGAATGTGTCCATAGTACACGGATGTCCCACTTGCGCTATCATTTTCTAAGTTCAGTGGACCGTGAAATTGGGGTCAAAACTCTAATTTGGTATTAAAATTAGAAAGATCATTTGATAGAGAACATGTGTACTAAGTTTCAAGTTGATTGGACTTCAACTTCATCAAAAACTACCTTGACCAAAAACTTTAACCTGAAGCGGGACAGACGGACGAACAGATGGACGAACGAACGGACGCACAGATCAGAAAACATAATGCCCCTACAACTATCGCAGGTGGGGCATAAAAACGAGGATTTGGCAATTTTTCCATTTGTAATAGGGGCATAACTCTAGAACAGTAAAAGTGAGGCCACCAAAATTCAAACTTTTTGATCTGTGTTTTGTGGTAATAAGCATTGCACATAAGTTCATAACATTTGGTTGAGGGAAACTTAAGTTTGAGAACGGAAACAAAAATTTCAGCAATTTTTCCATTTGTAAAGGGACATAACTCTAGAAAGGTAAAAGTAACGCTACCAAAATTCATACTTGATCTGTGTTTTGTTGTAAAAAGCATTGTGTATAAGTTTCATAGCATTTGGTTGAGGCTAACTAAAGTTAAAGAACGGAAACGAAAAATGCAGCAATTTTTCCATTTGTAATATAATGGGGCATTGCTCTAGAAAGGTAAAAGTGACGCAACCAAATTTCAAACTTGATCTGTGTATAGTGGTAATAAGCATTGTGTAAAGTTTCATAACATTTGGTTGAGGCAAACCAAAGTTAGAGAACGGAAACGAAAAATTCAGCAATTTTTCCATTTGTAAAGGGGCATAACTCTAGAACGATAAAAGTGACGCCACCAAATTCAAACTTGCTTTATGTTTAGTGGTAATAAGCATTGTGTTTAAGTTTCATAACATTTGGTTCAGGAAAACTAAAGTTAGAGAATGGAAACCAATTTTGGGACGTACGGACTTACAGACAGACAAGGGTAAAACTTAATGCCCGCTCCGCTACGGCAAGGGCATAAAAATAAGAGCGACAAAAAACACAGGACTAAACCACTGGACTATATATAAAGTGCTCCATTACTAATCCTTAATAGAGGAGCTGCTGATCTATACTCAAGACAAGAAAGATGTTGAGGACTTAGCCAGGGCAAGCAGAATTTTGAGACTTAGGAACAACAGAGTAGATGTGGGGACAATCTGCCCTATTTGCTGCCACCTATTAAAATTAATGCCTAGGATAGTAATTAAACCCATGTGCATTTAATCTGTTGTTCTCTTATGTACATGTATGATATATATTAAATGCAAATAAAATGCTCCGCTGGGGGCAGCTTGATACGACCGCAGAGGTCAAACCCTGAACAGTTGGGGCAAGTATGGACACAACATTCAAGCTTGATACAGCTCTGAATTTGGAATGTGATTAAATATTCAAGTAAAGATTTCTTGCTGTTATGCAATACACTGTGCTGTTGCGCAATACTTAGAAAATCTGTTGTCAGACTATAAATAAATAAAGTTCAATTTCTTCTCAATTTCATATTTGAAATTTATGAAAATCAATAGGGAGATTACATCAATAGCTATAAATAATTCACCAAAGTTTCATGAGAACTGCTGAAAGCATTTTTGAGTTATTGTCCAAAAACTGGAAAATTCCCCCTTTCTTCATGAATAAAACCCCATAACTCAGAAATGTAAAATCTAAAATTTATAAAATTCTAAAGGGAGCTTACATTAACAGATATAAACAATTCACCAAAGTTTCATGAGAACTGCTGAAAGCATTTTTTACTTATTGTCCGAAAACTGGAAAATCCCCCTTTTTCATGAATAAAACCCTGTAACTCGGAAACGTTAAATCTAAAATTTATAAAAATCCAAAAGGGAGCTCATGTAAATAGATATAAACAATTCACCAAAATTTCTTGCAAGTTGGTGAAAGCATTCTTGAGTTATTGTCGGAAAACTGGAAAATCCCCCCTTTTTTAATGAATAAAACCCCAAAACTCGGAAACGGTAAATCTGAAATTTATTAAAAATGAAAGGGAGCTCACGTCAATAGATATAAACAATTCACCAAAGTTTCATGCATATTGGTTAAAGCTTTTTTGAGTTAATGTCCGGCATGTTGACGACGGATGGACGGACAGACGGACGGACGGACAGACGGGCAACGGTATACCATAATACATCCCGTAAACGTGCATATAAAAATTACGAATCTAAATACACGGTTAAATTCAGCATATCAAAGAACCCCAATATTTCAATTTTTGATGAAATCAAACCATATCATTATTATTTGCTTTTATATATAAATAAAAAATAACCAACTTAAAATGGAAAATTTAAAAGAAAAAAAAAAATCCCCCCCCCCAAATTTTTTAAACCCCCTTATGATTCATCACCCCCAAACTCAATCCCAGCCTTCCCTTTGAGGTATGGTACCTTGCAGTACAATTTCAGAGAGATCCATACACTTGAACACAAGTTATTGTCTGGAAACTGTAAAAATGCTTGTTTTTTGGCCCCTTTTTGGCCCCAAATTCCTAAACATTTAGGGCAATTTCCCCCAAACTCAAACCCAGCTTTCCCTTTGTGGTATGGTACCTTGCAGTACAATTTCAGAGGGATCCATACACTCGAACACAAATTATTGTCTGGAAACTAGAAAAATGCTTATTCTTAGCCCCTTTTTGGTCCCTAATTCCTAAACGTTTTGGGCAATTACCCCCAAAACTCAATTCCAGCTTTCCCTTTGTGATATGGAACCTTGTAGTACAATTTCATAAAGATCCATACACTTACACACAAGTTATTGTCATGAAACTAGAAAAATGCTTGTTTTTTGCCCCTTTTTTGGCCCCTAATTCCTAAAATTTTGAGGCAATTACCACCAAAATCAATCCTAGCATTCCCTTTGTGATATGGAACCTTGTGGTACAATGTCAGAGAGATCCATACACTAACACACAATTATTGTCTGGAAGTTACAAAACTGCTTATTTTTGGCCCCTTTTTGGCCTCTAATTCCTTAACTGTTGGTACAATAACCCCCAAAATCAATCCCAACCTTCCTTTTGTGGTATTGAACCTTATGGTAAAATTTCTTAGAGATCCATTCACTTAAACTAAAGTTATTGTGCGAAAACCAATGTGTCTTCGGACAATGACAATGACGACGACGACGACAACGCCAACGTCATACCAATATACATTTTTTGCAGTCGTATAAAAATGCAGCTGTAATGTAAATATGGTAATTTACATCATTATAACCTCATTTTTTTTATAAGGACCTAGCTAGACCTATTTCTTAGGCAAGGTATATTATATAACTCTGAAAGCAATACAATCCCTTTGTAAATGCTAATTATATCTGCTGTTAAACAATAATAACAAAATAGTGGTTATTTCTAGGTATGAAGTAACAACAACCTGCATTTTAAGTAAACAAACATCAATGAACAACCACGTGTTTGTCTGCTGTGCTTAAATTATAAAACAACCCATCAGCTTTATTTACACGAATTTTTGCTAAGACAGATGGTTAAACATGTCTGTTTACATTATAAGTTTTATAAACAATTATTTGTCATTATGACTTGTGTTTGCATGGAAATATAATGAAGATAACATTGATTTTTACCGTAAAAAATTGAATACACATCATTCCAGAGATGTACACACCAAACACATCCTACTTTTGTAACGATGGATGGTAACGTATAGCCACTTCTATATCAGTAAATGTAATTGAATAAGCTACCCGAAATAATAAATAATTTGCATATTCATGGCCGGACACGCAATTGTGTCAACTTTTTTTTTGATGGAAAAAATGTAAACATTGAAAACCGCCATTTTGACGTAGGAAACAAACTTATTTTCAATCTTGGATTAAAGGACATTGCGCACATTGCCAGCATATGCATAATCAGTCATGTAAAAATATATCTTTTAATTTGTTTTCTACACTTACTATTTTATGTTTAAGTTAATTAATTTAATGTTTTAATTTCAAACAGAACAGAACATCGTTCTCAAAGACGAAAAAAAAATTATATAGGTGGAGCTGTTTATGGGCGTGAATATTTTAGGTACAGGTAGTTTTTGTGTCAACAGATTGACCTTCATCTGTCAGATTCAGGCGTTTGCCCTTCAACTGTCTGCAGCTATAACTTTGTAAACAAAATACAAATGCACCGCGTGGGTATAACCATATTACTAATTTTCGATTCTTAAAAACTTCGTAAATCTTGATAAAGAGCATTATCTTTCGTGTGGATATCAAGAGTATGGATATCAAGATGATTCCAATTATTATTTTTTTAATGATTTTAAAGTTCAACTGACAAGAAAGGTTGACATTCTTTCAAGAACTGTTTTGTCTAGCGATTGGTTATCATTGGTATGTAAAAAGTCCAAAACCATAACAAAACGGATCTATTTATATTCTGATTTTTTTACGGATTGTAAAGACATGCACGCAAAAGCGAAAGCTCGTATAAATATGAAAAATATACCAAAGGGATAGCTCAAAATACCATTTAATAACAATAAACATATGGACAGGTTAAGAATGAATAAGTATGTAAAATACGGAACCGAGTTCAGAAAGCGACTTGGAAGCGGTAAATGACTTCTGGTCAGCGGTATAGGAAAATTGACTGCGTCATTTTCCAAAAAACAAAAACTTAACATTGACCAATGAACCATGAAAATGAGGTCAAGGTCAGATGACACTGGCTAGACAGACATGTACACCTTACAATCATTCCCTAAACCAAAAATAGATGACCTTTTGCTTATAGTACTTGGAAAACAGATCAAAACACAAAAACTTAACATTGACCAATGAACTATGAAAATGAGGTCAAGGTCAGATGACACCAGCTAGACAGATATGTACACCTTACAATCATTCCATACACCAAATATAGTTGACTTATTGCTTACAGTACTTGGAAAACAGACTAAAACACAAAAAATTAACAATGACCAATGAACCATGAAAATGAGGTCAAGGTCAGATGAAACCTGCCAGTCTGACATGTACCTCTTACATTCATTCCATACACCACATATAGTTGACCTTCTGCTTGTAGTATCTGAGAAACGTAACTTTGACTTTGATCACTGATCCATGAATTGAGGTTGAGGTCAGGTCAACCCTGTCTGACAGACATGTAGACGTTGCAAGGAACCCATATATATATACCAAATATAGTTATCCCATTACTCATAATAAGTGAGAAGTTCACATGATAAAAAAACTGTAATTTTTTTTCAAGCAACTGCTGAACCATGAAAATGAGGTCAAGGACAACAGGTATATGACAGACGGAAACTTCGTAACATAAGGTATCTGCATACAAGGTATGAAGCATCCAGGTCTTCTACCTTCTGAAATATAAAGCTTTATACAAATAGTTTACGCCGCCGGATAGTAATACCTTCATTTGTATGTCTCGCATACTGCGACTTTCGTCATAGGCGAGACAAAAAGGAAGATTTTTGCTACAAAAAAACACAAATTGCCAATGTTACTTAAAGGTGAACTGTAATTAATAGAGTAACAACTTTAACCAAAGCCATTTAATATTTCAATGTTGATCAAAGTGGCCAAATTGATATAAAATTTTATTGTAAAGGAAATGTAATATTTAAATATTGTTACATCATCATTAGTTGCTGGGGAAAAATAAGTCACTAAACCATGAAATTTAGATAAGGTTACGAAAATGATGTTGATCAAAGCTTTATTTTATAGACTAAAGTACTGAAATATTATGATAATAATATCAAGGTTTTTTTCTTTAGAATATTACAGAAATATCAATGATCTTTTACAGTCTAAACATGTACTGGTCTTAAATTTCTGCTATCTTTATCAGTTTGTATATTAGTATTGGTAATACCAGTATATATGATCAACACTTATAATATGTAAATTTCATAAATATACATATAATTTTTATGGCATAGTTGTTTTTTTATTACTAGCTTTCCTTCTTCATTTTTTATGAAGTGTTTCCTTGTGAATAGATAAATAAGTTATATAATCTTAATTTCACAGACAGGAAATGTAAAATGTGATACAAGATTGATATTTAGTGTACATGGTAAGTGGAAATAAAGTTCTTCAGTGCAATTTTGTTTTGCTACCAATGAACAATTCAAAAAATCAGTATGAGTCTATTTTCCTATATATAAATAGTAGTAATGGTACTAACCTTGTAGTTTCCTCTGACTGTAACAAATTGTCATATGATGACCAAGGCATAAAACTAACATCCCCAGCTTTACTCATGTCCATTGTACATTTAACACATTCATACAAACAATGTGCACTGCTAGTGTCTGTCTTTAAAAAACTTGACGGCACTAATAATTTGGCTAATGCTCTTGCCTCATTGCCACATATAAATATCCTAATTTTCGGTAGTTTTACTATCCGATTTGATTGAAACTCTGACAAAATTTGATTGTTATTGTTTAATACTGGTGGTTCTGGCACAATTAAATGAACTTCTGAGTTATCAACAAGTTTTTCATTTTCTAAAAAGTTCATATGGGACTCGTTAGAATTTGAACAACTAGATCCAGGTCTAACAACATTAAATAATCCCGACACTAGAGTATTGTTATCAGCTTGTTTATATTTCAAGCCAGTTTTAGCTGCCTCAGTTTTAGAAGGATGCACTGCCATCAGTTTTTGTTCACCGGGGAACAGTTTTCCTGAACCAGTGGATTTCTGTGATGTGGAACTATTTTGTCTCATTGGTTTCCTGTTTTCAGGTTCATTAATCGCAGGATTTATCTGCTTTGCACTGCAAATATCTTTGGCTTGTTGTATTTTGCCCCTGAAATCTTCAACAACATCTTCTGGTCGCTGCAAAACAATCTTGGCTGTTATTGAATCCTCCAATTTATCCATCATTTTGAATGCCTACAAAGTAACAATCACCACAATAAGCAAATGAAATAAAATTAAATCCTGGTAAAATAACTGATTGTTATACAATGCCTAACATATTTCAGATAGTCAATCAGCATTTGGGTATGTTTTCCAAAAATGTTTGAAAATCTGTAATCAAAAAGCCTTAAAACTCAGTGTTTTTGTAATTTAATCAGGTGAGGTGATGATATTACAAGAAACTAATCAGAAAAGAATGACATGAAACAAGAAAATATGAAACTGTTTCATTTCTTATTTTACAAATTCCCATGGTACTTTGTTTCTTTTCTTTTTGTTCTGTTTCTTAAGTTAGTACTTATGGTTGTCTTGTTTTTTGTTTTAGAAATTATAAGAAAAGTATTGATATTGATTATCAAATGCATTTTTATGAATAATTCGACAAAAATATCAATCCCAGTAAATTTTACCCAAAATACTGCAAAAATTAAGTGTGACACTCCCTTCACAAGGCATCAGATTCAACATTCCCTTTCTGATTGAACGTGGCTGGTCATGTTCCTTGCCCTCAAAGCAAGACAATGAACTATTAAAGTGGCTGGTCATGTTCCTTGCCCTCAAAGCAAGGCAATGAACTATTAAAGTGGCTGATCATGTTCCTCACCCTCTAAGCAAGGCAATGAACTATTAAAGTGGCTGGTCATGTTCCTCACCCTCTAAGCAAGGCAATGAACTATTAAAGTGGCTGGTCATGTTCCTCACCCTCTAAGCAAGGCAATGAACTATTAAAGTGGCTGGTCATGTTCCTCACCCTCAAAGCAAGGCAATGAACTATTAAAGTGGCTGGTCATGTTCCTCACCCTCAAAGCAAGGCAATGAACTATTAAAGTGGCTGGTCATGTTCCTCACCCTCTAAGCAAGGCAATGAACTATTAAAGTGGCTGGTAATGTTCCTCGCCCTCTAAGCAAGGCAATGAACTATTAAAGTGGTTGGTAATGTTCCTCACCCTCTAAGCAAGGCAATGAACTATTAAAGTGGCTGGTCACGTTCCTCACCCTCAAAGCAAGGCAATGAACTATTAAAGTGGCTGGTCATGTTCCTCACCCTCTAAGCAAGGCAATGAACTATTAAAGTGGCTGGTCATGTTCCTCACCCTCTAAGCAAGGCAATGAACTATTAAAGTGGCTGGTCATGTTCCTCACCCTCTAAGCAAAACAATGAACTATTAAAAAGTTATAAAACAAGAGCAAACCTCATGTGGTGTTGCCAAAGCCTGGCCATTTATAGATCTGATGTAATCACCAATCATCAGCTTGCCTTCTGCAGGGGTATCCTTCACTTCTACAACAAGTGTGTACCAATCATCTTGTCGCTAAAAAGATAATATATATTTCTATACTATGGTTATCATTTTGTACATTACTTCTACAATGAAAACGTTGCATCCCATAATAATTTACATATATTTCTTATCTTATAAAAGTATTAAATTTATTGAAAAACAAAATTACATATCAAAATAAAAATGTATGCATGATATTTCCAATAATATAGGAATATGACCTCACCCTTAAATGGTGGCATACTTGGTAAGTCAATAACCTAATATAAGGATTTCATACCCTCATATCTCCATTGTATGTCAAGGCAGCATAGTCTCATTGACAATCATACCCCATCTCCTCATTTTTATATATGTACGAAAAAAAAATCATACAGCATATGAGAATTCAGTTAAAGAATTACAAGAGAAAACTAGAATAAGACACCCTGGTACTGTGATCAAAAATAAAGATACCTCAGCCTGCATAAAAACCCTTCTGAGGTAAATGCAAATTCAAAGGGAATATGACCTGTATTTCATGTTTCATAACAGTGTTTAAATCTAAAAAGACTTCATTATAACCTGGGGAAAAAAATGTTAAGGTAACTAAAGGGAATAGCTCTCGAACAGTAAATGTAAAATCCATCAAAACAAACTAGACTTTTTTTATGATCCATGATTTTGTGATCAAATTTTAAGATTTGGGCAAAAATGTACACTAATTATGATACTGATATTAAAATAAAATGCTCCGCTGGGCGCAGCTTGATACAACCGCAGAGGTCGAACCCTGAACAGTTGGGGCAAATATGGACACAACATTCAAGCTTGATACAGCTCTGAATTTGGATTGTAATTAAATATTTGACACAGCATAGGTTTCTGACACAGAATGATTGTGGTCTAAGAACTCAAAATTTTTTAATTTACCTATTATGGTCCAATATCCAAAATCTTAATACATACACAGTTAGATTCAGCATATCAAAGAACCCCAAGAATTCAATTTTTGTTAAAATCAAACTAAGTTTAATTTTGGACCCTTTGAACCTTAATGTAGACCAATTTGAAAACAGGACCAAAATTTAAGAATCTAAATACACGGTTAGATTCAGCATATCAAAGAACCCCAATATTTCAATTTTTGATGAAATCAAACCATATCATTATTATTTGCTTTTATATATAAATCAAAAATAACCAACTTAAAATGGAAAAGTTTAAGAGAAAAAAAAAAAAAAAAAAAAAAAAAAGGAAAAAAACATCCCCCCCCCCCCAAATTTTTTGAACCCCCTTATGATTCATAACCCCCAAACTCAATCCCAGCCTTCCCTTTGTGGTATGGTACCTTGCAGTACAATTTCAGAGAGATCCATACACTTGAACACAAGTTATTGTCTGGAAATTGTAAAAATGTTTGTTTTTTGGCCCCTTTGTGGCCCCAAATTCCTAAACATTGGGCAATTACCCCCAAACTCAAACCCAGCTTTCCCTTTGTGATATGGAACCTTGTAGTGCAATTTCATAAAGATCCATACACTTACACACAAGTAATTGTCCGGAAACTCGAAAAATGCTTGTTTTTTGCCCCTTTTTGGCCCCTAATTCCTAAAATTTAAAGGCAATTACCCCCAAAATCAATCCCAGCCTTTCCTTTGTGGTATGGTACCTTGCAGTACAATTTCAGTGAGATCCATACACTTGAACACAAGTTATTGTCTGGAAACTAGAAAAATGCTTATTTTTGGCCCCTTATTCCTAAACGTTTTGGGCAATTACCCCCAAACTCAATTTCAGCTTTCCCTTTGTGACATGGAACCTTGTAATACAATTTCAGAAAGATCCATTCACTTACACACAAGTTATTGTCATGAAACTCGAAAAATGCTTGTTTTTTGCCCCTTTTTTTGCCCCTAATTCCTAAAATTTTGAGGCAATTACCTCCAAAATCAATCCCAGCATTCCCTTTGTGATATGGAACCTTGTGGTACAATGTCAGAGAGATCCATACACTAACACACAAATTATTGTCTGGAAGTTACAAAACTGCTTATTTTTTGCCCCTTTTTGGCCCCTAATTCCTTAACTGTTGGTACCATAACCCCTAAAATCAATCCCAACCTTTCTTTTGTGGTATTGAACCTTATGGTAAAATTTCATAGAGATCCATTCACTTAAACTAAAGTTATTGTGCGAAAACCAATGTGTCTTCACAAAATTTTTTGCGGTTGTATAAAAATCACCTTTCAAGGTAACTACTGGCATTACTCAACTCTTGAACAGTAAATGTCAAAACTATAAATATCAGACTTGAACTATATTTTATGCTCTATGATATTTTGTTAAAATTTTAAACATTTAGGCAAGTTGTTCTTTAATTATAATCTGGAAACCAAACTTGTAAGGGATGGACATGTACATCACTATATACTCCTTCTTCAATTAGGGGTATACAAAGGTAGACAGGAAACCATATTAAACAGTTCAAAATTTGACCATAAAAATGCATGATAAATCACCAATACTATAGAATTACCACACAACAGCAAGACATCCAACTGTTACCAAAATACACTCATATATATCTATGAGTATGACACCCACCCAAAATCAGAATTAGACAATATCATATTTCAAAGTTAAGTGAACTGTGAAATCTAGGTCAAAACCCTAGTATGGTATATATTTTAAGAAGTTCACACCACAATGAACATATGTGCACTAAGTTTCAAATTGATGTGTCCACAGCCTAAGGATAAACTACCTTCAACCAAAACATTTACTTGATACTGGATTGACGGACAAACAGATGGACAAAAAGACCAGAAAACATAGTGCACCCTTCCTACGTAGAAAATATAATACAACTATAAAAATGCATGACAACAAACCCTTACAAGAATACATAATCAAGAATAGAACCAATATTGCTCATCTGGCAAAGATTAGCCTTTTTGATATTTATTTCAAAATCAGGATTAAAAAAATATCTACAAAATCTTCAAACACCCCCTAGAAGTTACTGAAAGCAGTTATCTTTCTATAACATTCAATATATACCTTGTATTTGAAACTGACAAACAAAAAATAGGGCACGATGCATATATTAATCAATAATATTACAATTTACTGGTGTTTCTATGTTAAATGTTGGATCCAAATTTTAATTAAATCTGCAAGTTTTTCAATAAACTGTAGTTTTAGATATAAAAGTCATGATAAAGGGAATTTTTACCTAGAAACTATCCAATGAAACAATATTTACAATGAATATTGATGAAATAAATCACAACACATAGGCTTTTAGGATTGATAAGGTTAACATTGGCTTGACTATTTCAAGTACAACATCCTTAGCAATATAATAAACATATTTAACTACACAAAGATGAATTCATGTGGATGACATTTATTTTCTGTCAATATAATATCACAGTAAGAAAAGTTGACCTTAATACCTGAACATGTCAAAGAGAATCGCCTAAATTATCTCAATTCGAAACAAGGCAAAGAAATTACAACTAAGTCATTCCTTTGAAATAACATGATCTAAATCCTGTATTTACTATGTGGCAACCAGTGATTTGATATATCATTATAAAAGTATTCCAAACAAACTATAGTAATAAGCAGTAGCAAATTCTTCAACTTGTGATAAATTATCTTATCAGTGTCAGTCAGCTGTAGTAATTAGGTCATAGTTAAGGAGGCACTTAATATACATAAATACATATGTATCTACCTAAAATGCAGACCAAATAAATGGAAATACATATTCCATTTTTTTGAGAATCTGATCGAGGTATTCATTAAAATATGATACAGAATTTGTCAAATTAATAAACCTAAAAATATATTGTATTATCTTCAAAGAGCAAGGCAGCTATTGAGAGAACATATTTTCTACTTTTTGTAAAATAAAATAAAGAGCTGCGCCATAAGCGCATGATAAGGCTGTCGCTTTTTCAAAGAAAAAAGTTCCATTACTCCTCAATGTCATATCAGAAATTTATAAAAAACTAAAGGGAGGTTATTTTAATAGATATAAACCCGTCACCAATTTTTCATGAAAACTGCTCAAAGAACTTTTGAGTTATTGTCCGAAAACTGGAAAATCCCCCTTTTTTAATGAATAAAACCCCATAACTGAAAACTGGAAAATCCCCTTTTTTAATGAATAAAACCCCATAACTCAGAAACGTAAAATCTAAAATTTATAAAAATTAAAAGGGAGCTCACGTTAATAGATATGAACAATTCACCAAAGTTTCATGAAAACTGTGCAAAGCAATTTAGAGTTATTGTCCAAAAACTGGAAAATCACCCTTTTTCAATGAATAAAACCCTGTAACTCGGAAACGTAAAATCTAAAATTTATAAAAATTGAAAGGGAGCTCACATCAATAGATATAAACAATTCACCAAAGTTTCATGAAAACTGCTCAAAGCATTTTTGAGTTATTGTCAGAAAATTGGAAAATCCCCCTTTTTTAATGAATAAAACCCCATAACTCGGAAAAGTAAAATCCAAAATTTATAAAAATCGAAAGGGAGCTCACGTCAATAAATATAAACAATTCACCAAAGTTTCATGCAAACTGGATAAATCGTTTTTGAGTAATTGTCCGACATGTTGACACGGACGGATGGACAGACGGTCGGACAACGGTATACCATAATATGTCCTGTAAACGGGCGTATAAAAACAGGCTATGGGGCATGAACCTCTTAATTTGTGTGGACCCAGGCAACTCTAAAAACATTATAAAGTCTCTGTATCAGAGCCATCACTTTAGGCACCATTAACAGTGAGAAAGAATTTTAATTATTATTCTGTAAACTTACGTAAGTACACTGTTTAATTTTGTATTTAAATCCAAAGTTCTGCTTGTTGCCTCTATCGAGTGTTATTGTTTTAGTTGATGACCACTTGACACAGTGGGGATATTTTATATAGATTTCTGTATTACCCTGTGGGTTAATATTTGGTTTTGGTTTCCTGGTTGCTGAATCTAGAGAATTACAGGTACATGGTTCTGGGTTATACATCATCTCACTCGGAGAATTAATAACAGGTACAGAAATATTTCTATCTTCTAAAAAATGTCCTGGAACAAGCGAATCGAGTAATGATTCTGCAGAAATTATTTGGTTTGTACTTTCTTCAGGTTTGACTTGCTTGATCTTTATTGAAGGCCGACCAGACATTTCACTTGTATAAGATCCAGATGGGTCACGATACCTTTTCAAGTCTAAACGACACACAAGAAGTTCTACATCAGGTTGATGAGTTTGTAACAGGTGAAGAACACAGTCTTCTGTATAAGTCTCAATATTGGTGTTGTTTATGGAAATAATTCGTTCATATTCAGCCAAATTGTGTCCCTGTATCAGCCGACATTCGTCTTTCACCCTTGTCACAATTGCATAGGTCTTATCACATATTTTACTCTGGAAAATAAAACATTATATATATTCAATTTGAGATATCACTATTTGTTTACAACCATCACTCTGCTTATAAGTAGTATTTCTTGTTATCATGAACTACAATTAAAGCATCCCTTTACTTCCGTTATGTACAAATCTTCTGAAACGTCATTTTTATGTAATCACATTCTCCATCCACAAAGAAAAACTGATAAAAGTCATATTTCTACTGTTGACAGAACCTATCAATATTACCATTGATTAAAAATTTAGAAAACAAAGGCATTATGAAGAGTTTTATCAAGATTAAATACTGTAAATCTACATGTATTGATTCTTTATTTTTTGGTATTAGATGAACTAAGGGAAATAACATAACTAAGGATTTTTTAAAATATTTTAATAATTAAAATATAGCACCTTTCTCAAAAGGGCTGCATTACAGATTTATTCATAATTCACACATTATTCCTTTATTTTTTTTACATTAAAACTGTTAAAACACATCCTTATGTCATACATTTTGACCTTAGTGGAGGTTTGCCTTACTGGAACCTTTTCTTTTTTTTTAGGAGGGGGAGGAAGAGGATTCCAGTGTGACAACACTTTTGATACATTATAGTTCATAAGTAAATGATATCAACAAAGGCAGATTTAGGAGGGTGGGGACAGGGGCCCAGGCCCCCATATGGAGCTTCATATATGGTTAACACATAGACTTTTTACATGTCTCACTCCAAATGTTGACTAGTTTGGGGGGGCCCCCCTTTTTCATAATCCTGGATCCAGATATGATCAAGTGAGTAACACACTTTATCCAATGAAATGAGAAAAAAAATTATTTAAAGTATCTGTATAATATTTTCAATTTGAATATAATCTGATAACGTTTCATCATTTTGAAAGAGGAACATTTCTAATCTATGCAATAGTGCCATAACAAACCATTATCTGTATTATTTAATTAAAAAATTATATCAATAATTGTGTCCAAGTCTTAATCTTTATTAATTTAATCAAAATAATCTCTAGGTAGAAATGATATTAGAAATTCTTCATAGACATGTATTTTTTTATATGAAAAGGAACTTACTGTAATCTTGCTACCTACATAAGTAAGAAACCATAGTTCTTGTCCCTGTGTATAAGTTAACTAAATTATATTTGAGCACTGGTATCAAATTACATCACTACATAAGATTTTTTAATCTGAAAAACTAACCGAATACCTAGTGTTTGGTTCAATAAACTTGTGTAAATGTTATATGTACATGAAGTTCAATACACTGACTACCCACGAAAATACCTTAGAATTTAATGGGAAGGGAACAATGTCTGTAAACACAATTTAAATCTTTAGATAATAGAGTTTAAATATTAGCCAGTGTATATAGATTTAAGTTCATATCATCAAAATAAAATATCAAATATTAAGTAGAAAAATCGCAAATCAGACAAACATGGCTTGGTACTTATAATATGTAACACTGTTTATAAGGAATATTTACATAATTCATTATCAAGTCATGATTTATTTATCACAGAAATAATATTTAATATTTAATTTTAGAGTTCTACTGGTAATTCAATTATTCTTCAAAGCATGTATTCATGGTGGATTAATATAATTATCTTTGAGTCAGTATCATACTGGTAGTAATAATAATGGTTATTTTGTATGTGTATAAAAATATATTCAAAACAAATATTTTTTGTCCATGAGAGTAAGTTAAAATTACATACACTGTAATGAGACAATCCAAAATATTTTTAATTCAAGGAGATAATGAAGAGTTCATGTTCAGTTGCAATTAAAAATTAAGAAATAAAGCATCATTAAGATCACCTATTCCCTTGAGTTATTATTTTTTATTTAAATCATTGATGAAGGTCAAGTTCACCTAACTTGTATAAGGACCTTTGTCACTAAACATGATGTATTAACTGACAAAACATCTTTCCTCTAAAATTTGGACTTTAAAACAACACTCATCCAAAGCCATTCATGCCTAAAATGAATTTCAAGGTCACCTTATTTCATTGTGGACCTTCATCTCTAAACATGATCCATCCACTGACAAAAGATCATTCCTCAATTACATTTAGTTGCTTTGATCTGGACTTTAAATGCAAACTTTAACCTAAGCATTTCATGCACAAAATATAGTCATCATCTTAATCATGTGTGAACTTTCCTCACATGACAATAATCTGACTAAAAGTTATTCAGAATTCATCTACCATGTTGTATATGGTAAGATCCTTGACACAAATCAAGTTTTCAGTAAGGTATAGGGTGGAAAAAAATAATGGGAAAGGGGTAAATGACACAAGAAAAAATATCAAATGATACTTAAAGTGCTGGAATGCATTCACCTTCTTAATTCCTCTAAGCATCCTACCAGGAATCTTTAGCAACACTTCAAATTTTTAACACACATTTTCAATTTATTTGTGGTATAATACTTTTTCTGTAGGATCTATATACAAGTACCTTAATCATCAAGATTACATCGTCTATAAACTTTCACTTTTGTTATCAGATATTTTTGCCTCTAAGATTACCAGCTCTTTTCCTATCAGACATACAATGACACATAAATGTTTTTTTGTAGCAAGCTTCCTTATACAGTAGCATTGATACTGAAATATTTAACACCTACAGAACTTTTACATATATTGCTTGACTGTATGCTTGGTACAGTTTAATATATGAAGCTAGTACTATGTAAGATTTACATAGTATCATACTAAATTACAGGTGACAAACTAGTGCAAACTAACAGTAAAATCATATTGAACAATTTAAAGCTGAAATTATTGAAACAGAAATTTTAGACTGGAGTTAAATTTTCATATAGAAATATGAAATAATTATCCATTCAGTTGAATGATTGCCATCATCAGTGATTCAGCAAAATTTCAGGAGCTTCAGGTCTATTTCTTTTTCTGAGGACATTCTTTAAGAAGTTAACTAAAATTTTCAAATTTCTTCAGGACATGTTGAGAAAAAGATGGGGAAATGTCCCTGATGATGCAGTATTTAATCACCAAATAAGTTAATGTGTCTTCCTAATACTTGAAATACTTTAAAATTACAGTTACAGGTTGTAAGTTTTCAATCATTTGATTATGACAATACAATGTACATCAAATATCTACATTTTGCCCCCTCTATGAATAAGGGTACAATTTTGTATTTAGACCTGATTCCTCAGATTTTTAAATGCTGAAATGAAACCTTATCACTCAATATATTTTTATTTAGATTACAAATATATATAATAATACATACCTCGTATACTTTTACTTTAATGCCCAATTTTCCTGTCACCTTTAGAATACAAACTTTCCGAGGCAATGTCCACGAAATATTCTCTGGCTCTTCTTCTAGCCTTTGTTTTATATTTCTATAAGTATCATAGGGTGTAGAACCCATTATTCAAATATCTGAATCACATTTTTACTGGTAGTGAACCTGGAAATTAAAAAAAAAACATTACACACTGTACATCAGTATACTATTTTTCCTGGAAAAAAATCTATTCTTATATTGTATCCATGCTATTAGAGCAAACAAAGTGTATAAACACAGGATATATATATCTTAGACAGTACAAAGCTTTCTTTGAAATGTAAACAATATGTTGTTGTAGAATTGTATTTGAATTCAGATTTTATTAGAAAAGAGCCAGTTCAGGATTTAATTGTCATCTCCAATTTCAAAATTTTCACCAAAACTATTTTGTATGACAAATGTTTTAACATAACAGTAAACAAATAAATATACATGTATTACCATAACAATAGTGGTCTCAGATACCTTTTATTTGGTACACAGAAAGAAAAAAAAATAAAGTTACAGATAGATACACAAAAGACAATAAATCCCTACCATATCAAATAATTTTGTTCCATGTGATATATATCCATCACTTAACTTATAAATGCATGAGGGCTAAATTTTTTTTCCTTCCTAAATTTGGTCAGTACAGTTGAATCCTATTCAACTAGGATAAACATCCGTCATGAGAGCTATCTTTGAACAAATTAACTATCAAAGTCAGCTATCTTATCTGTGAAATGTTACTAGGACATTGAATTCGGTTATATGTATGTAATTATATCAATTTGACAATTTCTAAAAAAAGTCAAAACAATTTATTGTTTGTTCACCAAAATTCAAAAATCAGAAAAAAAAGAATAAGAAAATAAAACATCTGCTTCGGTCAATCAACCTAAATAATGAACTTTTAAAATTGTAAAATCACAGTTAAAATTGTTAAATTCAATCAAGCTTGTACTTAAGTTTCATTTGATTTCTTCCCATCATCTTATTCTGGTTCATGACGTCCTACTTACAGAGGTAAACTTATGCATACTAAACATGAGGCCACAGATTTATTGGTAGATTATCAGTTTAATAAAAATTTTATAGAGATGTTTATTGAAATAGCTCTTTACATGCCGAATATGATTGTTACATAGAATATATTGCATAAGTATTTAATTTCATCTATTTTCATGTTCTTTGAATGTGCAGATGACACAATAAGTTTACAAAACAGTTATATTTAAAAACTTACCACAGAAAGCAGATATTATTATATGCCAAGTTTTTAACTTCTGTTAAATACTTGAATTTTTATTATACATAATTCCTTTTATATTTCCACTATTGACCGATTTATTTATCTTCCGACAAGATGCTTGATCTGCACCACAATCTCTTATGTTTTATTACAACATTCAAGTTTATTTGTTATTTGATCAATTTCTTACTGTTTTGTGTGTCAACACACATGTTTACAGATTCAAACTGACGTCACCTGACGTGGGCTATCACATCCTTAGATATATATACTGTAATCAGTAAAGACATTGATCATGAAAGATCTGCATCCACAGTCATAATTGTTCAATTAATAAAAAGTAAAGCTATATGAATCCCATCAGTGTATTAAACCATTGTGATATTGAATTTTTCACCAGGTAATAAATCATTTAAACTCTCTCAAAACGAAATAAAATTCTATACAATTATCATAAATATCTGAAATAGACATTATTATATAACTGTCATTAAACATTTGAATGTTAAGTTTGTATTACCCTGACATTCACACAATTGTGTAACATAAACTGTACAATGATCAGTCGTGTTTACATGTATATCATACTCAATTGAAGGACAGTTAGGTTACAATACATGACTTTTATAAAATTCAAATAGTGTATTGATGAAAACCATACATCAGTGAGCATCAATATGTACACAGCACACTTACATCATATACACATACTAATGAGCATCAACATGTACATAGCACACTTACATCATATACACATACTAATGAGCATCAACATGTACACAGCACACTTACATCATATACACATACTAATGAGCATCAACATGTACAAAGCACACTTACACCATATACACATACTAATGAGCATCAACATGTACATAGCACACTTACATCATATACACATACTAATGAGCATCAACATATACACAGCACACTTACATCATATACACATACTAATTAATCAATAATGCATAGATCATGGATGAATTGGTGGATAATTAATAATGTATAGATCATGGATGAATTGGTGGATAATTAATAATGTATAGATCATGGATGAATTGGTGGATAATTAATAATGTATAGATCATGGATGAATTGGTGGATAATTAATAATGTATAGATCATGGATGAATTGGTGGATAATTAATAATGTATAGATCATGGATGAATGGTAGATACTTAATAATGTATAGATCATGGATGAATTGGTGGATAATTAATAATGTATAGATCATGGATGAATGGTGGATAATTAATAATGTATAGATCATGGATGAATGGTGGATACTTAATAATGCATAGATCATGGATGAATTGGTGGATAATTTATAATTTATAGATCATGGATGAATGGTGGATACTTAATAATGTATAGATCATGGATGAATTGGTAGATACTTAATAATGCATAGATCATGGATGCATTGGTGGATAATTAATAATGTATAGATCATGGATGCATTGGTGGATAATTAATAATGTATAGATCATGGATGAATTGGTGGATAATCAATAATGTATAGATCATGGATGAATGGTGGATACTTAATAATGTATAGATCATGGATGCATTGGTGGATAATTAATAATGTATAGATCATGGATGAATTGGTGGATAATTAATAATGCATAGATCATGGATGCATTGGTGGATAATTAATAATGAATAGATCATGGATGAATGGTAGATACTTAATAATGTATAGATCATGGATGAATTGGTGGATAATTAATAATGTATAGATCATGGATGAATGGTGGATACTTAATAATGTATAGATCATGGATGAATTGGTGGATAATTTATAATGTATAGATCATGGATCAATTGGTGGATAATTAAGCATTATTTATGTTTTATGTTCATGATATATTTGCCTCAATTAAAAAAAAATTGTTTGAAGGTCATTGTATTTTTTTTTATTTTCTGGTATTCAGGGCTCTGTAAAATATAAGGAAGTAACTGAGGGGCAAATTTATAAAAGCCTTGTTCTCAAGGAGTAAAGCAAGAAGTCTAAGTTCATGAGTTCCAAATCTAATAGATTTTAGTAGTTTTCAATTGGTGTAATTTGAGTTGGAGTTATTTTCCTTGGTCCCCATGTTGAAGGGCAAACTGGTTAATTAATGGATTTTCTTATTTGACTAACCAAGTCTTTTATCAAGGATCATTACTAGCTCTTAGTAATGAATTATACAAGATACAAGATGTAAACCTAATACTTCTATCTAACTTCATTTGCCCCTCCAAAGTTCATTAGACCTTATATCCCCTCCAATCTTCATTTGACCTAATATTCCCTCCACAAAGTTCATCAAACTTATATCCCATCTCATCTTCATTTGACCTAATATTCCCTCCACAAAGTTCATCAAACTTATATCCCCTCTCATCTTCATTTGACCTAATATTTCATCCACAAAGTTCATCAAACTTATATCCCCTTCAATCTTCATTTGACCTAATATTCCCTCCACAAAGTTCATCAAACTTGTATCCCCTCCAATCTTCATTTGACCTAATATTCCCTCCACAAAGTTCATCAAACTTATATCCTCTCCAATCTTCATTAGACCTAATATTCCCTCCACAAAGTTCATCAAACTTATATCCCCTCCAATCTTCATTTGACCTAATATTTCCTCCACAAAGTTCAACAATTTTATATCCCCTCTCATCTTCATTTAACCTAATATTCCCTCCACAAAGTTCATCAAACTTATATCCCCTCTCCTCTTCATTTGACCTAATATTCCCTCCACAAAGGTCATCAAACTTATATCCCCTCTCATCTTCATTTGACCTAATATTCCCTCCACAAAGTTTATCAAACTAATATCCCCTCCAATTTTCTTTCTTGCATGGACCAAATAACTACTTAAAAGGACTCTTGCATTCAACTTTTTTTGTAGATAGTATGGTCTAATGCACAGTTTTATCACTTTTCAGTGGAAAACTTACATGCAATTTTAGTCTCAACAGGCATATATTTGAACCACTTACTATCCTACAGAAAATATAATGGTAGTATATGAAATGACTAAGGTGCACTTATCATTGTAAAGTGCTTTTTTAATAGATTATGTAAAATATTTATGATGGACTTCAATTTTTATACATGTACAAAGCTCCTTACATTTCACATACATCAAACTGACTGTTCAACCAGGACCATGAATACAACACATTTTCAACATTTTTCTGTGATAATCTACTTTTCACAAATGATTAATAAAACTTGAATAAAGCATAGAAACACAAATATCAAAACATAAAAACCTATCAGATTGAAAGTCAGCATGCCACTTTGGCATAAAAATGGAGACTGCTTAAAAATGCTTTTTGGCCAAATATTGTCAAAATCAAGATATTTTTACAGAATTTCTATCAAAAAAAGATGTAAATCCTTTACATATGTTTACTTTTATTCAGTTTGACAAATTGATACCAGCATACTATTCAGAGAAGTTGCCAAAGTACAGAATCTACATTTACAGAATTCATCTCCTGGGATTTTGTAGTGCATTTCTTTTAGACAATAAATTCAATTAAAAATAAAATGCTCCACAGGGCGCAGCTTGATACGACCGCAGAGGTCGAACCCTGAACAGTTGGGGCAAGTATGGACACAACATTCAAGCTTGATACAGCTCTGAATTTGGATTGTGATTAAATATTTGACACAGCATAGGTTTCTGACACAGAATGAATGTGGTCTAAGAACTTAAAAATTTTAAATTGGACATTCACCTTTTATGGTCCAATATCCAAAATCTAAATACATGGTTAGATTCAGCATATCAAAGAACCCCAAGAATTCAATTTTTGATGAAATCAAACAAAGTTTTATTTTAGACCCTTTTGACCTCAATGTGGACAAAGTTGATAACGGGGCCCAAAAATCAAAAATCTAAATACATGGTTAGATTCAGCATATCAAAGAACCCCATGTATTCAATTTTTGTTGAAATCAAACAAAGTTTAATTTTGGACCCCGATTTGGACCAACTTGAAAACTGGGCCCATAATCAAAAATCTAAATACATGTTTAGATTCAGCATATCAAAGAACCCTAAAAATTCAATTTTTGTTAAAATCAAACTAAGTTTAATTTTGGACCCTTTGGACCTTAATGTAGACCAATTTGAAAACGGAACCAAAAATTGAGAATCTAAATACACGGTTAGATTCGGCATATCAAAGAAACCCAATAATTCAATTTTTGATGAAATCAAACAAAGTTAAATTTTGGACCCTTTGGACCTCAATGTGGACCAATTTAAAAATGGGGCCCAAAATCCAAAAACTTAATACACGGTTAGATTCAGAATATTAAAGAACCCCAAGAATTCAAGAATAAAACCCCATTGAAATTGATCAAGAAATAAGCAATTTATACGAAGTATCTTCTTTTGCACAATACTGTGCAATTGAATATTTCTTGCTATTGCGCAATACTGTACAATTGACAATTTCTTGCTATTGCGCAATATTGTGCTATTGGATATTTCTTGCTATTGCGCAATACTGTGCAATTGAAGATTTCTTGCTATTGCGCAATACTGTGCAATTGAAGATTTCTTGCTATTGTGCAATACTGTACAATTGAAAATTTCTTGCTATTGCACAATACTTATTATATAATAATTTACACATCCTGTTTGGTGTGTATCTCCTACCATATCATTATTATTTGCTTTTAAATATAAATCAGAAATAACCAACTTAAAATGGAAAATTTTAAAAGAAAAAAAAAAGAAACCCCCCCCCCCCCCCAATTTTTTTAACCCCCTTATGATTCATCACCCCCAAACTCAATCCCAGCCTTCCCTTTGTGGTATGGTACCTTGCAGTACAATTTCAGAGAGATCCATACACTTGAACACAAGTTATTGTCTGGAAACTAGAAAAATGCTTATTTTTGGCCCCTTTTTGGCCCCCAATTCCTAAACTTTTAGGGCAATTACCCGCAAACTCAATTCCAGCTTTCCCTTTGTGATATGGAACCTTGTAGTACAATTTCAGAAATATCCAAACACTAACACACAAGTTATTGTCATGAAACTAGAAAAATGCTTGTTTTTTGCCCCTTTTTTGGCCCCTAATTCCTAAAATTTTGAGGCAATTACCCCCAAAATCAATTACAGCCTTCCCTTTGTGATATGGAACCTTGTGGTACAATGTCAGAGAGATCCATACACTTACACACAAGTTATTGTCTGGAAGTTACAAAAATGCTTATTTTTGGCCCCTTTTCGGCCCCTAATTCCTTAACTGTTGGTACCATAACCCCTAAAATCAATCCCAACCTTCCTTTCGTGGTATCGAACCTTATGGTAAAATTTCATGGAGATCCATTCACTTAAACTAAAGTTAGAGTGCGAAAACCAATGTGTCTTCGGACGACGACGACGACGACGACGCCAATGTAATACCAATATACGACCAAAAAATTTTTAATTTTTGCGGTTGTATAAAAATTACACCTGCTCTATCTCAATAAGATTTTTAAAGTGAAGTGTACTACTTTTGGGACAAATTATATAAAATTTTTACCTGCTCTAACTCACAATATGGACAATTCTAAGTTACAGAGTCTACAATTCAGTTTGACAGCTTCAGACAAAATAATTTTGTACCTTTTTTAACTGGACCAAATCACTACTTTACCTTAAAATTGATCACACCAATTCTTTTAACATGTAATTTCATCCCCCTACTTGATATTTTATGCATACAATATAAATAAAAAAATTTGGAAGATGTATGAAAACATTTGCAAGTTATACACTGTCCACACTAGGGTCTATATTTATAGACAATGAAAATCAAAAAACGATAACTGTGTCCTCAGACTTAATTTATATTCTACAGATTTTAAAGGAAAATCTTTTCTTAATCAATGTAGTTAAGGATAAGATCTATCAGTGGTTAAAATTTCTTAACAATACCAATCTAAATACATTGTTGAAGAATGTAAGATATTTACACACTTCAACAAATACATGCAGGCACTCCTATTTATAAAAAAAACTTGATGATTAAAGAATTCAATAAACAGTTTAATGCAACCAATAATGGACTTTGACTTACAAGGAGGTTTATATAAGTATGCAAGGACAGATACACATGCATGAATTCAAATGTACATGCAAAAGTTTTATCATTTACATGATTTAAGATATTTTAAAAGACAAAGTAATACGGGTAATCATGGTAATACTTACATGTAAAACTAATTCATTATATTTGCATGTTTTAATTCCATGACATCTTTTCAAGGAAGCCATCATCAGCTGTTCTTACTCACTTCCTTCCATTCACACACATGGACTTTGATGTACAACATATTAAAATACTTAATATGATACCCATTCAATATCAGTTTCTTGGTATTCAGAACAAATATAGAAATCTGGGTTTTCCGTTGACCTTTAAAGGTTTTAGTGCACAAAAGACATTTGATGAATTTCATTATCAAGTCCATCAAATGTTCTTTTTCTGCTTATATAAAGTGTAAATCTGATTAAAAATTAGCTTTATATATTTAACATGTATAACGGCATCAATTAAAATGACTTTTTGCAATATCATGAATATTGACATGAATTGTCAAACTGAGCACACTTCAAAAATGTAGTTCAGCTACTTAATTTTCACCTTCTTTCAACCTGACCTCATTTTTCACTTATTTTCAAGTCAGACGTGAAATCAATTTGTGTCACATGGGTATGTTATATCATTGTACAAAATAATTAAATTATGTACTTAAAAGGAAATAAATAGGGTGGAATTTTCAAAAGAACAAAACTTAGCCAATCTTTATTATACATGTAATATACATCTGAATACATGAATACATGATATATATATATATGCATTTATGCAATAAATACAAACTAAGGTGATGTGGCATCATTGCCAATGAGACAACCTATCTAATAGTGTCCAAATGAAGTGGGTTTAAGTAATTATAGGTCACCGTACAGCCATCAACAATGAGAAAAAAAACATACTGAAAAATGTATGCTTACATAGTCCTTAACTCTTAAAACTAGAGGCTTCAAGGTGAATAATAAATTTAAAATGTCAAACCACATTAAGGACAATGCATAATATAATTAAAGGAGTCAACTGACCATTTCATCAATTTATTTTCTTGTAGATTTTTTCTTGCTGATTATTTAACAAAGTTTTCAAGATAATCACAAAAAATGCTAAAATTGGTCAAAAATTTTCATTTAGCAAATGTTATGGGGCAGTAACTTCTATAAGAAGTCAATCCCAAAGTTATGTTCACCTTTTTGTATATCTTATCTTGCATTTTATTATTTCTGTTCACAGTTACTCTTTATTTATTTTGGTACTTAAGAAAAGAGCCAAAAACATGAAAAATAGGTAAAAGTTGTCATTGAAGGTCAATAACTCCAATAAAAAAAGTGATTATACCTACCGGTATTACAGTTTTCAAGACTACAGCCCAAAACACCAAAATGGATAAAAAATGTCAAATTACTCCTTTAAGGATTTGACTGATGATTTTAATCATTGAACTTATTTGTATATCTTTTCTTGTTGATCATTTAGGCTGTTTATAGTTTCACTCTACGAGTCTAGTTTTCTCCAAGAATGCAAAAAAATTGTTAAAAAAAATCATTAAAGGGCAATAATTCCTGAAAGGAGTCAAAGTTGTGATGATTTCATCCATGTGGAACTATTTGTAGATCTTGTCTAGCTGATAATTTTTGTTGTTTGAAGATTCTCTTGGAAGATATATCTAATATTGCTTTCAAGAATATAGCCAAAATTCAAAACCACATAAAATGGGTGTTTTAAAAAAAAATTGTCTCGCTTTAATTTTCTTCACTTTAAATGAAGAATTGCCATTTCATCAATATTAAAATTACTGACAATGAAAGCCAATGTTGTTTGTCTTGCTCTTGGCTATGTATAGTTGTATAGTCTATTTTTCTTCAAATTGATTTCTAAGTATCTTCTCTCCCTTTAAGGAAATCTAGCATGACATGGTAATGCTTTTGGTGCCAGGAATGTTGAACAAGAAACTATTAAAATTCAAAAATAATGTTCATTGTTGTGCTTGACATACTTCATAATGAACTTAGTTATATGCAGCTGCAGGACTCAGTTATTTGTTTTTAGACAATACAGGAGTATGATTTTCTGCTCCATAAACCCATAATAGCCTGAAAACACAGGAGCTTGAGGAATGGGACCCCTTTTTCTAAAATTTTTTTTGGTGTTTTTATTTTTTTTATTTATTAGTAAATACTCTGAGATATTTTAACTTATTTTCACTATTGTGTGCTAGCTCTTTTCCATACGATATTACAATAATAGTAGGTTATAAATTTTGACCCTCTATCATTATCTATTTTCTTTTGATCATAAGTGGCAATTTGAAGGTACCTTGAATACCTGAAAGCACCTGAAAACCTGGGATTGTATTCAAGAAACAAAAAATTCTATTTCTAAAGTTGAAATGCATCTACATCTACCTAATAATTCTTAACTTCAATATATATTATGATTACAAGGCACATGCTAGGGGAGAAAATGGGCATATTTACAATAAGTTTCAAAAACATTTTGATTATCTAAATAAACTGCTTCGCGGAGCCCAGCTGGATACACCAGCAGAGGTCCAACCCTGAACAGTTGGGGCAAAAATGGACACAATATTCAAGCTTGATACAGGTCTGAATTTGGATTGTAATTAAATATTTGATATATTATAGGTTTCTGAATAAATGTAGTCAAAGAACTTGAAATTGGTTATATGAAAGATTTCTTGCTGTTGTGCAATACACTGTGCTGTTGCGCAATACTTAGTAAATCTGTTGTCTAGACTATAGACAAATAAAATCTTATAACTTGGAAACTTAAAATTGAAAATTTATGTAAATCAAAAGGCAGCTTACAAAAATAGATATAAACAATTTACCAAAGTTTCATAAAAAATGCTGAAAGCATTTTTGAGTTATTGTCCGAAAACTGGAAAATCCCCCTTTTTGAAATAAATAAACCCCATAAATCGGAAACATATAGTCTGAAGTTTATAAAAATCAAAAGGGAACTGATGTCGATAGAAATAAACAATTCAACAAAGTTTCTTGCAAATTGGTGAAATTGTTTTTGAGTTATTGTCTGAAAACTGGAAAATCCCCCCCTTTTTTAATTAAAAAAACCCCAAAACTCGGCTAGGTAAATCCGAAATTTATAAAAAACCGAAAGGGACACCATTCACAAAAGTTTCATGCAAATTCGTGAAATTGTTTTTGAGTTATTGTCCGAAAACTGGAAAATCCCCCCTTTTTTAATGAATAAAACCCCAAAACTCGGAAATGGTAAATCTGAAATTTATAAAAAACGAAAGGGAGCTCACGTCAATAGATATAAACATTTCACCAAAGTTTCATGCATATTGGTTAAAGCGTTTTTGAATTAATGTCCGACATGTTGACAACGGACGGACGGACGGTCGGATGGACAGACGGACAGACAGTCAACGGTATACCATAATACGTCCCATAAACGGGCATATAAAAAAAAAATTATATAAATATAAACATATCATTTGTTTTAGCAAAACATAATAGATTGTGTTCCAGACTTGAAAGCATCTTAGTCTGGGTTACTGGCTAACTGGTTTGGTAAGGAATTCAACAACCTTATTGTTCGCAGGGGGAAAATGAATATGAATGGTAATTTGTGGGACAGAATGGCTGTACAAAGTTAGTAGGAGCAATAAGGCCTTTATTTGGCCCAAATTAGTGCAAATTGAAAAGTTATATACATATACATATTCTTAAATTTATTTTAGGTACAAGGTGTTCAGAAAATCAAAACAAATATCACAACAAACCATGACAACATTTGTATATTCTGTAAAATTTCTTGATTTTCCTTGTTTTACATCAACTTTTAACCATAAAGTCTCCAATGTAACAATAACTTTTTTATTATTGTTACATTTCAATGTAACCGTAGCCAGTGCCTATTATATTTTGGCACCTTCTGGAGGAATGAAAAAAAGTGCACTGCAAAATCCTGTTACTTTTTTAATTTTCTAAAACATAGAATATATTTGAATTTTATTTATCTAGGGCATGCTATGCCTGAAAACTTTTCCAGATACACAGGTTTGTCTGTACTCAGAGTAAATTTTGAGGTGAAAATGCAGCCATTTTAGCCAAAGGGTCCACATGAACCTTAACCTCCTTTCTGCCATAGGGCCGATTTGGCCGATGCAGAAACAGTACCTTTGACTGCCAAGGATCGGCCCAAAGCCGATGTTGTTTTCCGCTGTGATGTTGTTCCTTGACGTCATAGAGAATTCGCAGTGCCCAGCGAAACCGGCGTGGAAAGAAAATCAGCCGTTGTTCAGAGTTCTGCTACCAGGCTCATGGACTTTTCTTTCAATGAAGCCCCATCACGATCCAGCCATCCTTATAATATTATTACATTATTACCCAGAAGTGCATTGTCATTTGCTTACATTCACATATTTCTTTCTATTGATTTTTCCAAATAAACGGATATGTTTAAAAGTCGTCCCAGCTCCAATATGTCAATTGTATAAGTGCGTCTTTATCATATTCCGGGTGCCTATGACTGTTATCTGCTCTTTGGTCGGGTTGTTGTCTCTTTGACATATTCCCCATTTCCATTCTCAATTTTATAATATAGCAATAAAACAAAACTTTATTTTATTTTGTTGATGTGCATATGGACCAATGGACTTAAAGAGCATAAATTATTTATCATTATAATATGACGTCCTTATTACGCTTTGTAAACAAAGCCGTGTTCTAATTAGCACAAAATATGTTTGACACATGCGCACAAATTTACTGTTTATATTCTCGTTATTTTCATTGTTATTCTAATAAAGTATATATATTTTAGCAGCTTACATAAACTTTTATTATATATTGATTATCAAACAACATATATTTACCCTGCTTTTAGTTTTTAAACTAATTAAATATGAAAATGTAATGTACAGACTCCATGGGGAGGAAATGAGAACAGCCAAACATTTTTAAGATATTTTTGTGCGCTTTGACCTATAAATATACTGTATTTGTCCTATTAGAATCGAAATAACGCTCAATGTAAAATATAGACAAATATAATGCCTGCCCATGTTAAAATGAGCATAGAGCATGACATGTAGGAATTATTTCTTAAGTAATATTTTTTTACTGCATTTATCCCTCTATAAACTTTTCATAATCGTCTTTGACTTTTTACCTGGTTTAAAGAGTGGAAACCAAAACCAGGTCGGACGGACGGGTGGTCAAAGGTAACACTTAATGCCGCCTCAGAAACAATTATGATTCCGGCGTATCGAGTACCAACACGTTAATTTCTGAATACTGCGTACCATTCCTTTGAGTACCGAATACTCTTTTTTTCATGTACCCGGAATATCACATGCCAAGGCAAAAGGGGGCATCCCTCATACACACAACAACAAAAAAACGCACCGATTTCAAAAATGTACCTTTGACTGCCAGGCATCGGCTTTGGCCGATGTGCAGCATCAATGACGTAATCTGTGACGTCATAGACTATGAGCAGCGCTGAAGGAAACATGGCTGCAATTGAACCTAATCCGTGGTTCCGGGTTCTCCCACCAGAGCCAATGAATGACCCACCGTTTAATAGAGCACCCACTGGACCCATTAATATGCCACCCAGAGATGCCGCGCCAATAGCTGACTTTTATTAGCGATTTTCTATTGACCTTATCAAAGAGTTTGTCAAACAAACAAACAGGTTGGTAAAATAATCTTTTCTGAGTTAGTTTATAGTTACTAGACGTATCTTTCATAGCCATATTGCAATTTTTTACCATCAATGTAGAACCAACGCTCCTCCATTGAAATGTTAATGACACAGTCAATAAAATAATCAACAAAGTCATACGATTTAAGTGTTTGTGATTACAATTTGTTTCAATTATGACATTGTTCTTTCTAAAACATAATTTAGAAAATTTTGAACACTTTTATATCCCCCTGCAAATAAAAATAAACGGGTGTTCGTCCTGCTGAAATGGTATGTGTAGACCGGTCAAGATAATAGAAAGACAGCCCAACACGACTGTTTGTTCGTTCAGCTCAATAAAGAGTAATGGACATTATGTTTTTCTGTGGTTGCGTTGCAGCTTGCTCAGATACAGGGGAAGCGCCCCAATGACAGGATATAAAATAACACAAAAGCATGTGTAACTCAAAAGAAACGGTTATTCTGGCAGTATACGAAAACAAAATATTAAAAAGAACAGATATAAGTCAATGGCACGAAGACATCAACAAATCACCAAATACAAAAACAAATGAAGAAAATAAAAATAATACATTTCTTGAGAGAACAGCCTGTTAACTCTGAAAGGGGGTACTATGTATTTTTTTATTCAGGTTTGCTTTACGAGTCAAGCTTGACACTTGATATTGAATTTATAATGGCAAAAACTGATAATAATAAAAAAAAAATTCCCTGATCATAATGTTTTTCTTCAAAGTTGGGATTAAGAATATTTTTTGAAGATAAAACACACACCCCACTTAATCACCACCACCAAAAAATATACATTTTCAAAGTAATATGGTCGTTCCCTTAAAAAAATAAATATTTACATAAAAGATTCTACGACTTTATATAATAAATGTTTATGATTATTTTTTATTATTTTTTTAGATATGCAAAGAATCTTTGCAATGAAACCATTCGCCAAACCAGACGATTTTCGAGAAAAATGCAGTGGCAGAAGGAGGGTAAACTAACCATACCTGAGTTTAAGGGATTCCTTGCTGTTTTTTTTTAACATGGGCTTAATTAGGAAAGTCTCATTTGAAGAATATTGGAATAAGCACAGTCCATCTCAGTCTACACCCTGGTTCCGTTGTATGTTTAGTCGAAACCAATTCCAAAACATCTTAAAATTTTTGCACCTGGTGGACACCAAAACACTCCCTAATCCTAATGATCCAGCTTACAAACCATCTCAAAGGTTCAAACCGTTACTTGATTTCGGTAACAGGAAATTTTTACGGTATTATAATTCCCGCAGAGAACTTGCTGTAGATGAATCCCTTGTTGGTACAAAAGGAAAGACAAGTATGTTACAGTATATACCAAGTAAACGTTCAAGGTTTGGCCTTAAATTCTGGATGTTGGTCGAGTCCGTCACCGTGTATGTTTTACAGATGGATGTATATCACGGGAAACGTTTCGATCCCACTCCTGCTGGAACATTACAAGGAACAAATGTAGTAATAAATTTAATGAAGAATTCACATCTTCTTGGAAAAGGCTTTCATGTTTTCGCCGATAACTTTTTTGCTTCACTTAATTTAGCTAACAAATTATTGAGAGAGCGTACGTATCTCACAGGCACAATGAGAACTAATAGACCTACGCCACAGATGATAAAAAATGCATGTCCTCAAGCAGGGAATGCTGTTTACGCTAGACAAAGACAAATCATGCTTTGCTGTTTCCGCGACCACAACAGAAAAAACCCCGTCACATTGGTGTCTACTTACTACAATGCTATTGATACACTAAACGGTAAACCTAGGATCATAGGCGCATATAATACATTCATGGGCGGTGTCGACCTTAGCGACCAAATGATTGGAGCATATAATGATCACAGGAAATGCAGTAAAGTATGGAAAAAAATTATATATCACATATTTAACCGCATCATGTTAAACGAGTATATTCTGTACAGTCATAACACATCATTACCGGTTATGTCCTGACTTCAGTTCAACCAATCTGTAATAGAAAGTTTAGCGTCCGCTTATTTGACACATAGAAATGGTAACGTGAATCGGCAAGCAAGAGTGAAAAAACTTGACTTTCGAAAAGAACGAGATTGTGTCATTTGTTCCGACAGAAAGCGAAATATAAGAAAAAGATCAAGAACCTCTTGTGCGCAGTGTACCAGAGGACAACATGCAGCTTGCCTTCAGAGGCACGAATGTTAATCATAAATACATTTTTAATATTGTATTATATAATTACATTTGTCTGGTGTCTTTTATTGTCCAAAGTGCCTCAGTATGTGGTTCACATCTACGAGAGATTTTATACATTTACACAAAAATGTACCTTCTTTCACAATTTGCATATATATTTTGGCGGCAGATATGTTTTAATATTTATAAATTCTCCACGAAGAAACATTTTTGTTTTAATGCTTTTATTAGGGAATAATACAAAAAGCAACCCAAGCATTTTGACAACAAGAGTTGGTTTTCATTTATTAATAGTTTACGAAATTCCGCACCAGCCGCAAAATATAAACGGTTTAAGGTAGAATACCGAAGTGTAATAAAACTGAAAGGAAATCAAGAAATATAGACAAAAACAAAGAAAGACAACATAAATTTACATTGCAAACTAACGGCATTTGAGAAAAACGAGGCTCTGTATAAAAACAGGTGTACCAAGGTATTCTTGAAGTGCAAACAGTTAAACAATATGAAAAATAACGGATATAATGGGGAAATCGCACGAAGACATACAAAAAAACATTACCAGATATGATACATTACACGGCATTCTGAGCTTTAATACCATTAAAGTCAATGAGGTTATCAGTTTTTACAACCACTATTCTAATAAATTGCAATCAACACCAAATAGTGTAATAATGAAAAGACTAACCAAAATAAACAACAACAAAAAACGGCACCTGAGAGCGATAAATCAACTAAGCAGACAGCTGTGGTGTCATCAAAACGAGCAAATTTTCCTATGCAGGTACCATGCACAATAGCTTGACGTTATCAATTGTTGTAAAGGTTGCCATGGCGCTGTTTGAAAACGTACGACGCCGGGCCGATTCTTGGCAGTCAAAGGGTTTAGGTGAAAACGCAGCCATTTTGGCCAAAGGGTCCACATGAACCTTAAAAATTATGCCATTAGTTTTCTCAATTGAATTGTTTCATATTTTTCATGTTGGGGCCTTTTATAGCCGACTATACGGTATAGTTTTTCTCATTGTTGAAGGCCGTACGGTTGCCTATAATTGCTTACATCCACTTTATTTGAACTTTGGTGTGTATAGGACTTTGTCTTGTTGGCAATCATACTACATCTCCTTATTTATATATTAACAAGAAAATATCAGTTTGTTTCTGGACTAATAAACACCAAACAGACTTACCAGCAACGGGTATCCCCAGCAACAGTCGACAAGCAGTTGCGGTTAACTGGACTACATTCCTAGCGGCAACACAAATGTTTGGATTTTTCTGTTTTTGTTTTGATCAAGGAGCAGACCCAAAAGTTGTATGATAAAAGATGTATTCAGTATCCGATAATAAAAAAATAATTAAAATAATATAAAAATTAAATTGTAAAACCAGAGACATACAATGTTTCTGGTAAAATCTGAGACTACTAAGAGGGTGGTAAAGGGTTATTTTCGTTCAACGTTTTCGGCCTTTTTATTTTACGTGTTTTCGTGTTTTGACGTTTTATTTCTCGTTTTCTCGTGTTTTGTTCGATGTGCGTTTTTCGTGTGCCCCCTTATTTATTTTCCGTGTTTCGTGTCGGAACTCTTAATTTCTCGTGCTTGTACCGCATTTGACTAAAAAGTAAAACTTGTGTAATCTAATAGAACTTGATGTATACTGTTACCATTCTACTTTTGCAATTCTATTGTATATGTAATAAAGTCCATCAAATTACTATGAATAATATTTTTTCAAATCAAATTCAACTAGCGGACGCTAAAAGGTGACCGCAGGGTCTTCATGTCCATTAATAATGACTGCATGATCTCTAAGAACGGCTGAGTAATAACTTCTAGTACCTTTTTCTTAATATTTACGATTTTATTTCTCGTGCTTCGTTTTTCCCGATTTTTATTTTCCGTGCAACGTTTTTGCGATTTTTATTTCACGTGTTTCCGTGTTCAGATAATCTTTGGAATATGTATCTTGAAAAGTATGTGCATTACTGTGAAATGCTGCATCATATAATTCTATGGTACACAAGCATGTACATGTACATTTTTATATCTATAATGGAAAATAGTTTGTAAGGCAAGTATTTATTCTATTTATTCGTAATCTTCAATAATATGAAGCTGAAGCTGTACATGCATCAGATGAAGAAGGGGAAAAAAATACCAAACTCCAAGGTAAATTAAAAAGGGGCCGGTCCATACAAACTGAAGATAAAAAATCAAACATAAGACTTTATCAACCAACGGAACGAATCGCACCTCTGGGTCCATCTTCACCAGGAACGCCCAAAGCCAGAAACCCGATAGCTGGATGTACAGATACGCAGTCACGTCAAGAGTCATACGACCAAAAGGAACTTAATAAAACAAAGACAAATAAAGGGAAAACCGTAAAGTTAATAAAAAGATACACAACTTTAGCACCTAGAATCTATAACGCAAGACCATCTTGTATTATTTGTGAAGTAGAGTCTGAATATTTATCTGTAAGGTCTTGGTACCTTCCTACTAGTTCTTCTCGTTTTTTTCCATACTCTGGCGTAGCCCTCAACGGAGTCCATTATTATTTTAAAGTTATGGTTCCAATTGATGTGTTTGGCACTCTAAATTTGGGACCATGACAAATCACCTTCCTGAGACGTTCATGTTGAATTATGTTTAGATCACGAGTAATTACTACGCCACTAAACAGATTCGCTGTATTTCTGTAAACCCTCTTTCACTGCGGACACAATTTTTGTTAATCAGACCGACAATTCCTTGGTAGAACATGCAGATGAGCTGGTACTTTACCGTTGTTTGTTCGGAGCTCTGTGGAGTTTATGTATCCCATACAAACAAGGCTCAGATTATTTGCTAATTGAAATATTCAATGGGACCATGAAGGACATATGGTTTGCCAAGAAATCATCCTTATCAAAAGTTACGTTTTTGTACGTGGGATTACCCGATTGTTCATTTATTCCTAATTCTTTGATAAGACACTCGTTGTAATAGGACAAAGTTTACAGACAAAAACAAAATTGTTTGAAGCTTTGTCAGCAGGAACAACAACATCTTTTTCGTGAAGAGACTTTTTACAGCTTATTTATCTCTGAATACGGACTTAGGTCGAACTTTTACACAGTTTTTCAATTTGCGGATGCTACGCTGTATCAGCCAATTAATTGCCTTAACCCATTCTGACAGAATTTCTAGTTCACTCTCTTCTCGTTTTTTTCCATACTCTGGCGTAACCCTCAACGGAGTCCATTATTATTTTAAAGTTATGGTTCCAATTGATGTGTTTGGCACTCTATATTTGGGACCATGACATATCACCTTCCTGAGACGTTCATGTTGAATTATGTTTAGATCACGAGTAATTAAATGGCCAGAGGGCTTGTAAATATATGGAGAGTGGCCTGGGAACAGTCACATGTCAGAGGGTTTTTCAAGGAGAATAAATCAAAATCTTGCAATACTTATTTATTTTTAAATACTTTAAGTGCACTGATTTTGAAAATAAAGCGGAATTTTAGATATCAATTCTTTGTTATGAAGAACCGGCGTTGCTGATGTTGATAGCATCGATTCCTATTTTCATCGCGTGTCAATGGTTCTGATTTTACTGGTACAATTATATATTTTATCATAACAATTATATATTTTATCATAAGCTAATTTCAAATTTGCATTTATAAATGAATATAGTCAAATATCTTAATTGTACCATATTGTACTGTTTAGATATAAGAAAAGTACTGACTATCACTTATACATGTAATATATGTGTGTTATTATCAATAAAATACTATTTTTTATAACCTCCTTTTCACGAGACAGACATAACCGTTCTAGAGTTGGTGCATATGGTGTACTAAGTGCCCCTATTTCACCGAATGTGAGGTAACCATGCAGATAAGATCGCGGGTGAGATCGTGATCGTGGTATGGTCGGCTTGAATATTCAATATTTCATAGTATTCACGTTCATACCACGACTTTGCTATGATCCTGATAAGATCCTGACAGCACTACGATTCCGCTACAATAGTAACACGTTCTAGTTACGATATTGTCACGCTCTTGCTACATCTAATAAGACCTTACAACGACTTACACGTGTATTTACTCTCTGTACGCTTCTACCAAGACCTTCCCGATCGCATTACGATCTCAATACGAGTCTAGTACGATCGAACCACGACTCCACTACGTTTCCACTACGTTGTCACTGCACTCTTCGTCCCTGTAAATATCTTGACTTTCCCATTGTACACTCCAGTTTCCTTGAGAAAACATGCCGCCAAAGGTATCAAAAACATTTAGAGGTCGTGGTGCTAAAAGTAGAGGTATCAACAGAATGAGGTCGTGCAATTATCGTGGCTAGAACGTAGTAGTATCGCAGTAAGGTCGTACTAAGGACGGCAAGCGCGTAGTAGCAGTGTTCTATTGTCGTCTTCATCGTAGTTTAATCGTAGTAGAAGATAGCGTAATAAAGACGTAGTGAAATCGGGATAGTCGCAGTGAAATCGTAGTCAGGTCGCAGCGAAATCTTTTCCATTGGCTTCCCGATTGCACCACGTTTCCAATACGATGCTTCTTCGCCCACTCCGATCTTATTACGCCATTACTACGACCTTCCTACGCTTCTACAATGACTAGTTTTGGCCACGACTGCACTACGAATGTTTTAAGCATGTTCAAAGTTGGTCGTGGACCTCAACGATCATGAAGACCTTGTCACGTCCTTACTATGACCACCACGATCTTACTACGATATTCCAAAATTTTAAATAATTTCTGAGGTCGTAGCGGGATCGTGGTCCTAGTGTGATGGGGTATAACATAATGAAACATTAAACAAAATAATAATGAAAGCTAGTCAGGAAACATTAAAGGGGCATTAGCTGTCAAATTAATGTTCACCGATTTGACTCTAATTCTCATATTTGATTTATAATATACTAAAACATATATTCAAATAATAAAAAGTCTAAAATAAACAATTTACGATGTAGGGAATCCTGGGACTCGATAATATATATCAGTATTTCGTGTGTATTTTAGTCTAGACGCCATCTAATTAACCATCTAGGTGACCTCCGAAGAATGCTGACGGTCATTTAATATGATATGACCCGATATAAATAAATATTAGATATAAATAGTTAGCGAACACGTGCAATTGGATTTTTCTAGGTCTGTTTGATTTCATATTATAGGTTAAAAATATGTTAATCATCGTTTTTACCTGTATAAGAATGATTTTGTGTGGATCGAATCAGTCAACCAAATGGTTTACCCTTGTTTCACTTTCAATGTTGACATTCTTTTCCTTTTAATAGCTGAACACGCCTAGTGTATGCGTAATCCATCTCTAGATAAGGGGTTAAATTGAAGATCACATGAATACGGATTTAATGAGGTCGAATTATTCACTTACAAGTGAATAATTCATCAGCGATATTTCTTAGCTTATTTTGACAAAATTGAACTAAACTGGCTGCTAAACGCGGATTATTATTTCATTATTTCACTTTCATTAATGATTGAAACAAAATTATATCAATATGATTAAAATTCAGACCTATATTAGCTCGCGTCCTCGAACATATAAGTATAAACGAAATCAAAGAACTATATCTTAATCAGATTGATTTTTTTATATACATATCTCATAGCTAATGCCCTTTAAGATGCTTAAACATGTATCAAATTACATACGTTAAGCCGAGCAGTAGCAGCCAGAACCACTCCAGGACTGCAAAAATGTTTGAAGTTGTTTTCAATCCTAAAGTCGGCTTGTTTTAACCCCACGAGACAGTATCAACTGAGGTGTTAATGTAACATAAAATAAAGTACCCATGAAATATTGTCCGTCGGACAAAATTTCATATAAGTTATTGTCCATGAGATTTAGTCACCTCCTTCTGAACAATATTTCACTATAAAATGCTGTCCATGAAAATATTTCACTGTGAAATTTTGTCCATGACAATATTTCAATGTGAAAATCTGTCTGTGACAATATTTCACTGTGAAATACTGTCCACGGAAACATTTCTGAATCTAATGATGTCTTCCCTGAGAAATCCTCTGTCATGGAATGTGACTGGAAATATTTAATATTTTTCATAAAGAGTATGTGTATAACCATAAATTGCTGCATTAATAAGTTATGCAGGTTTGTTCCTTATTTTCAATCAAATAAAACTAATGATACTCATTATCCAAAATATTAAATGTTTATATAGCTTTACCTTTCATGAAACAAAATTTCATGACAATTTATTTATGAAATATTGTCTCACTAAACACAATATATAACCTTGGATAACCTCCCTTTTACAAGACAAACTGTCATACTATCTTTCTATGACATATTGGAGGGTAGAAATGCCCTTTACCGAGGCGTCAAACGGTCATTTTCGGCTACCGTTAGCGTCAAATTGGTTAAAATTTTATCGTGATTCGTCAAAATATCCTTATCGTGATTCGTCAGAGTTATGAAATAATTAACCGTTACCGTTATTTTAGGAAAGAACTTAACGTTATTCGTCAAAATCAGTTGATTTTTATTATCGTCATAAAGAAAATGTTCATCATGTTTATCGTCAGGCACCTAAAATTACCGTTAACGACATTGGCAAGATTTTGTACCGTTATTCATCATGAAGGTACCCCCATTACGACCCTCATATTGCCTGTATATGGACAATATTTCAAAGGAAATTTGTCCTTCACTGGACAATATATCATAGATGGGGACAAAATTTCGTGATACAAAGTCATGAAATGTTTTCTTTAGGGACATTATTTCAGGCCCAATATTTTGCTTTACATTAAAACTTGATATGGACATTCAATTTGACGACAGATGATCATAAACATTAAAAAGGGAAGAGAACGGATACTAGTTAGCAAATAAAAATCGGAAGTCGAAGAAAAACGACGAAAAGACAAAAGAAACATATATGAAATATTCAATGTATAGACAAGAAAATATTTGAAATATCTTATTTCACAACTGACTCTATACAGTGTATAAAATATAAAAATAAGAAGATGTGGTATGATTGACAATGAAACAACTCTCCAAAAGAAACCAAAAAGACACAGAAATTAACACCTATAGGTCACCGTACGGCTTTCAACATTACAATGAGTAAAACCCATACCGCATAGTCAGCTATAAAAGGCCCCGAAATGACAAATGTAAAACAATTCAAACGAGAAAACAAACTTGTGACGGCCTGATTTATGACGAAAAACAAATGATGGTATACAGCAACAAACGACAACCACTGAATTACAGGCTCCTGACTTGGGACAGGCACATACAGAATGTGGCGGGGTTAAACTAGTTTGAAGGAGCGCCAACCCTCCCCTAACATGGGACAGTGGTGTAACAGTACAACATAAGAACAAACTATAGAAATCAGTTAGTATGGAATTGTACCAATGTACATTTATTCATATAAGAATCATTTTTTTTTTATTTTAAGGAGGAACCCAGGGAAGATAAACTATATTGTTACTAACTGGACTACCTTTTTAATCTGAAGTATTCATTTATTCATACTTATGAAAAACAAATTATCCATACGGGATTGTATATTTATTTTAGTTATCGACTGGTTCCGTCCGAATTGACTATCGAATCCAGAAACCAGGCTATATTGTGCACATGGTATGGTATGCGACAACAACAAAACCAAAGATTGTAGATGCAAGGAACACAAAATTAAATGTATAAGATGCAAAAATCTTGAATTTTAGTATGCTCCTCATTTGTTGACCCCCCCCATTTCTCTTGATCGAAAATGGATAATTTTTATTTTTAAAGTGAATTTTTGGCAATATTATTGCATTTTGTAAAGTTGAATGTTCCAGCATAATTTGCCATAAACTGAAATGTAACATATATTAAGTGTAAAAGAAAAAAAAAAACCTTTTATTTAAATATTATACTATATTGATATTTTCTAACTACAGAACACTGGGGTTGAACGGACATATGGTCAGATCATGTTTTCGTAGGTCATATGAATTCGTACTATGCATGCTTTTTCAATGGAAATTGTGACGTCACAATGCATTCTTAATAGCACGAAAACCCATGAGGATAAGCATCGTCAGTAGGCCAGTGATTTGAAATGAATATCTTTTGAGAGTCATAGGGTATAAATAGTCCTAATACATGAAATTATGACGTCTTGAAAGGCTATTTTATTTTATAGCAGCGAATAATTGTAGATACTAGGAAGGAGTGACAGCAAAAAAAATTAAGATAGCCTTTCAAGACATCATAATTATTTGGACTATGGTATGACCAGCAGGTCATTAGGGATGACTATGACATGCAAGGAACTGACCAGAGGGTTTCAAAGTGAAAGACCTACAAATGTAGGGTTTGTCAGGTAGTTGACATGTGAGCTGCTCAAATGCCAGGATGGTATGCAGCATGAAAAAAGAAAAGGGGTTCAAGAGTTGTTTCAATGGACATGCAATTTCATATAAAAGTAGTCTAACTGGTTGAGTTAGGAAAGATCTTCTTTGGCTCAGTCGGTTAGAGTGCTGCCTTTAGATCCAAAGATTCAGGGGTCGAATCTTGATGGTACCATCCATTTTTATTTTCACAATAATTCTAAATTCAAAGAATTAGCTGCAGAACTGTAACTCATGGGCCTTGGGATATTTACTGAGTTTCAAAACGAAAGATTGATCTGTCATGTCTCAGTCTGTGGAGAAATTCCAAAATGATAGAATTGATTTGTCATGTCTGTGTAGAAATATCTGTTTTTAATGTTCAGTATTTTAAGTTTGTTGATTCTAACCAAATTCAGTTTCTGTAAATTATCTTAAACTTTAGAAAGTGCATATTTACTGTCATTTAGCTTTTTTGACATTTTGATATTTAAAACAAAGTTTATTCATGCATTTGTATACCATGTATATGTTGTGTACAAGTTATCATTTTGTATAAATTATAATTTGTACAAAAAAATTGTACAAATTATAATTTGTATTTTGACTTTGTACAAATTGTAATTTGTACAAAAAGTGCTTGTACAATAATTTTAAGTATGGATTTTGTTTTAAAATACCAATGATACACGATATAGAGTTTGTATTCAATGACCACAAACTAAATCTTATTTACAAAAAAAAAATTAAAAAAATACCAAGATGGAGACAGGAAATGTACATGCATGTCAGTTAATTCTGCTAGCAAAATAGAAATTGGCCCAAGTGACAATTCTGATAGAAAAATAAAAATTGGTTCCACCGACAATTCTGATAGTATAATAGAAATTAGCCGAGTGACAATTCTGATAGTATAATAGAAAATTGCCCGAGTGACAATCAGGATGACACTGACGTTGAAACACCTTGATCATACGTGTCAGGAAGCGTGCTCTATCTGGCAAACTGATCCAACCCGAATATCTAAACAAGAAAAGGAAACGTTTATCATCAGGGGCCTGTTTATAGAAACTGTCCTAAGGTCTGTCCTAAGAATTTTTTGGGACTGAAATTAGGGTAAGTAAGGACCAAATTACGACATGTCTCAGCATGCACATCGAAGCTATCTTAGGATTACGTTTTATATAAGAATTGAACAAACTAATTGTAAATAGTTAAAATTAAATATTTAATTGGTAAAGTCATTACATGTATATGCTTTGGGTGAGCTGATTTTGACGTGTCATGGTTTCATACTTAAAAGTTCAAAGGCAAATCTTGTGCATCTTTCATATAAATACGGAGTTCATCAACTATTTTATTACTGCCAAAAAAAAATATATACTTGTGAATATGAGCAAGAGAGGAAATCCGCATTTTACTGATGCAGAACTACAGACTCTTCTGAACGAAGTGGAAAAGAGTAAAACTCTGCATTTTAGTAAACTATCAAATGTTGCAACTAATGGTATTGAAAAGAGAGATAGGGATTCAATATGCATTAAAGTAAATGAAACCAACACAGGCCATATTTATTAATAAAATAACCATCCTAAATATATCCTAAAGTTAGGACCATCTTAAGAACATCTTAAGACACCTAAATTAGTATCCTAAAGTTGGGACAATTCCTAGGATTATCGTAAGTTGCGACATGTTTGATAAACCCAGTTAGGACTAAGATATGTCTCAAGTTGGTCTTAGGACACGTCCTAATCCTAAGACTGCTTCGATAAACAGGCCCCAGAACTTGCTGTGGGGGATAATGTCATTATACCAATTCCTCAGTATGATCGTGCCCCAATTGATAGTCGAAATATCGTAGGTCTATTGGAACAGTTGTAGGAATTTTAGCATGATATTGGTCGAGAAATCAAATTGAAGCTGTTAAAGACACATCTTTTTCGCAGTAACAGTCCCTGAGCTTCAACTTTCTCTACGTGAAACAGTTATCAAGCTTTCAGAAACTGGTGGTCAGGGGTTTATTTCATGTAAATGTAAAAGGGGTGCAGCACATGTTAATGTAAAAAGCAAAAGATATTGTGCAATTCTCGATGCCATAATTCACTCACATGCTCAAACAAATGAGACATAACTATTTTTTGTATTTTGTAAATAAGGTTAATTGTGTGGTCATTGAATAAAAAAAATATAATGTGTATCCTTGTTTTTTTATAACAAAATCAATACTATTAATTATTGTACAAGTTATAAATGAATTTTAGTCAGAAATTACAATTTGTACAAAGTCAAAATACAAATTATAATTTGTACAATTTTTTTGTACATGTTATAATTTGTACAAAATGATAACTTGTACACAACATATACACTAAAACTTAACAAAATAGAACAGTATACCCAAAGTGCTTATGATAAACATATTTTTGAAATCTTGTATTGAATAGAATGTATCTTTTTATTTTTAATCACAGAAAAAATTTTGCACAATATATACAATATTAAAAATATTGTAAATGCAGAGGTGAATGCAGTGTTTTTATTTGAATGAAAAATTTGACACTGAGAATAAGTCAAAATTTGGATATATTATTATAACTGTTAGTTTTTCTAAGAAAGCAGGTCATTCCAGCAGAATACAACAGATGGCACTCTGATACTTACCACAGCAAGAAGAAAAAGATAATTAATTGAAATTAGATAATGAATTTACAATCTTCTGTAAAAAGTTTTTGTTAACAGTCCTAACTGCCCTTACCCATGGGCTGCTATTATTTCAATAATGTAAAATTTGAAGAACAAAATAATTAAGAAATTTTGAGAAATCCTGTTATGAGCCAATTTTTCCCATACTTTGGTTAATGATACATTCATCTTCCTTTTCAAGAATTATGGTTGGTTACCTATATACATGTAGTAACCAGAGTAGTAGCTGTCAGTTGGGATATCTGTGATATGACACTAAATTATCTAATTCTAATTATTTACTTTGTAGAAGAGTTTGCTTAATTGTAGAGAGAATTATCTGAAGTAAGGAGTTGAAATATAGAGTGAAGTTACTTAGACGGTAGAGTTGTGTAGACCATATTATTTACATAGATATACAATGTAACTTATATTGGGAGATGAGAGGAAAAACTTTTTGAGGCAAATTGATCATTGTTTGGAAAATTAGCAGGAAAATATTTATTAAATCTCTTTGCTAAGCATTATGGTTTCTGGAACAAGTGACAGCCATGTAAAAAAATCATCAAGGAGGAAGTTATTGGACATATCAACTACAGAAACAGAAAAAGATAAACTTTCAGCAAAAAACACAAAGAAACAGCAAAGAATTGTTCAATCTAAAAGTCCTTCAAAACAGGGAGTAAAAAACAATTCAGTTAAAAATAGGAAGATTTCATTAGAACATGAGAGACATAGTAAAAAAAGGTCAAATCGTTCAAAATCTCCTACAACTTCAAGTGGTTCTGATTCATCTTTAGACGCTTCCAAACATTGGTTAGAACATGACATTTCTGATTCTGATCAAAGTGTAGAGAGAGAAATTCACAGTATAGCTGAACAGCATGCAAAATCCAGTATGGATGAAATGTCAGATTTTAGTATAGCTTCACCAAAGAAAAAAAGAAAGTTAAGAATAATTGAAGCAAAGACAACAGCAGACAGTTCAGATGAAAATTCTGGTGATGAAGAACCACTGATGTCTCAATCAATATTTAGTACTTCTACATCTGGTAGTCAGTTAAAAGGGTCTTCAAGGGTTCATAAGAAGAAGAGAAAATCTCACACAATTGGGAACATAGAAAGTGATCAGGAAGATATGACAAACCAAACGGAGCAAAATTTAAAACTGAGGTAATACATGCCTTTATTCTTTCATAAAAATAAAGATGCCAGAGGAGAAGATATGATTTTTGGCCAATTATTCCCTAAAATAAAATATTTTTAAAACTGGGGCAAAAATATTATCAATTAATAAGTTTTCTTCTTGGGTTATTTTTAAAAGTTAATGAAAAAAAATCTTTAGAAAGGGAAATAACTCAAAACAGGGATTTTAAAAGTTTTGAAGATTGTCTTATGCAGGTTTTCATATATATTTTGTAGATACAACATACCAGAAGGATATGAACCATCTAAACTTACTGAATCCAATACAGATATGTGTAAAGAAGATCTCAGACACAAGGACCTATGGCTTATTAAGGCACCTGTAAATGTATGTCCTGAAATTGTAGTTATATTTGTTTGCATATGAAGGTTAATACTACCTTAAAATCAAGTAATAAGTTCATTGGAAAATACAAGTTACATATTTTTTCTTAATCTTTTGTAAGATCAGTTTTGTAAGATCAAATGAAAATAACAACCAAATAACAACCAAACAATTTATAATTGTATGATTTATGGAGCTGTTTAGACCCCAGCAGGGTTTAATAATTTTACACATTTAACACCAATTGGTCAACCAATCAAGTGATTAAATAATCAGTAGGCATGTATTATTATGTTATAATAGAACAATATTTTTGATACAGTCAACAATTAAAGTAGACTCTAAAGTAAAACCTTAATATTTTGTATATGTATTGAAGAAAAACTGATTATTTAGTATTTAAGTGCAAGTTTATTGAAGAATCAGACAATGATACAAACATTGACTGTAAACTAAAACATATTTACAATGAATTGAATTCTTTGTGTAGTACCATATACTATACAAAAATATTATTTGCTTTCATTTCTCATGTGGTCAGAATGGATATAAAATGTCAATTGATATATAAGAGTAATAACTAAAGAATCATTATGTAGAACAATTGTCTCAAGTTATCAAGCAAGACTTTCTACGTTTATTTTAAATTGCAAAGAAAAAATGTTCAAATTTCCAATCTTGTGTTAGGCAATTTTTTGTCATGTTTTAAGAATTAATGGACAATTGGACATTTATATTTTCAGTTTGATATTCAAAATCTGAATGGGATGGCAATAGATTTAAATGGATGTACAGAGTTCAGTTCTAAAGATGTAAGTATCAGTAGTCTCACATTCAAAAGAAATGGTGAATATCTACAGGAAAAACATGTAAAATATACAAAGGCACAGTTTTTTGTGATTACATCTACACCTATTAAAACCTATATGCAATGAAACTATACTTGTACCAAGACTGACTTCTCTGGTGAAGGGTATTTGCCCATGAACAGTTCTAACAAACATAAACATTTTTGATAAAAAAAAAAATATCATTAACTACAATTCTGTACATAACTATATCCCCCAATTTGGCCCCAAATATTATAAATTTTGACCCATTTCGAATACTATTACAAAAAAATGCATGGGATCATTCTACAAAGTCTGACCTGGCTGCTGTGGATGCTTTTGCCTATCAAGTTGTGGAATTTTACTGTTCTAATGATCCCTAATAGTAAGATGCTTAAAGAAGAAAATCTGTTTTTATACGACCGCAAGAAAATTTTGTGGTCGTATATTGGTATCACGTTGTCGTCGTCGTCCGCAGACAGTTGGTTTCCGGACAATAACTTTAGTATAAGTAAAAAGAAATCTATGAAATTTAAACACAAGGTTTATAACCACAAAAGGAAGATTGGGATTGATATTGGGGGTTATGGTCCTAACAGTTTAGGAAAAAGGGGCCAAAAAGAGGCCCAAAAAGGCATTTTTCTATTTTCCAGACAATAACTTGTGTTTAAGTGTATGGATCTCTCTGAAATTATACCACAAGTTTCCATACCACAAAGGGATGGATAGGATTGGCTTTGGGGGTTATGGCTCAAACCATTTAGGAATTAGGGGCAAAAAAGGGGAAAAAACAAGGGTTTCCTGGTTAATGGACAATTTAAAAGCAGTGTAAGGGAGGTAATCCAAAAACAAAATTGTTCAATGTTGTACAATGTTGGATTACCTCCCTTACACTGCTTTTAAATTATCTATTTAAGACTTTTATGATGTATTTAAATGGGTAGTTATGGTTGCAAACTCCATTGGAAATTTGAATTGAGATTATGACCATATCTTGAGGGAAAGAATGTTGTTTTTTTAGCTCACCTGGCCCGAAGGGCCAAGTGAGCTTTTCTCGTCACTTGGCGTCCGTCGTCCGTCGTCGGCGTTAACTTTTTACATTTTGAACTTCTTCTAGAGAACCACTGAATGGAATGAAACCAAACATGGCATGAATGTTCCTTATGAGGTGCTGACCAAGTGTTGTTACTTTGTAGCGGATCCATCATCCAAGATGGCCGCCAGCGGGGGACTTAGTTTAACATAGGACCCTATGGAAAATACATACAAATGTCTTCTTTTAGAGAACCACTGAATGGAATGAAACCAAACATGGCATGAATGTTTCTTATGAGGTGCTGACCGAGTGTTGTTACTTTGAAGCCGATCCATAATCCAAGATGGCCGCCAGCTGGGGACTTAGTTTAACATGGGACCCTATGGGAAATACATACAAATGTCTTCTTTTAGAGAACCACTGAATGGAATGAAACCAAACATGGCATGAATGTTTCTTATGAGGTGCTGACCGAGTGTTGTTACTTTGAAGCCGATCCATAATCCAAGATGGCCGCCAGCTGGGGACTTAGTTTAACATGGGACCCTATGGGAAATACATACAAATGTCTTCTTTTAGAGAACCACTGAATGGAATGAAACCAAACATGGCATGAATGTTTCTTATGAGGTGCTGACCGAGTGTTGTTACTTTGAAGCCGATCCATAATCCAAGATGGCCGCCAGCTGGGGACTTAGTTTAACATGGGACCCTATGGGAAATACATACAAATGTCTTCTTTTAGAGAACCGCTGAATGGAATGAAACCAAACATGGCATGAATGTTCCTTATGAGGTGCTGACCAAGTGTTGTTACTATGAAGCTGATCCATAATCCAAGATGGCCGCCAGCAGGGGACTTAGTTTAACATTGGACCCTATAGGAAATACATACAAATGTCTTCTTTTAGAGAACCACTGAATGGAATGAAACCAAACATGGCATGAATGTTCCTTATAAGGTGCTGACCAAGTGTTGTTACTTTGAGGCAATCCATAATCCAAGATGGCCGCCTGCAGGGGACTTAGTTTAACATGGGACCCTATGAGAAATACATACAAATGTCTTCTTTTAGAGAACCACTGAATGGAATGAAACCAAACATGGCATGAATGTTCCTTATGAGGTGTTGACCGAGTGTTGTTACTTTGAAGCCGATCCCTAATCCAAGATGGCCGCCAGCGGGGGACTTAGTTTAACATGGGACCCTATGGGAAATACATACAAACGTCTTCTTTTAGAGAACTACTGAATGGAATGAAACCAAACATGGTATGAATGTTCCTTATGAGGTGCTGACCAAGTGTTGTTACTTTGAAGCTGATCCATCATCCAAGATGGCAGCCAGCGGGGGACTTAGTTTAACATAGGACCCTATGGGAAATACATAAAAATGTCTTCTTTTAGAGAACCACTAAATGCAATGAAACCAAACATGGCATGAATGTTCCTTATGAGGTGCTGACCAAGTGTTGTTACTATGAAGCAGATCCATAATCTAAGATGGCCGCCAGCGGAGGACTTAGTTAAACATAAGACCCTATGAGAAATATGTACAAATGTTTTCTTTTAGAGAACCATTGAATGGAATGAAACCAAACATGGCATGCATGTTCCTTTTGAGGTGCTGACCAAGTGTTGTTACTTTGAAGCTGATCCTTCATCCATTATGGCTGCCAGATGGGGGCAATGTTTAACAAAGGACCCTATGGACAATACATACAAATGACTTCTTTTAGAGAACCACATACTGAATGGATTGAAAACAAACATGGCATGAATGTTCCTTATGAGATGCTGACTAAGTTTTGTTACTTTGAAGCTGATTCATCATCCATGATGGCCGCCAATGGGGGGACTTCCTTTAACATAAGACCCTATGGGAAATACATACAAATGCTTCTTCTAGAGGTGCACTGAATGGAATGAAACCAAAACATGGCATAAATGTTTCTTATGAGGTGCTGATTAAGTGTTGCTACTTTGTTGCTGATTTACTGTTCAAGATGGCCACCAGGATTTTTTATTAAATTACAGGACCAATATTAAACCAAATTTGGCCTCACTCATTATTAGGGTATCTGTTATGATTTTAATCTATTTTTACATGATTTCCAAAACCAAAGTAGAATCAGGTGAGCGACACAGGCTCTTGAGAGCCTCTAGTTTGGAAAATTCGCACAGGCACAGTGTATTGCACAAAAGCAAAAAATTGAATATAAATTCAAATCATATAACCAATTCTAAGTTCTTTGACTACAGTCATTCTGTGTCAGAAACCAATTATGTGTCAAATATTTAATTACAATCCAAATTCAGACCTCTATCAAGCGCGATATTGTGTCCATTTTTGTCCCAACTGTTCAGGGTTGGGCCTCTGCGGTCGTATCCAGCTGCATCCGGCGAGGCAATTTATTTAGTGAAAGTTTTAGTATAAATGTAATTCAAAGTAATTATTTCCATTTAAGTTTGACATAAGATAATTGATAATGTGGATTCATTATTATTCGTTGGATACCAATTTTTTTTAGATTTTGTGTGTATAGGTAAATCACAAATTTAAATGTTCAACGCTGTATAAATTTTCTATAGGTTTGTATACACACTTATAGCCAAAACCATGAAATCATAATTTTACCTCAATCCATTGAAATTAGTATCCACGAAAATAAACGAATCCACAGTACTATACTGTTTAGAAAATCACATTTGACTTTGGTGTAAGTCAAGTTAATCTCCATTTTTAATCTTCTAACGTCCAACACCAAAATCAGTTGTAATATCTCAAAATCATGAAAATGTTATGTATTGATCAACAGTGGCGGATCCAGGGGGGGTTCCAGGGGTTGGAACCCCCCTTTTTTTTTGACGATCAATGCATTTGAATGGGGACATATAGTTGGACCCCCCCCCCCCTCTTTATCCTGGGTAAGGAACCCCCCCCCCCCCCTTCTTTAAATGGCTGGATCCGCCCCTGATCAGATGTATGGTCAAAAGAGACCAGCTGATGATTTATCGATACCATTACATTAGATAATACCTGAGCATATTTTCATCATGACAAGTTTACTGGTAGAGAGTACAGAATTTTTTGTTTTGATCTGTCAGTTTTGGACAAAAAAGGTTTCATTTAATATTACCCCATTCATCCATTATATCACTTGATATAAATATAAAAGAATTATCTATAGGTTGTAAAAAACAAGTTTATAAAGGTATTCTTTTCATATTTTTTTCCAGGATGAATTGTATGAAGTGGATGTAACAGAAGATACTACAAATGAGGTAATTATAGTACAAAGTTTTTATTGAGCAGCATTTTTGTCGAGCCTTTGACTTTTGTCGAAAAAGCGAGACATAGCGATCCTACATTCCGTCGTCGTCGTCGGCGGCGTCCACAAATATTCACTCTGTGGTTAAAGTTTTTGAAATTTTAATAACTTTCTTAAACTACCCTGGATTTCTACCAAACTTGGACAGAAGCTTGTTTATGATCATAAGATAATATTCAAAAGTAAATTTTGTAAAAAAAAAAATTCCATTTTTTCCGTATTTTACTTATAAATGGACTTAGTTTTTCTGCCAGGAAACATTACATTCACTCTGTGGTTAAAGTTTTTGAAATTTTAATTACTTTCTTAAACTATCCTGGATTTGTACCAAACTTGGAAAGAAGCTTGTTTGTGATCATAAGATAGTATCCAGAAGTAAATTTTGTAAAAAAAAAATTCTATTTTTTCCGTATTTTACTTGTAAATGGACTTAGTTTTTCTGCCAGGAAACATTACATTCACTCTGTGGTTAAAGTTTTTGAAATTTTAATAACTTTCTTAAACTATCCTGGATTTGTACCAAACTTGGAAAGAAGCTTGTTTGTGATCATAAGATAGTATCCAGAAGTAAATTTTGTAAAAAAAAAATTCTATTTTTTCCGTATTTTACTTGTAAATGGACTTAGTTTTTCTGCCAGGAAACATTACATTCACTCTGTGGTTAAAGTTTTTGAAATTTTAATAACTTTCTTAAACTATCCTGGATTTGTACCAAACTTGGAAAGAAGCTTGTTTGTGATCATAAGATAGTATCCAGAAGTAAATTTTGTAAACAAAAATTCAATTTTTTTTTGTATTTTACTTATAAATGGACTTAGTTTTTTCTGCCAGTTAACATTACATTCACTCTGTAGTTAAAGTTTTTAAAATTTTAACAACTTTCTTAAACTATCCTGGATTTGTACCAAACTTGGACAGAAGCTTGTTTATGATTAAAAGCTAGTATCTAAAAGGAAATTTTGTTAAAATTTTGTTCCATTTTTTCCGTATTTTACTTATAAATGGACTTAGTTTTTCTTCCAGTTAACATTACATAACAGTCTGCAGTTTAAGTTTTTATTTTAAAACATTTATTAGATTCATAAACTATCCTGGATTTTTACCAAACTTGGACAGAAGCTACTTACAATCAAAAGATAGTATAGAGAGGAATATTTTTATTAATTTTTTTCCTCATTTTTGTTGAGCCCGTGATTAACAGCAGAAGTAGGCGAGACACTGGGTTCCGCGGAACCCTTACGAATTTTTATTTTAGCCTGCCTTTGGTAGTAGAGGGGTATAATATTTTTCTGTCCGTGCCTCTGTCCAAGCGTCTGTCTGTCCTAAAATCAGGGAACATTTTTAGTTTAAGGTAGTTTATCAGGACATTGTGGTCATTTGAAACTTAGTACACATGTTTATAATGACATGAACTATTAAAACTATATGCCAAATTAGAGTTTTTACCAAAATTTTGAAGTTAACTGAACATAGAAATGTGATTGTGTAAGCAGGGCATTGTGTCCTATGGACAGAAATTCTTATTCTGTTAATGATATTGATGTTTTTGAAGTATTCTTAAACTAAACATCCTTTAAATGTTCGCAGGATAGTCTTTCAGTTGGCTGTATTTGTTTCAGGGCTCCAAAGTTTCTGCATTTGATTTAAAACTGCAAAAAGCCTCATTTTATGATTTTGTCATCAATATTTAAATATGAGCTACAGCTTTATCCAAAAAGATATTTTGCTACATCTGTGTTAATGTGGCTAAACTATCTTTTGGGGTTGGACTGTGTGTCAACACATAATGTGTCATTTTAGGTAAGGTATGGATGAGCCGCTGGAATAGCTCACTATTTTCAAGCTTCATGTTTTTGATAAGGTCTAAAAATTAAGATGAAATATATGAAAAGGTTGTTGATTGAATCATAAGTATTTGAAATTAATCAGATGTCAATATTTTTCACAGATGAGATTAAAACCTCTGTCGTAAATGCATCATCTATTTGTCAAATCAAATTATCTCTCCATGAAATATTGTATAGGTACATTTTTTGAAGAAAATATGGTAGGGTATACATGTATATTTTTGTTATTCAAAATGAAAAGGGTATTTGATGTCCCAGCCACTCACCCCTACCACAAAAGGATTGAAATGCCCCTGTTTTAACTTTTAAATAGTTTATATCAGATTGCAACCTTACTGGGGTATATGGTGAGATATTATGAGAGAAAAATCTCTATTGATTTTGAGGTCACTACATCTAAAGTCAAGGTCACAGTTACTAATGATAAACAGAAATTTGTGAGGAAAAGTTGTTTACTAGTTTTAAATCAAATACTATATATATATATATATGGGATTGCAACCTTATTTGGTCATATTATAAGTTGTATAGTTTGCTACTGACCCCCTATGGATCCATAGAGGGTTAGTAAAATACATAGGGGGTGAGGCCGAAGGCAGTTGGTGACATCCTTTATTAATTTTATTGTTCGACCTCACCCCTTATGTAATTTTTTAACCCTCTATGGATCCGTAGGGGGTCAGTAATGAACCATACAACAAATTTATCGCACACAGGACTTTTCCTGCCTAGTTTTGTGTAAAAATAAACAATGAAATACAATAATATTAATAGATGACGTCACTGTTAATAATAGACATAACGTCATGATACCCCTATGGAATCTATTTACCCCCTACAGATTCATAGGGGTCACCACGTGACAGCATGAAACCAATCACAACATCGCTAGTTTGGCCAAGGTGCGATAAGACAACATATAATGAGTGGAAGATCTATTTTGATTTTGAGGTCACTATGTCCAAGATCAAGGTCATAGTTACTATAGTAGACTTAAATTTATGAAGAAAAATTATATCTGGAAGGTAAGGTCAAAATGATTTTTATCAGACTGCAACGTTACTTGGGTATATGGTCAAACATAATGAGGAGAGGAAGATCCCAATTGATTTTGAGGTCATATTTTTAAAGATAGACTATAATTTGTGTAAGAAAGACTTCTTATTGGTTTGCAATCTTGTTTTGATATGTGAGAGTCAGATCCCTATTGATTTTGAAGTCTAGGTCTAAGGTCAAGGTCATATTTACTGAAAATAGATATTGTAAGACAATATTACTTTCTGAAAACATAGTAGAAAAGAATCATACCTAAAATTAAACAGAAAAAAAATGTGCCAATAGTGCATTACAAGCTCCCCCCCCTTTATATGGGGGTATGGAATATTTGAGTTTTTGTCGAGCCTGCGACTTTTGTCGCAGAAAGCTCGACATAGGGATGGAGATCCGGCGGCGGCGGCATTAGCTAACTTCTTAAAAGCTTTATATTTTAGAAGGTGGAAGACCTGGATGCTTCATACTTTGTATATGGATGCCTCATGTTACGAAGTTTCCATCAGTCCCATGTCCAATGTCCTTGACCTCATTTTCATGGTTCAGTGACTACTTGAAAAAAAAGTTAACATTTTTTGTAATGTTAAATTCTCTCTTATTATAAGTAGTAGGATAACTATATTTGGTATGTGCGTACCTTGCAAGGTCCTCATGTCCGTCAGACAGTTTTCACTTGAACTCAACCTCATTTCAAGGATCAGTGAACAAGGTTAAGTTTTGGTGGTCAAGTCCATATCTCAGATACTATAAGCAATAGGTCAAGTATATTCGGTGTATGGAAGGACTTTAAGGTGTACATGTCCAACTGGCAGGTGTCATCTGACCTTGCCCTCATTTTCATGGTTCAGTGGTTATAGTTAAGTTTTTGTGTTTTGGTCTGTTTTTTTTATACTGTATGCAATAGGTCTACTATATTTGGTGTATGGAATGATTGTAAGGTGTACATATCTAGCTGGCAGGTGTCATTTGGCCTTGACCTCATTTTCATGGTTCAGTGGTCAAAGTTAAGATTTTGAGTTTTGGTATTTTTTTCTAATACTATATGCAATAGGTCAACTATATTTGGTGTATGGAAATATTTTATGATCTATATGTCAGTCGCGCAGGTTTTATTTGACCTTGACCTCATTTTCACAGTTCATTGCTCAGTGTTAAGTTTTTGTGTTTTGGTCTGTTTTTCTTAAACTATAAGCAATAGGTCAACTATATTTGTTGTATGGAAGAATTGTTAGCTGTACATGCCTGTCTGGCATTGTTCATCTGACCTTGACCTCATTTTCATGGTTCATTGGTCAATGTTTAATTTTCTTGGTTAATGTTAAGTTTATGTGACAGTTGTAATAATTTTTATATTTAGGACTATCAACATAATATCAGTGATTAGTAAAGAAGGCGAGACATTTCAGCGTGTGCACTCTTGTTTTACTGAAGGTTCTTTATTGTTAATTCCAGATGTCAACATTTGCTCCCATTTTACCAAGCAGAGAAAAGTCGTCTTTTGTATTAGGTATGTAGATTGTTGTGTAATTAGAAATTAGGAATTAACGTTTTTATTTGTTTGATTTCTGATTTTGAAATATTTGTACAGTGAAACCTGGGAAAACCAAACCCTGATAAAACCGAATTACAGTTTAACCGAACAATTTTCAAAGTCCAATGGAATATCCCTATCAATTAACGCTAATCTAACCTGAAAAATCTGCACCCTGCCAACACTGAATCCCGCACGCTTTTTTAAGGCACGTTAGTGAAAGTGTATACAAAAATCACCTGTCAAAATTGATCAATAGCAATAAAAACAAAAGGTATTTTCAATGATTTGCATGAGTTATTAAACAAACACAGGCTGACAGAGGATCCCCGAGGGTATTTGAAGTTTAATGAACTGGTGAATTGTTTTTATACGACCGCAAAAATTAAAAATTTTTTGGTCGTATATTGGTATGACTGACGTTGGCGTCGTCGTCGTCGTTTTCGTCGTCCGGCGTCGTCCGAAGACACATTGGTTTTCGCACTCTAACTTTAGTTTAAGTGAATGGATCTCCATGAAATTTTGCCATAAGGTTCAATACCACGAAAGGAAGGTTGGGATTGATTTTGGGGGTTATGGTACCAACAGTTAAGGAATTACGGGCCAAAAAGGGGCCAAAAATAAGCAGTTTTGTAACTTCCAGACAATAACTTGTGTGTAAGTGTATGGATCTCTCTGACATTGTACCACAAGGTTCCATATCACAAAGGGAAGGCTGTAATTGATTTTGGGGGTAATTGCCTCAAAATTTGAGGAATTAGGGGCCAAAAAAGGGGCAAAAAACAAGCATTTTTCTAGTTTCATGACAATAACTTGTGTGTAAGTGTTTGGATATTTCTGAAATTGTACTACAAGGTTCCATATCACAAAGGGAAAGCTGGAATTGAGTTTGGGGGTAATTGCAGAAACGTTTAGGAATTTGGGGCCTAAAGGGGCCAAAAATAAGCATTTTTCTAGTTTACAGACAATAACTTGTGTTCAAGTGTATGGATCTCTCTGAAATTGTACTGCAAGGTACCATACCACAAAGGGAAGGCTGGGATTGAGTTTGGGGGTGATGAATCATAAGGGGGTTCAAAAAATTTGGGGGGGGGTTCTTTTTTTTTCTTTTTTTCCTTTTTTTTTTCTTTTAAAATTTTCCATTTTAAGTTGGTTATTTCTGATTTATATTTAAAAGCAAATAATAATGATATGGTAGGAGATACACACCAAACAGGATGTGTAAATTATTATATAATAAGTATTGTGCAATAGCAAGAAATCTTCAATTGCACAGTATTGCGCAATAGCAAGAAATCTTCAATTGCACAGTATTGCGCAATAGCAAGAAATCTTCAATTGCACAGTATTGGGCAATAGCAAGAAATATCCAATAGCACAATATTGCGCAATAGCAAGACATTGTCAATTGTACAGTATTGCGCAATAGCAAGAAATATTCAATTGCACAGTATTGTGCAAAAGAAGATACTTCGTATAAATTGCTTATTTCTTGATCAATTTCAATGGGGTTTTATTCTTGAATTCTTGGGGTTCTTTAATATGCTGAATCTAACCGTGTATTAAGTTTTTGGATTTTGGGCCCCGTTTTTAAATTGGTCCACATTGAGGTCCAAAGGGTCCAAAATTTAGCTTTGTTTGATTTCATCAAAAATTGAATTATTGGGGTTCTTTGATATGCCGAATCTAACCGTGTATTTAGATTCTTAATTTTTGGTTCCGTTTTCAAATTGGTCTACATTAAGGTCGAAAGGGTCCAAAATTAAACTTAGTTTTTAACAAAAATTGAATTTTTAGGGTTCTTTGATATGCTGAATCTAAACATGTATTTAGATTTTTGATTATGGGCCCAGTTTTCAAGTTGGTCCAAATCGGGGTCCAAAATTAAACTTTGTTTGATTTCAACAAAAATTGAATATATGGGGTTCTTTGATATGCTGAATCTAACCATTTATTTAGATTTTTGATTTTTGGGCCCCGTTATCAACTTTGTCCACATTGAGGTCAAAAGGGTCCAAAATTAAACTTTGTTTGATTTCATCAAAAATTGAATTCTTGGGGTTCTTTGATATGATGAATCTAACCATGTATTTAGATTTTGGATATTGGACCATAATAGGTGAATGTCCAATTTAAAATTTTTAAGTTCTTAGACCACATTCATTCTGTGTCAGAAACCTATGCTGTGTCAAATATTTAATCACAATCCAAATTCAGAGCTGTATCAAGCTTGAATGTTGTGTCCATACTTGCCCCAACTGTTCAGGGTTCGACCTCTGCGGTCGTATCAAGCTGCGCCCTGCAGAGCATTTTATTATAAACTAATGAGCTTGTTTGTGTACCTGTAAACAGTGTTAAAATCATTGTAAAAGTATCGGTTAGTCTATAAAAACGTATTCTATGAAATTTACAGCAAGGGGCTTGCAAACGCAAAATTGATCAAAACGATAAACCTCGCCCATCGCCAAAAGGGGCAAGAAAGGACCTATCCCTTGAATACAAATTGGAATTATTTAAATGCACGTGATTCAAATATTCACTGCCACAAATTGACAACTGCCATTTCGTAACTGTACTGTGTAAATAAATTAACGTTCTTCCATTCACTGATAATGGATTGACAAGTCGTGGAATGAAACAAAATAAACGACTTTTGAATAATGTTTTCGTGATGCAGGTTTTCCTTTAGAGGCCCTATCAAATGCATATGATTCTGAAGACCCGGATGTTGACGTTCTGTAAGCTATTTAGTTAAGATAAAGTTAGAGAACTACAGATAATTGAAACAGACGATGTTGATCTCGAGTCAACTACCGAATCGTCATTTGACAGTGATTAGAAATCTGAATTGGTCGGTGAATTTACGGATGACAACATCATTATGAAAAGCAAACTGGCTACACATCAGATAACATTGAACGAAATTTCTCCTTACAATGAGGAGCGTGATTGACAAATTGGCATTTTATTGTAAAAATATGTAACTATGTCTTTCTTCATCTATTTGATATTTTCACTTTATTAACATTTACATCTAAATCAACTTGAAAATATATTCTTGTTTGTTGTGTCACCTGATGTTCCTCGTCAGTCAGTGTTAAAATAATTTGAAACTATTCACTTCCGTTTACGTCTACAATCCGAACACCTGTGAAAACCGAACAAAACATCAAGTCTCAAGGGTGTTCAGTTTTGACAGATTTCACTGTATTTGGAAAAAACTAAGAGTTTATACAATCATAAACCATAGTGTAGGCTCTCTGTTTGTTTTTCTCTAAAGCGTATTTAGATAATTTACATATAAGAAGTAACTGTGATGACATTGAATATCCCCTCTTTCCACATCTGATTTCAACAATAATTATTGCAGATATTTGTTTGAAAGAAAGAGAAATGTTGGTTATTTGTAATAAAGTTACATCGTTTTATATGTTATTCATAAAGATATTGAAGAAGATATTATAAATTGATCACTAAACACTGCAAGTTTGCATTTGAATCTCATATGAGACTCTTCTGTTTACCTGATAGAAGTTTTTGTCTCAATTGTCTGAGGAACTACAAATCAAGGCTTTCTGAAATTTGGTATCAAACTTCATTTAGGCATGCTATACTGTGTGATGCTTTTTCAAATTCATGACTCATCAACCTTCTGTTTGCTGAATGCTTATAGTGGGGTTATCACAGTTCAACCTGTTTATGGTGAACGCAATATAAAGGAAATTACTAACCAAAACGAATTCAGTTTATGAATGGAATTGATTGTTCATTCAGTGGCAAATAGTTTATGCATTCTCAAAAAGTTAATGGTTTATCAGTTTTAATGATCTGAAAATTTGGATGGAAATAGTTTTGATTGCCAATAGAAAAGGGATGAATCAGATAGGATAGGAAATTTAGCCTTACAGCAAGTTATTGTAGGTCATAGGAACCCCTTTCTTATGTTCTGCAGTATTTAAAGTTTTCAAAGCGTGTGCTATCCTGCCAACGCTTGCATTGGATTTAATATTCTGCATCAAACCAAATGTATATGGGGTATGTAAAAGAATGCTACCAATTCAAACTGAATCAAATCTTTGAAGAGATCTCCAGATGGTTTTCACAGACAATGAAGACTGAATAAAATCTTACAGGAATTTAAAAGTTAGTTTGCATATTATTTATTTCCTACAAATTATGTGAAGCTAATTAGAATTCCTTATTTGATTTCAACTGTATTTTTATAGGACCAAAGTTCAGAGGCCAGATACATGTGATGCAGTCTTTAGAGATTCCAGATCTACCTGCAATAAAGATTCCAGAACCAATAGCCCATAAAATACCTAAAGGTCTTATACCTAGATTTGAACCGTTTGGGTCAGGTAATTTTTCACAGTTATGAGTTATTGATATTGATTTGTAGGAGAAGGGGTCAAATACAGTTGAACTTCATTGTGTCGAACTTAGTTTTGTTTTCTGATTAGTAGGTCTATTTTGTCAGTCCCTCTCATTTGTTAAATGATGACTGTGATGATTCAAACTTGGTTGATTCTAAGTCTAAAACTTAATGTTTGTCCTCACGGAATATTTACTGTGTGACCATACTTATCTTTGTTAACATCCCATGTGTAATGTTTCTGCTGTGTCGTTTTTATACATCTTCAACCTTAACAATACAAGTTACAACTTACAAATGGGAAAACATTATGTAACTCATGACATTCTATGATTTAATCCCACGATAACTCAAATAATTTTGTTGGGTCCCTTTGCCTATTGAGGTTAGATTGTAAAAGTTCATAGTCTTAATTATTTATAAAATGTTCTGTAGGAAAAGGGAACATTAACCAAACAGATATTAAAAAAATGCCTTTTAGGTACTTAAATTTCTTAGAAATTTCTGAAAATAACCACTTGGCTAAATTTTCTTCCCATTTCCAAAGTCTGAAGATGATTAGTTTTTGATATTCATTATGGTAAATAAATGCTAGATCAATGTGGGAGAACATTGAGTGATAATCTAATGATCCAGGTAATTGATAAGGAAAGTTTTTCTAAACTAAATTTTCTGTAAAAATATTTTTATGATTTCAGGAGATCCAGTGAAGTTAGGAAAAAGAAAACATCATGACCATAAAGGAAATAAATCTAGTATGTTTTTTAATGACATCATTGTAGCTTAACTGACATTATTACTGAGGTAGAAGCTCAAATAGCATGAAGTGTTTTTTGGGGATTGAAGAAAGATTGTATTTATGTGGATACTTGATTTCATGGTTTTGCCAAAATTTGCATAGGAAATTTGTACTTAGTTGAACTTGTGGCTCACCTATCCCAAAGAAATCCACGAAAATTGGTACTCCATGAATAATAATGAATCCAAAATAAATGAAACAGTTTATTCAGACTTATCAAGTATCTTTTAATCTTGAGAAATAGCTCACTATGTAAATTGGCCAAAAACATTTACCATTGGACTTTAGTGTATCATACTGGTTTGTATATGCATATAGACTGATACAATACTTTGCATTTTTAACATTTTTTCTTTTCAGATTCATCATCAAAGTCACATAAAAAGAAACATCATCAGGATGAAGACTACTTAGGTAGGTAGTAGTTTTATGATCCTTTAGTCAGAATTTAACAAAGATTGAAAGACATAGGAATTAAATATTTTTCAATCAACTATTTCTAGTCATATGTGACAGTTTGAAGGTTTCTCGAAATTTCTTTTTTTCCTACAAAGTTTAGTTTTTGTGTTTGTAAATAATTCTGTCAGTCTTATAACTGTAAAGTTATCATTATTTTAAAATGATGTTTATTATGGTTTATTTGTTTTTATTGTAAAAATAAAATCTTATTGCTTAGAACTAATGACTGCAAACATTGAGGAAAAAACAGCAGATAACTGTTTGATAAAAACCCAGATAAACAAGATTATTTTTATTTAATATCAAAAGTGTAACAAATCATGAAGTAATAACAGAAAACCCATAACGTTTTCAACACAGATCCCTCAAGCTTTCTAAAATACTATGCATTTAAGATGTGTACAGACCTTGTGTACAAAGGTAGACAACTCTAATTCTTATAAAAAATAATATATTGTCATTTTGATCGAATATAATGATTATTTTGCAATGCAAATTTCAAAGTAATACAATTTAAAGGTTTTGAAGAAAAGTGAACTTTGTACTCATCCCATTTGGAATACATGATTTGACAAATTAAATAAATGATTCCCGTTTGCTGTAAACATGCATTGCTCAACATCCAACCTTTCCACACTGCTTTTAGACACTTTTTTGAATGCAGATTTAACATATATTTAAACTGCACATATTTTGTTATCCAAAGGATTTTTATACGACCGCAAAAAAAATTTTGTGGTCGTATATTGGTATGACGTTGGCGTCGTCGTCGTCCGAAGACACATTGGTTTTCGCACTCTAACTTTAGTTTAAGTGAATGGATCTCTATGAAATTTTACCATATGGTTCAATACCACAAAAGGAAGGTTGGGATTGATTTTGGGGGTTATGGTACCAACAGTAAAAGAATTAGGGGCCAAAAAGGGGCCAAAAATAAGCATTTTTGTAACTTCCAGACATAACTTGTGTGTTAGTGTATGGATCTCTCTGACATTGTACCACAAGGTTCCATATCACAAAAGGAATGCTGGGATTGATTTTGGGGGTAATTGCCTCAAAATTTTAGGAATTACAGGGGCCAAAAAAGGGGAAAAAAAAGCATTTTTCTAGTTTCATGACAATAACTTGTGTGTAAGTGTATGGATCTTTCTGAAATTGTACTACAAGGTTCCATATCACAAAGGGAAAGCTGGAATTGAGTTTAGGGGTAATTGCCGAAACGTTTAGGAATTGGGGGCCAAAAAGGGGCCAAAAATAAGCATTTTTCTAGTTTCCAGACAATAACTTGTGTTCAAGTGTATGGATCTCTCTGAAATTGTACTGCAAGGTACCATACCACAAAGGGAAGGCTGGGATTGATGATGGGGGTAATTGCCTCAATATTTTAGGAATTAGGGGCCAAAAAGGGACAAAAAAACAAGCATTTTTCTAGTTTCAGGACAATAACTTGTGTGTAAGTGTATGGATCTTTCTGAAATTGTACTACAAGGTTCCATATCACAAAGGGAAAGCTGGGTTTGAATTTGGGGGTAATTGCCCTAAACGTTTAGGAATTTGGGGCCAAAAAGGGGCCAAAAAACAAACATTTTTACAGTTTCCAGACAATAACTTGTGTTCAAGTGTATGGATCTCTCTGAAATTGTACTGCAAGGTACCATACCACAAAGGGAAGGCTGGGATTGAGTTTGGGTGTGATAAATCATAAGGGGGTTCAAAAAATTTTGGGGGGGGGGATTTTTTTTTTTTTCATTTTTTTTCTTTTTTTCCTATTTTTTCTTTTAAAATTTTCCATTTTAAGTTGGTTATTTCTGATTTATATTTAAAAGCAAATAATAATGATATGGTAGGAGATACACACCAAACAGGATGTGTAAATTATTATATAATAAGTATTGCGCAATAGCAAGAAATCTTCAACTGCACAGTATTGGGCAATAGCAAGAAATATCCAATAGCACAATATTGCACAATAGCAAGAAATTGTCAATTGTACAGTATTGCGCAATAGCAAGAAATATTTAATTGCACAGTATTGTGCAAATGAAGATACTTCGTATAAATTGCTTATTTCTTGACCAATTTCAATGGGGTTTTATTCTTGAATTCTTGGGGTTCTTTAATATGCTGAATCTAACCGTGTATTTAGTTTTTGGATTTTGGGCCCCGTTTTTAAATTGGTCCACATTGAGGTCCAAAGGGTCCAAAAGTAAACTTTGTTTGATTTTATCAAAAATTGAATTATTGGGGTTCTTTGATATGATGAATCTAATCGTGTATTTAGATTCTTAATTTTTGGTTCCGTTTTCAAATATTTGGTCTACATTAAGGTCCAAAGGGTCCAAAATTAAACTTAGATTGATTTTAACAAAAAATGAATTCTTAGGGTTCTTTGATATGCTGAATTTAAACATGTATTTAGATTTTTGATTATGGGCCCAGTTTTCAAGTTGGTCCAAATCAGGGTCCAAAATTAAACTTTGTTTGATTTCAACAAAAATTGAATATATGGGGTTCTTTGATATGCTGAATCTAACCATGTATTTAGATTTTTGATTTTTGGGCCCCATTATAAACTTTGTCCACATTGAGGTCGAAAGGGTCCAAAATTAAACTTTGTTTGATTTCATCAAAAATTGAATTCTTGGGGTTCTTTGATATGCTGAATCTAACCATGTATTTAGATTTTGGATATTGGACCATAATAAGTGAATGTCCAATTTAAAATTTTAAGTTCTTAGACCACATTCATTCTGTGTCAGAAACCTATGCTGTGTCAAATATTTAATCACAATCCAAATGCAAAGCTGTATCAAGCTTGAATGTTGTGTCCATACTTGCCCCAACTGTTCAGGGTTCGACCTCTGGGGTCGTATCAAGCTGCGCCCTGCGGAGCATTTTATTATGGTTTCATTTGATATATCAGATATAACCATTCCTTTATACTATCATTTAATTTGATGTTCTTTTGTGCCTGTTAGATACTGGTGTCATTAACATTGACTTTTCAAAATATAAACCAAAAGTTTTCCAATTAAGCTCTTTGAATCAAAGACCCATTTTTGTCGAGCCTGCAACATTTATGTCGCGAAAGCGAGACATAGCGATCCTAGATTCCGTCCGCAGCGTCAACATTTAGGTTCAGTCTGTGGTTAAAGTTTTTTAGACATCAATAACTTTGTCAAACCTTCATGGAATTTTATGAAATTTGGATAGAAGCTTGTTTATGACCAAAATACAGTATCCAAAGCAAAACTTTGAAAATATTTATTTTCATTTTTCTGTATTTTACTGATAAATGGACTTAGTTTATTTTACAATTACCAAGTAGATACAGTCTGGGGTTAAAGTTTGTTACACATCAAATACTTTGTGAAACCTTCATAGAATTTTATGAAACTTTGGTAGAAGCTTTATGATTAAGAGATAATATCTGAAGCAAACTATTGAAACTACATTTTTATTTTCAGTATTTTTTTGATAGATGGACTTTTTTATGACGGTTAACACTTACAGACAGTCTGGGATTCAATTATTTTGACATGATAAGTTTGTAAACCTTCATGGATTGATATGAAACTTGGACAGAAGCTAATCTTCAAGACCAAGGAATAGCATCTAAAGAAAACGTTTTAATTTTTTTTTACATTCTGTATTTTACTGATAAATGGACTCACTTTTTAAGTCAACATTACACTTTTACACTGACAGCAGCAATCGTAGATGAGACACAGGGTTCCATGGAACCCCTTACGAATTTTTAATTATTCTTTTAATTTCATGGACATTTCATCCAAAAAGTACAGCTATGAGCATACAATCAGTTAAGTTAAATTCCATGTTCTTCTTTTCTCAATGTCATGTACATCCTATTCATGAAATAATTATGTTTCCCTGTAGAAGAAGATTTCAACTTCCCTTTGAAAACTAATATGTATATCTGTGAATATAGAAATTCAAGGCAATTCTACAACATAATCTCTTTCAGATGGTGATCAGTTAGATAAGTCAGTTGAAAAGAAGTTGAAGAAGGAACTGAAAAAGAGGATTAAGAAAGAACTTGATTAAATGTTTATAAAAAACACATGGTAGATAGTTTGTAAAAAGAGCATTATGAAATATTGCTAAAAACATATGATAAAATATGAAGAAAAAAAAATAGATGGTAAAATTATTTAAAATTATAATATGATATTTTGTTAAATAAAAAGGTACCTTATTAAATGTTCAAAAAAGAAAAGGATTATTGCTATAATGTTTATCAAATTAACATCATAAAACATTATCAATTTATAAGGTCAGTTGTTTGCACATGTGTTTTTTAGCCATCGCAAATACTTTTTCAGGCCAAAGTGTATGTTTTCATAAGATTAGATGAAACCCAACAAGTTGAGACCAAATGAATAAAACAAATGCTTAATGCATTAGTGCCAATCAGACTCCAAAATTATGTACAAAGAAAAATCTGTCTACAGGACACCGTTCACCACCTGCACATATTTCTATGTGAACCCGGAAATCGAAGAAAAAAACATATATTTTAAAAATTTGACAAGATGAACATGTATTACCGGTACAAGTTTCAAGTTGATGTAACCACAATTTCATTGTAAACTACATTGACAAAAGCTTAAATCTGATAGGGAACAAACTAATGTACAAACAAAAGGACACACTGACCGGAATATATCATGGCTCCTTTCTATCTCTTCTGTTCCAAATACTTTTTCTAAGTATGAGCTTGCAAGATAAGGGAATTAGATTTTTGTCAATCCTGCAACTTCTGTCGTAGAAAGCTCGACATAGGGATAGTGGTCCAGCGGCGGCATTAACTAATTACTTAAAAGCTTTATATTTTAGAAGGTGGAAGACTTGGATGCTTCATACTTTGTATATAGATGCCTTATGCTATGAAGTTTCCGTCTGTCCTTGGCCTCATTTTCGTGGTTCAGTGACTACTTGAAAAAAAAGTTGAGATTTTTGTAATGTTAATTTCTCTCTTATTATGAGTAATAGGATAACTATATTTAGTATGTGTGTACCTTGCAAGGTCTTCATGCCTCTCAGACAGTTTTTATCTGACCTCGACCTCATTTCATGGATCAGTGAACAAGGTTAAGTTTTCGTGGTCAAGTCCATATCTCAGATACTATAAGCAATAAGTCTACTATATTCGGTGTATGGAATGATTGTAAGGTTTACATGTTCAACTGGCAGGTGTCATTTGACCTTGACCTCATTTTCATGGTTCAGCAGTTAAAGTTAAGTTTTTGTGTTTTGGTCTGTTTTTCTTGAACTATATGCAATAGGTCATCTATATTTGGTGTGTGGAAATATTTTACGATGTACATGTCAGTCTGGCAGGTTTTATTTGACCTTGATTGATATAAAAAGAAGATGTGGTATGATTGCCAATATGACAACTCTCCACAATAGACAAAATGACACAGAAATTAACAACTATAGGTCACAGTACGGCCTTCAACAATGAGCAAAGCCCATACCGCATAGTCAGCTATAAAAGGCTCCGAAATCACAAATGTAAAACAATTCAAACGAGAAAACTAACGGCCTAATTTATGTACAAAATAATGAACGAAAAACAAATATGCAACACAGCAACAAACAAAAACCACTGAATTACAGGTTCCGGACTTGGGACAGGCACATACAGAATGTGGCGGGGTTAATGACCTTATTTTCATGGTTCATTGCTCAGTGTAAAGTTTTTGGTCTATTTTTCTTTAACTATAAGCAATAGGTCAACTATATTTGGTGTATGGAATGATTGTAAGATGTATATGTCTGTCTGACAGGTATCGTCTGACCTTGACCTCATTTTCATGGTTATTGGTCAATGTTAAGTTTTCATGGTTAAGTTTGTTTCTTAGATACTATAAGCAATTGGTCAACTATATTTAATGCATAGATTGTTTGTAAGGTGTACATGTATTTCCAGTTTGGTTTATCTGACCTTGACCTCATTTTCTTGGATCATGTAAAGTTTATGTGATACTTGTAGTAAAGCTTTATATTTAGGACTCTAACATAAAATCAATGGTCAGTAAAGCAGGCAAGACATTTCAGCGTGTGCACTCTTGTTCCTTGAATATACGGTTAAAAAGAGTTAAAGGATCATCAAGACCTAAATTCCATTGCAATCAGAACAACATGATACACTCTCTTCAAATCAAACACTTAAAAATTGCTTTTGGATACATTTTAATCTTTGATTTTGAGGATCAACCCATTGGAAAAGTTAGTAAGGTTGACATTGTAAGTGTTGATCTTTTTTGGAATCATGGAGATTTTGTGACCCTTTAATTTGATATAGCATGAAAATGTTCTGATTTATGGCTGATTGTTATATCAAAGGGTCACTTCATTCATACTGTTGAAGATTGAATTTCAAAAAATTAAATTGAAAGTTTATAGTTCAAAGCATTAAAATGGAAGTACAATGATAAAGTTTCACACATGTCTCACCTCAAAAAAGACTGAAAAATATTGATTTTGGTTCAGATGTGATAAAAAAAACATTTGGAAGTCAAGAAATTTGAATTGTAACAAACAGAATTTCTCTATTCCTAGGGTGATCAGAATATTGTAACATCATTCTAAATGGAAGTGATCCTTTAACTATATTTTCATTATAAAGGAAAACCATTCCTGTAGTCCATGAATGGTGAAGTCATTGGAAACATTTATATTTGTAAAATGTTAATTCTTTTAAATACAAAGAGAATTAGTTTCTGCTATCCATCTTTTGTTTATCAGCATAAAACCCTTATTCATGATTCATGAAGCAATACTTCAGTAATCTGCTATGACAAAAGGCTCTTATTGATCATCTTCATATTGTAAACATAAAATTACTTACAATGCAGTTTTTCACCTGATTTACATTTTCAACCGCTAATTGTTTTGCACTGGTTGTAGCTCAAAGGAATAATTTAATAAAAATCCATCAAGAACTGAAATGAAGGATGAAAATGCTTATTAGGCAATTTTCATTTAATTAAGATTTCCAAGGGTAATCACTCCCATAGAAATTGTCAATTGGCACTGGTTTATAGATACAAATGTACTACTGATATAAACCATTTATAGAAGTTGTGTTAAAATCTGTGAAGAGGTGCAAGGGTATGAGAACATTCAAGGCTTTTTTAGATAATTTATATTTCTACAGTGGATAATTCCTATAAAAAAAGTACAGTTTTTTAAATGCATTGTAAATATTGTTGATATACACATGGATTACAGTGAAATCTGGACTAAACTTATCCCCTCAAATACTGTAGAATTTGTTCTGTTAAGAACCAACCTGATTTTCTTCTTCAGTTGTACATGTACAACAAAACTTCTGGATACTGAAGATTACTTGTTGTTTGTGCATGGATTGTTTTTACCAAAAGTTATTTCTCTTGTAAAAACAAAGGAGTAGTATACAAGTTTTACAGTCTGTGCATGTATATTACAAAAACTGATTAAAATTAACAATATTTACAAAATTTAGTACTGTAAATTCAGAAATTATTGCGATATTTTTATTATTGCGAAAAATATGACAGGGTTATAATCGCAATAATCTAAACTCGCATTATGAAATTTTTTTATATGAATTAAACAGGATTTTCTCAATATCGCAAAAATTAAAATCGCATTTTAGTCTAAAATGACAAAATCGCAATAATAAATGCACGCAATAATTTCTGAATTTACAGTATCTGGTTTAAATCAGTTGACAGATATACCTTGTGTAAGGTGTGCTCTGAAGCTGTCAACTGTGGTTGCCTGTACTGTAGCTATTGGTAGCATGTTCCCATAAACTGCTGCTGTATTCTAGTTTAGGTCTTACTATTGCTTGATATGCTCTGGATTTAATGTCTGTGATTGATATTTTTAGATTTCTTGTAAGGAATCCTAAGGATTTATTTCTGTTTGATTTCATGTTGTCATAATGTAGGATCCATTTTAGTTTTGATTTTAAAGTAATGCTCAGATATTTAGCAGATGTAATGGATTCAAGAATGAAGTTAAAAAAGAGAGAGGCGAAAGATACCAAAGGGACATTCAAACTCATAAGTTGAAAATAAACTGACAACGCCATGGCTAAAATAGAAAAAGACAAACCAACAAACAACAGTACAAAAAACACAACATAGAAAACTAAAGACTGAGCAACATGAACCCAACCAAATACTGGGTGTGATCTCAGGTGCTCCTGAAAGGTAAGCAGATCCTGCTCCATATAAGATATAGTTATGTAGGATGTATTTGTGCATATATGTCTTTTTATATGCCCGCAAAAATTTGCGGCTGTATAATGGTATGGTGATGTCATCGTCGTCTTCGTCAGAAGACATTTGGTTTCCAAACAATAGCTTGAGTATAAGTGTATGAATCTCTATGATATTGTATCACAAGGTTCAATACTCGAAAGGAAGGTTGGGATTGATTTTGGGGTTTATGGCCCAAACTGTTTAGGAATTAATGGCCAAAAAACCAGGTTTTTCTGGTTTCCAGAAAAATAACTAGAGTATAAGTCTATGGATCTCTATGAAATTGTACCACAAGGTTCGATACCTAAAAAAGAAGGTTGGGATTGATTTTGGGGGTTACGGTCCGAACTATTTAGGAAGTCGGGGCCAGAAACAATTAATTTTCTAATACTTTTAATAAATTGCTTAATTCTTAACCCATTTCAATGGGGTTTAATTCAAAGTCTTGAATTAATGGGGTTCTTTAATATGCTGAATCTAACCGTGTATTTAGATTTTTTATTTTGGGCCCCGTTTTCAAAATGGTCCACATTAAAGTCCAAAAGGTCCAAAATTTGATTTAAAAAAAAAAATTGAATTCTTGGGGTAATTTGATATGCTGAATCTAAACATGTATTTCAATTTTTATACGCCTGTTAACGGGACGTATTATGGTATACTGTTGTCCGTCTGTCCGTCCGTCGTCAACATGTCGGACAATAACTCAAAAACGCTTTAACCAATTCACATGAAACTTTGGTGAATTGTTTATATCTGTTGACGTGAGCTCCCTTTCGTTTTTTATAAATTTGAGATTTTAAGTTCCCGAGTTTTGGGTTTTTTTTCATTAAAAATTTCGGACAATAACTCTAAAACACTTTCACCAATTTGCAAGAAATTTTGGTGAGTTGTTTATATCTATTGACATGAGCTCCCTTTTGATTGTTATAAATTTTAGATTTTATGTTTCAGAGTTATGTGATTTTATTCATAAAAAAGGGGGGATTTTCCAGTTTTCATACAATACTTTGAGCAGTTATTATGAAACTTTGGTGACTGGTTTATATCTATTAAGATAGCCTCCCATTAGTTTTTCATGAATTTCTGATATGACATTGAGAAGTTATTAAGCTTTATTCTTTGAAAAAGCTATGGGCGTATCATGCGCTCATGGCGCAGCTGTTTATTGATTTTGGGCCCAGTTTTCAAGTTGGTTCACATTAAGGTCCAATAAAACTTTGCTTGATTTCAACAAAAATTTAATATAATGGGGTCTTTGATATGCTGAATCTAAAGGTGTATTTAGATTTAGGATTTTTGGCCCCTTGATCAAATTGGCCCACATTGAGGTCAAAAGGGTCCAAAATTAAACTTTGTTTGATTTCATCAATAATTAAATTCTTGGGGCTCTTTGATATGCTGAACCTAACCATGAATTTAGATTTTGGATATTGGACCATAGTAGGCAAATGTCAAATTTCAAATTTCAAGTTCTTAGAACCAGAGACATATAATACATGTATTATATGTCTCTGTTAGAACACATTCATTCTGTGTCAGAAACCTATGCTGTGTCAATATTTAATCACAATCCAAATTCAGAGCTGTATCAAGCTTGAATGTTGTGTCCATATTTGCCTCAACTGTTCAAGGTTCGACCTCTGCGGTCATATCAAGCTGCGGCCTGTGGAGCACTTTATTTATGAGATATTGTAAGTTTGGTGCACTTGTATGGGTGGAAAGCCATAAGCCAATCTGCCTTCCATCTTGCTGTAGTGTCTAGATCTTGTTGTAATTTATTACAGTCTGCTTAAGATTTGATTTCTCTATATACGATGCTATCATCAGCAAAGAGTGTTAATGTTTATGCCCCCGCCGTAGCGGAGGGAGCATTAAGTGTTACCCTTGTCCGTCTGTACGTACGTACCACCCGAAATTGGTTTCCCTTCTCTTACTTTTGTTTGCCTCTACCAAATGTTATGAAACTTATACACAATGCTTATTACCACAAAACTCAGATCAAGTTCGAATTTGAATGGCGTCACTTTTACCGTTCTTGAGTTATGTCCCTTTATAACGTTATATGCTAGCGGGGGCATCATCTGTGTTCCATTGACACATTCTCCATTTATGTGTTCTGAAAAACCCTGTGGTACTCCCGATGTGACTGGCACTGATGGAGTAAGCTTTGATCAGTTTAGTCACGGTATTTTAAAATTTTGATTTAGGGAACGACCATTTAACTTCAAGAAGGGGGGGGGGGGGGTAAATTTTGAAGAAAATAAAATAACTTAGTTTGATTGATAGCGTCGAAAAACTAAAAAAAAATGTTCTGACTCAGACAAAAAACCATAACCCTCCCTTGAAGTTAAATGGTTGCTCCCTTAAAGCTTTTCTCATCACTTGGCGTAAGGGCCCGTATGTCGTCCGTTAACTTTCGTGTACAAAAATCTTCTCCTTGAAAACTACTGGACCAAATTAACCAAACATGGCCACAATGTTATATACTTGATTTGTATATGGTTGTTGGAAACGTAGTTCAGTACATATCATACCGGAATCACAGGGGTGCTCCGGGATGATGTTTGTAAATAGTAAAATCATCTATATCCTATGTATCATATTTCATTAGCATGCCTTCTCTCTCTCTCTTTCCCACTGCATGTTAAGGTAGTCACACACAAATATATCTAGAGCAGTAAAATTAGATTTTAGAAACGATTTCGTCCTTTATTAGTCCCCCAAGGACGTTGAATGGTGGAGGACCTCAAATACTTCCCGCTGACGTTATGAACATTTTATATTTTTTTTGCATTCCGTCTTTATAAACGAATTAATTGACATTTTGATTGTGTGAATTTGACCCAAATTGCTGAATCAGCGTAGTGTGTGTATCGTCTGCACGAATTCACCATGCAGATAAGGAATGTATTTTTAGACTGCAGTAACAAACCGTTGTATGATAATGAGCAATGCTAAGCTGAAGGACAGATTGAAGAAGCTGTACGACACTATAAAAACATTGTATTATATGTGTGGCTAGGAACTTGTGACCTTATAACCCGAATAATGTCAGTCGTTATATTCCGCCGATCTCCGTCTAATCTCCGATTGCTACATTAACAATAGGCTATAGGCCGCTAGAGGGCGCAGAATTATTCGAGTTAGTGACCTTACTGATTTTAATCATAAAAATAGACATATCAGTCTCCGATCACGTGACTCTTCCTCGGTCAATGATACAATATTAACAACTTCAGGCGAATTTATGCACTTGTCGCTACATATAAAACAGTTGAATTGGTGTTTTTAGAAATACCTGTTTATTCCATTGTATGTTGGAATAAAAACCAAGGCCACAAATATTCGGAACGATTTCAGAATGATGATTTGAAACTTGAAGAACAAATCAATACCGTGAATAGTTTTATCCGTGAGACAAATTTGATTCTTCGAAAACATTCACCAAAATTTAGCTGTGATCTTCAAAATTCTAGAAAATGCAGTCAAATCAGAAATAGCCGGTTTTCATACAAATTTAATGCTTTTTATTTAGATGGAATTCATCCTACATCATTGCTGTCCAAATTATGGCTGTTGACGGTATCGTCGCTTTGATTGTTGTTGATTGCGCATAATTATATGGTTTATTGTAATAAAAAAAATTGTTAGTGTTGAAGAATTTATGTGTTTTATGTGTATACAGATGAGGCTCTCGGTGAGAATTGTCTCGCCAGGCCGACGGAGTTTACGTTCATGATTGCTTTTAATACATATTAATCAAACAGTAATAAGAGTATGAGTAAGTCTGTAACTTTTGATGACGATAAAATAATCCCAAACATTTCTGAATCTACCATTGAACACATGTATAATGCACATTCTAGTGACCTCTCTGGATATTTATTAAGTGACAGTTTTATATCGAAGCAAGCTATTCAAGAAGACGAATTTAAATCTTTACCGACCCCGACACGTTCGTTTGACAACATAACCAACATTCCAAAATCTACTCCTTGAACGGACATTTCTCATTTACAATATACTAAAACCACAACTTCATTAATGTCTTCACCATATTCACCCGCTACTATTCCAATGGACAAAATTGTAAAGTGTAGGGAATTTTCGGGTTATCCACAAGAAAATGCCGCTTAATTTCTCGCTGAATTCGAGTCTTACTCAACTCTGTATGATCTGCAAGATCATAAACGAAAAATTGCAGCATTTCACCTGCATCTCAAAGGTCCAGCGCTGACGGAAATCGAACTACACTACAGGCAGCATTGACTTCATCAAAAATGGTAGAGGCGTGTGCCGGGGTATCGAACAGAAGGGAATGTCACACAAGCCATTAAGACTGAGGTTAAGCCAAGACCTGATCCCACGAAAAGTGAAATGGACGATATTAAAGATCAAATAAAGACGCTTACATCTATGGTGGCCAATATCACGGTACAGAATAACAGCTCAAATCAATCGCCAAATTACCGACGCCAAGACTACCGCCAGTCACCAACCCACCCGCCTCGGCAACAAAATTCTCGTGAATGCTATGGTTGCCGGGGGCAAGGTCACATTCATCGCAACTGTAATTGGACAGGAACTGGACCTGTCAACACATCAGCCACATGTCAGTTATGTTCCCAACAAGGACATACTGCACAGTTTTGCAATACCCTTCAGCAATTCCAGTCGGGAAAAGGCTAAAACCCGAGGGACAGGCACGGTCGTTCGGTCAAAATTTAGTTAGTGCCAGCATACATAAAAACAATGGAACTTCTTTTGTACATTTGCAAATTTCATTTGAAGATATAAACATTGCAGCATTGGTAGATAATGGTAGTTCAATAAATGTTATTTCACAAACTTTGTATAATACTCTTCCGTACAAATCTAAATTGAGTTTCGAACAATTTCCGTCTGAAGTGCGACTTGCCGATAATTCAAAGGTTAGAGTTTTTGGTTTAGCAAAAATCTTGGTTACGTGTAACAATGAACATCATGCAATTGAAGTTTATATTTTACCGTTTACGTCACATCCGCTAATTTTAGGAACTAATTACTTGCATAGTAACAATATTATTCTTGACTTTAGCAATTTTTCCGCTAATTTCAAGTCAGTCAAAGTGCAAACACACAAGAAACTTACAATTCCTCCTAATTCCGAATGTATTGTATGGGGACATGTTCCTACTTATGTTCTGCCAGGATTAAATGGTGTTTGTTCGAATCATAAGTTCATACTCGAAAAAGGTTTAATGGTAGCCAAATATCTTGTCACAGTTTCTTATAATCACAAGGTTCCTGTGAAAGTTTTAAACGCAACAGCACTGAGAGTTGTTATTCCAAAAGACAGAGCTATAGCGGAGTTTTTATCGCTTAATTCTGATTACAGTTATGTACCTGTTGACCAAAGTTGTCCAGTTGTACAGAATATTGATATTGTAAATAGTTGTGTTACACCTGATTTGAAAGATTGTAGTGATAGTTGTAGTAATGAACATTTAAAGCAGGTAAAGGATCAATTCACCTTGTCTGATCACCTTTCAGAAAGGCAACAAACTGAACTTGCATCACTTCTTTACAAAAACATAGACTTGTTTGTTACCGATGACAATCCTAACTTGGGATATACAAAACTAATCGAACACACGATTCATTTGAAGCCCGATGCTACTGGTAAACACCAGAAACCGTATCGATTACCACCATACAAACGTGAGATTTTGAGACATCACTTAGATAAACTTTTGAAACAAGGTATAATCTCACCAGTCAGTGAGACCGAAGATTTGCCAATAACAAGTCCAATTGTTTTAGTAACCAAACGTTCGACATCTTCCGACCAGCATGCTCCTCAGAACTTTCGTTTTTGTTGTGATTTTCGTTACTTGAATTCTCAAACACAGGAATTTAAGTATACAATACCAAACCTGCAGGAGCTTACTGAATCGTTTTCGGAAATGACGCCGAACTATATAACATCCATTGACTTGTCATCGGGATTTTTCCAAATGGGCATAACACCTGAATCTTCTCGTTATACCGCTTTTAATACATGTTTTGGAACTTATAAATTTTTGAGACTACCTATGGGTCTAAAAACGTCACCCAATACATTTCAACTGTTGATGGACAGGGTGTTACATGGACTTAAATTCAAATCTTGTTTATGTTATTTAGATGATGTTTTAATATGTTCTGAGTCTTTTGATCAGCACATTTCTGATTTAAGTGAAGTACTTGGCCGTTTTAGGGATGCAGGCTTGAAGCTTGGACCGAAAAAGTGTTCTTTTGCGGCACAATCATGCGTTTTTTTGGGTCATCTTATTTCGAAAGATGGAATATTTCCACCTGCAGATCGTCTTCAAGCAATCCAAGAGTACCCTGCACCTCGAAATGTAAAAGAACTTAGAAGACTTATTGGACTTTTTAACTGGTTCAAGAAATTTATTCCGAACTTTAGCGCTACAATTAGCCCTCTTACTAGACTTTTGAAAAAGAATCAAACATTCAAATGGGGAAAGGAACAAGACATAGCATTTAATGATTTAAAAGATCGCCTTGTCAACTCTGAAATGTCGAGTTTTCCTCAATTTAATATGCAGTTTCGTTTGAGCGTCGATACATCTTCTCGTGGAATAGGGTATATGTTGTACCAACTTGGTCCGTAGGACAAAACTTGTAAACCACGAATTATTCGTTTTGGGTCTAAAAACCTTAGTCGTTGGCAGCAATCGTATGGGCCAACCAAATTAGAACTCTTAGGAATGGTTGTGAGTATATTGGATTGTTCCGAATATCTTAGAGGAAACCAGTTTATTGGGAAATGCGACCACCAAGCGCTGAAGCCTTTATACCAAAAGCAATTTAAGGGTGCGATTTATGAACGTTGGCTTTCTATTCTTCAACAATTTAATTTCGAAATAGTATATAAGAAAGCAGAGCAAATGGAAGTTCCAGACGCTCTGTCGAGATGCGAAAATCTCCATGCAGAAATTGTCGAAAGTCCCGTGGAAGATGACCCGTACTTTCCTTTCGTTCCGGACAAAATTGGACATATAACATTACCAAACGGTCAAAACTTTGCAAATTTATTTCAAAACAATTCAGAGGCAGTTCAGGCTATACATGTGTTAACAGAAGAACAACAATCAGAACATTCTGATCCATATGATGCCGATACAGATGAACCGCAAGATGTAAATAAACAATTTAAGATAAAGCGTCAGCACATATATAATATATTACATGAATCGTCAAAATCAGATACGGACATTGATATTGATAAAATGGTTAATGACAAAATTTTAGCTAAAATTCTATGCCTATCAATAACATTAAAGAGTTACAACGGCAAGATCCGTCATTGTCCCCCATTATAGACTATTTAGAAAACGATATACTTCCAGATTTACAAAAGGAAGCAAGATGTGTGCTATTGAAATCTAACGATTATGCGCTCATTGATGACATACTGTTCCATTCAAGAGTTGCAAAATCTAAACGCAACAAAATGATGTCACATTATCAAATTGTTATACCTCGAGCGCTGATACCTTCTGTATTAAAAGTGGTTCATGATTCGCCTCTCGGTGGCCATGCCGGAATGAACAATACACTTGACAGAGCCAAGGAACATTTCTTTTTTCCAAGGATGGGAAAAATTATAACGGATTATGTACAAACATGTCATTTTTGTCAAGTTCGGAAAGTTACAAATTTCAAAACCAAGCAAGCCATTGTGGCATTTCTAACTCCTTCTGAGCCATTCGAAGTGTGGCAAATCGATTTATGTGGTCCATTTCCAAAGTCAGTAAATGGAAATACTTATGTTTTCACTGCGGTCGACATGTTCAGCAAATTTATATTTGCACATTCTTTGAGAAATAATGATGCTCTGACAGTTTGTGAAGTAATTTATCGAATGTTTACTCAATTTGGTCTGTGTCGAACCTTAGTTTCAGATCGTGGCTCAGAATTTGTCAATCAATGCACCGCTGGACTTTGTAAACTTTTGGAAGTGACACAAGAGTTCACGCCTGCCTTTGCTCATCACTGTCTAGGAGCATGTGAAAGACAACATAGGACACTAAATGAACGCTTAACTGCGCATGTTTTGAAAGAAAAATCATGGGAAACAGAGATACATTCGGTTACTTTTTCAATGAATTCGTCAGTCAACAGTAGTATAGATTTTTCCCCGTTTGAAATTGTTTTCGGGAAACGTCCAAAATTCCCCGTGTTCGGTGCACATTTTAACCTGAATGATATTCATCCCAATATGCAAAATTATTTTTCGGATTTAAAGGATTGTCTTGAAATAATATGGGAAATGATTGTGCAAAATGCCAAAGTTTCAGGAGAAAAAATGGAAGAAAACGCAAACTTTAAACTAAATGAACTAAAACTTTCGATTGGCGATTACGTATATTTACAAAGAACTCTAACAGGTCAGGGTAGAAAATTTCAGCCACTTTACGACGGACCATTTGTTGTTAACAGCATTCCTAGTCCTCACTTGATCAAATTACGAGATCCATCCGGAAAACGGAAATTAAAATCACCTGTTCATATTAACCGACTAAAACTTGCGCATATAAGAGCACCAGATCCCCAAAACTATTTAGTACATGTTCCACGGCAAAATCCAGTTTCAACTAGTTCCGATTCTGATTCCGACATTTCCCAAAATAAAATAGATACTGAACAAGATATTCAATTACTAGTACAAAATGATAATCCTACTCCGTTAAGGCGAACATCTCGGGTTGTTAAAAAACCTATCAGATACCGTGATGAAAATTTTCTAAGTGAAATAAGTTCATGCGATGGAGCTCAGGAAAAGATAAAGCGAATCCTGGCAAAGAAACCACACGGAAGTTCGTTTCTCTATCTAGTGCAATTGATAGGCGAGCCTGCACAAAATGCAAAATGGAAACCGTTGTCGGAGCTACCACCGAAAGCTCAGGAACTAATAATTGCTAGGCCACCTCCGCTAGTGTAGTATCGTAATTGTTTCAATAACGTTCGATAGTAAGACTATCACGCATTCAGTGCACATTGATATACAGTAATTATTCGGTGATAATTGTATCGCCAATTAAGTGTAGTTTTTAACCGTTTACTTGTGTTTTTTGTAAATACCTAAGAAGATGTTCAAATGATCGGTGATGATTGCATCGCCACATACAGGTGATTTGGTGTTCGGTGATGATTGCATCGCCACACTTGTTGGACAATGATGATGATATAATCGGTGATGATTGCATCGCCCCACGTGTATTAAGAAGATGTTAATAGAATCGGTGATGATTGCATCGCCAAACGTGCTGAATCCGATGTTGTTTTAATCAGTGATGATTGCATCGCTATTATATTCCTCCAGTACCAGGGACCAGTTATCGTTGATAACAGTTGACAATATTGAGACTTGTTTAACGTGAAAAGATTTGATTTGTTTGTTATTGTATATTGAGATTTATTATTTTTGAATGTACTGTGTGTGACTGCCACCCTTCTCTTTAATAATCATTGTATTATTATTACTAGTTTTTATTGGTCGTTTCATGAGTAGAGTTTGTGTCAAATGAGGTTGAATGACATGTTCTAGACTATAAAACCTGTGTATGTTTCATATAATATTTTCGTATTTATATGTAAGTGAGAGTGCTAGTGTTAACCAAATCTGTGTGTACAAGTTGATATTTTTTATGAATGTATTATCTGAAATATTAGGAGTTTCAGGTCTCTGCTAGACTTATCAAATAGACTATGATTCCTCAATTGCATAACTGAAATTATGAGTCATTTGAATGTTTCATACGCAAGACCATAACTGTGATGAGAAAATATTACATTGTAAGAGATTTGTGTGGTAGTCGGCGTCAGAGATTTGATACCTTGAAGTTTAGTGAGAAACTTATATATATATTTTTTTTAATTATAAATTTTGATTATGGTAGACTATAATGTTTGTTGTCTAATTTTAGTTTTATATTCTCTGACCTACGTTTACCAACAACCATCTCGAAATTTTATAAATTTCTTTTTCTTTCGGGGCGGGGATGTTATATACTTGATTTGTATATGGTTGTTGGAAACGTAGTTCAGTACATATCATACCGGAATCACAGGGGTGCTCCGGGATGATGTTTGTAAATAGTAAAATCATCTATATCCTATGTATCATATTTCATTAGCATGCCTTCTCTCTCTCTCTTTCCCACTGCATGTTAAGGTAGTCACACACAAATATATTTAGAGCAGTAAAATTAGATTTTAGAAACGATTTCGTCCTTTATTAGTCCCCCAAGGACGTTGAAACAATCATCATTGGGGTATCTAGTTAAAAAAATGTGTCTGATTATCCCGCCTGCCAACCAACATGGCCACAAATAGAACATAGGGGTAAAATACAAATTTTGTTTATTATCTTGAAAACCGCTATGAATAGAACAAATCTGAATGTGGCAGAAATGTTCGAAATGTTGAGATCTACCTACTGTCTGTCTACACCAAAACTTCTTATATGAGTTATTGCCCTTCAAAATGACATTTTTTTAGAGCCTCCAGCTTTCATAGTTATTTAGCTTGTAAAGTAGTCGTTGGTGTGATCACCAAGAAGTAAAATTAACCAATGAACAAAATGGGGTCAAATTCATATGAAACATACGTGTTACAATTAATATTCACCCAGTTTATGGACATACTGAACCATAAAATGAGATAAGGTCGAATGAACCCTGCAAAACAGACATACATATCTAAAAAAATCGTAAGTGTTCCGCGGAACCCAGTCACGGTCTCGCCTACTTTTGCTGTTGTCTATATTTTCATTGTGATAGGGGAATGCACATAATAGATATATTTTACAAAAATGGGGAAAAAATTATTAAAAATTTTCCTCTAGATACTATCTTTTGACTGTAAAAAGCTTCTGTCCAAGTTTGGTAAAAATCCAGGATGGTTTATGAATCTAATAATTGTTTTAAAATTTTAACTGCAGACTGTATGTAATGTTAACTGACAGAAAAACTAAGTCCATTTATAAGTAATTTACGGAAAAACAGGAAATAAATTTTTACAAAATTTCCTTCTAGATACTAGCTTTTGATCATAAACAAGCTTCTGTCCAAGTTTGGTACAAATCCAGGATAGTTTAAGAAAGTTATTAAAATTTTTAAAACTTTAACCACTGAGTGAATGTAATGTTAACTGTTAGAAAAACTAAGTCCATAAGTTATTAAAATTTTAAAAACTTTAACCACAGAGTGAATGTAATGTTAACTGGCAGAAAAACTAAGTCCATTTATAAGTAAAATACGGATAAACAGGATTTATTTTTTTACAAAATTTACTTCTGAATACTATCTTATGATCAATAACAAGCTTCTGTCCAAGTTTGGTAGAAATCTAGGATAGTTTAAGAAAGTTATTACAATTTTAAAAACTTTAACCACAGAATGAATGTAATGTTAACTGGCAGAAAAACTAAGTCCATTTATAAGTAAAATACGGATAAACAGGATTTTTTTTTACAAAATTTACTTCTGGATACTATCTTATGATCATTAACCAGCTTCTGTCCAAGTTTGGTAGAAATCTAGGATAGTTTAAGAATTAAAGATATTAAAATTTCAAAAACTTTAACCACAGGATGAATATTTGTGGACGCCGCCGACGACGGAATGTAGGATCGCTATATGTCTCGCTTTTGCGACAAAAGTCGCAGGCTCGACAAAAATCATTCTATACACACAGTATAGCTGACTCGTTACTTACAAATTCTAAGTAACTTGACCTTATAAAGACAATAAAGTTGACCATTTAACCACGAAAATGAGATTAAGGTCCAGATGAACACTGTCAGACAGGCATTTATACCTAACAATTATTCTCTTCACCCAATATAGTTACCCGATTTATTTTAATATCGGAGAAACAGACCTTATAATGCATAGCATGAAAGTTAATGCATACCATTGAACCATGAAAATTAAGTCAAAGTCAGATGAACCCTGACATACAGATAGACCTGTTTACCTTACTATCATTCGCTCCATCCAATATAGTTAACCTATTAATTTTAGTATCTAAGAAAACGACCTTACCAAGATCATAAAGGTTGACCAATAAACAACGAAAATAAGGTCAAGGAAAGATAAACCCTGCAAGACAGACGATGTACACCAGGGGTGGAACAAGGAATTTTGAAAGAGGGGCGGAATTCCATAAAACTTAAAATATACCATTTAAATTGCCAATCGGAGAGAGGCGAATTTTTGTGTGTGGTGATTTTATGCAAAAATGATAGTTTTTTCGATCAAAAAGGGGGCATCAGCCCTCTATGCCACCCCCCGAATCTGCCACTGTACACCATACAATCATTCTTCATACCTTATATAGCTGACCTTTCACTTGCAGCATCTGAGAAAAAGATTTATAACTAAACTTAACGTTACTGATAAACCATTACATGAGATCAAAGTCAGATGAACTCTGTCAAATGGTAGTGTTCACCTTACAACAGTTTCATACAACGAATATATTACGGGTAATATGAACAGATGCTTTGTCCCCCAAGTCAATCTTTAGCGAACTTGGACATTTGTTCGAATGAGTAGTTTTCTTTTCCAATTGTAAGTTTTCCATTTCTATGTAGCAACATTCCAGTAGCGCCTGCATATGAAGTATATATATATATATATATATATATCACCCAACTGAAACAATATGCAGTTCAAATGACAAGTAGGTTAACTAAAATAATAACGTTTATTAATTTTTAAATCTGATGCAAACAGAAGATTCATGTTCCAACATCTGATGAAACACAAGATAAAACTTTTGACATTTCTTCCATTTATGTATAAAGATATAAATAACATTCAAATTTGGCATTGTCAATATTAATCCTAAAAATTATGATAAAATAATCTGTAGTCTTAATGCCTATTGTTTGCTATCACAGTTAGCATTTATAATCACATAGTGATTTGATTGCACAATTTCTTATTTAAACGAGATTCTGTTCATTGATATCCATAGTTATAAGCTGGTGGAGGATATGCCGGGTCTTGTGATGCGTAAGTCGGCGGAGGGAGATTTGGTCTATACTGAAAGGGATTTGATTGTGGAGGTATTGGTTGTTGTTGTGGTGGTGTTGGGTGCTGTTGTGGTGCTATCTGAGGTCTGTTAGCTAACACTGAAAGGAAAAAATATATCATGTTAAACTTTCTTCTACAATAGTGCATATATTTACTGAATACATATTTCCCATTTAAATTTTGAGCGAACAGTTTACATAGGTATAGCAATATGGGCACCTGGATTTCTCCAAACCGGCAACACGACCGATGATATGGGTTCGCCCCTTTTCCTGCACATCCCAGTTAACACAAAAACATTGTGTTTATGTTTTAAAAACATTTTGAAAAATGTTGTGAAAATATCGTAGAAAATATCAAAATCACATTAAAATGTATGGCGCTAAAAATATTTTCAAAACATTTTCCATAACATGTCCAGGATATTTTTAAAACATCATTAAAACGTTTCTGAATTTTGTTGACAATGTTTGTAAAATGTTTTGTAAATGTTTTAAATATGCTTGTTTATAAAATATCCTTGAAACATTTTTAAAACATAAAAAAAAATGTTTTTGCAGGATAAAATGTTGTGAAAATGTTCAAAAAACATTTTACAAAATGTTTTAATAATGTTCATATTCTCAAAACATCATTTAAATGTTATATGAATATCATTAGAAAAATGTTTTCTTACATCATCATTCAAATGTTTTATAAAATATTCAAAAAACATTTTAATCATGTTTGATCTGGGGGTGGGGAGGGGGGGTGGGGGGGGGGGGGGGGGGGGTCCTGGGTCCCCTTATGGAGCTGCAATTATGGTTAATCTAATTCCTACTATTTCACTCAAACTTTGTCTAGTTTAGAGCCTGTGGCCCCTCTTTTCATAATCCTGGATCTGCATCTGAAAAACAACTGCTGTCATACTGATCTTTACCCCACATCTCCTTTTAATACAATTGTTTGTTGATTACAGTTGAATCTACATATATTTTGTTTACTTTTGTCGGATTTATGTATCATTGACATAACCCTATTTTTTGTAATACCTTGAACACGTTATAATTTGTCATGGTTTTTTTCTGATTTTAATCTTTGTGCATTTTTTTGAGAAGTATTTCTTGATCTCATGTTTGATCACATGTAGCATCGGACATTTTTTTTCTGAAGTTTTTTTTACTGTTTTCTTTGCTGCCTTAGTCAACACTATACAAGATAGAATTACAATTATAAATGCAAAACATTTATTCAATATTTTCGTATCACTGTTCTTTTTCAAAGTTTCTTTTGTTCCATTCTTTTTATTTCTTTTGACATCTACTGGCTTCTGTAAAATAAAGTGTAAACAAATTAGTCCTTCTGTTTAGTGATTAACGAGTGAAAATTCAGCTAATTTCATTGAATTACACAATAAACTATTTTTCTTCAATTTAATCCAGTGTTTAATCCAGTGTTTTCACAAAAATATATTGAAAAGTGTCATCTAATCAGTGTTAATGGATTCAGAAGCAACAATTGTAGCTACTTTATACATCTGTAGTGTTTGGGGTGTATTATTATTACAAAAGTGTAAAGGTAGATTTCACCAGTTTATAAAATAAGACATGTATACTGTACACTACAATTTTCTCAACTGAGAGTAGCCAGCCGTGTAGGGCCTGTAACATTTTCTTGGTCTTACAAAAAAAAAAAAAGTTTCGTAATGGATATATTGTATATTTTAGCGCAAATACATGTACTATAGATTGAGGATTTTAAAGAATAAATACCTTCATAAAATTTGCTCCTCCAGGATGGTTTGAATCATTTCTAAGCTTATATTCTTCTATATAATCCCCATTTCCATTCTCAATTTTAATCTGCATTTCTGAAAATCTATCCTAAATTTTGGTATGTCTAATCATGCTAATTGATCCTACAAAAGTTAAAATAATCGATATAAATAAAATACAGGTAAGAAAAAGTCACATTGTAGTAGTCAGCTACAAAGGCCACAACATTCAAAAATAAACAGCTGCGCCATGAGCGCATGATACGCCCGTCGCATTTTTCGAAGAAAAAAGTTCAATCATTTCTCAATGTCAAATCAGAAATTCATGAAAATTGAAAAGGGAGCTTAAGTCAATAGATATAAACTATTCACCAAAGTTTAAAGAGAACTGCTGAAAGCGTTTTTGAGTTATTGTCCGAAAACTAGAAAATCCACGCTATTTTTAATGAATAAAACTCCAGAACTCGGAAACGTAAAATCTAAAATTTATAAAGTTTTATTCAAATTGGTTAAAGCATTTATGAGTTTATCTCCGACATGTTGACGACAGACATACGGAGAACGGTATACCATAATACGTCCCGTAAATGGGCGTATAATTAAAGACAATTCAAACAATGAAACTATAATGGCATAATTTATAAAACAAATATGTCAGAAATGAACCGACAACTACTAAATCAAACTTCTGTCTTGGGACTTGGCACATAAATAATTATCTGGCCTTAGGCTGGGCTGTAGGGCTTAACACAAATGTACAAGTTACATAAACAATATATTATAGCACAGGGGCGCGTATCATAGATATTTTGGGGCGGAAATATATGCCAGTTGACTGGTATGCGTTATATATTGTGTGTTTATAGCTAACCATTGCGTGTTTGAGATTCCCTTGACTAGTAGATACGTAGCCAGAGATTGAGCTAAGGAAGTACTGCTTAAATAGCTCAGTCTGTTAAAGCCAACAAAGCGTCAAAGGGCTGACTTGTAACACAGAACTTTTCAGACATGCTCACTGGTTACAAGTGATTACATTTATGAATTTTAAAATCATATAAATAACCCTTAAGTTTAACCCCTTTTCTATAATTCGTAATGTTCACTGGACATAAACATCATAACATCTAAATCATCACCCCCCTTTTTGCATTGTGCTTGCTTACACTCGTATTAATTCTTGGAATATATTAATCAAGTTAACCAAGATATTTCCAGAAGCATAACAATGTTTTAATAATGTGAACTAGTGTCATATCTTACCAGTTTTAACGCATGATAAGGTTATTCTTTATTTTGTACGTTTCCTTTGTCTTTGTTTACAGCATGGTAAATAAAACTTCCGGTTACTGGTTTCCAAAATTGCTTCGGATCATGTTCGTTGGTCATCGGGAACAGTTAGATTTTAAATGTGTAAACTTTTATTGTCGGTACTGGAACAGAAAATCCGGAAAATAGCAATACGTGCACTGTAAAGGGCAATAAATGGGAAGTACCGCTTCAATCACTGTCATTTGATGAAATAAAGTTTTTCTTCTATAACCTAAATTAATGTTTGCAAAATATTGTTTAAACATTTTCTATTAAATGTTTTTAGGTAAATGTATTCATAATATTTTTTTAAAATGTTGTTAAAATATTAGCAACAAAATGTTTTATAAATTCATTTTCTCAATATTAAATGCGTAACGTTTTTTAAATGTTTTTGGGTAAATGTATTCATAATATTATTTTAAAATGTTCTTAAAATATTAGTAACAAAATGTTTTATAAATTCATTTTCTCAATATTAAATGCGTAACGTTTTTAAAATGTTTTCATCAAATATTATGAAGAAATGTTGTTAAAATATCTTAAAGGCATGTTATTAAAACATTTCATGAAACATTTTTAGAAAATGTTTTAAAAACATATTAGCAATATTGTTAAGAATGTTTTACTCATATGCTTTTAAAATGTTTTTTAGAAGTAGAACGTACATATCTTCTGAACATTTATAAAACATTCAAACAAAATATCTTAAAAAATGTCATTGAAAACATTTTCATGAATATTCTTACATCATTGTAAAAACATTTTCAAAAAATGTTTTAAATAAATGTTTTTAAAATACAAGAAAAAATATCTACATAACATCACGAAAACATTTTTTCGACAACGTTTTGAGACGACATTTATACAACCTTATAAAAATGTTTTGAAAATGTTTTGTGCTACCTGGGATGGTGTATCAATATACATACTGCCACGTACGTTTAGAATAGAGATGTTGATTCCTCGCTTTGATCAGCCAAACAGACGCCTCGCAACATGAATACCTGCACAATTTGTACGTCCAGAAAGCCTAACATCCACCCACACATGTATTTAATCTCATTTCAAAATTTATTTTTTCACATAACTATACAAAAAAGTATAACAAATATACCGAACTGCATTGTAAGATCAAAAAGGGGGAAATCCATAAAAACGGACAAAAATTCCCCAATTAAGGTATGCAGTTTAATACATTTGATTTTATTTAATGATCTCCAATTTGAAAACAAAAACAGAATAATAATAGTTCAATTGTGAGTGTTGTTTCATCTACCTTAGTTTTAAATATTTGATTTGCCTAGAATAAATTGATTGTACAGAGTCCGTTGTCTGTAATATTTTGATGCCGCGTTAGGGTCAGATATTTCGGACTTATATAGAGATTTTTTTATAAATAAATTTCGATCAAAGTCTAAGCGTTTGAAAAACATCTTTTATCACCCGTATTTTGCAGCAATTTATTTTAATTCACCAGTGAATAATGAGCAAGTCAACAAAAAAATAATTAAAATGTATGAGCTTACTTGTAGTAGTGTATGTAACGGTAGGCTTTGGTGGTGTTCTTTTTAAGACAACAGTACTCTTGGCCTTGGCCAGTCGAATTCTATAGCATACAATTATAACAACAATAATAAATACTATGCCAACTATTGATCCAATTACTGCTCCCACAATGGTAGCGGTTCTGAAAAAAAAAGGAACATGCATACACATTATCAAGACCTGCCTTTTGTTCATGTCTACACATTATCAAGACCTGTCATTTGGTCATGCCTACATATTATCAAGACCTGCCTTTTGTTCATGCCTACACATTATCAAGACCTGCCATTTGTTCATGCCTACATATTATCAAGACCTGCCTTTTGTTCATGCCTACACATTATCAAGACCTGCCATTTGTTCCGGTTATGATTTCATGCTGTAATAATGTATAGTAGGATAATGTTTGGTCCGACATAAGAACAAGGAAATCCGATATAAGAGCGGAATATATGCTCCTTCAACTTGTAAAATAAGGAATATAAGATCAGAAAAGTTGTATGTAAGCGTCATAATTTACAAATTCAATCCGAAGCACACGGAAATATTTAATTTGAAAATAGAGGACTCCTATTAAAGGAAAGACAATTAGTTAAGTTCGAAAAGAGAAGGTGTGAATAAGGCCATATTTTTGGCATTTCGAATGCAAATACCAAAAAGTGTTATAAATCTATCAAAAACGTCTTATAAATGCTTGCACGCCGTTAGTTTTATTTAACTATCAGAAATAACATATATGAATTTTGTCTTACTTTTTCGCCTTAAGCTTAGGCTTCGTGTATTTAAGTTAAAAGACTGCAAAACCATAAAAATTGACTCAAGGTCAAAACATGGGTTAAAACCTGGTGTTGTGTAGACATGTTTGCCTAATATTCTACCTTACAAATTAAAAATCCACTCTGATGTCGTATCCCCTACTGATTTTGTGTAACCTTACGATTCATCCTTTACACAAAAGATGGCTAGTGTCAAGTTGAAATATCAATCATGCCGTTTCGAGATCCGAACAGTATAGACAAGTACTGTATAATTTCGGATGTTATGTTTCTGTGCTGTCGGTCTTTAGCAATATAGAACATATGAAATGTGAAAATGACATAGAACAGCAATTTATAGATCTGTTTTACTCATTGATGAAAGCCTTATGGTAACCTTTTACATCCTCGTCTCGTGGTCTTTCAATTGGTGGTTCGTTGTCTTATTGGGGATCATACCACATGTCCTTATATAAATATAAATGTATTTATGGTGCCAATTTTTTACATCATAACGTGAGTCACAACCATAATTCATGTAAAAGATATCTGAGAGAAATATTATACCCTTATATGTGCCGTATTAATATACTGTTAACAATTTACATCTGATATTTAAGGACTTACGAGCCAGAACTGCTGTATCCATAGTAACTATCGTAGTAGTAATAACTATTGTAATAATAGTAGTAATAGTAATAATTGGAATAATATCTCGAGTAGTAGTATCGAGCACACTCAGCTAGCTCTGCTGAAATAAAAAAAATAGATTTCACCATAAAAATAATAAGAGTGGTGTTTCCTCCCCGCGACTTTTGCTTTACTCCACCGTTTAAATATTTTATTATGAAAGAGTATGAATAAAAACATAAAGACCATGTTATATTAAATATTATGTCTTTTGCGATTTAGAATTTTACTAATATCGCTTAAGTCCAAAATAGAACCAACTGCGACTAAAACACGTGTTGTAGGATCTCAAAATTGACGACTTCAAGTCTAAACCTCCAGAATGCACCTGTGCTAGTTCCCCATTCATATATTATCCTGCTGGCTACGTTATTACTGGTGACTTGAACATTGTAGATAACATTTCTCTGCGAAATGTGTTATCCAAATACCAGAAATATCGTGAATCTAAATCCATCAATTGGAAACACAACCTTACTGCTGGGTTCAATCGATGATTATGGGCTAAACGATAAAAAAAGAAATGACTTAGATACTCTTTCCGAATGGGTTAAGGCTGTGAGGTCGTTAAAACAAATTAGAATTAAAAAAACTGAATGGTCTATGAATACACGTGCTACATCGATCTTTAAAGACCCAAATGTTGCTAAGCACCTGTCCTACCTCCATGAAAAATATGCTATGGTTTCCACAGATAAAGCCCCAAAGAACATCGTAAATCACATTATATAAACTGCTTGATAAAGGAAAATCGGTATTGACAATTAACTTTTAAACTCAACATATAACCCCACAACACTCTCTAAAGAGGAAATCCTGAATAATCAAAGTCCTGTTCTATGTCCATTTGGATTTTCAACCAAATATGAATATGTGGATCTCCCTTCACTGTTTCACTGTATTATATACCCAAATTACATAAGTGTCCTTAAACACAACGTTATATTGCTGGGTGGTTAAAGTGCTCCTCCAAACCTCTTTCTAAATTATCAGCAATTAAAGCCGGGCTTCAAAGTTATTTTAAAACTTCCTAATCTCGGGGCGTTGTGAACCTATATAGATACTAAAAAAATCCAAAGATCTGTTAAAGTACATACAAACAAAGTCTCTTTCCTCCTGCAATACAGACTTATTAAAATATTTGACATTTTAACCCTTTACAATTCCCCATTCAAAACTAAAAGACAAATTGAAAGAATTTGTTCTGCTTTGTTTAATAAAAAAGGAATGGCCAGCGTATATACAAGTATCTTGTCAAGTTAGGGAGGCATAAATCGTACTTTGTAAAAAAAAAAAACCCACTCTGATTCAAACAAAAAATGCTCTGAAACTGACAAGATGCTTGATTGACAACATATTTATGACGTTTGGTGGACGTGTTTTTAAAAAAACAATCGGCATTTCCATGGGCACCAACTGTGTTCCTTTTCTTGCCGTCTTGTTCCTTTATTCATATGAGGTATTCTTCACACAGGAGCTTCCTCGGAAGAATGAAAAAAAAGCGAACACTATCCCCTTTAACTTTACGTACCGCTATATAGAGGATGGCCTCTCACTAAATAATTCAATGTTTGGTGACTAAGTTGAACGCATCTATCCCATCGAACTTGAAATAAAGGACACAACAGTAAAGCCTGCCTCATATCTTGACCTACATCTAGAAATTGACAATTAGGGTCGTTTGAGAATAAAACTTTTCGACAAAAGAGATGATTTATCTTCCCCATGGTGAATTTTCATTTTCTATGTAGCAATATCAAGCAGCGATAAAGATAAACAGAATGTATAATAGAACACTATGCCCTGCTCACACTATCACACCGGGTCCTCCTAATTGTATATATTTTTAACAAATTCACACATACTAAACATGCAATGATGCATGTGTACTAAGTTTCAAGTTTACGGTACACTGTATACCTTAAACCAAAGTTTTAACCGCAAAGTTTTAACCGCCTCAGTTTAACCAGATTTCACAAGATACAGGACAACACAATGTCCCATTTATTTCATCTGCAAGGTATAAAAAAGAACAAAACTAAAAACAAACCATTAAATCCTGACGTTATTCGGAGACAGAATTTGAAATATCTGAGGACATCGTTTGGGTTTTTAAATAGTGTAACAGGTTTTTGTTTTATATACTGATAATAATATGTTCACTGCTTTCAAGATTTGTGTGAAAGGATCTTTATTTGTTTATTACAGCGGATACAAAGACTTGTAAACACTGGGAATGTTTCTAACTTGATTTCACACAAATAAAATCTATCAGTCTATGGTCGAATATAAAGTTTTCTATATCAATAAATCAATGGTTTAATCACCTACCTTGACAATGTACGCACATTTCAACAGGTAAAAATGTATACTTGTAGGTGTACAGTTCGCATTATTTGTATTATGGTATTCAGTTAGTAAAAGTGACAATGCATTTCAAATCAACTGATCGCTCCTATAACTGCAAGTTATACAGTACAATTTAGGATTTTGGCAACAAGTGCTTGGGGAATGAACCCCCCTTTTCTTAATATTTGTTTTGTGTTTTAATTTTTTTAGTAAACATTCTGTAATATTTTAACTTATTTAATGTGTTTCTGCAATTATCCACACGATATTACAATAACAGTAGCTTTGTTATAAATTTTGACCCTCAATTATTAATTCCACAAATAAACCGGGGGTTTTATAGATTATAAGAAAGTGAAGAGTTTAAACGTACCTGTAAGACATAGTTGAAGAATCAGATTGGTTAATAATGATCCAATTCCCATTTTGACACATGAGAGGAAAACAAATGAAACAACATACACAGTTTAAATAAAACCCATAATTAAATGCTTATTTTTAAAATGTGAATCTCTTGTCCTTGGATACGAATCGATGTTTTTGTCACGTGACCAAACAAATTATAAAACCTGTCGCTACTTTCATCAATGTGTGGTGTCTGATGATAACAAAAGACAATAATCTAAAAAATGATAAAATATATGGAACTAGAGCTTAAACAAAATTAAAGAATTTTTTAAAAGAAACAATTCTTGATGTTATTAAAAAAGGGTATCTATTTGTACAGTCTATAAAATAATCTGTCGGTACAGTTGAATCCTTGTTGAACTCCCGCTCATTTTCGAAAGAGGCTTAAAAATAAACGTCACCGCCAAAACATAATGTGAAGTCTTTAGGGGTTTTTAATATTGATTTCAGTTCTACAATATGTGTTGAACCATAGTGGAGGCATATTCTCTGATCATACTGAATGCGGTTATTTTGCAGGTTACAATGAATATTTTTTATCTATTATTTATACTACGAAATAATCCGGAATGCGGAAAAAACGAAGAGCTGCAGTCTAACTTGGTATAAGCATTGAAGCATTATATTGACAATGCAGTATTTCAATGGTCACATGAAAGGGCCAATCTTTAAATACAAATGCGTCTTGAAAAAATCATTTTTTGGAATTATAAGATGTATACATTGTGTACATATAATGTAGAATATAAGGGAAAAAATCCGTTCACAGTATTTTAATTAGAATTGATATGTTCACTTCCATTTGAGAAATGATATGAAAATATGAGGGGTCATCGGATTCGTATTTTTTTCTTTAGTCGAAATTAATTAGTATCGAAATGTAGCGTGGAAAAAGGTTCTAAACAACAAAATAACCGTTAACGCCGTGACGATGTCGTATTTGTTAACGTGTTTACATACATGTATCACTAGTGCATGATTTTGACAGCAAAAACGAATCCAATGACCCCTAATATTTTCATATCGTTAAAACGAAAATATTTACAGCAATCAAACATATAATTTATAATCAAAACAAAATTATGTGGCCGAATTTTCTAGAATATTTTCGCCGCTTTTTACTTACATCCATAGACCTATTTCACAAATGTTTAATTGATTCTATTATATATACCATTCATAATACCTAGATGACGGGGTGGACAGCTCAAAACATAGGTGGGAGAGAAAAAAAGATTCTAAAAGTGGGAGGTGGGAGATAGGGGGTGGGAGGTGGGAGAAGGGTACCCCCTGTCCACCCCCTCCTAGATGGAGTTCAAAAGTTGATCAAAATCCGAAATGTCGTCTAATAATTTATACTTAGCCTTTATAGTCGCATCTGCGGTGTTACAAGTTTAATATGTGTGTTGAAAGTCTTTTAAAAATTATATTTGGTGGCACCATGCAGTCAGGAGCAGAAACTGTCAATCCTTCAATAATACAAAGGTTCATCAAATCTTGAGCTTGGGTTGCGATACTTTTACTTAAGTTTCGGTGTTGCATTTTGTGATGTTTTATTTTTCGATATATACGTGTTTCTATCGGTAATGGTACTTGTATATCTTTGTTCTGAAAAAAAACCTCGATCAGACATATCATGAGATAATTGAATTCAGTACTGTATGACGGTTCGACCAGAGACATTTACCAGTTATTATTGTTCGTTATATATAGATTGGCATATTAAGATTAAGATCTATGATTTCGGTCTGTTCTGTTTTAATTTTTTGTTTTGTCTACGAGATTTTCTAATTCGGATAATCTCCTTTTCCAGTTCTTTTTTTTCTATTCATATCCTGGTATTTTCGTCAAATTTATCTATTTGCTATTGAATTTTGCAGAGTTTGTATTTCAGGATGTGCATGACAAGCATAACATCTTACAGGGAAGCTATTTAATCAAGGGTTCATTTCTTCGAAAGGACTTATACTTGACATCATGGTCTCAGATGAAGACAAATCGTTCAATAGACGGAGTCCATAATTCTTTCTTTGTCTTATCACAAAGTGCAACTCATTTCAGGATTTTAACTGGTCATGTGCGACACGATGGGTGCCACCAATAGAACATGAACTGCTCACCCTTACATAGTTGATCCCCCGGTTTTTAGTAGTAATAATGTTAACCATACACAACATAATTATTGAAAGTTTGAAAACATGACTTGAGTTCATATTGCTTATCTGGGTCGTACAAAAATTTTATAAATATATTTGCATGAAACAACAACAACAATATAAATAAGATATATTTTGACTATGGCATTAAACATAATACTGTTCAAATAATGTCAGATCGTTCCTGTACTGCAAATAATAACACTGGTATCTGTATTATCTGTATCCGTAATTATATGCTGGTGGAGGGTAGGCCGCATCCTGTGATGCATATGTGGGTGGAGGAATATTTGGATTATACTGGAAGGGATTTGGCTGTGGTGGTGGTGGTGGTGCAATATTTGTTGTCGCTAAAATAAAACGAATACCAAGTTATTATGACACATAAAACTCGTGAAAAGCTATGACATTTTGTAGGAGGACTTGAAACCTTTTATGTTCTTCAGCTTCATTTACATAATAAACTGTCAACACAGAGATATGTATCGCATGTATGTAATTTTGATAGTATAATGCAAATGTTGAAATTAAAATGGCAATACTTTAACAGGTAAACTAGGCAACATATTCAAAGTCAACTTATGATGAACTATGACTAAGGTGCAGGGTCAAATAATTTCCATGCTTATACAACTGCATATTAGTGGTTCCCCGTAAACTGACCTAACCACAAACTTTAACAAAATTGTTGACACCGCTGCTGCCGACACTCGAAACAGCATGCGTAAGTATCGCCCCGTAGCGATGCGAGACCAAATGCTTTAAACTTTAAATCCTTGTCTGCATTTAAAAAAATATATCTTACGATCCAAAATTGATCTTAAATAAACTGAATCGTTCATGACTTTTAGTCGTAAATTTTTATTGTGAAACACAGGTCTGGTCTGTTCCAAAGTCTAAGAAATTTTAATTAAATTGATGAAATTTTGTATTTGGCAAAATGTGTATATAAATGAAAAATATATAAACATACTTCTAACAACATTGACTTTTGTCTTTACTGGCTTTGGTTTAATAACCACCGTAGTTTTTGTTTTTCCTTTCCGTACGTTATAACAGACACATACTGTTATAGTAACAATAATAACTAGACCAAATATGCAACCGATTACTATACCAGCAACCATACCAGCCCTGAAAAAAAAGATTTTTTTTGTTATTTAAAATTCTGTTTTAAAGTTTCATTATCATCCGACATCATCATCATCTAGTTTTAAATCTCTATATTAGACATGAACATGTGAAGAACAAGGATTGGATTTTAACTTTCTTTTCCTTTAAAAACTCGTTTTTACATTTTAATGCAATGAATTGTGTAATGTGTTAAATGTCAGGGGGAAAAATTAAGAAACCGTGCAATTTTTATTCATTCTAGCCCCACGTTTAGTATACATGTTTTTTAATGTGCTTATTTTGCTCATTGATGAAGGCCGTACGATTACATTTAGTTGCTAACTTCTACGTCATTTGGTCTCTGTCTCATTAGCTATCAAACCATATCTTAACTCTTATTTGTATAGCAATGTTTTCTTTTTTTTCTCAATGGTTAATGATTAGCAGTTGTGGTTTCTTACGCATTCACAGTGGCGAAATGCAGTATTCACTTCCTCTTGACATTGTACAAAGATTAATATTTACTATGTAGTTCACAATACCTTTGTATGCATGTTTGTTGGAGATGGGCGTATCGTGTGCTCATGATGCTGTGGTTAATTATTCATCAGATACGTTCATGCATTGAGTTATGTTAATTATTTGGTATTTGGCGATAGGGATTTTACATTCAGCCAAAGAAACAAGTGTGCAATTCCCAAAATAAATAAGACTTAAATGAGTAGCTAATGTACTAAATGAAAATAAATCAGTACAGTACTATATAGTACATCATACTTACGAGCCAGAACTGCTATATCCATAATACGTGTCATAGTAATTATAATTATAATAATAGTAGTTGTAATAAGAATAGTAACGAGAATAATATCTGGAATAGTAACCAGAATAGGATCTGTAGTATCGGGCAGACTCTACAAGGTTAACTGAAAAATAAAAACTTATAATCATAACATATTCTCAATAAAACAGTTCATAAATCGATTGAATTGTTTTACATTTTGTCATGTCGGGGGGGATCATTTATAGCTTGCTATGCGGTATGGGTTTTGTCATGTCGGGGACTTTTATAGCTTGCTATGCGGTATGGGTTTTGTCATGTCGGGATCTTTTATAGCTTGCTATGCGGTATGGGTTTTAATCATTGTTGAAGGCCTTACGGTTACCTATAGGTGCTTATATCTTCATTATTTATTCTTTAATGGATAGTTGTCTCGTTGGAAATCATGCCACTTCTTATTTTTATAATCTATACCGCCAGTGACCATTTGCATTTCAGCCCCCGCAAACTTCAATTTAAAAAAGCCTCGCTTCATTTTAAATAGATCAGAGTATAGATAAGAATAACCAATAGAAGAATCTAAAGTATATCATATTTCATGGAGTAAGGGAAACTTACACTATTTTACTGTTTAACGATGTTGATCTGTCAGTCCCAGACTCAAAAGTCGAGTTGCGAGTTACAAAAGTCGACTGAAGAGTTAAAAACGTCAATTTGCGATTTACAAAAGTCGAGTTGCGAGTTACACAAGTCGAGTTGTGAGTTGAGAAAGTCTAAAATATATGAAAATTGAATGATTGATATTACTATTAAATAAGCGGACAGTCATTAGATTCTGGATGGTGGGCTTGCTGCTATCTCAGTCAATCAAAACGAAATGTTCTTTATATTATTTCTAGTGTTTGTGATTCACTTAAAAACATAGCTATAAGAATAATTTTTTGATTCTGGATTGTACATTTCCAATTTTTTTTCTCCTCTGTAATTAGAAGATCGCAGCTTTTAAACTTTCGGAAATGATGGTTAGCAGACGGCTTGGTCATGTTGGTACAGAAATTACTCTTTCATATTGATTCGATGGCAAACATGATGTCTGTACTGGCTTTGTAGCCTATAGGGTATCGGATTTATCTCAGATGTGGCTGTGTATTTATACATCCCGTACAGCCAAACAGACGTCCTCGTTTAGCATGTATAACCAGGAAGATTTGGACAAATGTGAAATAGAAATAAAGCTAATACCGACAATATATTTTAAGTGCTATAGTGACAATTTATTAATCCATTTATCAAACCTTTTACATTTCTTTGTGTTTAATTAATTCTATTGTTAAATATATGTTTGTCGTAATGGAAATCACTCTGTCGATGACAAGTTTATCCTTTAGACACTAATCCTTTGCTATAGTAACTGTTTTCTATATATGCTTTTGTATGTTATTTTGTAGTCAGTTTAGGTCTTAGGTCTGGTACTATCCGGACCTTGCTAATAAAGTTTAAAGTATTGGTATTCCGTCTTTGAATTACTATAACACGGAAAAACTCCCGGTTATATATTGGTGGAGGTACCCGCGGCACGATCTTGAGCTAGTTCCCCCAAACTAGTAATGAATACCTCTAGAAGCAACTATATGGAAGGAACCTGGAATTACCAGCCTTGCAGAAATGGACATCCGTTTCCGATGAGAAAAACAGATACCTATTTGGACTTTCTGTGCAAATATTGCGGTAAGACATTGAACGTTTTCACCTACCATCGGTGTTATGCAGCTAACGCTCATTGTTACAAGTGCAGACATCATGGACATTTTGCCCGTATGTGTAGTTTTCACGTTAAGTCGTGTGAAAACCCAAAACCGAAGAAGAAATCAAAGTCAAAAATTCAAAGAGACAGCGTCCGAATGAGAACGTTTATTGAGAAGAAACAAATGTCTCAATTTCCGTTTCAAGAACTCGAGGACAAGGAACTCTCCGCTTTTACGTGCTCCATACAGGACGAATCCGCGAAACTACACATTAACAAGTTGAAAGTGTCTAACCGAAACTTCATCAAAGAAATCGCTGTGCTAAAGTGTGAAAATTCTAAATTGAATACCGTAGTGAAAGATAATGTAATGTTGAGTGACAGTTTGGACAAATTAAATTTGGAACGTTTAGAACATGGCCGGATAATTCAAAAGATCGAACATGAATTAGCCGAACATACAAGTCGAACTAAAAATTTTGAAAAAGAAATAAGTGGTTATACAGATAGAAATGAACATTTGGAAAGAGTAATAGTTCAACTGAAAGAGGAAAACCTAAATTTAACGAACACCAGACAACGCTTAACAATGGAGTTCAAAAATTCTGACATGCAGTACAATCGCATCTTAAATGATATGGAAGACGAAATTCAGAGACTTAAGGAAGAGAACGTAAACAGTAGACACGAGATTCAACATCTAGATATAAAACATTCAAACCGAGATGTGCGTTCGACCCTTGCAATTTGCTCGCGTGGCAATTCGCAGCAACGTCATCGGCGAGGAGGAGGATACCCACGACGATAACAAAATTCATTCGGCAAACTCGGAGACCGAGTTTTGGTGGAGTAGTGGCGAATATAACCAGGAAGATTTGGACAAATGTGAAATAGAAATAAAGCTAATACCGACAATATATTTTAAGTGCTATAGTGACAATTTATTAATCCATTTATCAAACCTTTTACATTTCTTTGTGTTTAATTAATTCTATTGTTAAATATATGTTTGTCGTAATGGAAATCACTCTGTCGATGACAAGTTAATCCTTTAGACACTGATCCTTTGCTATAGTAACTGTTTTCTATATATGCTTTTGTATGTTATTTTGTAGTCAGTTTAGGTCTTAGGTCTGGTACTGTCCGGACCTTGCTAATAAAGTTTAAAGTATTGGTATTCCGTCTTTGAATTACTATAACACGGAAAACGCCCGGTTATACATGTATTATACTGTCAAATAGGAGAAAGCCAGGTGACCTTTTTTCTTAAAGTCTTGAGGTATGTTGAAGTTTCCAACAAGATTTTCCGATACATAAATAATTATTGATAACAATAGATCTTCGAATACTCTATTTATAAGCTTTGAAATATCCAAATAAGGGGGAAGTATCATAAACAGATATAGAAAAAACACGTAAAGTACCCCCCCCCCCCCCCCCCCCCCCCCCCCCACACACACACACACATACCTGATATTAATAACTGAAACAAGCAACAGATTAATTCCGTTACTGTGTCCATTTTAGCTCAATAATACAGCTAATAAAACATGGCCGAAAATACAATTAATATTTAATCCTTTATTATTGTTTGTTGGGACATTGGTTGTCGCTACAACGTCACTATCACGTGTTCAAACGATGAATCAAATATTTCAGTAACAATTAAGGTATTTAAATAAAACTGAACATTTAAATATTTCACTGCATTTCAAGGGCTGTGACATTTTGAAATACAAAAGAATAAAAAAAGAAGAATATTTTATTCCAGTTATTAGCCCCAAGTGGCATACGCATTTGACATGGCAATCAAATCACTAATTCGAGATTAAAACATTTAAATAACATTCAATAAAATCAAAAGATAAACAACTTTTTTTTTATTCTTAAGCATATGTTTAAGCAGCTCAAATATTATTGATAAGTGAGGCTGATATTAGGTTTATAATCACAAATATATAAATAGACTTTTTTTGGTCTTTTGGAAAATGTTGTTTGTGCTGTATTTAGACCCTTCTACCAAGAAATTTGTTTTGCATGCACACGTATAAAAATTGCGGTTTTTTTCCAACGCAATCATAGGTTTGAACGTTGTTTTCAATTAAGATTTGTTTATATATAGTAAAGAAACAGATCTACTCTAACATCGTTAGGTTGATTTTCTAGGAACTTTATATATATATATATATAAATATATATATATAAAGTACATCGGTGATCCGTTTATTTGGCAATCGCCAATGGCAGTCAGCAGGGTTTAAGAACATTTGTTGTTCGACCTGTTAGTCAAATGCGTTTTGTTAAAATATACCTTTTCACTTTTTTGGTCTTTTGGAAAATGTTGTTTGTGCTGTATTTAGACACCTCTTACAAGAAATTTGTTTTGCATGCACACGTATAAAAATTGCGGTTTTTATCCAACGCAATCATAGGTTTGAACGTTGTTTTCAATTCAGACTTGTATATATAAATATATATATAATATACAAGTCTAAATTGAAAACAACGTCCAATCCTATGATTGCGTTGGATAAAAACCGCAATTTTTATACGTGTGCATGTAAAACAAATTTCTTGGTAGAGGGGTCTAAATACAGCACAAACAACATTTTCCAAAAGACCAAAATAGTGAAAAAGTATATTTTAACAAAACGCATTTGACTAACAGGTCGAACAACGGATTTTCTTAAACCCTGCTGACTGCCATTGGCGATTGCCAAATAAATTGATCACCAGTACAAAATGGATCTTAATATTAATTTAATACCAAACAGAAAACAATAAACTTGTGGAAAAGATTGTTTACCACAAACATGAGGTGCAAAAAATTTTATACACCATATCCGGATTTCGACAACTAATGTCTCTTCAGTGATGTTAGGGATCGAAACGGTATTTGAAAGGCCATATAATTTACCTCAATTTAGGATAGACTCTTGAATTTTAAAGAGTCGAAATAGGATGAACGGATCATTTAAACCCGAAGGAAAATATAATACAAGCCCAAACGGAAAAATATAAACAAGTCTAAATTGAAAACAACGTCCAATCCTATGATTGCGTTGGATAAAAACCGCAATTTTTATACCGTTTCGATTCCTAACATCACTGAAGAGACATAAATTGTCGAAATCCGGATATGGTGTACAAAAACCTTTGCACCTTTTGTTTGCGGTATATCATCTTTTCCGCAAGTTTATTGTTTTCTGTTTAGTATTAAATTTATAATTAAGATCCATTTATTACATCGGTGATCCGTTTATTTGGCAATCGCCAATGGCAGTCAGCAGGGTTTAAGAACATTTGTTGTTCGACCTGTTAGTCAAATGCGTTTTGTTAAAATATACTTTTTCACTTTTTTGGTCTTTTGGAAAATGTTGTTTGTGCTGTATTTAGACACCTCTTACAAGAAATTTGTTTTGCATGCACACGTATAAAAATTGCGGTTTTTATCCAACGCAATCATAGGTCTGAACGTTGTTTTCAATTTAGACTTGTTTATATTTTTTCGTTTGGGCTTGTATTATATTTGCCTTCGGGTTTATATGATCCGTTCATCCTATTTTGACTCCTCAAAATTCAAGAGTCTATCCTAAATTGAGGTAAATTGTATGGCTTTCCAAATACCGTTTCGATTCCTAACATCACTGAAGAGACATAAATTGTCGAAATCCGGATATGGTGTACAAAACCTTTGCACCTTTTGTTTGCGGTATATCATCTTTTCCGCAAGTTTATTGTTTTCTGTTTAGTATTAAATTTATAATTAAGATCCATTTATTACATCGGTGATCCGTTTATTTGGCAATCGCCAATGGCAGTCAGCAGGGTTTAAGAACATTTGTTGTTCGACCTGTTAGTCAAATGCGTTTTGTTAAAATATACTTTTTCACTTTTTTGGTCTTTTGGAAAATGTTGTTTGTGCTGTATTAAGACACCTCTTATAAGAAATTTGTTTTGCATGCACACGTATAAAAATTGCGGTTTTTATCCAACGCAATCATAGGTTTGAACGTTGTTTTCAATTTAGACTTGTTTATATTTTTTCGTTTGGGCTTGTATTATATTTGCCTTCGGGTTTATATGATCCGTTCATCCTATTTTGATACCGTTTTGACATTAGTTGTCGAAATCCGCAAAACAAAAGGTGCAAAAATTAGTACACCATATCCGGATTTCGACAATAAATGTCTCTTCAGTGATGTTAGGGATCAAAACGGTATTTGGAAGGCCATATAATTTACCTCAATTTAGGATAGACTCTTGAATTTTGAAGAGTCGAAATGTTAGAAATAGGATGAACGGATCATATAAACCCGAAGGAAAATATAATACAAGCCCAAACGAAAAAATATAAACAAATCTAAATTGAAAACAACGTTCAAACCTATGATTGCGTTGGATAAAAACCGCAATTTTTATACGTGTGCATGCAAAACAAATTTCTTGATAGAGGGGTCTAAATACAGCACAAACAACATTTTCCAAAAGACCAAAAAAGTGAAAAAGTATATTTTAACAAAAACGCACTTGACTAACAGGTCGAACAACAGATGTTCTTAAACCCTGTTGACTGCCATTGGCGATTGCCAAATAAACGGATCACAAGATGTTACAAAATGGATCTTTTAAAATTATTAATTTAATACCAAACAGAAAACAATAAACTTGCGGAAAAGATGGTATACCGCAAACAAAAGGTGCAAAAATTAGTACACCATATCCGGATTTCGACAATTAATGTCTCTTCAGTGGTGTTAAGGATCGAAACGGTATTTGGAAGGCCATATAATTTACCTCAATTTAGGATAGACTCTTGAATTTTGAAGAGTCGAAATATTAGAAATAGGATGAACGGATCATATAAACCCGAAGGAAAATATAATACAAGCCAAAACGAAAAAATATAAACAAGTCTAAATTGAAAACAACGTTCAAACCTATGATTGCGTTGGATAAAAACCGCAATTTTTATACGTGTGCATGCAAAACAAATTTCTTGATAGAGGGGTCTAAATACAGCACAAACAACATTTTCCAAAAGACCAAATGAGTGAAAAAGTATATTTTTAACAAAACGCATTTGACTAGCAGGTCGAACAACTGATGTTCTTAAACCCTGCTGACTGCCATTGGCGATTGCCAAATAAACGGATCACAAGATGTAACAAAACAGATCTTATTATTAAATTATTACCAAACAGAAAACAATAAACTTGTGGAAAAGATGGTATACCGCAAACATGAGGTGCAAAAATTTGTACACCATATCCGGATTTCGACAATTGTCTCTTCAGAGATGTTAGGAATCGAAACGGTATTTGGAAGGCCATATAATTTACCTCAATTTAGGATAGACTCTTGAATTTTGAAATAGTCAAAATAGGATGAACGGATCATATAAACCCGAAGGCAAATATATATATATATATATAAACAAGTCTAAATTCAAAAAATATATATATAACATGACTAAATAATAGCCAACGATAAATTTTACGGGGCGATGGATCATATAATTATGGTACAGTACACTACAAAATATAATATATAACAAGTCTTAAAGGATACAACATCACCAAAAAATAATAAAATGAACAAATGTTAAATATTTCGGATAACGATATCCTTCATCAGTATGATTATGATGTAAAATGAATCATATCAATCTATTCTGATTGAACTATAAAAAATCTTGAAATTTATACAATAAAACAGTTGAAACCGAACACAAAGACGCTAGTGCAATTCTAGCGGGGGCGGCAGGACCTTTTTCGGGACGTCGGGATCGGCCATTTTTTAATTCGGGAAATCAGGACGCCTACAATTTAACTCCGGGATTTTTGCTTGTCGGGATGACCAATTTTTCCTTAAATTCTTCCAAAAAAAAAAACCTGACTGTACTAGCCTGTCATCACTGGGGTTGTAAGTTAGAATATGATCGCCTTTTTAAAAGCGGACCGTGTTAGACTCCGTTCTGAATTGACAAGGATTTCAGTTTTACTGCTGAAAGACGTCGTAAAACGACAACAAAACCAAACAATCAAAAATCAGAATCCGCATAGCACAAAACAAAAACTGGGTGAATTTATAAAATACATTTTCAAACTGTCGGTTACGGCTTACGGTTACGGTTACAAAATTCTTTCATTACACACATGCTACAAAGGTCATCCAGTTTCTCCAAGAGGGTGCCATGCCTTACTAACTTACAGTTTTATAGCAATAGATATTCAAAACATGTAATCCCATGGAAAAAGTATGATTGACCAGGGATTGACCTGTTATTTGAGGTTAGAGGCCATGTTGATCATTTCGGGATTATTTTTTTGTGGGGATCCGGGATTTCAATGTTTTAAGATTGGGAATTAAGGATTTGGGCAAATTAGGTTCGGGATTTCGGGATCAGATGGTAGGGAAATGAGTGATGGTAGGGAAAAGGAGTGACTCATTCTATGTTTTTTCATTTATGCCCTCTGGGGAAACTGTCCTAAACTTTTTTTTATCCAAAACCTTTCCCGAGCAAGTCTGTCGGCCCTTGACCATCCCTCGCTGTGGTCTATTATAGTGATGGTAAGGTTTTTGAGATCAGCCTGGGCGTGCCCAGGTGATCTCAAATGACGACTTACGGGGAGGTTGGGCTTGCATGTGTAGTCACTTCGATGACCATTCATGCGTTTGTTGAATGGCTGTTCTGTCTCGCCAACATACTGCATGCCGCATCGACACTGAAGGTATACAACATTCTGGGTTTTGCAAGTTACATTGCAAAATATAGTGTACACAGACCCAGTGGAGTGGCAAGTAAATGTTTGAGTATTCAGTATTTGTTGGCAAGTCAGACATCGTCTGTTACCACACGACTTACACCATCCTGCAGTTGAACAGCTTTTATTAGAGGAGACATCAGCGCTCACAAATAAGTCTTTCAGACTTGCTGGTCTCCGAAAAGCTTAGACAGGAGGTTTGGGAAAGATCTTGGATAATTAGTCCAATAGTCTGCCATTTGGCACGGATCAAACGTGAAAGGTTAGTAAAGGTGGGATTGTATGTTAAAACAAACGGAACTATTTCGGTGCGCCTCTTCTGTTTGTACTGTAATATGTCATTGCGGCTGTTATTGTTAGCACGCACAAACACCTTATCTATGTCCCATTTCTTATAACCTCGTTTGGTCAAAAATCCGCGAAGTTCCTGTAACCGTTTAGTGACAGCCTCCTCAGAGGAGCAAATGCGCTTTACTCTGAGAGCTTGACTGTACGGGATACTTTTTGTACAGTGCTTGGGGTGACAGCTTTGGGGAGAAAGGTACCGATGTTTATCTGTAGGTTTACAGTAGAGGTCTGTTGATATGACACCGTCCTTTATAGATGAAGTTGTGTCTAAGAAAGCTATTTTAGAGTCGGAAATTTCATATGTAAATTTAATTGACTGATGGGCCTTGTTTGCATGTCTGATACAGTCATCAAGTTTTTGTTGGGATTCAATCCATTTCATGTCAACATCATCGATGAAACGGAACCAAGACAGATTTGGATAAAGATGTTGAAATGATTTGCTTCTCTAATTTGCCCATGAAAATATTGGCGTAAGTCGGTGCCATTTTCGTCCCCATTCTGATAATGTTCACCATTAAAGGTGAAATTGTTGCATTTCAGAACCCGAGTAAGCAGCTGGACTAAACATTCGGTATATGGTTCTAAAGTGTTGTGCGAGTCCCATATTTCCTTACACGATTGTATTCCGTCATCATGAGGTAAGTTGGTATACAATGAGGTGACATCTAAAGTGACAAGGATAGTTTCCGGAGGAAGAGGGTTCATGGATTCCATTTTACGAAGGTAATCTGTGGTGTCTTGAATGGGTCAATAGAGACACTTTCTATTGTGCCGATAGGAAGGGGTCATATCAGCAGGTGATGTTATAAGTAAAGAAAGGGTCAAAAGAGACACCTTCTATTGTGCCTATGGGAAGGGGTCATATCAGCAGGTGATGTTATAATTAAAGGGTCAATAGAGACACGTTCTATTGTGCCTATAGGAAGGGGTCATATCAGCAGGTGATGTTATAAATAAAGAAAGGGTCTATAGAGACACTTTCTATTGTGCCTATAGGAAGGGGTCATATCAGCAGGTGATGTTATAAGTAAAGAAAGGGTCAATAGAGACACTTTCTATTGTGCCTATAGGAAGGGTCATATCAGCAGGTGATGTTATAAGTAAAGTAAGGGTCAAAAGAGACACGTTCTTTTGTGCCTATAGGAAGGGGTCATAAGAGAAGGTGATGTTATAAGTAAAGAAAGGGTAAGAAGGGACACTTTCTTTGATGCCTATAGGAAGGGGTCATATCAGCAGGTGATGTTATAAGTAAAGAAAGGGTCAATATAGACACTTTCTATGGGGCCTTTAGGAAGGGGTCATATTAGCAGGTGATGTTATAAGTGAAGAAAGGGTCAATAGAGACACTTTCTATGGTGCCTATAGGAAGGGGTCATATCAGCAGGTGATGTTATAAGTAAAGAAAGGGTCAATAGAGACATTTCCTATTGTGCCTATAGGAACGGGTCATATCAGCAGGTGATGTTATAAGTAAAGAAAGGGCCAATAGAGACACTTTCTATTGTGCCTATAGGTAGGAGTCATATCAGCAGGTGATGTTATAAGTAAATAAAGGGTCAATAGAGACACTTTCTATTGTGCCTATAGGAAGGGGTCATATCAGCAGGTGATGTTATAAGCAAAGAAAGGGTCAATAGAGACACGTTCTATTGTGCCTATAGGAAGGGGTCATACCAGCAGGTGATGTTATAAGTAAAGAATGGGTCAATAGAGACACGTTCTATTGTGCCTATAGGAAGGGGTCATATCAGCAGGTGATGTTATTAGTAAAGAAAGGGTCAATAGAGACACTTTTTTTGATGCCTATAGGAAGGGGTCATATCAGCAGGTGATGTTATAAGTAAATAAAGGGTCAATAGAGACACTTTCTATTGTGCCTATAGGAATGGGTCATACCATCAGGTGATGTTATAAGTAAAGAAAGGGTCAATAGAGACACTATCTATTGTGCCTATAGGAAGGGGTCATATCAGCAGGTGATGTTATAAGTAAAGAAAGGGCCAATAGAGACACTTTCTATGATGACTATAGGAAGGGGTCATATCAGCAGGTGATGTTATTAGTAAATAAAGGGTCAATTGAGACACTTTCTATTGTGCCTATAGGAAGGGGTCATATCAGCAGGTGATGTTATAAGCAAAGAAAGGGTCAATAGAGACACGTTCTATTGTGCCTATAGGAAGGGGTCATACCATCAGGTGATGTTATAAGTAAAGAAAGGGTCAATAGAGACACTATCTATTGTGCCTATAGGAAGGGGTCATATCAGCAGGTGATGTTATAAGTAAAGAAAGGGCCAATAGAGACACTTTCTATGATGACTATAGGAAGGGGTCATATCAGCAGGTGATGTTATAAGCAAAGAAAGGGTCAATAGAGACACTTTCTATTGTGCCTATAGGAAGGGGTCATATCAGCAGGTGATGTTATAAGTAAAGAAAGGGTCAATAGAGACACTATCTATTGTGCCTATAGGAAGGGGTCATATCAGCAGGTGAAGTTATAAGTAAAGAATGGGTCAATAGAGACACGTTCTATTGTGCCTATAGGAAGGGGTCATATCAGCAGGTGATGTTATAAGTAGGAGGTCTTAAATGAAAGTCTACGAATTCTGAGATTTTCTCAGTCGGGTAGACGTTTGCGGATACAATGGGTTTACCAGGGTTGTTAACCTTGTGTATTTTGGGAAGAAGATACAATCGACCAGGCTTTGCGTTCTCTGGTTTTAAATATCCGATTGTTTCCTCATCTATGTGACCGTCATTGTGCATGGTTTGTAACGCAGTAATAATTTTGGAACAAAACTCGGAAGTAGGGTCATGGTCAAGCTTCTTATAAAATCTCTCATCAGAGAGCTGACGCTCTGCTTCCGCGATGTAGTTTGCTTTGTCCATTATCACTACGGCACTTCCCTTGTCTGATGGTTTTATCACAATATCATCTCGGTTTCTCAGCGATTGTATGGCTTTTTTTCTCGTCAGAAGAGGTGTTATAAAACGACGAGTACTTGTTGTTAGCTAGATGGACAACGTCCGATTTGATTTTGTCGATAACTTCTTCCAGTGTTGCAGATTTGCTTGGTTTTGGAATCCATGAACTCTTCTGTATATATATATATATATATATATATATAAACGCCTAAAAAGTGTACACAACAACACCAATAACAAAAAAAGGAACTATAAATGTAATTATTTATAAATATTTCGGATAACAGATATCCTTCATCAGTAAATATGATTGTGATGTTGAATGAATCATATATCAGTCTACTTAGATTAAACTATACCAATCTTGAAATTTATACAATAAAAATGTCAAACCGAACATCAGGTAAGACGCTTCGAAATTCTAAATATGTGTTAAACACCACATAGGTTATATGACTAATTACAACAGAGAATTCAAATATATGCTTTAAATAAAAATGATAATGTGCGATATGAACTAGCACAATTCTAAAGCTTTAACGGTGACGACAGTTATGATGTTACAAGAACGATTGCGTCAATAAGAATTCCAAATAAACAGCACTGAACGATCTAAATTTGTAAATATTTCAAATTTGACAACGGTAGAGTAGTTGCAACAGAGTCTGCGTATTTAAACATCGCAAACAAACGGCCGTTAAAATATAATAATAAATTTTGACTAAGGTTAACTAGTTGAACGTGGCTTGGTACTTTTACATCCCTCAAAAAATTAAGCAATTTAAATTGGTATACAGATTTATTTTAGAGATGAGTAAGGTAAAGAAATAGAAACAGAGACTATAATAAAAAGTAATATAACCCAAATGTGAAGCACTGCATGGAGTCGAACTACATCTTTTCATTTATCCCATTTGGTGCCAAAGTTGTTAATTTTCTTATCCAAAATCTTTCCCGAGTGAGTCTATCCTCCCTAGACCAAGCAGAGTTGTGGTCAATGATTGTAATGGTCAGTCGATTGAGATCTGCCTTAGTGTGGCCAGGGGATCTTAAATGTCGACTGAGAGGGAGGTCTGGCTTGCATAGGTAGTCGCTACGATGACCGTTCATTCGTTTGTGAAACGGCTGTTCTGACTCGCCAACATACTGTTTACCACATTTACACTGTAGGAGATACACAACATTTGTAGTCTTGCAATTAACATTGCAAAATATGGTGTATTCTGTACCAGTGGAGTGACTGTTAAAAGTCTGGGTAACCAGTATTTGTTTGCAAGTCAGACATCGTTTGTTTCCGCAACCCTTGCAAGAGCCCACAGACGAAGAGCCTGCTTGAGAGGATAAATCAGCTCTCACCAGCAAGTCTTTCCAATTTTCGCGGATTAGGTGAGATAAGTTGTCAAATTTTGGATGGTAAGTCAACACCTTTTGTGTTGACTTACCATCCAAAATTTCCAAGATCTTTCCCGAGCCACCTGTACTGGCTTTCCGTAGGCCCAAAAGCCTTAAAGACTTGCTGGTGAGAGCTGATTTATCCTCTCAAGCAGGCTCTTCGTCTGTGGGCTCTTGCAAGGGTTGCGGAAACAAACGATGTCTGACTTGCAAACAAATACTGGTTACCCAGACTTTTAACAGTCACTCCACTGGTACAGAATACACCATATTTTGCAATGTTAATTGCAAGACTACAAATGTTGTGTATCTCCTACAGTGTAAATGTGGTAAACAGTATGTTGGCGAGTCAGAACAGCCGTTTCACAAACGAATGAACGGTCATCGTAGCGACTACCTATGCAAGCCAGACCTCCCTCTCAGTCGACATTTAAGATCCCCTGGCCACACTAAGGCAGATCTCAATCGACTGACCATTACAATCATTGACCACAACTCTGCTTGGTCTAGGGAGGATAGACTCACTCGGGAAAGATTTTGGATAAGAAAATTAACAACTTTGGCACCAAATGGGATAAATGAAAAGATGTAGTTCGACTCCATGCAGTGCTTCACATTTGGGTTATATTACTTTTTATTATAGTCTCTGTTTCTATTTCTTTACCTTACTCATCTCTAAAATAAATCTGTATACCAATTTAAATTGCTTAATTTTTTGAGGGATGTAAAAGTACCAAGCCACGTTCAACTAGTTAACCTTAGTCAAAATTTATTATTATATTTTAACGGCCGTTTGTTTGCGATGTTTAAATACGCAGACTCTGTTGCAACTACTCTACCGTTGTCAAATTTGAAATATTTACAAATTTAGATCGTTCAGTGCTGTTTATTTGGAATTCTTATTGACGCAATCGTTCTTGTAACATCATAACTGTCGTCACCGTTAAAGCTTTAGAATTGTGCTAGTTCATATCGCACATTATCATTTTTATTTAAAGCATATATTTGAATTCTCTGTTGTAATTAGTCATATAACCTATGTGGTGTTTAACACATATTTAGAATTTCGAAGCGTCTTACCTGATGTTCGGTTTGACATTTTTATTGTATAAATTTCAAGATTGGTATAGTTTAATCTAAGTAGACTGATATATGATTCATTCAACATCACAATCATATTTACTGATGAAGGATATCTGTTATCCGAAATATTTATAAATAATTACATTTATAGTTCCTTTTTTTGTTATTGGTGTTGTTGTGTACACTTTTTAGGCGTTTATATAATTTATTTATTGTGTACGTGTATCGTTACTCGAAACGATCCAGCGCCCTCGTGGGAAAAATCGTTGACTATTATTCAGACGTTTTATATATATATATATATATATATATATATATATATATATAAACAAGTCTAAATTGAAAACAACGTTCAAACCTATGATTGCGTTGGATAAAAACCGCAATGTTTATACGTGTGCATGCAAAACAAATTTCTTGTTAGAGTGGTCTAAATACAGCACAAACAACATTTCCAAAAGACCAAAAGAGGTGAAAAAGTATATTTTAACAAAACGCATTTGACTAACAGGTCGAACAACAAATGTTCTTAAACCCTGCTGACTGCCATTGGCGATTGCCAAATAAACGGATCACAAGGTGTAATAATAGGATCTTAACTATAAATTTAATACCAAACAGAAAACAACAAACTTGCGGCAAAGATGGTATACCGCAAACAAAGGTGCAAAGATTTTTGTACACCATATCCGGATTTCGACAATTAATGTCTCTTCAGTGATGTTAGGAATCGAAACGGTTATTGGAAGGCCACATAATTTACCTCAATTTAGGATAGACTCTTGAATTTTGAGGAGTCAAAATAGGATGAACGGATCATATAAACCCGAAGGCAAATATAATACAAGCCCAAACGAAAAAAATATAAACAAGTCTAAATTGAAAACAACGTTCAAACATATGATTGCGTTGGATAAAAACCGCAATGTTTATACGTGTGCATGCAAAACAAATTTCTTGTTAGAGGGGTCTAAATACAGCACAAACGACATTTTCCAAAAGACCAAAAGAGGTGAAAAAGTATATTTTAACAAAACGCATTTGACTAACAGGTCGAACAACAAATGTTCTTAAACCCTGCTGACTGCCATTGGCGATTGCCAAATAAACGGATCACAAGGTGTAATAATAGAATCTTAACTATAAATTTAATACCAAACAGAAAACAACAAACTTGCGGCAAAGATGGTATACCGCAAACAAAGGTGCAAAGATTTGTGTACACCATATCCGGATTTCGACAATTAATGTCTCTTCAGTGATGTTAGGAATCGAAACGGTTATTGGAAGGCCACATAATTTACCTCAATTTAGGATAGACTCTTGAATTTTGAGGAGTCAAAATAGGATGAACGGATCATATAAACCCGAAGGCAAATATAATACAAGCCCAAACGAAAAAATATAAACAAGTCTAAATTGAAAACAACGTTCAAACCTATGATTGCGTTGGATAAAAACCGCAATGTTTATACGTGTGCATGCAAAACAAATTTCTTGTTAGAGGGGTCTAAATACAGCACAAACAACATTTTCCAAAAGACCAAAAGAGGTGAAAAAGTATATTTTAACAAAACGCATTTGACTAACAGGTCGAACAACAAATGTTCTTAAACCCTGCTGACTGCCATTGGCGATTGCCAAATAAACGGATCACAAGGTGAAATAATAGGATCTTAACTATAAATTTAATACCAAACAGAAAACAACAAACTTGCGGCAAAGATGGTATACCGCAAACAAAGGTGCAAAGATTTTTGTACACCATATCCGGATTTCGACAATTAATGTCTCTTCAGTGATGTTAGGAATCGAAACGGTTATTGGAAGGCCACATAATTTACCTCAATTAAGAATAGACTCTTGAATTTTGAGGAGTCAAAATAGGATGAACGGATCATATAAACCCGAAGGCAAATATAATACAAGCCCAAGCGAAAAAATATAAACAAGTCTAAATTGAAAACAACGTTCAAACCTATGATTGCGTTTGATAAAAACCGCAATGTTTATACGTGTGCATGCAAAACAAATTTCGTGTTAGAGGGGTTTAAATACAGCACAAACAACATTTTCCAAAAGACCAAAAGAGGTGAAAAAGTATATTTTAACAAAACGCATTTGACTAACAGGTCGAACAACAAATGTTCTTAAACCCTGCTGACTGCCATTGGCGATTGCCAAATAAACGGATCACAAGGTGTAATAATAGGATCTTAACTATAAATTTAATACCAAACAGAAAACAACAAACTTGCGGCAAAGATGGTATACCGCAAACAAAGGTGCAAAGATTTTTGTACACCATATCCGGATTTCGACAATTAATGTCTCTTCAGTGATGTTAGGAATCGAAACGGTTATTGGAAGGCCACATAATTTACCTCAATTTATGATAGACTCCTGAATTTTGAGGAGTCAAAATAGGATGAACGGATCATATAAACCCGAAGGCAAATATAATACAAGCCAAAGCGAAAAAATATAAACAAGTCTAAATTGAAAACAACGTTCAAACCTATGATTGCGTTGGATAAAAACCGCAATGTTTATACGTGTGCATGCAAAACAAATTTCTTGTTAGAGGGGTCTAAATACAGCACAAACAACATTTTCCAAAAGACCAAAAGAGGTGAAAAAGTATATTTTAACAAAACGCATTTGACTAACAGGTCGAACAACAAATGTTCTTAAACCCTGCTGACTGCCATTGGCGATTGCCAAATAAACGGATCACAAGGTGTAATAATAGGATCTTAACTATAAATTTAATACCAAACAGAAAACAACAAACTTGCGGAAAATATGGTATACCGCAAACAAAGGTGCAAAGATTTTTGTACACCATATCCGGATTTCGACAATTAATGTCTCTTCAGTGATGTTAGGAATCGAAACGGTTATTGGAAGGCCACATAATTTACCTCAATTTAGGATAGACTCTTGAATTTTGAGGAGTCAAAATAGGATGAACGGATCATATAAACCCGAAGGCAAATATAATACAAGCCCAAACGAAAAAATATAAACAAGTCTAAATTAAAAACAACGTTCAAACCTATGATTGCGTTGGATAAAAACCGCAATGTTTATACGTGTACATGCAAAACAAATTTCTTGTTAGAGGGGTCTAAATACAGCACAAACAACATTTTCCAAAAGACCAAAAGAGGTGAAAAAGTATATTTTAACAAAACGCATTTGACTAACAGGTCGAACAACAAATGTTCTTAAACCCTGCTGACTACCATATATATATATATATATATTATATATATATACACGTCTAAACAAGTGACAACTCTACGACAGATCCATCCATTGGATCACCAGTGAAGGTGATACACGGCTGAAAACACATATTATGTTCATAATTACTCTAAATATCAGCATATCTGTGACTGTATCTTACGATCCTTTACGATAGATATTTAGCTAATCTGCAATCAATTCCATCTTTATGCCTAATATATCATGTACTGTGTTACACCTCTAGATTCTACTGACGAGGAAATATAACACTAAGCCACCGAAAACTGAATTGTTAGTTCAGTCTAGGTGGCCGTGTGGTCTAGAGCGCTGAACACAGTGCAGGCGGTGTTGTATCGATATCCCAATAGCATGAGTTCGAATCCCGGCGAGGGAAGAACAAAAATTTGCTTCTGCAGATTTAACATTGTTGTGCTTATAGAATGAATTTCATAACAGCGTGGACATGGACACATAGTTATTAAATGTTATCGTGTGTATCACTGGCTGTCTACAACAAAGACTTCACGCAATTACAGCATGTCAGGGGCCTCTCAATGGGGATATACATAATTACTATCTTTACACATGTCCGTTCATAAAATAGAAGTTTTGGCATGAAAGTTTATAGGAATTTGTTTTGAATATATTTATATACTCACAACAAAAAGTTTCTTTTGACAGAATGAGTATATTCAGAGGTGATATCACCAAGTTATCGAAAAAAAACGTAATGTTTTTTATTGCACAAACGTTCTGTGGCTCCTTAAAAAATTAAGAAAACATTTATTCGTACCAGTTGATGTAGAGTAATCTTCGCAGATGTCTATTGTCCATTTAAATCAATACTACTCACAACATTTATTATATACGAGGGGAGCTTCTCAAACCTCTTTCCCAACTTAGTTTATTTTGGCACCTTCTACATGAATGAAAAAAAAATGAACAGCAAAATCCAGAAAAGTTTATAATTTTCTGAAACATAAAATGCATTTAAAATTTAATTATCTAGTTCCTGCCATGCCCTAAAACTTTTCCAGGTGCAGAGGTATGTCTGTACTCAGAGTAAAATTTGTGGTGTAAATACGGCCATATTAACCAAAAGGTTATGATGAACCTGAACAGATCGGACACATTTCCTTATACGGACATGTATTATTAGCATACTTATGCCCCCGTCAATGCATGTATTAGTGTTTGTTTACAAATAAAGCTTTTTTTCGGCGATTGACCAATCCACTGAATGATTTGCAATGCATGACTTGCCTAAAACAGACACACTACTTAATTTTTCACTTATTGCCAGAAACGAATTTTTCTTACTTTTTTTCTCTTGATTACTTTGTTATATCACCTCTGAATATACTCATTCTTTCAAAAGAAACTTGTTGCTGTCAGTATATAAATATATTCAAAACAAACTATTTTTATGAATGGAAATGTGTAAAATAGTAATTATGTATATCCCCATTGAGAGGCCCCTGACATACTGTAATTGCGTGAAGTCTTTGTTGTCGACAGCCAGTGACCGACACGATATCATTGAAATATCAGGTGTCCATGTCCACACTGTTATGAAATTCATTCTATATATATATATATTTATATATAATCATATGAAACCCCACACTATCAACAACAGGTACAACCTGGAAATGGTACAACGAGGGCGGCGAGGTTTGTTATTGGTGACTACAATCGTACCATCACTATAATACACCTTTTACAACAACCACAAAGCCCAACACTGCAAGAGCGCCGAAATATGAACCAGGTCACGGGTGGTCTTTCGCCTCGAGTGCGGGGGGTCTTGGGTTCAAATCCCGGCCGGGTCAAACCAAAGACTTTAGAATTGGTATTTGCTGCTACTCCGTTCAGCACGCGGCATAAAGGAGTAAGAGCAAAGACTGGTCGGCTCGGAGTCATAATAATGTGTCCGGGTAAGGTGACATGTTTTCCTGCGGACTGTTACCTTGTGAACAAGCACGTTACAAATCCGGCTCAGCATGTCAGTCTAGTACAAAGCAGGGTTAATATTGATATTACATTAACCTGTTCTCGTCCTGAATATGAATATTAATTTGCCGCTGGACGTTAAGCAGCCATCCATCATCACCATCTTATGCATATTGAAGATCTAAAGTATTTTTGCACCTTCCGATATCGTCTGTTTTGAAGAAATTTTCTTTAATTTAAAAGTGTATACCCTTAGTTCCATACGGCACTTTAATTTTAGTATAAACAAGTATATACGATGCTAAAAAATCTAAAATAATGCATCTGTATTAAACCTTTAAAGACATAGAAACAGATTTTAACAATCAAAATATACCGAATTGACAATGTTTACCTTCTCCAATACGGAGTTAAATTTCTTTTGTTTTATTTGAACTTATCACGCTGAAAATTTCATAGTCCTACAGGCATTTTCTGAAGAAAGGATGGGTTAAACCTGATTTTATAGCTAGATAAACCTCCCGCTTGTATCACAGTTGTTTATAATTCCGTTATATTGACAAAATTGTAAAATTAGTTGAGCAACCCAACCAGAAATAATTTGTTAACGTGACAATAATTATTATGCATTAGCTTTCCAAAATGCTTGTCTGACTTTATCATTTTTAAACATGCACGAGCAGAATGCGTCACTAGCCGTAAGTGAAAGTTATAGATTAAAGACTTCAGTTAATGTGGTTTTAAATAGTGTTTTATGCGGGGACTGTTTATTGCTACGATAATTTTAATTAGAATACGGAATAATGGTAATTATATCGTTGTGAGACTATGAAATTTGTTTTGATGAAGACGTTCTTTCAGTTCGTTATTTCTCGCTGTGTTGAAGACCCATTGGTGGCCTTGGGCTGTTTTCTGCTCTTTGGTCGGGTTGTTGTCTCTTTGACACATTCCCCATTTCCATTCTCAATTTTAGTGCCTCCATGTAAACGTATAACACCAGACTGATTCTTCATATTTAGTTTAACCGTTTAATATACATGTGTGTCATCATAATGTTGTGTACTTCATTTTACGTTATCGTACTGCATCTGTTTACCCTCAACTATTGTATTTGTATTTATATTGTACTTTCTCTGTAAACTTGTATTTATTTTTTTGAGAATAAAGTGTCTATCTATCTATCTATCTATCTATCTAGTTTCCAAATATAACCCTTTAACCTATGTAGAAAATTTTACTATATGTATGAGTTAGTTATGGATGATTATATAAAAAATACTTAAATGGACCTATTGCATAACCAGAACACAAACTTATTGGAACCAAATCTATACCGAAATGATAAAATGTAGGAAAAAAAACGAAAGTGATTTATTTAGAAATTATCTGTGTTTCCATGATTTCTATGATACACATCACATGCCCCCCCCCCCCCCCCCAAAAAAATGAAATAATATAAAATTGTTAACTCGAAAGTGTAAACATTTATCTTTTCTGCTATTAAATGGTACAACAATATACATATTTCGAAGTACATGAAAATTAGTTAATAATATTAATTCCAAGATCATCCAATACGGTTTATAATTTTGCTCTGACAATATCATGTGCATACGCTTTCTTAAATTCTGTTAAAGCTGTAAATGTTGACAATTTCTCAATTTTGGTTTCAATAATTTAAACACTGTCAATTATTATACTTCCAACTTTATGCAGGCCATTTTGTTCGCCTTGAAATGTCTTTCTTTGTTCTAATCAAATTTACTCTGGAGCTTCTTTTTTTTAGGAAGTGTGTGCAAATTTTCAACATGTTTGCGTTATTATGTCCAACACATAATATTATTTTATAAGACAACCTTGAATTATATTTCAACCTTTGTTATGATTCTACTTCCATAATTTTGCAATCTGAAACCATTAAGGAATAATTGTAAAATTGGAAACGGGGAATGTGTCAAAGTGACAACAACCCGACCAAATAGCAGAAAACAGCCAAAGACCACCAATAAGTCTTCAACACAGCGAGAAATCCCGCACCTTGAGGCGGGCTTCAGCTGGCCCCTAAACATAAATGTGTACTAATTCAGCAAAAAATGGACGTCACACTAAACTCCGAAACATATAAATGAACCGAAATTAAAAAAAACATACAAGACTAACAATGGCCAGAGGTTCCTGACTGGGGGCAGGCGCAAAAATGCGGTGTGGTTAAACATGTTTTGTGAGATCTCAATCCTCCCCCTATACCCTTAACCAATGTTGTAAAAAACAAACACACAGCAACATAAAAAGTGACAACAGACAATGTGGAAATCTCTAGGTACTGATCGTTTCCTCATCCTATTAATACTTTCTTATTATCATTAAATATTAGACAGAGATAGAGAAAATATTCTAAGTAATATATTTACAAAGGGAATAATATAATCTCAATCAGGGTGATTGATTGTCACAGTATAAGTATTCATTTTTACAAATTTTCATAGTTTCTGGAATCCAATGGTAGATTTAGTGGTAAGTTGCCAACATTAATTATTCAAATTTATATTTTAAGTCAGTATAATGATGGCAAACGATTCTTCTTTTATTGACAAAATATATAAACAGGATAAAACTAAATGCTTTAATCATACATTCTTAGAGCCACAAAGGTTCAAACTGTTTCAAATTGAGGTAGGTTTTGCACCTTCCCCGACTCTTGCTATCGGTAAACATTGATTTTATTTTGAAAATGTGCATAACAAGTCTGTGATTAGTCAAGTTTGACGTTAAATCTTTATAAATTTCAGCTTCCTCTTTCTCTCTATCTAACATACAATTGAAACATGATACACATAGATCATATAATCACATTTGAATGTCATTTAATTTTGATAAATGAAGACAGTCCCAGATCGTCGCTTATGATATTTGTATAAGCTTTCACATGTGTCAACAGAAGTACTGCCATGTGATTGCTACCAAATGTGACCTTACCACACCGTAACGTGACCATTATCTATGTATTGTATAACAGTTCCATGATATAAATATTGTCTGATATAACTTACACATTGTTCACTAGATTAACGGTATAATACAACATGAAGGTTCTGGCGTTTTTATCGCTATGTATTTGCACTGTATATGGTGCAAATATAATACAGAAAGCTACCAGTCTGGGAGCCAACACACTGGTTGATTTGATCCATAAGGCTGGACTAACAAGCACACTTGCAAATGGAGGTATGAATTAATCAGGCTTTTTACGGTTATTTTTTGTCAAGGTAAGTACTAAGTTAATAACGAAAACATTTGATCACTGGTAAAAAGGTTGCTCTTGTTTCAATGCTCTTCAACTTCATGTCCTACTGTCATAATTCGAGCGCCATTGACAAATGTGTAAACGAAATGCGCGTTTGGCGGACAAAATTATAAGCCTGCATGGTATCTTAAATGACTGTTTTCTAGTCCTTTCCTGTTATACACTGAAACGTAAGGTATAAAAGAATTGTGACATATCAGCCTCATATTTATTTACCGACGATTGTCTAAACCAAAAAGTCTTATAATCTTTATCTTTCAAACTTCACAATTAAAATTTGTTCTAAGATATAGAATATAAAATATATTACAAAATAAAGGCGAACAAGAAAAAACGTAACAAAAGAAATTATAATGGTTTTTATCACCGAGCCTTTGTAACTAGAATATAATTTTTGGAATGGGTCCTAATATTTTTTTTTTCAATTTAAGTCATGATATATAATGATGTATACGTCTTCCTTCACTTAAAAATGTATGCAAACAAGTTCATTTCTATATTCTATATTTCTTTTTTTTGTAAACATCTACACCTTTCTTATGAGGTTGAATATGGCCTCCCCCGGTAATGTTTAGTCTTTCACTACCTTAAATAATAATCAAATATACCTTTGTGTGTTTTAGGTCCTTTTACAGTATTTGCACCATCCGACCAAGCATTCGCTGCTGTGCCACAAGAAATTCTTCAGAAACTTCAGTCAGATAAAGCGCTTTTACAAAAAGTCTTGAAATACCATGTAGTATCAGGAATGCATTACGCCGATGAGGCAAACAATGAGTTGATTGTTCCATCACTGGTGCCCGGTCTTAATATTCGAGTTAATATTTACCAAGGAGGACAGGCAAGTTGTTTTATACAGCAATGTTTTTTTTCTTTTAAAGGGATAGAGTTATTTGGCCGGCTTGTAAGATCTTATGACTGTTTGAATGAAATATTGTTTGAACATAGATTTCTAACATTGGCTGTTTTAAATATAATATATGCACTACTAACAACCATGATTGAGCAAATGTAAGTTAAATAACCCTATACCATTCCGACTTACCATTGATCTTGTATGTAGACAAGGAACTAAAAGAAGAAAACATTGGATTGAAAAATAAGCAACACTTGTAAAAATCCTTTTATTCAAACGTACGTGTCTATATAGATATTTCAGATGTTGAATGATTTGTAAAATCAATACTATCTTATAAATTACCACAGATTGCCACAGTAGAAGGTAGTAAAGTCATACTCACAAACCAGAACGCCAGTAACGGGGTCATTCATGTTCTCGATCGTGTCATGTATCCATTACCAGACAATACACTCCTTCAGTATGTTGCCTCACAGCCAAACCTTTCACAGTTAGTTTATTCTGTTATCCGAGCAGACTTACAAGCAGAGCTCGCAGGTTCGTGTGTTCACCATTTACATGAATTCTTAACTATAAAAAAATGTCAAGGAACAGTAAATGGACTATGTCACAGATTTTGGTAATATTTTGCATACAACTTTGGCTCGTTGAACTATAACTGGAAATCGAAAAAAATAATGCATTTATCTCTTTTGTTTTCTTAAATATCACTGATTGAATTCTTTCAAGATAGGTGAACATTTGTTATAAAATTTGTCTTAAAATCATCAAATCTTCAATTTCAAATACATAGATTTTTTCCTAAAAAATTATATGTTGTTGATACATAAATTTCCGTTCTAATGGTTTAAAAAATGATATGGTCACCGACTTCGTTTTTGGTCTATTAAATAATCTGTTACCTAATTGGTAGTAAAAATCGTCAAAAATCGACGTTTTACGCGACGACGTTCCGCTTATTTTGACGTTTTGTGGTATTTTTTCACCAATAACACAACTTTAAATGATGTATACCGTAAAAACGAAGTCGGTGACCCTATTTTTATTTTAACTTCTGAAAAAAATGAATAATGATAGTTTCGGCTCAACATCAGGTTTTCCTATCAAATATGTTTTTATTTATAAAGAAAATTGATTTTGTCATCATACTATTCGATTAAAATTTCGTGATACCAAGAATAAGTCCCTTTTTAGAGCTGAGCTTTAGTCTATTTTAACTTTGTAGGAGGACCATTTACTTTATTTGCACCAGTAGACAGCGCTTTCGACAAATTACCACCAGGATTTCTAAGTGACAATTTCTTAACTCTTCACGATTCAAGGCGTAAGTGTTAATATGTTATATATAATCTATTTAAAATCTAAATGAGTAGAAGAAAATTGACTTGAAAAGCAGTTTTTGATCGGTTTGGAAGCTGTTGTACAGAAAATTCAAATATTCTTTAAAACATTCTAAAGAGTGTGTTTGTTTGCATCAGCCTTTATCACTTAACACATATATATTATAAAATAAAAAAATAAAACGTGAGCTTTAAATGTTACGTAACAAGAAATGTAATCGGAAGTTACATTCAAATGGTTGAATTGAGTTCCAATCGATAAATTATTCACACCCTGTATAGTTAGCTATGTTTGATTGCAAATGACTTATTGCAGGATTGATGCGCTACCATTATGTAAAGGGAACATTTTACAGTTCAGGATTAAAAGACGGTATGATGGTTCCAACTGCAGAAGGCGAAAATCTTAGAATACGTATTATTAATGGTAAGTAGTTTATCATATGCTAGTTTAATTTAGATTAAAAATAACGAATCAAACTTCGTGGGCTATTCACTTGAAGACTCGTATTTCTGTCCCGTCACGAAGAAAAAAGAACTAAAAATTGTGGAAATCTGTCATCAATAAGAAAAAACCCGTCATTTTCACCAATAACCAGACGAAGCAGTCAAGCCGTTATATTTTCCTAACAACTTTCACATGTAATGATAAGATATGTGACATTAAAAGATATCTTGGTTTGTTGAAAAAAGTGAAATTATAGCAACTAATGTTACTTGTCTAAAAACAAACTGACGGTGCAGATCAAGTATATGTTAACCTTGACTGAAACATGTTATATGTTATTTTTTATTTCTAATATAAGTATCCATCATAAGTTAACATGGTATTCTAGTATAAAAAAATAGCAAAAGAATCGGCTACGTTAGCGTTTACAGTCATGCGAAAATAGCATGCATAATTTAAGGTTTTGCCGTTTGATCTAATAACAGCGGGCTACACTTCAAAAAAATAAGTTATAAGCACCAATCATAAGAATTGAAGATGCAATAACAAGATAAAATCCATCACATATTTCATAATGTCTATGTAGGATCAGTAAGACTGTAGTTTGGTTTATATTTCAGGGCATGTCATGGTGGATAATGCAAGAGTAATAAACCCAGACATCAATGTTGCAAACGGCGTCATTCATATTATCGATACCTTTTTACAGCCATCCAATCAAACAACATCTAGCCCAAATGTCATAGGTTAGAAAGATCAAATCTGAATCATTTATAAACATTATTGTTTGAACGGTTGTATGTTTTCTGGAGGATGTTTATTCCGCAAATGTAAAGACATAATTTCAGACTCAACTTTAAAGATATGATTACCAGCATTTCTGGAATCTTTCACTTTTAAACTGATCAGGAGATGTTTTATACATGTATATATGCGATTTTGTACCATGTACATTTACTCCATATCCTTTCATTTCTATAGTCATATGATTTTAACATACCCACAAGTTGTATACACTGTAATTTTAAATTACATGTATATCTGTGATTGCTTGTATATTGATGGTAGTCTCAATACACTTGATTGTGACTAGTATAGTGTTTTTAAAACATTGTAATTATTTACTATCATTTTATTAACATTGCTGCAAACATTTATAGTTTTGTGTGTATATCAAATGGTTATGATTTGATTTTACTGTTGCCAATCAATGCTATGACTTACCATTGCTGTATAATGTTTGAATTTTGTTATTATATATTCATAATAAATTCATAAAAATCTAATCTGGTTTTTTTTCTTAATCCAAGCTATTTTGTACATATGTTACATAAAAATCAATTCATTGAAAATATGTGTTGGCACAGAATACAAAATTGTCGCTTTTTGTTTTGATTCATCAGTGTGTTATTTATTTTTTAAAGATAATTTTCAACTCTTATCAAAACAAGTATAAGATGTAACCGCACGAAAAGACAATTCTTTAATGTTTTACTTGGATACATTTTTCTTGAAAGCTTCAACAATTACATTGAAAAACATACCATGCAAAACATCCTGAGGACCTATAGTTGCTTACATATATAAACGTCATGTTGGTTGGCCTTTCCTGGAAAGTTATCTTATTGGCAATCACACTGCATCTCCTCATTTTCATATAGTATCTGTTTTCCAGGACATCTATCGGTAGCATTCTAACCTAGCTGTCAGTGATTTCTAGCGTTATTTGATACTGTTTTTCTAGTAATGTTTCCTGTTTCATTCTGTTGTTATTGGCGAAGTTGTTGATTCAGTATTGTCTATAATTAATTATGTACATTTTGATAAATTTCAAGCTTATAAATATTGCAAACTTTACAAACTTCAGTTTGCACACCCACTACACCGTTGTGGTAAAATAACCCATTATGTTATATTTTCCATGTAATGAGAGACATTTTAACCCAACCTGGCTATTTATTATAAAAAAGTCATATAATTATACACGTCTTCCTATATCGTGACAGTAGTTTCATAACTTTTCGTTTTTTTGCCAAAACAAAGTTGTCAACCTCTAGGATATTCTTGCATAAGTTCATAGTTAATCCACGAGTTCACAGAGAAATTTTCATTTTAGTGGCGACAACGGACATTTCATAAAATAAAAGCAAAAACAAATCAGAAGTCTGTGATTAGTCAATTTGAAATTGATCATTAGATAAACATTCAATTTTGAAACTGAACATCAATGCCATTTTCCTTTACTTCAGTTGAAAAGATATACCCGACTTCAGTTTTCTAAAAGGCAACATTTTTCGTTCATGCGTTTATTTTTAGAAGTCAAAACTGAAATTAACTCGGAAAAATCTTCATTCTCACAGAAGTGATGTTTATGACTCCAGAAATATTGTGTCAAAATTTTGACGCATTTCAATCACTTTTTGTTATATGCAATAGAAAGTTTCACTCGAATGAAATAATAGGAGTTGGCGCGTTTCTTTTGTTGTTGAGTATAGATTACATTGCCAAATTAAGTTTATGGATGTTATTAACTCGATATAAAAACAAACAAGTGTGTATTTTTGAACTGCAATGTTATTTCAAGAAAAATCCACGGATAACATAAAACAGATATAATATATGTGCATTTGTATCTACTAATTATCTGCAACACATTGCATTTTCTGGCATCCTCATATGGTAGAAAAAGTTTAATTCATTCGTGATATAATAGCAAGGGCATTCGTCACTTAATGTTCGTGAAATCAGCTTAGTTACACTGCAAATGAGGGGTCATTCACACATAAGTTATAAATCTTCTTTCGTTAAGCCCTCATAAATATTTATGTTTCTCGATATCAGAGAAAGAAAATAATAATTTTATAATATTGTTGTAATTTAACTTTTTTTTATTACTTGTGGAATCCATTGGGAAAACAATTTATATACAAAATTCTGGGAGAAAATTCATCATACTTTTACAGGTATGTAAATATTACAAATATAATGCATGGAACGATTTACGTATCTTATCATACCCACTCCTTTCAGAACTTTATACGAAGGAAAAATCAATAATTATTTATGAATGCTTAAAACGTTAAAACGTTTAAACCCGCTGCATTTGTTTGCGCCTGTCCTAAGTCAGGAGCCTGTTGTTCAGTGGTTGTCGTTTGTTGGTGTGGTTCATAAGTGTTTCTCGTTCCTCGTTTTTTTTATATAGATTAGACCGTTGGTTTTCATATTTGAATTGTTTTTTACTAGTCATTTTGGGGCCCTTTATAGCTTGCTGTTTGGTGTGAGCCAAGGCTGCGTGTTGAAGGCCGTACGTTGACCCATAATTGTTTACTTTTTACACATTGTGACTTGGATGGAGAGTTGTCTCATTGGCACTCATACCACATCTTCTCACTTATAATTAGTTGCTCTTCTACTTAAGTTTTGTAAGATTTATTGGTATGAACATTTTCATAAGAATTTTATCTTTGTAGAACGAAACAAAAATCTAAAAAGGGCATCAGTTTGAAACTTTGTAATTGGTGCAATTCTTCAATTGGCTTTATAAAAATATATTTTATTTCGCTCATCCATAAATTCGTTCTTTGTGCATTGATAATTGCAAAATGAATCAGAGACATTTTTGTGTCGCAGATAAATACTGTCAGCACAACTAAATATTAAAAATATAGAAGATGTTTCAACATAGAAATATAGAAAGATGTAAATATGCTTAACTTTGATTTACTCCACGATTTTCTTTCACGGGATTGTAAAGATATTTTTGTGTAGAGTGAATGACAAAGTTTGTCTTTTACTAATGTTACACTATTTCACAGCTGCTAAATTTTAAAAATGTGCAAAATATTAGTTACAACTCTCTCTGAAAAAATTGACCTGCTATCGAATGGTTTTGGATATTGTTTTTTTATGTGGTTTACGAACATTAAACTAGAATTACAAAAAAAACTGTTATAATTCATCTGTCATTTACATAATATTGACTGTGTTTTCCGAGGTTACTAGAAAGGGTAAGGTACTTTGCATTAAAAGGGAATTTACAGAACGCAATTGCTGTACGAAGAGCATAGAGAGTATGATGTTTTTAATTATAAACGTGGAGTTATATAAAATATCGGATATGCCAAAGAATATAGAAAAGTCCAGTTAATTACACTGAATACAAAAACAAGCTATATTCGACTTATATGAACGACGTTCATCCAATTACACTATTAGAAAACAAACACGTCGTATGAAATAAATGTCATAAAAAAAGACAGAAAATACCAAAAGGTCAATACAAAAATCGTAAGAGATAAAAAAAAAAAGATGGAAAGCAAACATAGCCTAACACTACATAGAACACTAAAGACTGAGCAACAATAACCTCACAAAAAATAAAATCAAAACGGCAAGTGTGGTTTTCAAATAACAAAAGAAAGTCAAATTCATATGTCAAAGGACGTACATCACAACTGTTCTGCTCCTCTTGTGACATTCGTTGTGTTGATCATATTGCATCATGTTAGTTATAGTCAATGATTTTGATTCACACCAAAGCAAATTACTAGACGTCACTTTTGTAACCATAGGAAACAAATTGCAACCATCTAAGTCCTGAATATGAACCTACTCACTACTATAACACGCATTAAATCTGTCAAGAAGGCTAAAACTGTCACTTTTATGATTCAAGGACGTTGTTTAGTAATAAGAAGGAGAAATTGTAAAACAAATATGTACGATCTGTAATTGCTTATAGCACAATTAAAAACAAAATCTCAAAACAATTTGACTGAACCTGATACATAATAATCATTTGAGTGAGGTCATGTTGACTTTTAGGGCAAATATAGATCCATTAGAACAAAACTCAAACAAGAACTGTTACTTCTAAAACAATTATATAGAAATATCAGCTTTACGTAACTAAGAAATATCTACAGATAACGAACATGGAAAGAGTCGTTATCAGGTGCTGATTTCATACCAATGGCTAAAATTAGGCCGAATATAGTTAACTGGAAAGAAAACTAGGCATGAAAAAAGCAAATATGCAACATATTTGCAGAACTACATCAGTCATGGTATTTTTCAAGGGTTTTTCCTAAGGGTTGGCCGCCATTGTAATTGTTTTATGACTTCATAAGGAATCTGTTTTACTATTTCAATTTAAAACAGTGTCCAAATTCACCCAACCATCAACACAACAGAATTTTCTATTTTGGAGTGGCAAAAATCTTTGCTGGTACCCTGTATGTATGTATTGTATTATTATGTCATATTGTTATTCTGTATCATTATTATATATTTATATACTCCGGTTGTGCATTTAATGCAACTGCGAGATTTTACAAAAGATCGTAAAAGAAAGAATTCATCCCTGCACAAGTCTTTATGAAAATTCGCCCTTCAGACAATAAAAGTCTGTGTCCACACTTGTTAACTAGAAAGAAAATTATAAGTAGCTTGTAACTTTTCACACAGAAAAAAAACACCAAATATTTCACAAAGATTCAAAAATATGTAACTAATCATACTTTTAAAAACCTTGTCAATGTTGGTATCCTAAGGACCGTAACTAGACTACAAGGTTGGTCAATTGATTTTAAACATATATGTAATAATAAACAATCAGCTAAATTTGGCCATGATAGGGATAACTATTGAAATAACTGCTTAGTTTGTTTTATCGAATTATGTATTTAAGTAAGGGTTTCGGTCATTCTTAAAAACATATGACTTTATAAAGCACGATCCCAAGGAATACTTAATACATTATTTTTCTTTAGATTTACTACCTATTACTGGCTATCGGTACACACAGTAGGTATAGTGTCCGGCTGGGATCGTGTTTTTAGAGTTATTTGATCGTTTTTGTTTTAGTATGACCACGTTTTTTCGAGTGAATATGATCACAAATGTAAACAAACAGAATTCTTTTTTTGTAAGACGTGAAATAGATGCTTAAACTTAACATGCAAGATCATACAAGGTAAGTTAGTATTGGTGATAAAAGGAAATCATCACCCTTACATTATTTTGTGTTATAAAAGTTTAATTTAGCTTTACAATTCTTTTTTTTCCAAAATATAGAATAAAGCTATTAATATAAGTACCAATGCAGATGTCAAAGGAAATGTAAATTTGGAATCTATATATCCTAAGATATAAAGACACTTTATAAAAATTCTTGTTATTGCATTGAGAAGGACATTTTTAGAATAAATTCATTTTTATATGTCAGTGTTTTTTCGAGAGCAGTCCTGGCTTTTTGAGTGCGGTCCAAGTTTTGATCGAGTGATTAATAAAAAATTTCAATGATTTAAAATGTTATATGTCAATGCGATAACGTTTAAAAAACAATTAAAAGGTTCAACTAAAGTACTTTTTAAAGCACGAAACCAATGCATTTAACCAGTTTGATAATACTATAGTACGTAACACGTACATTCGTAAAAAGCATAGTATACTTGTATATATTATTGTTTGCCACATCTTATAAATTGCATGGACACCGGCATTGGTGTATTTGGATAGATCAAACATGTCCACGCCCATGTAAATATGTTGGAACATACGTATATCGATGTCGATTCAACCAAACATTTATAAATTGTAACTTGGATGGAGAGTTGTCTCATTGGCACTCATACCACATCTTCCTATATCTATGGATATCATACAGTAAATATTCGTGTTGTAAACATTATTAATGTGAGCACAGACATATATATAAAGAAAAGGAAATGTGGTATGAATGCCAATGAGCCAACTATCCACACGAGTTCAAATGACGAAGATAAAAGTAGATATAGGTCACTGTACGGCCTTCAACAATGAGAAAACCATATACCTTATAGTCAGCTCTAATAGACCCCAACATGAAAAAAATGAAACAATTAAAACGAGAAAACTAACGACCTAAGTAATGCAATACCAAGTGAAAAAAAAACAAATATGAAGGACATGAACCAACAACCACTGAATTACAGGCTCTTGACTTGAGACAGGCACATACAGAATGTGGCGAGGTTAAACATGTCTGTGAGCGCTCAAACCTCCCCTGAACTTTGAACAGTGGTGTTACATCACAAAATAAGAAAAAACTGAAAATCAGTTACAAATGACTTTACTCATCCTCAATAGGCCTCTCTAAGTAGATTATTTGTGGTATATTGTATTTTACTGAATTTATAACGTCTGTTCTTTTGTTTTCTTAACCCTATATTTAAAACTCAAGGTTTCTCCACTGTAATATATATCAATCATAAACTATTATTTACTGTAATAAATATTGTAGTATGAAATGATATCGAATAAATTGCTTCGCCGAGCGAAGCTGGATACGACCGCAGAGGTCCAACCCTGAACAGTTGGGGCAAAAATGAACACAATATTCGTGCTTGATACAGGTCTGAATTTGGATTGAAATTAAGTGTTTGACACATAATAGGTTTCTGACACAGAATAACTTAGAATTGGTTATATGATTTGAATTTATGTTAAATTTTTTGCTTTTATGCAATACACTATGCTGTTGCGAATCCCCCCTCCCCCCCAAAAAAAAATTAACCTTTCCCCCTTTTTTTTGGCAAAACATTTTTTTTTTCACCCCCACCCTTTTAAAAAAAAATAATATTTGAAGAAATTTTCTTTTTAATTTCTGAAATCTGTAATGAGAAAAAAAAAATGTCCCCCCACAATTTCTTATTAACCCCCCCCACCCCCAATTTTGTTTCATCTCCCCCCTCCCCTTTTTCCCAAAATATTTCCCTCAAGATATGGTCATTATCTCAATTCAAATTCCCTATGGAGTTTTCAACCATACTTACCCATTTAAATACATCATAAAAGTCTTAAAATAGAAAATGACATATATAATCATGTCTAAAAATAATATATCAATTATACAAAATTTCTTTATACATAATTTTAAAGCAGTGTAAGGGAGGTAATCCAAATTTAACATTGTACTTAAAAGTGATTGTCCATTAACAAGGAAACCCTTGTTTTTTCCCCTTTTTTGCCCCTAATTCCTAAACAGTTTGAGCCATTACCCCCCAAAGCCAATTCTAACCATCCCTTTGTGATATGGAAACTTCTTGTACAATTTCAGAGAGATCCATACACCGTTCCGTAAGTTATTGTCTGAAAACTAGAAAAATGCTTATGTGGGCCCCTTTTTTGGCCCCATATTCCTAAACTGTTAGGACCATAACTCCCAAAATCAATCCCAACCTTCCTTCTGTGGTTATAAACCTTGTGTTCAAATTTCATAGATTTCTATTAACTAATACTAAAGTTATTGTCTTGAAACCAAGTGTCTTCGGACGACGACGACGACGACGACGACGACGACAACGTGATACCAATATACGACCGCAAAATTTTTTTGCGGTCGTGTATAAAGATTATGAGTCCCCTGTTGTCGGTTTTAAAGGCAGTTTTACAAAGAATCCAGTAATTTCTAATATATCTTAATACTGCAAGGTTATGTTAAAATGATTTCTGAACAGAAAATTATCATTAAATTGAAAAGGGTTACATTTGATCAACATAGTAATATGCTTTGTTATAAATATCGCTAAACTACAGTTACAAACAAGAAAAAGTTAGTTTTTAAGCCCAAGAATGCCTTAATTCTTTCTTATTCATTTTCTTTGAAAAAACCCTGACAATTTGTTTAAAACCCCTACGTTTTAAATGTTTGTCTCGAAAAAAACACGGACAATGTAAAACATTGAATGGACAATGAATTGTTAGTGAATTAGAAGGAAATAGTGCGTCGTTTCTGCTCAAAACATATTTAGTATTCAGAATAAGATGAACAGTCATGAATAAAACTATTATATCCGCGAAATAACAGTAAATTGATCTCATCGCATTTAATATCACTCGAAAAAACCTGATCTGCACTCGAAAAAAGTGTACCTATTCACTCGGAAAAACACGATCTCAGCCGGACACTATACCTACCGTGGTACGGCAGATACAAATTGATCTGTGTTACTAAAACAATGATGTTGTTATTTTTTATACCCGAAAATGAAAAAAAAAAGAACATTTCCCGAACTCATCCCATAAGTTCCTCCGCCAATTTTTGTTGATATATTTAAGGCAAATTTGAACGTAGATAGTTTGTTAAGGTCAATGAACAGTAAATGGGCTATATCATAGATTTTGGTCAAATTTTTTATACAACTATGGTGGTTCGTTGAACTATAACTGAATGTCGAAAATATAATGCATTTATCTCTTTTATTGTCTGAAATGTTACTGATTGAATTCTTTCAAAATAGGTGAACATTTGTGACATATCCCAATTACTGTAACTTGACCTTAATGTCATCATTTGATCACATAACTCTTCAAGTATTTATACTGCATTGGCTTTACATTTTTGGTTTTCATCATTTCTGACGAAATTTCTTTCAGAAAAATGCTTCGGACGCATCAAGTTCTATTTCTATTGCCAAGGACTTGGTCTATAACGCTGTTTGTGGACTGTTATTGCCCGATGGTATCATTCGTCTGAAAATGACATAATTCAATACTAAGTTAATACATTTCTGACTGAAATTTTCCGTTGATAAATATAGATTCTACAACTGCATAGAATGTGATACGATATTTCTCCACTTTCGACAGTTAAATCTTCAAATTTAATACGCGAGGCTCGCCGAGCGTTTTAAATATTTAGAATTTAGCTGTCGAGAGTAGGAAATATCGTATTGCCCGAGATTTGACCCTTTTTTTGGTTAATGTTTTGGTATCAATGTCGCCTAATAAAAGGTTGTTCATTTAACCGAATATGAAATAAGGAATGTGGTATGATTGTCAATGAGACAACTATTCAAAAGAGTCCAAATATCGTTAATTCAAGCAACTATAAGTCACCGTCCGACAACTACTGAATGGAAATTTGTAGTATTGTGACTTGGGACGTGCATCACGGAATGTGTTTTTATCAGTTATTATTATCAGTTTTTTATTTTATTTTGAATAAAAATAAGAGGTTGAAACGTTCTTAAAATTGTCTGAAAATCATCAAATCTCAAAAGCTTATACAAAAAAATGATATGTTGTTGCTACATTAATTTCCGTATTACTAGTATTGATATAAATATTCATAAGGGCACCGACTGTGTTTTTGATGTATTCACCATATCAGTAACAGTGTTGCTAGAAAAACGTCGAAAAACGACAGTGCAGCTAAAATTATTTTACATCTTTTAAACGGAAATTTATCTGGCAAAACATCAAAATTGTCAATTTTTAAGTTTAGAGGGAATTTTTTTAAAAATAATATTGACAAAGTTTTGGATAGATCTTATATACATTCTATACAAATATTGACGTATTTTAAGGATTTTCATTCAACAATCTTACAAAAAAGTAAGTATAACAGTTTAATGAATCAATTTTATGATTTTCAGTTAGAGTTCAACATGTAAAAGTCGTATGCAAATTTAAAAAAAAATCTGTGACATAGCCCATTTACTTGACCTTTAAGTAGAACCATCATTAGAAGTATTTGCATTATTGGCACGATACAAAATACAAAAGAAAATAATAGCAGAAAGAAAGCATACTTTATTCTTCCGTAAAATTACAATAAAGACTATTACGCTCCTTAAATTATGCTAATATAGCATAATATAATTTTTATCTAAGAAAAATGAGAGTGTATTTACAATTGTATAAACGGATTATGGCCATTAAATAGTTTCTAAAGTGCGGAAAGACTGACTGAAAATTATCCAATTTCAACACTTTATCATATCAACAAACAAAGTATATTTTCCACACAGTCAAAAGAGAAATAATATCGAAAGTTTTATATCTTTATGAACAGTCTATAATTTCCAAGTTTTCAGAATTCCTTGAATCACATTGTTAGTCTTATCTTAAAAATAAAATTTTCTGCCTGCCATGTTTTCTTTTTTCTTCTTTGTTGAAGCATAAATCTAGAATTTTTCATTTGAATTGTTTCACATTTTGTCATGCCTGGGGCCTTTTATGATTTACTTTACGGTATGGGTTTTGCTCTTTGTTGGAGGTCGTACGGTGAACTAAAGTTACGTACATTGGTGGATAGTTGTCTAATTGGAAATCTAACCACATATCATTATTTGTAATATAGACATAAATAACTCTTTTTTTATAACAATTTCCAACTTATTTATAAAAATACATAAATCATAATGTATATGAATGACACAATGTATTTTTTTTGTATGATAGATAATTTTAAAAAAATGATAATTTTTAAAAGAATTTTGAAAGTAACTATAAACTTTTCTCTTTGAGATAGCCTGATACAGAAAAGTAAAAATATGTGATGATTGTACAAGAAAGTTTGAACTTAAAAATAAATTAATGACTTGACGTCTTCATAAACGACACGCACATAACAGGTGCTTTAGTAGGCCATGATTATTTACTATCAATTTCAATTTCATATTAATAAATATGTCCATTTGATTCACTCGAGGGATATTGAAATAATTCCTTATGCAACTGTTTCTTACACTTTCTTGGATGAAATTATCGGGCGTAAGAGAGAAACGGGATAAAGTAAGGACTATCTTACTAATAATGACGCCGCTAAGATTGTTGATGGCATTGAATTAGTTTTGAAAAAAAATCGAACAAGTAATTCTAAAACGTGACAACTATATAGTCAACACATTAAGCCTTATTTACTTCTGTCGCTTCTAAAGGAGAGATGTTATTTTGATTTACCACTTAGTACCAACAGTAAAGAGTGCGTACTGCTTCATTCCTATGTCTACTACCAAATATAATTCTAAAAGGGGTTCATATTTGGACTAGAATATTACATATGTTTGATAAAGCTGTTGTATCCATTCTTCTATACGGGGCTGAAATTTGGGGATACGAAAATTTTGATATACTTGAGCGAGTGCATTTGAAATTCTGTAAGCACATTTTAAAACTTAAAAACTCGACTCCAAGTTTTATGATTTATGGAGAACTTGGGAGATACCCTATTTCTTTATATGCTAAACTACGAATGATCAACTTTTGGTGTCGCCTTCTTGATAATACAAATGAAGAAAAATTATCCTGTATACTTTATAAACTGTTATACATTAATTGTAACAATTATGGTATTGGGAATAAATGGATGTTATTTATTAAGAAAATATTTGATGAATGTGGCATGTCAAATGTATGGCATTGCCAAGATTATTTTAACAAAAAATGGATAAAATTAAGTATTGAGCAAAAGCTAAAAGACCAATTTCGACAAAACTGGTTTGCAGATTTACACCAATCCTCGAAAAGTGTATGTTATAGAATTTACAAGACCGAATTTAAATTTGAAAAGTATTTATCGATTTTGCCTTTTAATTTTTTATATACTTTGTGTAAATTTAGATGCGGAAATCATCGTTTGCCAGTGGAGACGGGAAGGTGGCAAACTATTCCGAGATCGGAAAGGTCTTGTCACCTCTGCAGCTCTACAGATATTGGCGATGAATTTCACTACATAATGTCATGCAATATTTTCAACATAGAAAGAGAAAAATATTTACCACATTATTGTAACAAAAATGCTAACATTATTAAATTTAATCATATATTCTCATCTGAAAATGTTGTTGAACTAGAAAAATTGTGTAGATTTATACGATACATATCATTGAAAGTCTGTCCTCCTGGTTAGAGGAACTGTAATATTATTATATTGTTATTTATTTTCACACATGCGAAACACAATATGTATTATATATGAACTGTTATTTTCTCTGTAGCTATGTACTAGTTTATGAGAATAAAATCATTCATTCATTCATTCACATCCTGATACAGTACCAATTAGGTAGATCAGTTGTGTTTCATATTAACATAGGCGATCATATGCATTCAGGTATCCAGGTAAATATTGCTTGGAACTCAATTTGCTATTCGTGAGAACATTTTACATTACAGATGACGAATGGCATGTAACGGTAAAAACTCAAAACTATGACCGGTAAAAACTCAAAACTATGACCAACAAGATATTTTTAGGGAATGATTCTACCCTCATCCTTGAATAGATAACAGAAGTTCATTATGATGAACTGTCTTTTAGGATAAGACTGTGGCTCATATTTGAAAATTGCCAAAAATAACCTCATTAGATAGGAGTCAAGGCTTATCCCAAACGATATTTTGCTACAATATTGGTTGTAATCATACCTTCTCCTCTTTTACAAAAATAAATAATGGCTCACTGAAATACTGAAAATGGCATTTTGCCAAAAAGGCAATCCCTATCATTACAAATAATAACTTTATTCGCAAACGGGTTCTATTCGCTTAAGTGCATCTACTATGAATGAAATAAATACTTTTTGTTCTAATCCAATATATAAAGTCGATGCGGTAACAAAAGTGTAATCAGCTTGAATAAAAAATATTTCCGCAAAATAAAACATTGTTTGTTTGAAACATACATAAACTACTTGCAATATTCATATTTATTTAAAGCAATTGGCTTAAAATTATATTAAATACTTTTGAACAGGAGAATGCGTATACTCAAAGCTTTTGATACGTCTTAAAAGACGCATATTCACTTTATCCCAGAAATGTATTATAAATGAATCTGGTGCTACACTAATATCAAATCTGTTTACTTATTAATCATTATCATTGTTGTGCTTTAAAAAACTGTTACGAGTATTTTAAAAAGCGAAATGATGAAACTTAAATCAATACTGTTTCATTTGCTTCAACTGCAAGTATTAGGTCATTATATCCTTGAAAGGTCTAAATTTATTACTTATTGCTGAAATTTATGAAAATGAAAAGGTGCGACAGTCATATCGAAATGCACATCACTTCAATTGACACATCGAAAATTATAAAATAAAGTGTAAAGTATCCAAATGCCTTACTTAGGTATAAAATGCTTGTGGTTGTCAGTTTTCAGGAGGAAATCGCTTATTTTGACTTTTCGACGTGATTTTCATGTTTTATCATTATGTTTTAAACCAAAACGTACACTGATTTGAAAGTGAGGTTTAAGATACCAAGGGGGAAAAATCCTCGAGTCAAAGAAGAGCAGACTATACCCTGACAAAAAAGAAAAAAACGAAAAGACAAACAAAAGTAAAAAAAAAATAACTACACAGTACTATTGCACGAAATACCAGAACATTTGTAAACATTGGAGTCAGACAGTGTAAATAAATAACCAACATCCTTCAAAAATTCTAACAAGGGCGATAGTGGATCTAATTTTCCGCCATAGATATTTCTAAAAATCAAGTTATAATCATTCAGAATTCAGATAGAAAACAAAAATAATTCAACAATATCAACTTAAAGAGTCTCTTATATAGATGAATGGTCAGCGGAAATTGTTATTAAAGGAAAAGTATAACTGAAAGCATATTTATCAAAACGAAGGAATAATGCCGAAAATACAAGTCAGATAAAAATATAACAAATTAATAAGGTGGGTTAAGTATTATTGTTGTCAATTTGCGCCATTAAATTATTGGAATGCAAGCACACGCAAGAAATTATAAGAAGGATAATTTCCTACATAGTTTTGATTGTAAGTGTAATTTAAAGCATTAAAAAGCCTTATAAAAACATCATCATTTTCATTTTCTTTTTATCTGAATAAACTCTTTATGTATTAAATATGTTCAGCTTCATAAAACCTTTGCTCTCACCATTTCTGGTTAAGGTTGATCCAGAATACCGCAGCAATTGCAATGCTCTTATACATAATTAATTTTCTTGTTATAGTTTTAGGGCAAATCGTTATTTTTAAACCTTATTTCTTGACTATAGTATAGTTGTTAACCAAAAAAAATATCTGCAATCTGATCTTGGAAGTAATAATATGATACTTCCCGAAATTCGAATTCAGACATATGAGTTTCGAATTCCAAACCTCATATACAGTATTTAATCCCGAATTTCGAATTGTGTTTGCTTCTTTTGAAGTTTCTTAGAAAGATATGTGGTAAACGTGGAGTTCAACATAATAAAATTACCAATAATAATATTCACAAGTCACCTTTCATGGTCTATGAGACGACAAAAGCTTAAACAGGCTCTTAACTAATTAGTTGTATACAATCATTAATGATTGAAGTATTACTTTGGTAGGGGGAGGGGTCACTTTTACAACTATTTGTTTGAATGAACCATAAGTTATTTATATACATGTATTCAACTAGATTCACTTCTTTCCATTCTAAAATATTGGGTTTCAACACCCGTACAACGTTTAGCTTCCGTCAACAAGGAGCACGTCGAATAACACTGATTTGAATCATCAGATTCAATGCATTTTCCCAACCTATTGCATGTAGATATGAGTAAAAAACGGTAATCCAAAGATCAAGCTGTGTCGTCTCAGTTTAGTCGTTTCGCCGAGACATAAACGTGTGTTCTGGTGCAGTTTAAGACCAACAATAATGTATCAATCAATTTATTGACCAATCTACCAGATTTCCCATTTTATATATCAATTAGTGCTATCATGTTGTGGTCATATCATTTTCGCCGGAAAGTCGAATTATTTCTGTAGTTGTATTTTTCTATTTCTAATTTTAAGGGAGTCGCTGAAAAAGTGTGAAAATGTTAGAAAAAAAGTTAGTGACCACCCAGTAATCAATTTTTAAATGTCTGCATAAAGCTACAATGACTAATGCTGACACCCATTCCTTCAAAGGTTACACTTTATAATTTAAAAAAAAACTATATTTTTTTTTCAATTGTATTTTACATTCAAAGTTTTATGTGTATTATGAAAATTAAGCAACCAATAAGCATATTCTAACGATTTTTGTTCTTCAGTCGTTTGATGCCAGTTTAATTTCTGGTGTTACATTAAGTAATAACTCGAAAAAATACTTTACTACGTAGATCTCGTACAACAGGTCATTCAATCTATATTTTGCATACGATATTTTGGAGAGTGACTTCATATTTTACAATCATATATTTAAGAATGGTGTGCTCTATCTGAGACACAAGCTCAAACAAAGAGCTTGCTATTCAGTATGGGTTCTGCTCATTATTGAAGGCACGATGACCTAGATTTGCTAATCTTCTACGTCATTTGGTCTCTGGTGAAGAGTTGACGCATTGGCAATCATACTACAACATCTTCTAACTTTTGAGTGAAACCATTCAAGTATTCTAAAAGTATACGAAAAAAGATAAAAAGAACACACAAATACAAACGCACGTGAAATAAATTATATATTCAAAAATTATTTTGAAGGATTTTATTAACTAAGGATCAAGAAAATGAGAAAATTGATTAAAGAGGGAGTGATGAAACCGTTTTGTACATAAATAGGTTGCCCATGTTTACATTTGTTTCATTAATCTTCCAGGCATAATCCTATCAATTTCCTATTTAGTAACAGCTGAATTTTTTGTAATATTGCGGATTATTAACATTCAATTACAGTTTCCGAAACCTTCCACTCTAAATTCCGTTCATCGGTGGAGAATTTGTATCATCATCACATTCTTTAGTAGCGATATGTGGATTTTGGTAGGACTGTGGTTATCCAACGTGATTTCATATGGATATGGATATGAATATGGATATGGAACGAACCAGCCGACCTCATGGTTGCCCCCGACTGCTGACTGTTTACAAAGATGCGAGTTTACCCATCCACAAATTGTCTACTGCAGATCTCCAGTTGGTATGTTACATTTATCGCTTATAATTTGTCACCCATTGATATTGTTTTAATTATTATTTTTTCACATCTATATATTCTGTCGATAATTTTTTATTTGAATTTGAAAGGATTGCCATATTCGACAATTTATCTTCTGTCCTCGCTCACTACCTCATAAGTGCAGCTGGCTGTTTGTTGTGACCAAAATTAAAAATTAGACAACAACAAAAAAGACTGTACAAAGAAAACAAAAGATTAAGCAGTATATCCTCTCTCTTCCTCTTTTTGAAGCATCTGGATTCGTCGGTAAGATTTTTTTCTTTTCTTTCAAATAATGGCAAAACATCATAACATTAATAACAGAGTTGAAGTATAATTGTTGTTTTTCCCCTCTCAGTTCGTTTCAAGTCCGTTACCTTGGAAAACTCGAAACGTCAATTGATTGCATCTTGTAAAAATTAATTACCCAATGACGCCAGTTCTTTTATCAACCACCATTATTGATATCCTGAATTATTGACTTTTAGAGAAATTATCTAATGATATCTGATATCGATTTATGAGTTTCGAACAGCGGTATACTACTGTTGCCTTTATCTAATGATGTCTTGAAATTATGTTTGTAACTACAATGCAAACAGATACATTCAATATATATTTATTTTTAAATGACTAAGAATTTCTAAACTATAAGGCAGCAATAATTTTCTAATGACCATGAAGCAGATGTAATCAAATCATAAATATGATATACAGGACTCCGTACATTTTCTTTAATTTCAACGATATTGCCCTGCTGTGCATAGAATTGTCTCGTCAATATTCAGAGACGTTATTCTGTAACGTTTGGGAAATGACGTACCCGTAATTACTGTAGTGTACAGTTATAGCGTGAGGGTCTTACTAATCACCGTTAAACATCCATACCCTCAGATCAGATTAAAAAAAATCAACATAGTAAATCATTTTATTGCAGGAAAACGATACGTATTGAAAAATGTCAATCGAATAATTGACTAACATAACGTTTGAAATGATGCACTACTTTTATTTATTTATCTATTGAACTAAATACATATATTTATAAACTAGTAATGTGTAAAATAGGTAAAAGAGTGGCGTGTTAATGATACTTTGTTAGACATACTAAACATGCGTATCAATGAATTTCTTAGCAAGAGGTTCAATGGAGTATGTTTAGCATCAAATTTTAATAAAGAGCATCGAACACATCAAAATGAACACACACTTACAGTACTAGAAAAATATTTGTCATACCAATCCAATACAAAGTCTAACTAAATTATATGGAGATTTTTACCAAATCATGTTACTAAAAAAGATATTAAAAATGAAAAGAACATGTAATATGCACTCTCTTGAGCCTCTTAAAAACATCTAATCCATTTTGAAACCCCTGAAACTAACTATACTAGCGTTTATAGATATATGCATTAGATGTAGTTAATCATTATAAAATAGATGATAGAGAACAAAAATCCCATTTATTATGATGACCAAGGATTGTTAGGACTGATAGCAAAGTAGAAAAGTGTCATTTTCATGAAATTGTAAGTAAGACTCATAAAATTCTAAGGCCAAAATCCCCTGATCCTGGGAATGTATGCTGACAATATATTATGTTCCAGCCTGATCATAATAGATCAAAAGTATACCAACCATAAAATAAAATGCATACAATATATGACTGCTCTTTACAATATCATATAGCAACTATCAGGACAATATTACCAAGAATGTCAACAATTTTAGCAGTCGAATGTTATTTCCGTGATTTTTTTGCCAAATCCAAAAGCTCCTATTGGTCAAATAAGATGAACTTGAACAATACCACATATGCAATTTGTGTATCCTCTCATCATGCAATTATAAACAAAACGAGCACAAAATCTACAGATAGGACGAACAACCGTAGTAAAACTGCTATTTTCATGAAAGGTTTTAAATCCACCGGCTGAAATAGCTTAAGTAGGTTAGTTAAAACAAAATTACAATATTTACGAGTTAAAAATAAGTATTTGAGAAAACTGAAAAGAAAACTTTAATTTCTTGACCGATTATCGCACTAGCACCATACGAATTAATGTAAACACATTTAATTTCAAGTTAGTATGTAGTTTCCGAAGAAAAACACACACACAACAATTGACGCAAGATTGGGGACAAGTGAATAAAATATGAAAATGAATAAATCAGTTTATCATATACTTATAGAAAATAATGGTATAATTGTACCCCATGTTAAAACTTATTTGTACATATATTTATTCATTAAATTTGAAGAATTACCTTAGCCGTGTGATATGACTTTTGTTATCAACTGCTTGGTACGTTTTTTTTTAGTAAAACATAACAAAGTTGGAGAAAAAGAAAATATTAATAATCAGAAAAATATATTATTAAAAAATACAAAACAAATATTACAATAAATGCATTGTTTCAAAGTTTTAAAAATAGTTTTGTCTGTATGTCTTCTGCTGAAGTATATGATAAAAAGAACATAACATATCGTTTTTCATATCAGACCCCTTATCAGCCCATGGTCAAAATCATCCCTCGAGCCTGTCGGCTCTCGGGCTGATAACATGACCTAGGGCTGATAAGGGGTCTGATATGAAAAAGGCCATGTTATAATCTATATATATGCATTATTGTTTTCTTTTACAACGTTTTGTGAAATATGGTGTATAACACGTTAAATTGTTTGGAATAGAAGACCAAATTCTGACCAATGATTTCAAATACTCCATTTTAAACTTCTTTCTGATGTTGACCGAATTGACATGGAAAGTCATACATATTGGTTCGATAAAAATATCGGTCTACCTATGGAAATGCAAAACGTTTAAATAATAATCCCAATTATGCCATGCTTATGACTTTAATATCCAAATATGAATTACAACACATTTTATATCTGTTTGGTATATGTAGTTGCCATAGATAAATTTTGAATACTACGGTGTTTTAATTTTTTTAATCATTCCTTCTTACAATATTTACAGTTGTTTAATATATATTTTTTTTCAGTTGCCAAAATCAGAATAACGAAATACGAAAAGTATGGTTATGACGACGCATCTTATAAGATAGATGTTAAAGACATACTTAAGGTAAACAAGAAATATTGGATTCATATCGCACATAATTATAGTAGGATGAAAAGTGTCTTTCTTTAACAAATGTACACACAAGTGACCCTCCATTTCAGAATTTTAAATTACGAACTCTTAAAAAATTAACAAAAAACAAACAAATAAACAAATACAGCATGTATATGTACAACAATAGTACCTTGTAGAGTAAAGATATACTGCATATAAATCTCACACTGATTGATTGAATGATTGGTGTTAAATGCCACTTTCAGCACTATTGTGCTATTTTGTAGTTTTTATTGGTGGAGGAAGCCAGAGTGCCTAGAGAGAACCACCGACTTTCGGTAGGAATACTGACAATCCTAGTCAATAAAGATTGGAGTCGAGCGCACCTGCAACGTGCGGGATTCGAACTCACAACCTCAGTGTTCAGTGGGAAATCTAGTGAAAAAGAACAAAAGAAAATTACCTCTTCTTATGATAGAGTCGAGAAAATCAATAATGAAACAATGCCAGTGACGACACTGATCAAAAGTTATTTCTAAATAACAATTCTACATTTTAAAGAAATTATTTGTTTAACTGTGTTATTGGAAATATACATGCAAATACACGATGTTTTATGTTCAGTATTTATCGAGATAATTGCAATAGAAGCTTGTGAAACTGAAATCTAAAAAATGCCAATCTTTGCTGCATATTGATAAAAAAAATTGGAAAAAATGTACATACCAAATCTAAAGATCTTTTGGGTCACCAATTTTGGAGTGTTCCACAAAGTCCGTAGAATGTAACAATTTCCCAAAATATACTTATTTTTCACATTCTAAGTTTTCGAGTACACCGGTCTGCTCTTGTCACATGAACATTCAATATAGGAATATTGTCTTTTCATGAATATAACAATATAAAAGTCTGTCTGTGCAGGTTAAAAAATTAAAGATAAATATTCTTTTAAAGTAGGCATCTTATTATTATTTTTTATACAATTTTAAGAAAAGGTCGTCTCGATTTTTGTACATGTATTTGCGGTCTTCTCGATCTATTGAATAGATCGCGATTGCCAAATAAACGGATCACCGATGTAATAAATGGGTCTTAACTATAAATTTAAAACTAAACAGAAAACAATAAACTTGCGCAAAAGATGGTATACCGCAAACAAATGGTGCAAAGGTTTTTGTACACCATATCCGGATTTCGACAATTAATGTCTCTTCGGTGATGTTAGGAATCAAAACGGTATTTGGAAAGCCATACAATTTACCTCAATTTAGGATAGACTCTTTAATTTTGAGGAGTCAAAATAGGATGAACGGATCGTATAAACCCAAAGACAAATATAAAACAAGCCCAAACGAAAAAATATAAACAAGTCTAAATTGAAAACAACGTTCAAACCTATGATTGCGTTGGATAAAAACCGCAATTTTTATACGTGTGCATGTAAAACAAATGTCTTGTTAGAGGGGTCTAAATACAGCACAAACAACATTTTCTTAAATTGAGGTAAATTGTATGGCTTTCCAAATACCGTTTCGATTCCTAACATCACTGAAGAGACATTAATTGTCGAAATCCTGATATGGTGTACAAAAACCTTTGCACCTTTTGTTTGCGGTATACCATCTTTTCCGCAAGTTTATTGTTTTCTGTTTAGTATTAAATTTATAATTAAGACCCATTAATTACATCGGTGATCCGTTTATTTGGCAATCGCCAATGGCAGTCAGCAGGGTTAAAGAACATTTGTTGTTCGACCTGTTAGTCAAATGCGTTTTGTTAAAATATACTTTTTCACTTTTTTGGTCTTTTGGATATATATAAAATGACTGAAAAATAGCCAACGATAAATCTTACGGGGCGATGGATCATATGAATATGATACTGTACACTACAAAATATAATATATAACCAGTCTAAAAGGGTACAACATCACCAAAAATGACAATAAACGAACAAATGTAACTATAAATATTTCGGATAACAGATATCCTTCATCAGTATGAGCAAGATGTAAAATGAATCAGATCAATCTATTCTGATTATTAAACTATAGCAATCTTGAATTCTATACAATAAAAAAAGTGAAACAGTTTCACCCGAACATCATATGTAGAGACGCTAATAAATTTTTTAAATTTCCAAAAAACGACCCAAAGACATGCCTAAAATGAAAATAGTAATTAGAGATATGAACTGGCACAACTCTAAAATTCCAAAATGACGTCAGTTAAGATGTTACAACAACTGCGTGTAAATACATTCCCAAAAAACAGCACTGGTCTATATAAGCTGGTAAAATATGTCAAACAGAGGCGCAGCAAAATAGTTCCGTTTGTTTTAACATACAATCCCGCCTTTACTAACCTTTCACGTTTGATCCGTGCCAATTGGCAAACTATTGCCAAGCACCCAAAATTGTCCAAGATCTTTCCCAATCCTCCTGTCTTAGCTTTAGCTTTTCTGAGACCAGCAAGTCTGAAAGACTTATTTGTGAGAGCTGACGTCTCCTCTAATAAAAGCTGTTCAACTGCAGGATGGTGCAAGTCGTGTGGTAACAGACGATGTCTGACTTGCCAACACATACTGAATACTCAAACATTTTCTTGCCACTCCATTGGGTCTGTGTACACTATATTTTGTAATGTAACTTGCAAAACACAGAATGTTGTATACCTTCTTCAGTGTCGATGTGGCATGCAGTATATTGGCGAGACAGAACAGCCATTCAACAAACGCATGAATGGTCATCGAAGTGACTACACCTGCAAGCCCGACCTTCCCGTAAGTCGTCATTTGAGATCACCTTGGCACGCCCAAGCTGATCTCAAAAACCTTACAATCACAATCATAGACCACAACGAGGGTTGGTCAAGGGCCGAAAGACTTGCTCGGGAAAGGTTTTGGATAAGAAAGCTAAGGACAGTTTCCCCAGAGGGCATAAATGAAAAAAACATAGAATGAGTCACTCATTTTCCCTACCATCACTCATTTTCCTGACATCATTTGTTTCCAGTTACTCCGGCTTCCTTACTTAACTCTTACAGTTTTAAGGATTCTTTTGGAATTTTTTGAATTTTACTAGTTTAAATACCAGGGTTCTTTTCATTTGGTAGGGATGTACAAGTACGCATCCACGTCCAATTATTTAACCTTAGCCCAAATTTACTATTATTTTTTCTTTTCATTATAAAACTGCTATTTATTTGGGATGATAAATACGCAGCCTCTGTTTGACATATTTTACCAGCTTATATCGACCAGTGCTGTTTTTTGGGAATGTATTTACACGCAGTTGTTGTAACATCTTGACTGACGTCATTTTGGAATTTTAGAGTTGTGCCAGTTCATATCTCTAATTACTATTTTTATTTTAGGCATGTCTTTGAGTCGTTTTAGGAAATTTTAAAAATTTATTAGCGTCTCTACATATGATGTTCGGGTAAAACTGTTTCACTTTTTTTATTGTATAGAATTCAAGATTGCTATAGTCTAATAATCAGAATAGATTGATCTGACTCATTTTACATCGTGCTCATACTGATGAAGGATATCTGTTATCCGAAATATTTATAGTTACATTTGTTCGTTTATTGTCATTTTTTGGTGATGTTGTACCCTTTGAGACTGGTTATATATTATATTTTGTAGTGTACAGTATCATATTTATATGATCCATCGTCCCGTAAGATTTATCGTTGGCTATTATTCAGTCATTTTATATTTATATACGGATAATTAGCATGTCCCAGAGAGGTATACAGCCAGTAAAAAAAGTTAATTGAAGTTGGTAATCCAGGAATTTATTCACATAGCAACATTTAAACCAATTTTACACCAAGCTCATTTAGTCTGCTGTACTCGTCGTTTTTTTTATTTAAGGAGGGAAATGATAACAATACATGGAAGTTTTGTTTTTATTTCAACTTATTTTTTTTTATTATTTACCAGAATGTTTTCCCGTGAGTTTATAATTGATAGCGTCCTTGCTCAGTAAGGATTCTACTTCGTCAAAATTATCTCCCCATTACGTCAGCTAATTTTTACAATCGTAAAAATGGAAGCCATTGTAGGGATGACGAGCTTTCAATTTAGCTCTTGAAAACCGATATATTTATCCACCTAGCACCATTACAATCCTTATATGCCAGTTGTATTTTAAAAGACAAATGTATCTACTAGCTATTGAGCATCATTTAATGTACTTTTCTGCACAATTAGTCAACTTAAAACTATTGTTTGATCGGTTGTCAGGGGGAATTTTCGAAAGTTCAAAAACTTTAAAAAAAAATTCTAATATTAATATTTCGTGGAAGGGCAGACTAAACATTTTCAAAGGTTGAAGACTAATAACCCTAAATAACACACACAAAAAATTTAGTTTTTTTGAAGTTATGCATTTTTAAGATCCAGTTGTAAAGTCTGTCGTCAAGTACTTTTAGTAAAAATTTGTTATTCGAACACACCTACTCTGTTGTTATGACTCATTAGAAAGGTATTTCACTCGACCCATATATTTCATTTTTTAGAACTGTGAATTTTAAATGTTATTAAATCATCCTGTAGCCTAAACATATAGAAAATAATAGAATCTGAAGCGAGATGATGTATCAAATATTTTTGCTCTATACGTTTCCAAGACAGAAAAGACAACTCAAACACGCCCGAACACAAAAAGATGAACTCGACTTTCTCTATTCGGTGAAATTATTGCCCATTTTTAGGATTTTTTCCACAAATACTATCGCCGGGGATAGAGATGCAACTTAATGTTTTGAAAAGATCAATCCACTATCTTTCTGTGGATTTTTATTCGGCCGAATTTATGCTTATGCACAAAAAAGATCCACATGTATTTGCACTTACCACAATCGACTATTTTATGAAAATGTGTCTATAGTTTAAAAGTTTACAAATATCTCGAAGCTCCATACTATAATTCAAGTAAAAACACGTATATAAGATGCACAAAATCCTAAATTATGCACCTTCATTAAACTTTTAAAGCCCATAGAAACAGATATAAACAATTCAAATATACCTATTTGGCCTTTTTTACCTTCTCTAACAAAGAGTTCCATTTCTTTTGTTTAATTTCAACTGGGTATCCGCCTGTGCTAAAATGGGACAAACATTGAAAAGATCTAGTTTTCAGTGTTTACAGGGGAGGTAATATTTTGTCACTAGATTTCCCATTGTGTTGACAGGCTAGTGATGCAGTAGTTCGACTACTTAGACAAATCGGCAACCGAGGCTCCAATCTCATATTGAAAATACCCGTAGAGACCACGCTTTATAATAAAAAAAAAGAAGTAAAGGAAGAACTGAGTTGCTAGATAAACGTATTACAGATATTACATTATTCATATTTTGATTTGTGCTTAGATTTGTCCTAAGGGGCCCTCAAATCAGAAACAAAACACAAGCACTACATACTGGAAAAGTGGAATATGCATGAAGAACAGAATAAGAATGATATAAGCATCGACTCATTTTGACACCACCTTTCGTGTTATACAAACAAGAAAATAAAATACAGGTGCAATAAATCACTGTACAGTATGCTATTTTGGCATTTGCATAGGAGTTAAAGAATAGTTACCGGACATAATTTATCTCACAAACAGCCGAAAGATTGCACAAATGGACCTACTAAATGCTTTGAATACCTTTTTGATATTACTTTCAAATTTAATTCATTCATTTTGAAGAGTTCGTTTAATTTGAAAACGATTTGAAAAGTTGAACATAGTGAATGCATACTGACTGATTAAATCTTAAAATTGATTTGAATTTTCTATCTTTTGAAAAACTAAAATAAAATAGAAAAGAGTAATATGACATAAGGTTTGAACATAAAGACTATGAGAATGCTTCAATTTAATCTTTAATGATAATCGATTGAAACAGGCGGAAACCCAGTTGAAATAGAACAAAAGAATCGAAGCTCTTTGTTAGAGAAGGCGATAAATGCTTACTGTAATGTTTACTGTAGTAACACACATTTTAAAAGTTAATAGAAACAAATAAAATGACAGTTTTTTGCTAAATTACGAAATATTTTATCATAAAAACACAATTTGCATAAGTTTTCAATTTATCTATTACATAATTAAGCAGAACAATTAGATATCAAGTCGACGACATGGGTGTCTATTAAGTTGGATCCAAAAAATGCATAACCTCCGATTTTTCAAAAAAATTTACCACGGACGGAGAACATATCAATCTATTTGTTCCTTAATTTTCGTTTCTGCCCATCCATTATGTGACTCAAGAAAAGAATCCAAAAAATGGGTAACAATTGCATCGAAAAGAGAAAATCGAGTGCACCTTTTTATGTTAGGGCGTGTTTGAGTTGAATATTTTGTCTTGTAAACGTAAAAAGCAAAAGTATTTGATACATCATCTCGCTTCAGATTCTATCATTTTTATATATCAAGGCTACAGGTTGACTTTATAACATCGAAAATTCACAGTACTAAAAAAATGAAATATATAGGTCAAGTGAAATACCTTTCTAAATGAATCATAAAAGCAGAGTAGGTGTGTTCGAATGGCAAATTTTTACTAAAAGTACTTGACGACAGACTTTTAAGTTGGATCTTAAAAATGCATATCTTCGAAAAAACTAAATTTTTTGTGTGTGATATCTAGGGTTTACAGTCTTCAACCACTGAAAATTTTTAGTCTGCCCTTCCACGAAATATTGAATTAAATTTTTTTAAATGTTTATGAATTTTCGAAAATTTCACCTGACAACCGATCAGACAATAGTTTTAAGTTGACTGAATGCAGACAGGTACATTAACTGGTGCTCGTTAGCTAGTAGATACATTTGTCTTTTAAAATACAACTGGCATATAAGGATCGTAATGGTGCTATGCGGATAAATTTATCGGTTTTCAAGAGCTAAATTGGCAGCGCGTCATCCCTACAATGGCTTCCATTTTTACGATTGTAAAAATGAACTGGCGTAATGGGGAGATAATTTTGACGAAGTAGAATCTGTCTGGAAAGTTATGCAAAGACACAAGGATGAAAGACGGACAAATTCATGATTAAAATTACCATATTCATTTAACAGCTTTAAAATGCACTTTACAACATAAAAAGTGAACAATATAGAAAGAATATCCATTAGATTTTTTCGGTAATGATTAAAGTAATGAAAAGGTGTTCTTTCTAAATTAGACTCTGATATCGCACATAATAAAAAAAATAACTGTCGTGCAAGGCAAAAATAATGTTTTCTGTTACTTGAGACATAGATCGAGCTCCTGAATGAACACGAATGAAAAAAAAAGTTTATTATGCAAATATTATATGTTTTCTTTCTTTGATATTTTTGAATTCATAAATTTTAATGAAACAGATGAAGTTCGGATACAATTCATATAGAGTGAATTCAAGTACTGTATGGCAAGTGTCTCATCACTGTCATCGTTTTAATTGAAGAGATGAATTTCATTACTAAGTCAATCTCGATAGATCAATAACACAGAGACACTCAGGACACTGGAAAACCAGTGTTAGGTTCTCAGGTCTTGACAGTGACATTTTCATTGGGAATGGGTAAAGTTTTAACTCTATTTAAGAAACAAAGGAACAGTCTACAGATTGGTAACAGTTTAATAAGAGGAATTTCCAGAGGAAAAAAAAACATCTTAGCTGTATTTTTTTCTTATCTTTGTTGTTGAACATAAAATTGAGAATGGAAATTGTGAATGTGTCAAAGAGACAACAACCCGACCAAAGAGCAGAAAACAGCCGAAGGCCACCAAAGGGTCTTCAACACAGCGAGAAAATCCCGCACCCGTTTCAGCACGCTTGTTTCTAGATTTTCTTACGTTACATACCCGTTTAAAACACACGATCGATCAGTCGATCAATTTATTTTAAACAACATCACAAACTAATGATGATATATGATTCGGTTTCAAGCCGCTTTTGAAAGTAGTTAAAGCTGATTAACGGGTTAACAAGTTTCAAACACTTTTATTACAAAGGATGTTGTATGAATAAAAAGCGATATGGAGTTAACGTTAATGGCGCAGCAACAAAACAACACAAAAACTCATTTTGACATATAGTGGTTTAACATACTGTTAACTTATGTTTTTTCTGGTTTGCATACAAACTAACATCTTAAATTATTGACATTTTGACAGAAAAAAATGGAATGTAACACAACCAAACAGTACACTTTATTTTAAGTATGGTACATGTACATCATACACGGGGGAAAAATAAGGTTTGTATCCTCGCTAAGCATCCATTGTTCTTGGATGTTCATTATTATCTTTGGGTATCATTACTATTAATAACATTATTTTTTCTACATAAAGATAAACAGAACGCAAAAAGTCGTTTGGCTAACAAAATATTTTATTTTTTACAGAGCCCAAGTAATATCAACCTTTATGATGTAAAAGATATGTATACACAGTGTGGAGCTTCAAGGTACCACCCATTTTACGAAAACAAAACATACTTGGTAATGGGTAAGTCCAAAATAATGTAACTTTGCCATTTAATAGTATGTTCAGCATTTTCTCGAAGGAAAAACCTTATTGAAGCTTATCTTATTTTCTATTCTCTAATTTTGATCATCATCATCATCATCATCATCATCATCATCATCATCATCATCATGCCATTGTAACTGTCAAAGGTCAAAGAAACTCCATGTAAACAAAACTCCTTCAGATTTCCAGAAAATTGAAGTTTTTTGATCAAAATAATTATCCATAGGACACCATGCCTGGCTCACACTATCGCATTTCCATATAAAATAAGGAGACGAGGTATGATTGATAATGAGACAACTATATCGTATAGTCCCCGCCATCATAAAATATAAAAATAAAAAAAAAACCCGACGACCTGATCAATGACAAAGCAATAAACGTAAAAACAAATATGACAGACTAAATTTAAATTAAGGAAAAAGTAAAATAACAAAAATACTGAACTCCAAGGAAAATTCAAAAAGGATAGTTCCTTATTAACTGACAAAATCAAAAGCTCAAAAACATCAAACGAATGGAAAACAACTGTCATATTCCTGACTTGGTATAGGCCTTTCCTTATGTAGAAAGATAGTGGATTAAACCTGGTTCCCTTGTAAGTTCACTTTTAAGTATCTCCCTCATGCATAGCTCTGATTACTTGTCCGGGTTTGGCTTTGTATCTCCCTCATGCATGGCTCTGGTTCCTTGTCCAGGTTTGGCGTTGTATCTCCCTCATGGATAGCTCTGGTTCCTTGTCCAGGTTTGGCGTTGTATCTCCCTCATGCATAGCTCTGGTTCCTTGTCAAGGTTTAGCCTTGTATCTCCCTCATGCATAGCTCTGGTTCCTTGTCCAGGTTTGGCGTTGTATCTCCCTCGTGCATAGCTCTGGTTCCTTGTCCAGGTTTGGCGTTGTATCTCCCTCATGCATAGCTCTGGTTCCTTGTCCAGGTTTGGCGTTGTATCTCCCTCATGCAATCTCCCTCATGGATAGCTCTGGTTCCTTGTCCAGGTTTGGCGTTGTATCTCCCTCATGCATAGCTCTGATTCCTTGTCCGGGTTTGGCGTTGTATCTCCCTCATGCATAGCTCTGATTCCTTGTCCGGGTTTGGCTTTGTATCTCCCTCATGCATAGCTCTGGTTCCTTGTCCAGGTTTGGCGTTGTATCTCCCTCATGGATAGCTCTGGTTCCTTGTCCAGGTTTGGCGTTGTATCTCCCTCATGGATAGCTCTGGTTCCTTGTCCAGGTTTGGCGTTGTATCTCCCTCATGCATAGCTCTGATTCCTTGTCCGGGTTTGGCTTTGTATCTCCCTCATGCATAGCTCTGGTTCCTTGTCCAGGTTTGGCGTTGTATCTCCCTCATGGATAGCTCTGGTTCCTTGTCCAGGTTTGGCGTTGTATCTCCCTCATGCATAGCTCTGGTTCCTTGTCCGGGTTTGGCGTTGTATCTCCCTCATGCATAGCTCTGATTCCTTGTCCGGGTTTGGCTTTGTATCTCCCTCATGCATAGCTCTGGTTCCTTGTCCAGGTTTGGCGTTGTATCTCCCTCATGGATAGCTCTGGTTCCTTGTCCGGGTTTGGCTTTGTATCTCCCTCATGCATAGCTCTGATTCCTTGTCCGGGTTTGGCTTTGTATCTCCCTCATGCATAGCTCTGGTTCCTTGTCCAGGTTTGGCTTTGTATCTCCCTCATGCATAGCTCTGGTTCCTTGTCCAGGTTTGGCGTTGTATCTCCCTCATGCATAGCTCTGATTCCTTGTCCAGGTTTGGCGTTGTGTCTCCCTCATGCATAGCTCTGGTTCCTTGTCCAGGTTTGGCGTTGTATCTCCCTCATGGATAGCTCTGGTTCCTTGTCCAGGTTTGGCGTTGTATCTCCCTCATGCATAGCTCTGGTTCCTTGTCCAGGTTTGGCGTTGTATCTCCCTCATGCATAGCTCTGATTACTTGTCCGGGTTTGGCTTTCTATCTCCCTCATGCATAGCTCTGGTTCCTTGTCAAGGTTTGGCGTTGTATCTCCCTCATGCATAGCTCTGGTTCCTTGTCCAGGTTTGGCGTTGTATCTCCCTCATGCATAGCTCTGGTTCCTTGTCCAGGTTTGGCGTTGTATCTCCCTCATGCATAGCTCTGGTTCCTTGTCCAGGTTTGGCGTTGTATCTCCCTCATGCATAGCTCTGATTCCTTGTCCGAGTTTGGCTTTTCATTTTGTTTTTCGTTTTTGTTTGCTTTACCAGCTTTTCAACGTTTGTATTGGGTTAATGATTTTCAACAATATTGGGCTCGAGCATTACTGAAGAGCAATTAATTGTCGAAATGCGCATCTGGTGCATACAATTAGTGCCGTTAATGTTATTACAATCTCCATGTTCAGTGAACCACGAAATCTGGATCAGAACCTTATTTTGGGATATATTTTAAAAATTGAAATCCTAATGAGCTAAAATTAAGTAAAACTCCGGTGGATAGTTGTCTCATTGGCAATCCTTATTCTTACGTAATGTATAGTTTTAGAAAAAATGTCACCAATTTACTGTTGCTAATAAACAGTGTTATTCTGCTAGTCAAATACTCAAAATATATCATTTAGGCTTTGGCTATACGTTTTTATCCCTTTTGGTTTATAGCTCTTTATCTTTTTAATAAGCTTTCGATTTTCAAATATTTTGGCCTCGAGCATCACTGAAGAGATATTTATTGTCGAAATGCGCATCTGGTGAAGAAAAATTGGTTCCGTTAATGTTATCAAAACAGAATGTTATACCAACACAAGGAGGAAAAAAGGATATGTCCGCTTAAGACATATCGTACAGTCACATTTAGGTACTCTTGTCATTTGGAATCTGTTTGAAAGTTGTATCGTTTGAAATCATACCACATCGTTTTATTTTTTTAAAGAATATATATAATATGCTGTTTCCAGCAAAAAAAAACAGTCGACTTCTACTACTCCAATATTGATAAACAGTTGAAAACACTTGTGTTCACCAATTTTAATATTATAAGTTCTTATTACTCTTTTCTCCTTCGCTTCATTAGTACTGCTAGACATTGCATATTCCATTTAGTACTAGCGGACTGCATATACTCCATGCAGTCGTCAAGACTTTGACTCACCAATGGAGTGATATTCACCCTTTATGACAGACTGCGTTAAATTCTTCTAACTTTATCTACTTGGACTGAAGCTACTTTTGGTTGACTGCATACAATATATCTGGTAATCGCGGCGTCGTCACAAATACGATTAGAACATACATTCTGACAAGAATTCGGTTTACTCATTTTTACTTGATTTTTTTTTTTATCTAAATTCATATTCTTTCTTACGTAATCTAATAATTCCCTTTGTGTATAAATTAGACTAGTCAATAACACTTACACGAATCCTTTTCATATAATGCCCTTATTCAAATCATATCTTATAGTGTTTTCAGACAAAACAGATAATGAAAACAAACTGATTTTCAAATACATTGCACAGGAAGCAAATATCAAAGTACCAAAAAATTTCTTCAGAAGACGTTAAACTAAGATACTTATCTTACCATAATTTAACAATTGCATTGCAATTACCTACACCCCTTTCCCCAATGTAATGTACAGCCAACTGTAAAAACAAGAATATAAATGAGACTTTTTAAACACTATTACAGGGCGATTGGATGGTGCCGGACATATCGTATTAAACAGGTGCGATTATTCGATTTCTGTCCATGAAATGAATTGTTACCAACGGAAAGGTGTGTTCAAAGGTGCATATGCAGCCAGCTGTGAATGCATCAATCAGGTAATTTAATTTTTTTTAGTTTTTGTCTTTTAAGACTGGATTATAGCAGACATAAACCTTATTTAATTGATATTAATATGTTTGTGTGTTATAATAAATCAAATTACATAACAGTATTTGAAAAAAAATTAGTAATGCTTTTTTGGTGCATCAGAGGAACTTTGTGTTATTTTATGCATCAATTGCATTTATAAAAACATAACAAATAATACTCGATCAAAAATATTTAAGACGTTTTTCACTTCCACCTAGGTAACAGATTGGGTCATTTCTACGTATTTATACATCCATGGCTTTTAATTTTTTTTTAGATTTGAGCGTTTCTTATGTAGGCAAACCCAGAAAAGTGCTTCGAACTCTTAAAATTTATAGTTCTCTTTTGATAGGCAATTAAAGAGGATTGTTTCAAGATGTAAATGTGAGAAAGGAACTGCTGTAGAACAACATCTTATCGTATAAATTTTATCAGGTAGACTTTTTGAAATGGAAATTGAAAACATAATAGAGCCCATTTCCCAAATAAAGCCCAAATAACAAGTATGTTTTACTGGAGTGTCATAATTTCAACATTGACAACCATTCTCATTTTTTTGTTCACATGGTATATGTGTTCATATTGTAACTTGTTGTTTTTAACATTGAAAGTTCCCTTTACAAAGCAGAAAGCATAAAAACCCGTATGTTTAATATTTTTTTATATTGCACAATATTTACAATTTATTCAACCAATGTCAATACGACTGACTCTTATTCAAAAATATTTAATTTTTGGATTTGAAAATGTCCTATTATTAAAATTATGGGTGGTGCTTAACATATTGCGGAGTGTACATATTTTTTTTATTACTAGAGATATGTTTTGTTTTGATTATTGCGTCTGATAGGCTATTTGTTTTTAAAAAATACCAGTTTTAATTGTAAATAGGTGGCAACAGTTGTTTACCGATATTCAAATGTCATAAAACCATTAAAATCAGACATGACTATCAAGGTTACAAAAACCTGAGAGAATCGCAAGAACTCTAAAAGAAGCGAGAACGGGTTTGTCGACAGGTTATGCATCTCCTGCTAATCCCGATACATGCGTTATCCGACATGCGAATCCACACAGTCGCAATCGGGGATAGGACCAAATTAGTTTAAATTACAGATCGTAAAACCCTTCTAATATCTAAAGATCTGAGACCACGACAACATTTTTGCTAGTGAATTCAGACCAAACACATCGTACCGCTCAATGTATTACTTGTAAACGCCAAACGATTTGGCAAATGATATGTTACTGCTGAGAAATGGAAAGCTGACAATTGGAAAGTTAAAATCATCACGTCTGTCATAGATTTTTCTTTGCAATTGTCCATCTGTGTCAATATCAAAGAAACTAACACGATATGAATCAGACCTTCTAGTTTTGGTAGTATTCCTTATCTCAAGTTCACTGGGATATAAGAGAAGAAAGCACTTACTGAATGACAGAACATCATCAATATATCTGAAAATGAAATAAAAGAACCCTGCGAAAAGCTTTTTATTTCTTTAGGCCATTTTTATAGTAGAAAGAATGGTTGTAAGAGCTTTAAAAAGATGTTGAACAGAACATCTTAAGGAACCGGCTATACACCGTTCCTTATACGGGTTTTTGTGAAGTTTAGGTATCCATAATCAAGACGGGAGATTTTCATTGTCCTTTTTTATGTTAATACCAAAGGAAAGTAGTACGGAATTGTGATTTTTAAAACTATCATCTCTCGTTCATGATTTACGGATATATGTTTTCTGTGAAAAAATATAAGAACAAGGGTATATATAGAAGCAATTTGCATATTGTGTACGATATATTTGCTTTTAAATCATTCTTTTTCTTTTAACATCTTTATCAAATGATGGAAACCATGACATGTCTAGGGCTTTTAATTTTATCTGTTTGGTCCGACTGACCTTTTGAAACATTTGAAGCAAAACCTATTCATTTGCCAATAACTACATATACAGTGATTCAATCATATAGAAGTATAGCGTATATCTACCGTTAAGAATAGATCCCTTTTAAATTTCCGAAAATTAATAAAAAAAAAAGAGCAATACTTGGTAATATGATAACGTAGTACAATGTAAATATAGAACCCTGTGATATATTAGTCAACAATCTAAAACGATACAAGGCAATGTATTTTCTATATGGAAAGAATTGAGATACATGATAGCAAGTTAAAAAAAACCAATTAGTTTAACAAAACTATTGATTTAATGAAAAAATGAGACGCGAAATTTAATTGATTTGAAAAAAACAGTTAATTTCACACAACATATAAAAAAAAACCGATTTGTGTACTTCAAACACTTAAAACATAATCATGGGTTGGTTAAAAACATTGGAATGCTTTGCAGATATTTCAATAAATAAAAGTCTTATCTTAGAAACTGAGAGTCGAATTTTGACATCATTTTATGCAAAATTTGACCATTCAATTGGAGTTTAAACTTGTGTATCGTTATTTTGGTTACAATTTTATATATCAGAACAGCCAAGATTTGAGTTATTTAAGGAAATCAAAAAGTTGTCATTGATTTATTTCAGATTGGAACAAACCCGAACGAGCAGTGTGACATGACGAAAGACAGTTTGTGTTATAGCAGTTATGCTTACTGTTACCAATTCGGTGGTCATTGTGGTTGGAAAAAGTTCTGGAAGTTTACAAATTGTTAAACAATAAATAATTTTCTGATTGTTTATGTCTGTTAATAAAAATCAGGATAAAAGGATTAAATTGAGTTTGTGGCAGAACCCTTCACATATATATATATATATTTATATATAAAGTGCCTAGAAAATCAACCTAACAATGTTAGAGTAGATTTGATTCTTTACTTCCTCCCCAAGCGGGGCTGGAACCTGTACTTTTCACTTCATACTTCTACGGCAACACCGCCTAGCATTGCGCAGACGCCTTATCCCCTCCTCTAACTATAGCTGATTAAAATCAGCTTTCGTTTCGGGAGGTGTTACCTTCTCGTAGGAATTAAACAAGGACATCTAGACGCAATACACAAAGTATTTTAAGTGTACAGAAATGATCATCTACTCATCTCTTTAGTATAATTACAGGATGCTGTTCTATTTTTAGAAGCATACAATCACTGTAAATTTATATATATGTATGTCTGCCTATGTGTAGTGACAACTGTAAATTATACCTTGTCCATCGGATTTCTTATGATTAAGAAATGCCAGGCTTTAGAATATTTATAAAGTGCCTAGAAAATCAACCTAACAATGTTAGAGTAGATTTGATTCTTTACTTCCTCCCCAAGCGGGGCTGGAACCTGTACTTTTCACTTCATACTTCTACGGCAACACCGCCTAGCATTGCGCAGACGCCTTATCCCCTCCTCTAACTATAGCTGATTAAAATCAGCTTTCGTTTCGGGAGGTGTTACCTTCTCGTAGGAATTAAACAAGGACATCTAGACGCAATACACAAAGTATTTTAAGTGTACAGAGATGATCTACTCATCTCTGTACACTTAAAATACTTTGTGTATTGCGTCTAGATGTCCTTGTTTAATTCCTACGAGAAGGTAACACCTCCCGAAACGAAAGCTGATTTTAATCAGCTATAGTTAGAGGAGGGGATAAGGCGTCTGCGCAATGCTAGGCGGTGTTGCCGTAGAAGTATGAAGTGAAAAGTACAGGTTCCAGCCCCGCTTGGGGAGGAAGTAAAGAATCAAATCTACTCTAACATTGTTAGGTTGATTTTCTAGGCACTTTATAAATATTCTAAAGCCTGGCATTTCTTAATCATAAGAAATCCGATGGACAAGGTATAATTTACAGTTGTCACTACACATAGGCAGACATACATATATATAAATTTACAGTGATTGTATGCTTCTAAAAATAGAACAGCATCCTGTAATTATACTAAAGAGATGAGTAGATGATCATTTCTGTACACTTAAAATACTTTGTGTATTGCGTCTAGATGTCCTTGTTTAATTCCTACGAGAAGGTAACACCTCCCGAAACGAAAGCTGATTTTAATCAGCTATAGTTAGAGGAGGGGATAAGGCGTCTGCGCAATGCTAGGCGGTGTTGCCGTAGAAGTATGAAGTGAAAAGTACAGGTTCCAGCCCCGCTTGGGGAGGAAGTAAAGAATCAAATCTACTCTAACATTGTTAGGTTGATTTTCTAGGCACTTTATAAATATTCTAAAGCCTGGCATTTCTTAATCATAAGAAATCCGATGGACAAGGTATAATTTACAGTTGTCACTACACATAGGCAGACATACATATATATAAATTTACAGTGATTGTATGCTTCTAAAAATAGAACAGCATCCTGTAATTATACTAAAGAGATGAGTAGATGATCATTTCTGTACACTTAAAATACTTTGTGTATTGCGTCTAGATGTCCTTGTTTAATTCCTACGAGAAGGTAACACCTCCCGAAACGAAAGCTGATTTTAATCAGCTATAGTTAGAGGAGGGGATAAGGCGTCTGCGCAATGCTAGGCGGTGTTGCCGTAGAAGTATGAAGTGAAAAGTACAGGTTCCAGCCCCGCTTGGGGAGGAAGTAAAGAATCAAATCTACTCTAACATTGTTAGGTTGATTTTCTAGGCACTTTATAAATATTCTAAAGCCTGGCATTTCTTAATCATAAGAAATCCGATGGACAAGGTATAATTTACAGTTGTCACTACACATAGGCAGACATACATATATATTTATATATATATATAAGTGCCTATAAATAGCAGCACATGACATACAAATCTATATTTACATACTAAATAGTGTGTTAAAATTACATTGTTAGGCAATTTATATATATATATATATATATATATATAAGTCTAGAGATTTGCACAACGATACTAATATAAGATGGTATTATACGAAGATGTTGTTAATAAATCGTGTTGACAAATATTTCGGCTTAACAAATAGCCTTCTTCGGTGTCAATTATTTTAACAATACTGATAATATGTATAAAAATAGCTCAATAATACAGGTAAGTTTTGGTCTATTGATTTAATCCAAAATCCTGAACATCATAATATAAAACAAAACTCAATACTCAAATATACGTGACTGTGTATATTTACAACCCAAAATGAGTGAAAAATAAAACTTAGTATTTTTTATTGATGCCGTTTGGATGATGTACATTTAGTTCCTTTATCCAAAAGCTTTCCCGAACCTGTCGCTGGGCATCACTCCAGTGAATGTTCTGTTCAATCACTAGGATCTTCATGCGGTTAAAGTCATCAAGTGTGTGACCAGACTGTCTGAAATGCTGAGAAACTGGGAGAAGTGGCTTCTTAGAGATATCACTCCTATGGCCATTGAGGCGTTTGTGGAAAGGCTGCTTTGACTCACCAACATATTGGAGGCCACAAACCGAACATTCTAGAATGTAAATAACATTCATACTTTTGCAGTTAACATTGCAAAATATCTTATAGTTATTTTCGGTTGCCTTACTGTGAAAAGTTGATGAATGATGCATCTGTAGGCAGCATTTGCAGCGTTTTTCATCACACGAACGACATTCTCCAGAAGTACTTCTATTATCAGACACTTCAGCCCGCACCAGCAGGTTACGCAGACTATTGGGTTGCCTAAAAGCTATCATGGGAGGCTCGGGAAAAATCTTGGATAGTTTGGAATTCTTTTCAACTGTTTTCCAATGCTCACGAATGACACCGAAGCTGTTTTTGAGAGATGGGTGGTAAGTAAGAACACATGGAGTCCTTTTATTTTTCTTTTTATATTTGTATTCTAACAGTTTACTCCTTGGAATAGTTTCCGCTTTCTGAAAGCCTTTTTGGATAGTTTTGTGTTTGTAGCCCCTTCTCAGTCAGAAACAACTAAAAAACAACTACGTCAACTCGAAACCCGCTTGAAGAGAAGGGGCTACAAACACAAAACTATCCAAAAAGGCTTTCAGAAAGCGGAAACTATTCCAAGGAGTAAACTGTTAGAATACAAATATAAGAAGAAAAATAAAAGGACTCCATGTGTTCTTACTTACCACCCATCTCTCAAAAACAGCTTCGGTGTCATTCGTGAGCATTGGAAAACAGTTGAAAAGAATTCCAAACTATCCAAGATTTTTCCCGAGCCTCCCATGATAGCTTTTAGGCAACCCAATAGTCTGCGTAACCTGCTGGTGCGGGCTGAAGTGTCTGATAATAGAAGTACTTCTGGAGAATGTCGTTCGTGTGATGAAAAACGCTGCAAATGCTGCCTACAGATGCATCCTTCATCAACTTTTCACAGTAAGGCAACCGAAAATAACTATAAGATATTTTGCAATGTTAACTGCAAAAGTATGAATGTTATTTACATTCTAGAATGTTCGGTTTGTGGCCTCCAATATGTTGGTGAGTCAAAGCAGCCTTTCCACAAACGCCTCAATGGCCATAGGAGTGATATCTCTAAGAAGCCACTTCTCCCAGTTTCTCAGCATTTCAGACAGTCTGGTCACACACTTGATGACTTTAACCGCATGAAGATCCTAGTGATTGAACAGAACATTCACTGGAGTGATGCCCAGCGACAGGTTCGGGAAAGCTTTTGGATAAAGGAACTAAATGTACATCATCCAAACGGCATCAATAAAAAATACTAAGTTTTATTTTTCACTCATTTTGGGTTGTAAATATACACAGTCACGTATATTTGAGTATTGAGTTTTGTTTTATATTATGATGTTCAGGATTTTGGATTAAATCAATAGACCAAAACTTACCTGTATTATTGAGCTATTTTTATACATATTATCAGTATTGTTAAAATAATTGACACCGAAGAAGGCTATTTGTTAAGCCGAAATATTTGTCAACACGATTTATTAACAACATCTTCGTATAATACCATCTTATATTAGTACCGTTGTGCAAATCTCTAGACTTATATAATTTTTTTCCTTATCTGCACAGTATCGTCTATTCTAGACGATCCGGTACATAGTAAATTTGCTGGTTGGTCCTTTTTATAGACTTCTATATATATATATGTCTTAATGTGTGCTAACTTGACGACAGACGTTCTTCCTCAGCTATTCTATGGTTATACAGGGCGAACACTATAGAATGCCTAGATAATAGTAAAAGGCAATTCTTGTTAAGGCATCGGGTAGTAATAAAAAACGATGCAGTACGAAAATATTTGAAAAATAAAATCTACGTAAAAAAAAGAAGAGAAACACAGTCATATTACAAAAACCTTTAAACATATCCGGTATCAAAGACAAATTTTCATTATCGATAACCCGCTATAACATAACAGTAAGGCGCCATTTTATATATTACTATTGAAACTTACGAGGAATCAGATTTCTTTTCTTAACTTTCCAAAAAACTAACACGATAGCTCGGCAATAAAATACGTCAATGAGACGGGAAACAAACCACAATAATAACCAAAAGACATCTTAAGGGCAAAATACAGTCTTTAACAAGAGAAAGGTGTGTATACAATATGACAAGCTCAAATCGCCCCGAGTCTATACAAATGGTGAATATATTTAACAGAAACAAGCAAAGGTCTGACATCAACAACCAATTTTCATAAATAACGAAACAATAAAATATGACATGCACATATGGCGGGGTTAAACTAGTTTTTCCCTCCCATTTTTAATTTCGACCAGTAGATTAACACCAACTACATAAAAGAAAAAAAAAGCAGTGTAGGAAAAGCATGTTACTCTAAAAAAAATAACAATATGATAAAAAAAAAATTATACCCAATAAAGAATGTTCGCAGTTATATACTTAAAGCAAGCGCACTCCATACAGCAACGTCATACACAGTATAGAAAGACATGATATACCATTTCTCTCTGTTTGGCTGTTGGTTTATTTGGATTAAGCTTAAGAAGATGTGGATAAAGTTGGAATTGTAATTTAAAGACTCTCCTCTGCTCTACTGTAAAATACTCTAGATATGTTCCTCCTCCAAGCTATTGAATGGGTTCGGGTAAAATTTATATCACTTCTCCATTATTAAGTGGAGTTATCCATCCTGTAATTTTGTTCATCCATTTAAGGTGCTAACAAAGTAGGAGTCAAATTTGAGGAAGTTCCCTTTTGGGGGTTTTGGTAGTACTAAATAGTCCTATGCTCACTTGGATTTATAAGTTTTGTTGGAATACATTCACTATTTTACTTCTTTATTTCAGTTTCTTTTCGTCGTTTAATCTTTCATATATTTTTTTATTGAAAAGTAATTACTTGGATTTTCACTTACCTTAAAAATATTGAAATCAAATCAATACAACGCGATTTAATTTATCAATCGTTTGCACAGAGGCATGTGTGTGTTTATTTTAGTGTTTATAATTAAATACGAAATTGTGCAGACAATTTTTTCATTGGTTCTATTCAATGATATTCGGCGCAATTAAACAGATGTATCATGTTCAGGAGGGATACTTGCGAAAAATGCCAGTCTTGAAAAGAAATGTTCTTCGCATTTATAACATGGGATAAATTTTGAAAAGATGCCGACCTCATCTAGTGGGAAACTAAAGGTTGTTTTTCTTCTTTTCGTCATCAAAAGGAAAACCTGTGAAAAGGTTCATAGATAGTCAGAATTGCAGAGAAGTATTCAAGCATGCACTATGATGTTGAATTTGAAGAAGTAACTAATTATTTACCGAATTGAAAATATTTCCGTAGAGTTTGAATGGATACCAGATTATTTCTTTTGAATTTCTTTCACTTTTTAAATGAATTACTGGGCCCATTCACTACTGATCGTTTTGCTTCTGAATGCAATGCAAACAAGACTTGTTTTAGCATGATCCTGATCAGAGACGACATTAACTGTTCAAGGGTATACCCTTGCACGGTCTAAAACACAGAGACATGATTTATCGTTGTTGTATTATCACTTGTCTAACTAATTTTGATTATTTGTACAATTTTCAGCTTAATTTTCACTGGATAATTGGTTATGCGGAATTTAATTCGTAACTTTTTAATGAAAGATTTGGCCGAGGAATGTCCTAGTTTTATCTTGAAATCCAAAGCCGAGTCTACCAGGACCAAAAAAAAGTTTAGTTTCAAAGTTGTGGGTAAATGGTGTTATTCGATTCATTTTCCAACACAAGAAAAAAACCGATCACACCACATATCCCGACGCTTCTTGCACATAGACACGCTTACATGTATGTATCTTTAATCTTTATCCAATTGGAGGACCACAGCTATTTGATAAGTGCATGTACCATTGTAAATGTAAAAAGTGTTTTGAATTAAAAAAAGAAAACAACATGCCGAAAGCTCAAGGGATTCAATTACGGATTTTGAAAATTACGGACTGGCACAGTTTAAGTCATAACTTCGAAAGTTTAACGGATCAATTTAACGCCAAAAAATAGCTGTAAAAGTATTCACTCTACTATTAGGGTGTTGTTAGGTACTGTTATCAGTAATTCGTCTTTAGCAGTTTTAAAAAAATCTAATATTATTGGGAAAATTATACAAAAAACCCCACCTTTTTAATGATAAACCATGTTAGCATCGAGCAACTAACCAATATGACTAACGTTACTTTAAATACAACACAGCGGATGCATATTAAAGGATTAGCTTCACGAAAAGTCAATCCATTACCGACATAGTTATAATTTGAATGTAAAGTACCTCACCAAGTTATTGTTTTATTGAATGTGTATCTTAGATATAAAAAAAATAGTTGTGCGTTTTAATGATGAAAAATTATCGAAATATAATTGCGAATATAACTGAGGGGCCTGATGGGTTATTTTCGTTCTTCGTGATCGGCGCATTTTCGCTATCGTGATCCGTTTTTCTACAGATTTACACTCTTTTTATATTTTCGTGATCCGTGATCATGGAAATTTATTTTCTGTGAATCGTGATTGACAAAAAAATCAACTCGTGAATCGTGATGAGACCCCCCCCATCAGGCCCCTCATAACTGTTCATGAAGATATAAATCGAAATTAAAATCACCTTTCATCAAAAGTATGTTTTTGTTTGATCAGTAGGTATCCGATAGTTTGATCAGTAGGCATCCGATAGTTTGATCAGTATGTATCCGATAGTTTGATCAGTAGCTATCCGATAGTTTGATCAGTAGGTATCTGATAGTTTCGATAAAAGAAACTATCTTAGATACATTAAAAAAAAACACAGCTTACATGATTAAAGTGGTGAGGGTTATACTATTATTGACACAGCTTAAAGAATGTTTGTGAATTTTTGCCTATACAGTACTATGAATGTTTTTCAGTGCCAAATTGAGACGTTCCTGGTACTAAAACTTTGATTGTTTTCACTACCCTTTTTTTTTTTTGCAACTTGAATTCCGGCAAAAGAATTGTATCCAGTGATTTAATAAACCTTTGTGGTGCATTTAAGAATAGCACATATGTGGAAATTTTGGGAAACTGTACAGTTATTGACACCGCTGATAGAACTCATCAAAGATATATGGCTTACAATTTGGTACGTCAGACGCACATTTCATCTGCATTAGACAAACAGTTGGAATTAATGCCAAGTTAAATATGAAAATGAAAAGCATTAAAAAACGGAATATCCGAAAAGTTTTCCAAATACGTTTTAGGCAAATATATGTGGAAGAAAATGAGCATATGAATGATATTTTATGTCAACACAAAGCCGACTACTGGCTAGAGATATCCTCGGGGACGAAACGTCTACCACCAGTAGCATCGACCCAGGGGTTTAAAAAAATATCAAAGATACAAGGCGTTCAATTATGAACACAAGTCCGTTTCTCCTTATCAGTGGCGCTCGAATCAAAACAGTTGGAGGGCCTAATAAAATACGACGACGAAGAGCATTACAAACCGACAATTTCCGAAAAGTTGTGCAAAATACGACTAAGGCAAACTAAGCATGGGTGTATGGAAACTTTAGTGTTACGAATAATCCAACATTTTATAAACAGTAAATTCATAGAAAATGAAAAGTCTCTGAGTATCAAATGAATACTTGGCCCTTTGAAGCTCTTTTCAAGATTGCGTGATAATACTTCGATGCACAACCTTTCTTTTTAAATGACTAATTTATACAGTGACAATATATGTTAACTAATCAATAATTTAGCAGATTAAATGTTGGTTTTTTTTTTATCTCAAAACATTGTTAAAAATTTCCTCCTACTGAAAGTGAAGTTGTGTATCTCTTTCATTTCTTTTTATTTTCGAGATGAATTTTTCGGTGTCTAATTTTACTCTTCCACAATTACGATTTTATCCTTTATCCACAACACCCTATAAACCACTACGTGATTTTCAGGGATTCACATTGGACACAAATTCAAACCAAACTTTTAAGAAGCCTCTATCATCCGTACGTTATTTAGTTTCCGTAGTAACGACAATATCTAAAATAATGCATTTAATTTGACAAAATGCATTGAAATTGCTGAGATATAATTAAGTGTAAACTTACCGATGTGAGTATGCAAAGATAGCAAAAATATTACAGTGACGAGTAATATTCAACTGAAGCTTTCAGCGAAAACTTTGAGAAAATTGAGAAATGACCAACATATGGAATTAGAGGCAAAAGTGGTACCGATGTTCAAATCTCATAAATCCATTGAGATTATACAAATCAGGGTAAAATTAAAATCTGATGGAATGACCGGATGCGTCAACGTGATAAGCGTCTCCTTCTAAGCAGCATAAATCTGGGAATGAATTTTGATGTTCTTTAGTATTTGTGTCCCGTATGTATGATATATAATATGTTGGATTAATCATGTCAAAAGACAGATGGAATATAGTTATACATGGTCATTCGTGACACCAAAAGAAAGCAACAGTAAAGTTAAATGAGGACACATGATTTCAACTTCCGAATTCATCTCAAACGTATCGATAATTAGTGCAAAAATAATAATGAAACTCTCTTTTTTCTTTATTATTCTTGTAACCAGAGGGCCCATTTTCTATACGAAAATATGCATTGGGATTTTGTTAAAACATTTTTCAATTTAGTTTTAGGTGGGAATATTTTTTTTCACATAGTCCATTTTAATGAAAGATTCCACGTGTTGGCCATGATTCCAAATGCTGATCAATCGTAGGAATGCTCACTTAATATTTGTGAGAATCTTTGTTGAAATTGACTAATTAACTCAACATAGATAGCAGGATTTAAATTCTGTACGCCAGACGCACGTAACGTCTACAAAAAACTCAGTGACACTCGAATAAAAAAAGATAAAAAGCTTGAAAAGGCCGAATAAAGAACGAATTTAAAGAGCATTTAGGACCCAGAATTCCGAAAGGTTTTGCCAAATACAGCTAAGGTAATCTATTCCTGGAGTAGAAAATGCTTAGTATTTCGAGAAATTAAAAGTTCTGTCAAGGGGTTAATTCATAAGATACATGAGATACATAAGATATCTCTTGAAACTATGTTACCCCAATATCGCCATGATTTTGACCTGATCAAAATAAAATGAGAATCGTTTGTAGAGGGTCTCTTAACATAATCTCTACAGTTTAAAAATCTCGCCCTGTGGTTTTAGAGTAATAGATTTTTGAAAATCGGCCAATCAGAATCGTTTTCTCTGGAGGCCATGTTTTTTCACAAATCGGGACAAAATAAAATATTTCAATAAAAAACCTTCCACACATTATTTATGCCAAGTTCGGTTCAATTAACTTCGTGTTTCAAGGTCGATTTTGAATTTGTTAATTGTCTAACGACGGTCGAATGACCAACTCATAGTGATGACAATAGCTAACCTGGACCATTCCAGTTGAGATTAAAGGGACACCTACCAAATCGATTTGGATAAAAATGTGATCTTTTTTGACATTGTAAAGATGTCATTCAAGCTTTGTAAATAAGATCATTCATCGTTCCCTGTTTATTATATCTATTGTATCTAATTGAATTGTTAAATATCCTAATCAAGATCATCTTTTAAATGTTTGTGTGCATCGACTCGCAAATAAATATCTGATATTATTATTTCAAAACAAATATGGTTGGTTATTCCAGTTTTGAATGTGAGTATATGTTTTTTTAATTGAGGGCAAACAATTTTTGGTCTATCCTTCATCAACTATTTTCGAAAATTTCGTAAAAGTTACGATGGAAAGAAGATTGTTTAATATTATGAGTTGTCTCTATTTTCAGTTTGTGGAATAACATACGTTTTCCCAGTGATTTTTAAGTTGTTAGTATTATACAATCGAGGCTTGTATTTATAGATAGGTAACAGACGTGTTCAACGGTTCTGCCTTTTTATATACAACTCTTACAAAAGAATTCCTCGTAAAACGTTTAACAAAAAAGACTATAACTATTGTTGAAGCGATGGACTAGGATTTTTATGAGCAATGTTTTATCCAAATTTGGAAACAGAAGTGTCTTCTGCATTAAGTTAGTATACAGTCCTTGTGTTCACATTATATTATAGCCTGTTTATATATATAAGTTTAGCGTTTACGAAAAAAAAGTACACAAATTAGATTAAACATCCTATCCCAAATAATACTTATTAAAATGCTTGCTGACGAATTATGATTTATCAATATTTTGCCTTAAAGTTGTATAATTGCAATGATGCATCAGGTCGGTACTTAAGCACAAAAATAACAAACAGAAGACAAAAGAAACAGAATACCTATCGAGTAGATAAAACGCCCAGTAAGAATTAACTATTGATTCAGAAGAAATATTCATTTCAATACGGGATTTCAAAAAAGAAATCTAGTGATATTCATTGAGATGGGTGCCATGACATTTTCTCAGTAGAGTACTGTTTATATTCTAATTTAGATCTTTCTTTTATTAATAACTAGAATAATGCCTCTCTTTTAGTAAATGATGGGTGCTTAATTACTATTTGCTTGAATTCGTGGAAGTTTTGTGCATATTTTCCACAATAATTTTGTGGTATCAAATCATATCTAATCAGGAAATAATAAAGTATTTTCCGTATATCCAATTCTATCTTTTTTACAAAAAAAAGAAGTTATCTTGAGGTATTGTAAAAAATCGTTTTTATCTGAAGATATATCTAAAATTTTATGAAGTGCATGTAATTATAAAATGAATTTGTATCATCAGGTCGAAGATTTTTTTTTTAGCTTTGTGGAAATTTTATATAGTGGACAATAACAAAAATATTATACAAAGGTGATTTAAAAATCATTGTTTAAATTCATATAAAAACCAGACATAGTTTATTCTTGATACAGTTTTAATACAGTAGACAATTTTGCGTCTGTTTCATTTTTAGTTTTCCCCGCATAATGATGGTACATCTGCTGGATGCATACACCAGTTGTATTGTAATGTTGCATATGTTACAGTACTATGGACCAGTCAAATCTGACATATGGGGTAAGTGAAGTTAAGGTAAAGGTCCTCTTTTCCAAAAAGTATCGATTTTCGTCGACAAGAACATTGGAGAAATAATCTAATACATGTATATACGACAAAATTATATTATTTGAAAGCCGAGAATATACATTCAGATTAAAAATAATAACTGTATTTATCACTTTTACCTTAAACATATACTACAGAATATCGATTCAAAGATTGAAGCAGTTGCGGATGCAAGCTGAATGTCGATAATGAAAAAATGCCTTCATTTAGACTCTTATATTGATGATGATGTGTACATAGTGTAAGAAAAATACGTAGAAAAGCAATGTTTTACTGTATGCAATATGAAAACCTGTTTCAGTGGTTGTCGTTTGTTGAAGTGGTTATTAAGTGTTTCCCGTTTCTCGTTTTGTATATAGATTAGACCGTTGGTTTTCCTGTTTGAATTGTTTTACACTAGTCATTTTGGGGCCCTTTATTGCTTGCTGTTCGGTGTGAGCCAAGGCTCCGTGTTGAAGGCCGTACTTTGACCTATAATTGTTTACTTTTTACACTTTGTGACTTGGATGGATAGTTGTCTCATTGGGACTCATACCACATCTTCTTATTTCTATCAACAGTCATTTGTAAATTATGTGGCGTAGTGTAAATGACAGAACTTGGGTGTTTTTCTTTTATTTATTTCATAGACAGTTAAAGATTCTTTCGAGGGGCTGGGGTAACAAAATTTCCATCTTCACAAATTACTTTATTTTAGGGATTCAAAAACAATATATATATATGGTTTTTCAATGTTTTTAAGGTTAAGTATTCTGAAATCAAAATAACATTATATTCTAAATAGGCTTTCTGTAATGTTTATGATTCGACATGATGCTGTTGATAATTTTTTTTATAGCTATTATACTGTTATTTAACAGTTTGTGCTATTTCCGTACTGATGTTCATTGTATGTTTATTCATGAACATATTGTTAGTTCACGAATTTTATTTTTATTCAATATCAAAACATGATAAAAATAGCAGTACTTTACAAAAAATGGCTTGAAAGTAAACAATTAGTGTCGATTAACAGTTTGACCGCCGGAATATTTGTGGAAAAGCGAAGGAATAAAAATTAAAATTCCGACATGAAATTTATCGCATCTTCTTATTTGTCTTGAAAAATATTTTAAGATGACACTAACTTCAAAGTAACTGCTTATCGAATCCAATCAAATATCTTTGAACCTGTAATTAGATTTACTACAACGTAGCCTCATCTTTTCTAATGTTATTTGTCTGGACATTTCATCCATCTGAAATCTTCAAATCATACCAGAGTTATAAAAAAATATTTCTTTTATGACACTCAACGCTAAAACCAAATCGGTGCATCATTCAATGTCGAAATATGTTCAATATAGCAGTGCTTTACCAAAAATGGCTTGAAAAAAATATAATTAGGGTCGATTAACATCTTAACTTCTAATATTTGTAGAAAAGCTGAAGAAGAAATAAAATTCTCATATATATAATATCGACTCTTCATATTTTGTCTTAAAAAATAATTCAAGATGCCATTAACTTCAAAGTAACTGCTTATCGAATGAGCCAATTGTTTAACAAAATTATACATACTTTTACCTTTTAAATCATAAATCAATCGATTTTTGACAGAGGAAAAAGAAAGGTACTGTAAATGTTGGAGATCAAAAGCAGAATGTTTGACAAACAATAGATTGGTTCTAGAAATTTCTTTGGATAATTGTACATCCACATGGTTATGGGAATCGAGACGTCAATCTCAAACAACAGATTTTCAATACAACGTTTACCTTAATGAGACTCTTATTGAAAACAACATAGTAACTTGTCACAGGAAAAAGGTAAATATACTCACCACATACTTAAAAATTTACTTTTAAAGAAATAAAAACATCCAAAAGTCCAAGAGCAAAGAAAGTCATAATGACGTACATTATTATGAATTAGAATCCCAGGTTTAAGGAAATTCACAATGACAACAACAAAAAAAAAGACGAAATAGATATTTCAGTATGCCGAGCCTAAATGTGCGTGCTTCGATTGGCAAAATATTAATTGCATTTATAATTGTGTAAGTAATCAGAGCTCAATTAATCGAAATTATTTAGTCGCATGTGTAGTATAAGATTCAAGGTCAGATACATTATAAATATTAGTAGAAACTTGTGGACTTGCACATTAGTTTAAGTGCAATTATGTTATTTATTAACATGAAATTCTAAACAAAATGCATAATGCAAATCATGCTGGTACCGCAACATTGACTACTGTGCGAAATTTTTACTTTGGGGACTTTAAGTTCACCGTCCACGTGAATAAAAAAAACCTTTCGGTACAGATTTCCGAGGACATGGCATGTTTCAGGAATAATCTGTATCATTACTCTCGAAACCAAACCACTGGAAATCCAAAAAATATAAAACGTTCAGGAAATAAATTCCAACGGGTTTACATATTAAGGCGACAGTAGGGTATCCATATTCAAATCTCGTAAATCGATTAAAAAGAGAAAAACCAAGTTAACAAAAACTAAGGGAATCACATGATCTCCAAAAGGAGCAAGACCGGGTGCAGTCAAAACCGCCTATATGCCACTTTAACAACCTTAGTTTTTGTACAAATGAATAGCTCATGAATAAAAAGTTGCAGAAACATCCTTTTTGGTATGGTTGTGGCTTTTAAGAAGTATATATTTAAATTATACATAGGATGACAGTACCAAAGAAAAAAAATAAACAATGTAAAATCACACGCAGTGATGAAATGATTGCGTATGTTTACAGGTTCCATCTTGTAAGGTATACTTACCCAAAAAGACCTGGATAACCATTACCGTAAGTGTTATTTCAACATATTGTGTTACTAAAATCTCGTACAAGATACTCTGTTTAACGTTTTATAAGCCCGAAGCACGTTTTGTCTATTCATAAGACTCACCAGTGCCGCTCAAATCAAAACAGCCGAAAGGTGTATCCTTTTCAATGAGATAATGATTTGCTGACATTACTACAGAAACACACTTTTACAAACATTTAAAATATTTGTATCTGTATAAAAAAGCTCACCAAAGATGCTAGGAGTGTGTTTAATATCAAAGTAGATTAGTAGCGCTACGTAGATTTGGATTTATAAACGTATAAGCCTAGCCGCTAAATAGATCTAGATAGGCCAAAAAAAAATTTATATCTTTCGACGCAAATTTTGATAGGCTGGATACGTTGAATATCGTTCAACATAGATAGCTATCTATGGCATTGCGCGTTACTAGCTGCTTCGATATTGTATACAACACTGGTCTATAATTGTGTACACCAGACGCGCGTTTCGTCCACTTAAGACTCATCATTGGCGCTTAAATCAGTAATGTTAGGGCCAAATCAATAAAAGAGTTGAAGAGCATTGAAAACAAGAATTCCAAGAAAGTTTTAAATACGGTTAAGATAATTTATAAATGGAAGTATACCGACTGGTATTTCGAATGCCTTTATAAAGATTAATCAGCAGTATATTTAAACATATTCAATCATAGCATGTTTAGCTGAGACGTGGAACACTATGCTATAACAGCCTAGACAAAAATAGCTTCATTTAACCAGTCAAAATCAAACGTCATCTTATTTTCTAAAATAAACATTCATGCTATTTCAGTTGTTAGAATAAAAACAAGTTGCAAATTCCATCTTCAGCAAAGTGTATTTTTTTGTGCGCTTGGCTCTGTTTACATATTGATTCGTATCAGATGAAATTTAGACCATGCAAGGTTAAGTTGTTAATCCTGTCAGTGCCCGAACACATTCAGAGGAAGGCATATTCTCTTCTTAAAAACTTGATAAATTCATCTCATAACTGGAGTTTCTATGATATACAGAAACATATTAATGCTTAGTAAGTATCTGTAATTCTGTAAAGTTGAACTTTATGGTGAAACATTTTTTTATATTGCAGGTTGCTCCTGTGTGTCGGTTTTTCCGTTGCCGCGCTGGAAGACGGAGTAAGTTTATTCGTATAACATATATTTGAACAAATTCACGTAAATGTTGCTGATCTTTTTCTAAATGATGCACTGAAAATACGTTTGTAAATTTTTCCTAAAGGTGCCTTTCCCTTTTCTGTTTCTATCATCAAAGAGGGACGAAGATACCAGAGGGACAGTCAAATTCATAGATCGAAAACAAACTGACAACGCCATGGCCAAAAATAAAAAGACAAACAGACAAATAATAGTACAGATGACACAACATAGAAACCAAAGACTAAGCAACACGAACCCCACCAAAAACTGGGGGTGATCTCAGGTGCTCCGGAAGGGTAAGCAGATCCTGCTCCACATGTGGCACCCGTCGTGTTGCTTATGTTATTACAAATCCGGTAAATAGTCTAATTCGGTAAGTCACATTCGTGAAAAGGAAGGGTATTGTAGTTACGACATAAGGAACATATCCGATATCATCTGTGAAACGGTTATTCCATAACGGTCAACCAACTCGTGATGGCGTCCGTAAAATTTACGAAGGGATGACTTCAACTTCACCATTTGGAACTCTTGGTTTAATAGCATCAATTAGTCGGTTTTTTTTACTTTTTACTTTGATGTTAAACTATTCTTTATTCACCTTACTTTTTCAGTATAAGCATAAACGCAAGATACGAATATATAGTGCGCATAACACGTCTTTCTGAAAATATTAAAATTTCATATTTCTTTTGTAATTGAATACTCTAATCACATGTTCTGACTCTTATAGGTACTCATGTTTTCACTTTAGGGTCACGAAATCTTCTTTCATTGTTGAAATGATAGTCATTATTTTGATCAGTTATAGGTTGCTATAACGATGTATCTTCAAACAATCGGAATGAACTGCTGGTTTCTCACACGAATGAGAAGAATGAGGAAAATACACCAAATGTAACATTCATTGTGTTGATCATTCCAACCGCTGTTTTTTTGGTTGCAGCAGTAGCTCTTGTCGCAATTTGTTTTGGGAGGCGTAAGTTTTGTGCAGTGCAAGGTTCGTTAAATGAAATTATAACACACACCTAAATACTTGATTTCATAGATTTCATAAAATGTGATACAATTTATACAAGAAGGAAAAAAAATATAACCTAAACGAAATTGTAGCTAGTAGTTAAGTAATATGTTATCCGAAAGACTGATATTCGTTTACAAAGGTTTGAAAGTACAAACAAGTATAAATAGATAAATGTTCATCAGATTGGGAAAATAATAAATGATGACTTATTATGTCACATACAGCTTGAAATGCCTTCACGAAAAATATACAAACATGGTTAAGAAGAGATGTAATCATACACGTGAATAAGAAAACAGCCCTAAACACATTCTTCAACCTAAAACAATTACAGAACAACATGAGGTCTTAAAAAAACAAAAAATAGACAAAAAACTCATCAGTGGGCTCGAATAAAAAAGGTTAAAACATAGCTCAACTGCTTTTTACATCTCCTTTGAAATATTCCACTTTTAAGATCTTTAATATCAAACGAACAATTAGATCACTAGAAAATACTTTCATTGTATATTAAATTGCATTTCTATTTTATTTTCAGGAGCCGATACATCATGCAAAGCAATGAAAGAAAGCGGTTTCAATGAACATTTGGCATTAACTACGATCACACAATTAGATTCCTCAATTCCTTCCGCAATTGATCATGAACATTCAAGTGAAACTGACACAGGCAGTTCTAACTATTCATCACACCAAGCTGCCGATCATATTGGACAATCTAGTCATTTGATATATTGTCGTAATAATATGTGTCAACAAAGTACACATGAGGACAATTATTATAGGTCATCACAAAAACATGAGAATACTATTGTCTCTCCTACGTCGAAATCCGAACAAGAATTAATTAAAATTAACTTTTGTTAAATCGAAACACAATTTCGACTTTTAATCCAATAATAAAGTAATGATATTTAAAATTATAGCATAGCATACCAAGTCATACTTTAAACATTAAAACGAAACTTTTTTTCCTTTAAACATACCAGAGTATTACATATATTTATTTGGTAAACTGTCCTATATTTGAGGTTCAGTTTACATAAATGTCTTCTTCAAAATAAATTTGTTTTAAGCTTCAACATAATGTTGTATGGTTTTTTTCAAAATTCGTCAGAACTTGCATATGCCATTGTAATTGAATAAAAGAGAGATGAAATTGATCATTCATTTTATTTTTCAATTTGGGAGATAGAAACAAAAGATGTAATATTGGCAGAAAATCTTGTGTTTGAGCATTGGTAAAAATTTGGGTTAATCGTAACCTGTAATCGTAATCGATATATTACAAATATGATGAAATAAAACCTAGTTTAAATGAAAATAGACAACTGCATGTATTTATCGGTTTATAGTACAGATATATATATATATATAGACATTCTATTTTATCTGTACTATAAATTAAAAGTATATATATATGACTTGAGAGTTCTGTCAAATGACTTTTATTCAGATCTGTTGTCCAAAACTCCGTAATGTTCAATCAGATTTCTTACAATTTTTACTGTATTTACAGCTTCTAATGCCTGTAAATACTTTTAAAAGCTTTTATATTAAAAATAGGAAAATATAAAATATAAATTTGACTCCAGTCTTATCACCTGTAATTAGGGAGAGTATCCAAACAAAAAGGATAAATTCATGCATGTAATTATAAATTATGAATTTTCATCTCTAAAATTAGCTGAACTAATTATTACTTTTTTAATATTTTTTATTTCAACTTCCAACATTGTAATGAACTATATTCAAATAAACATGTTAATAATGAGTAAAAACAAACAACAAAACTTTAATCAGTATGACAGCAAAAAATATGGAGCAAACGGCCTAAAATATAAAATAGTGATTGATGCAATGATCGATTATTAATCGATTATATTTGTCAGTAATCGTGCCCATCCCTGTATAAAAATTACAATCCGGTATGAGGTTTTGTCAGTAGGAATAATAATGACACACATTTCATTAATGTTGTCTCAAATGAGTAGTGTATAAAAAGTAAAACAACAAAAATATCGAACTTCAAGGAAAATTAAAAACGGAAAGTCCTTTATCAAATGCAAAATCAAAAGCTCAAATTGTCCAATACTTTCACTTTGTAAAATAATACAAAATACGATACAATAGTATTTGAAAATTATGTATACATTTGGGCATTTATAATTTTTTAACAAACAACTGTTTGTATTCCATTATTCCAGATTTAAGGATCTATTGATAAGATTAATATTCCCTATCCACTGCATGTTTATGTCCCAAGCCAGAAGGCTCGTTGACGATTATCTGTAGTTGTATCGTACAGTTTTGTTTTTGTTTTTTGATCTTTGATGGATTTTGTATCCCTTGTTGACTAAAGCAATGTGTTGATCATGTCTTTTGATTGCTGTCTCGTGGGTGTGTACCTCACATCTATTTGTGTTCATACTGATACGTCTGTAATATAAATGTAATGTATTATAATATGAAATCGTTTATCTCTATCTTCATATATGTTTGTGAGCTGTATTTTATAAATATCGCCTATAAAAACTTAAAAGTAAGTATTGAAAGAAGTAGTGGATAACTTTTGTGCACACGATACTTTCATTTTGTATAAGTTCATTTAATCTGCCATTTATATAGCTTAAAGACACATCAAGGGTCTAGACGAGGAATTATATGACTGTTTGCATTAAAGAGAGGTTAAAATGTTTATCGCATTAACCAAGTTTCTGGTTTAGCGGTATACTACTGTTGCCTTTATTATTGATAATTGAAAGTTTATATCCATTATAATAGAGTTTTAGAGAGTACATATCCATCATAATAGGGTTTTAGAATATTTACAGAAAGATAAAAGCATATCTTCCTATAAATATAATATAACTCTATTATAATTAATATATAGTTTTAACTATGGACTACAGCTGTATCGTATGGGTAATGCTGCTAAAACTAATATTGACAAATCAAACAAGTAATAAAATAATTGTGAATGCAAGTGTTGATGCTTTTTCGTCTGCTTTAAAAGTTCAAAATGTTAAGACGGCATACTATTTATAATAGAATTAAGTATGTTATTACAGTGATGATATATAAGTGCATTAATTATCTAGCATCTGCATGTTTGTCTGAACTTTTTTTTCAAGTTGTTCAAGTAATAATAACTATGCATGAATATCCTCTTCACAAAATGATATATTTGTTAACGATATGAAACCAATTATGGTAAAATAACCTTTTTGTTTTTTAATCTTGTTGTGAAACTCTCAGTCTTAAACTCTGAAATAAACTAAAAGTGTAAATGTGTTTAAAGCAAATTGGCAAAGATGAGAATTTTTAAAATTATCTTATAATGTGACCCTTTAACTATAAATATTCCTCATTCAAGTCAATGGCATTTGTCTACTTGTACTATATAGGTGCTCTTGTATACAGTGTATTAATATGTTTTGCTTATCTACTTTTTGTTATGTTTTTGTAGTTACCTTCTGAAAATAAAGAATTTATTACAATTTTTATATGATATCATCGCCCGGCATTTTGAGTCTCTATCATGTCAGGCTATCTTGACCAGGTACAAAATTATCGTCTGTTTTTTTCCGGCGGAGTCAAGCAATGGTGGTTGGTGTAATTTGTTGAACTATCTAAAAGAAATTTTAGGATCCTGTTATCCTTTTTGTGTATAGTTAACTAAATATAAACAACACATGTACAAATTTAAATCCCTATCTGTGTCATCTTTAATTGTTCTTTAAAACCATACCCAGTTCTGTTCATTCAAACTTGTTACGATATAAATCTTTGTGTGTTAATTGCCATTAGATCTCGCAAAACAATTATTGTTTAGTTAAGTCATCAAATCCAGTTGGCTGATGGTCTTTATTCCAAGCGTGTTAAAATTCTTCTGTCTTTACCAGCATTTCAAATAAGATTTCAGTTATGGTTATTATTATACAGACAAAATTCAAATAATTGGATGAAAAGGTAAATACAATTATTTTTTGTCTATAATTTATAGCTTTAACATCTTTAGATTTATATAGGGTTCTTAGATTCATCATTGTCAGCAAATGCTCAAGTCATATGATAATTCGAATTTAATAAAAAAAAGTTGGAAAAAAGTAAAATAACAAAAATACCGAACTCCAAGGAAAATTCAAGACGGAAAATCCCTTATTATTAAATGGCAGAATCAAAAGCTCAAACATAGAAAATGGTGCTAATGATTAAACCTAGTTTTATAGCCAGCTAAACCTCTCACTTGTATGACAGTCATAAGAAATTCCATTATATTGACAACAATATGTGTGCAAAACAAACAGATATAATAGGTAAAAATGTCAAAAACTGCGGTACAGCAGTCAAAATGGTGTTATAATCTTAAACACTATAAAAACAAATAACTATTCCAACAAAGAAAAAAAAATGGCAAGAAGACACTCGAAAGACAAAGCACATACTGTAAATTCAGAAATTTTTGCGAAAAATGCGACAGGTTATTATCGCAATAGTTTTAACCCGCATTTTGAAATTTTTTATATGAATTAAACAGGATTTTTCTCAATATCGCAAAAATCAAAATCGCATTTTAGTTTAAAATGACAAAATCGCAATAATAAATAATAATTTCTGAATTTACAGTAAACAAAAGTGAAAGACAAGAATTCAAAAGTGACCATAGCACAATAACACAATGGCGGGATGTATAAATACCTAGCCACGCCAAAAGTATATACCAAAATGAACTAAACAGCTAGTAAATGTTAAAAATAGACGAAGACAAATAAAAAAAAAACCCACTGTAACACGTAATTAAGATGATAAACAACGTCAGTACCTAGAATCTATACTTCAAGACCACCATGTATTATTTTTGAAGTTGATACGAAATATTTATCAACAAGGTCTTGGTATCTTTCGATGAACTTTTTAAGGACGTCTCGTTCTTTGACACAATCCTGGTTCATCAATGCAATTCCTTTGTAGAACATGCAGATGAGACGGCAATGTACTGTTGTTTGTACGGAATTTTGAGAAGCTTAGGTATCCAATATAAACAAGGTAAGTCCTCAGATTTGCTGTTCAATGTAATGTTCTTTGAAGCCATGAAGGACTTATGATTAGCCAAAATCTCATCCTTGTCAAAGGATATGTTTTTGTATGTGGGATTACCTGAGTGCTCATTTATTCCAAATTCTTTTACATCACACTCGTAGTAGTACGATTTACTTACAAAAACAATATTATTTAAAGCGTTATTCAACAACATATTTATCGTAAAGAGATGATAGACATTTCACAGCTTCTTTGTCTCTAAAAACGGAATTTGGTCGATCATTCACACAGTTTTTCAACTTAAATTCGATGTTTTATCAGAGACCTGATTGTCTTGACCTATTTTGACAAAGTGTCCGATTCAACTTCTTCTCTTTCAGCCCATGCTCTGACGTAGTTCTCATAGGAATCCATTATTATTTTGAAATTATGGTTCCAATTGATGTGTTTGGGGTTTTAGATCTACTTGAATGGCTTGAAAATTTACTATAAAAACGTGTACATAGACTTTTTTTTATAAAAGAAAAACCTTTATTTTATCAAAGTCATCAGAAATGCACTGCTGTTGACTTATTGTCTTCCTGTTCTCTAATTCGCCGACAGCTTTTCAGGATGCATTGTCCTAAACCATGACACCTTTTGTTAGACGTTCGGCAATCACAAAGCGCAAATGCGAGGGGAAAAAATAAAGGCAACAGTAGTAAACCGCTGTTCAATAGTCATAATTCGATTAACTAAATTCAAATCCTGGTAACAAACTTAAACCGAGGGAAACACATCAACTATAAGAGAAAAACAACAGAACAACAGAAACACCAAACTACAACAAAAGCAAACGCCAACATACTTAGAAACGGACTGTGTGATAACAACTGCCATATTCCTGACTTGGTACAGGACATTTTCATAAAAAAAGATGGGTTGAACCTGGTTTTATGGCTAGCCAAACCACCCGCTCATATGACAATGTTAAAAATACAGCTAAAATGACAACACTACGTGACAGGAATACAGTACAAACAAACGCGAGAACACTCAGCACAGAGAAATACATAAATAAATAATATAATAGTACATTACAACATGTAAACCGCAGAATAACAACAGACACCTCCCACGAATTCACGACAGCACACCAGGACACCACAAACGAAATATAAACTGCGCGTCACATGAATTGATCAACGTCACAAAAAGTGACGTATTTTTTGTGACGTTAACAAAACAGACTTGTTTAATTTATCGACACGTACAAGAATATAAATTAGAATTGAGTCTGTAATGGTGTTATTTTATGTATTTTTTAACCATGACCAGAATATTAAGATTGAATTGTGTTTGTAATGGTGTTATTATTTGTATTTTCTCACCACGTTGGTTTTTCTTCTAAATCAAGATTGTGTATAAACAAAACAAATCCTGTGCATATAGTTGTTCTAAACTTAAAATCATGTAAATGATGTAGCTGATTTTTTCTCTTAACTTTTACAGACATTTAGAAAATAAAAAATAAAAATAAAATTACTGTAATATAAGGCAAGATCATGTAAGACCAAACAGTAAACACACATGAAAACAAACAACATAAACAAAAATCCTGTAGACGAACCACGAGTAACTCGACTATACTGACAAATGAAACATATATGTGAAATGTACCGAAAATAGAGAATTCAAACCACAAACGAAATAAACAGACAACAACTCAGCACAAAATTACCCGCCGGACACACACGTATGAGAAAGTAACAACAAAATGCCCGAAAGCGGGATATATAAATATATATAAATTAATAGGTAACGATTGGTAAACTTCGGCGCCAAAGCGTTTTTTTTTTTTTTAAACACAAAACTCGTTATCTCCTTTTGAATAAACATTAAACAGGAAAACATCTCTTTCTTATACCAAAACTCACATACAAATGAGAGGTTAAGCTAGCTATACAACCAGGTTTAATCCACCATTTTTTACATATAACAGTATTTTAACGTGTTTGAGCTTTTGATTTTGTCATTTGGTAAGGTACTGTCTTGAATTTTCCTTGGATTTTTTTTTTTTTTTTTTTTTTTGTTATTTTACTTTTCACAACAATCGTTATAATGAAAGATCTATAGCAGAAAATTAAATTTGAATTCTTAAAACAAATACCGAAGATCTGCTTCAAAATCTTCCATCATAATCTGTACAATTTGTCTACAATCATAAACTTAAAAATTTTCCACACGCCACACTACTAATCCTCATGCTCAATTAATTGAAAGCCCAATTTATCAACTTGACATCAAGGATATCATCAAAACTAGAAGGTCTACACCATATATGGATCTTTTTTTTAGACGTGGTAAATAGTCATTGCATTTCAAGTCCTAAAAGAGAGGCGAAAGATACCAAAGGGACATTCGATCTCATACGTCGAAAATAAACTCACAACTCCATGGTTAAAAAAGAAAAAGACCAACAGACAAACAATAGTACACAAAACACAACATAGAAAACCAAAGACTGAGCTGAAACGTTGTAGTGTACTTAGAAAATAGCTTAGACAAAATAAAAATCAGTCGTTCATACAATCGTTCAGAAATAGACCACTATAGAAGCTACATACAACCATTATTTTCCTTTAAAACCAGTACTAATTGCAAATTACTGAAAAAAGGTGGAACTGGTTGTTTTTGATTCTCATAATATTGGGACATCTGTGTATTTTACTAGTTATCACGCGTCTTACAGACCATCGCACTTTGGCGCAGACCATCGCATTTCAGCGTCCCCATCGCATCTCCGAGTCCTACATAAATATATATGACAAACATGTAATTTCATTTTTCCTGTTGCCAACTTCCGATTCACAGGAGATACATACAGGTGCGGATTCCGGCAGGGGGCAACCCCTACCCCCATTTTCCCTAAAAAACAGAAATAAAAATAAATGATAAAGGTAAAATTACAGCCAATTTTGTGACAAATTAGGTCTTCTGAGTCCAAATACTAAGGAGCGTCCCCTACCTTTAATACTGGATCTGCACCTGACATAACCTGTGCAGCATCGTATATGGTGTGTATAAATTACAACGGTTAGGTTACGCTCATCAATGTTTATATTTTATATTGCTATGGATCTGACGATTTTGATTTTCTGAATGGATTTATTGGATTTTACATAGGTGAACTACTTTTACCTCTAATTTACAGACTTCGTTAATTGGGGTGCGTTCATAACGCAAAAACCTCCATCAGGATTATGAGGAAGAACGACAGAAATAGACATCACGTATATTTCACGGTCACCATCTCGAATTAGTTAATCCATACGATGTGGCTGTGTCTCAACTCACGATTTATATGTTTTGCGGTCTTAGATTTTCAGATACGAGAAAAATCGACTAATCTGAACATTTACCAATTGTGTCCTGTTCCTTGTAATGCGAATTTTTACCTTTACTCTGGTATATAGCAAAAGGAGTTTACCCTGTTTACACACCGATCTCGTTTCGTGTTATGTTTCTGCGAATCTCTCATCGTTTTTTTTTTGTCTTCGCAAGTATATTCGAAATCGATCTACGTGCAATGGACATTGGTAAGTTACTGTTTCCTCTTGTTTAATATTCGAATGGCCGGTGTGGCATAATAGCAGGACCCTGTCGATGCACGCGGTATCGCTCTGATCCTCAATGCTCATCATCTTCGTTCTTTATTTTGGCTTTTATGATTTTTTTTATTCGAGGCTCACTGATGAGTCTTTTGTAGACAAAAGCGCGTCGGGCGTACAAAATGGTATCTATGTTGAGTTTATTTAAAGTTGATGCGATTCTGACAGGTTTTTTTAACCTTGACCTTTTCTTAACGGATTTATGATATGAACTTTGGTAAATTACTGTTACTTCTTATTAAATAGCCACAGGATCATATGTCTGGATTCAATTGATTTTTAAGCCTTAAAACCTTTCCTTTTGAAATTGGACCAGTGGAATATCAAATATTTTCGACTGTACAAAAAAAGTCAGTTCAGAAAATACACTTTATTTGATCATACAAATTTCACAGATAACAAAAATACAAGTTAAACATTAATAATAAATATTTGGGATATCAACTCGGTGAAGAATGACTTATCGAGTAATCGTTGGTTGTAACGAGCGATACCCGAGTAATCGCTCGGAAAAATATCTACAAAATGATATCATAATTTGGCACAATTTTAGGCTTTGTCTAATAACTACATTATCATATAAGATTCACCAGATGATAGCCCCAACAGTTATATACAATAATTATTAGCTCATTTACTACATGTACTAATAGAGTAAAATAATATTCTAATAATTAGATAAACACTTGTTGAATATAAATGATTACAAAGTCAAACCAGATCAAACAGCAGTTACTTTTCTAATTATTAAGATATTTAACCATTCACTTCTGTTTCTGGGGAGAAACGGAGAAACGAAACTTTCGAATGGATAAACTTAACAATAAAGTTGACATTTTTTCTACAGTTTTCAAATGAAGTTTTTAATTTTTTTCATTTCATTTAAAGTAGAGAATGGAAATGGGAATGTGTCAAAGAGACAACAACCCGACTAAACAGTAAAAAAAAAAAACAACCGAAGGCCACCAATGGGTCTTCAACACAGCTAGAAAATCCCGCACCCGGGGGCGGAATTCAGCTGGCCCCTAAACAAAATTTGTACTGTTTCAGTGAAAATGGACGTCATGCTAAACTCCTAAACATATAAATGAACTAAAATTTAAAAAAAACATACAAGACTAACAAAGGCCAGAGGCTTCTGATTTGGGACAGGCGCAAAAATGCAGCGGGGTTAAGCATGTTTAGTGAGATCTCAACCCTCCCCTATACCTCTAGCCAATGTAGATTAAACAAACACACAGAAATACGTACAGTAAAACTCAGTTTAAAATAAGTCCGAGTCCGATGTCAAAATAGGTTACAAAAGAAACTAAGAAAAATGACAATGATACATATATTAACAAAGGACTACTAGCAGTTACTGATATGACAGCTCCAGACCTCACTTAAACTGATTGAAAGATTATGTCTTCATCATATGAAAATCAAGCAAAATCCCTCCCATTAGGGATTTAGTATCATATCATCATAAAATATATACGAAGAACATAACCCGTATCATGCCAATAACTGGTTTTAGAATAAATGTGCAAAGACCCTATGAGTGAATCAATATTAATACTAACTATTGTCGCCTTAATTTGCTGACGAAGTTATATTCATCTTCATTATCATCCAGAACAAACACAAATGTTAGTTTCACATAGACTTATTAATATAATACTGTTGTGCACAAGGGCAAAGAGGGGCGAAAGATACCTAAGGGGCAATTAAACTCATAAGTCGAAAATAAACTGACAACGCCATGGCAAAAAAACAAAACCAAAAGAAAAACAACAGAATACAAAACACACCATAGAAAACTAAAGACTGAGCAACATAAACCCCACCAGCAACCGGTGGTGATCTCAGGTGCACCGGAAGGGTTAGTCTATCCTGCTCCACATGTGACACCCGTCGTGTTGCTCATGTAAGTACAAACCCGGTGATAAGTCTAATTCGGTAGTTCACATTCGGGGAAAGGAGGGTAGGATCGTGGTTACAACTGTGTGCACGAGTTATTACAATTTGTGTTATAAGAAGCATTCTCGTAAGCATTTATTTTTGTTTTATTTCTCTTTTTTTGTAGATTGGTTTGAATATGTTCTGGTTACTTTCCCACGTTGTCGTATTAATGTACCATTTAACGGATTCATCTTCTTTATTTGGCCTTGGAGGTAATAGTTCTATTTGAACTAATATTCTAATATTTAGCTGTTATTTTTATGCGGGATAGCAACTATCAATCTTCAATAAAAAAAATCTATTAACGATTGTATTTTTATGCTATTTATTTGTTTCTTGAATTTTTTGGGGGTAAATCTATGGATAATCATACAATGGTAATGCGACAAATCAGACTAAATTTCAGGTAGGTATATAAAAATAAGAAGATGTGGTATGATAGCCAAAGTACAAATGACGTGAATTTAAGCAATTGTAGGTCACTGTTCGGACTTCAACAATGTAAAAAAACAACATACCGTATTGTAAGCTAATATGAAACAATTCAAACGAGAATAAAAACAACGTCGTGATTTATGACAAATCAATAAATGAAAAAAAAATTATGACTGATGTAAGTAACCAACTCCGACAACCTCTACATTACAGGCTCTTGGCTTGGACAGGCACATATAATGTCACGGGTTAAACATGTTTGTGAGCGCTTAGCCCTCCCTATCCTGGGACAGTGGTGAAACAGCACAACTGTGGAAAAAACTGTTAAAATCTTTTTTTTTAGTCTATCACATATATATACTTGACGTTGGGTATTTAATAAACTACCTATGAAATACAGTTTTAAATGATTATATAAAAACATTTAAATAAAATTGAGAATGGAAATGGGGAATATGTCAAAGAGACAACAACCCGACCAAAGAACAGAAAACAGCCGAAGTCCACCAATGGGTCTTCAACGCAGCGAGAAAATCCCGCACCCGAAGGTGGTCCTCAGCTGGCCCCTAAATAAAATTGTGTACTAGTTCAGTGAAAATGGACGTCACAATAAACTCCAAAACATATAAATGAACTAAAATTGAAAAACATACAAGACTAACAAAGGCCAGAGACTCCTGACTTGGGACAGGCGCAAAAATGAGGCGGGGTTAAATATGTTTTGTGAGATCTCAACCCTCCCCCTATACCTCTAGCCAATGTAGAATAAACAAACACACAGCAATACGCACAGTAAAACTCAGTTTAAAAGAAGTCCGAGTCCGATGTCAGAATAGGTAACAAAAGAAACTAAGCAAAATGACAATGATACATAAATGAACAAAGGACTACTAGCAGTTACTGACATGCCAGCTCCAGACCTCAATTAAACTGATTGAAAGATAATGTCTTCATCATATGAAAATCAAGTACAATCCCGCCCGTTAGGGATTTAGTACCATACCATCATAAAATATATGAGAAGAACACAACCCGTATCATGCCAACAACTGGTTTTAGAATAAATGTGTTTATTTCCGATGCAAAGACCCTATGAACATATAAAAACCTATTTGGAATGATATCGTTTCGAGTATAGTTTTCGCTGCAAGGAAATCAAAAACACAGTGTGTATTATACACGGTGTTATTTCTTTTTTGATGCTAAGCTGAAGCTAAGCTTTCTACTACCTATCTATGTTTTTTTTAATGTTTATCTTTAATTCAAACGAATTCATGTTTTACTTTGTTTTAAAAAAAATCAATCATTGACTTTGAGAGTACATGATACAGTAACGAAGACGTAAAATTTGATGCGGACTACGACAGCTTTTTGTTTACTTTTTTTTGCAACATTTATACTTACTTGCACGATTTCTTTGTTGTCTTTAGTATTTATCGGACTCACATTTAGACCACACGAGAACGGTGGATTTGATTAAGATTTTTTATGTATGTGTTCTGTGTTTTAGTGGCTGAAAAACATAATTGCTTTTGTTGTTCCTGTTGGAATGCAGACTTCAGCTGTACCGATGATGCAGTGGTTGTTAATGTTACCTTAGACAGCTGTTCTAATATCCCAAAAGTATTTCAACTAGACATACTTTGGTATCGAGACAACATGGTTTCAAATACAACAATAGATGAATTAGATGTTGGAGAACACAAGGTATAATTCAGTGTAATTTTCTTGCTCTTTTATCCATAGTTAACAATCAAATACCGGTATGATCAATACTTTTATCATCAGAGTTCGCCGACTGGTTTTTCAAGTATCCGATATACTTTGTTTTGTCACACATTTCATTTCAGTCCTATATATATATATATATATATATATAAATGGATGTTTCAATATTTTTGGTGAAGTACTTACAGCCGCACCAAATGCTTGTTTAATCATAGAACATTTTTTATGATAAAATTTGAATTAGATTTTGGATTTTCAATTATTTTTACTTCGAGCATCACTGAACAAACATTAATTGTCGAAATGCGCATCTGATGCAGTAAAATTGGGACCTTTAATGTTATGTTTTGATAGACTGTACAGATAAGGTTCATCTTTATCCAGGCAATGTTTTTTAATATTATTTTTTTATAATGCCATTAGATACTCGATCCATGGCAATTTTTATAATTTTATTTCAGACAAGTGCATCTATTGAAATTAAAAGGAATTGGATCATTTTGAATGTTCGAATATCAAATGTTGAAATTATGGTAAGTTTGATATTTTTTAGACTGCCAATTTAAAAAAATGCTCCAGAATCGTCTTTTCAACTGTTCAAATGATTGAAAATGATACACGGATCGAAATACAAAATAACGCAGTAAATTTCAGAAATCTGGTTTTAATCAAGTGCGTCTCTTCTTTCACCCTGCAGAATGTTGTTTGAAAATATTTGTTAGAATAGCAGCTATAGCTATCATCTTTTAAAAAAGATTTGCGTATAACTAACAACATACCTAACTGCTTATACCTTCGTGTTTTTTTAACTAAAGACGTACAAAATGAAGTATTAATTTTTTATGTTTATTTTTCTCGTTTGTTCAGATAACACCAATGAAATGTACAGAACATCCATATTGTCAGTGTAGACCTGTACAAAGTGGTATGCAAACATTCAAATATTTATAGCTTACGCAACTTCGTTGGGGAGTAATATTTAGCAATGAAAAGCTGTATCTATGAAAAGAGATAAAAGATGTCATCTCTACTATTTCTTTTTATCGAAATTAGTTTAAAAGTTCAAAGACAGACCCTCGTCGCATTACATTAATGTATGTGCATTTTAACTTAAAAACACAGAAATATCTACATTCGCCGGATACATAGGCTTAATTACTCTCAAGATCTTTCCGCATCAGCTCTAACTGTGTTATAAGTTTGACAGCGGTTAACCGCCCTTTATTGTATGACAAAGCCTTTATACATTTTCAATAAAGCAACTTCTAAAGCATCTTTAATCGTTCGGGGCAGAGATTACTTCGATATAGTTAATGTCAATGTGTTGTTCGGTACATGTAGCTCGTAGACCGTTTTTATTCAGGTACTGTAACCAAACTTTTTTTCGCAGATACTTTCTAGTTTTCTAGCCAACTTCGCGGCGATTTGATTTCGCGATTTTCAAATTTACATGATATAGTTGAATAAAGAAAGATCCAAGTTTTACATATTAGCCACGATTTATATTCGCGTTATTTTTCTTCTTGCGAAAGTCGCGAGAATAAGTCTTAGGAAAATAAGTTGGTTTACAGTATTCGATATATACTGTATAACAGGGACCACCAAGGGAAAAGTCTATTTATACAGACATGCAAAATAATTCAGTATAACGAGTTGTTATCCTGGTGATATCATGTCCGAAAATTTGATTATCTGAATATATATTTTTTGTTTGTACTTGTCTAACATTCTACATAATTTACTCGCAAGTTATAAAAAACGGGTTGACGAGGGCAGTTAGGAAAACAGGAAATACTTCTCTTTCATCGTTTGGCTGCAAATATTGTTTATTCAATTCTTATGTCTTTGGAAAGCTTGAATTTATTATTATTTTTATTCGCAGTATGCTTCAACAGATAATCTTGTTTCGTTGTAATTTAGGTGCTTTTTGTAAGACATCTAGACATTTGTTACCAGAATTTCAAGACAAGACAACTAAAAAGTTTACTCTAAAGGACTCAAATAAAGAGCTTACTCTAGAGAAAAACTATATAATATTGACAGCAGTAATTGTATGTGGTGCTGTATGCGTAATGCTTGTATCAGTAATGTACAAAAGAAACGAAATGAACAGACCAGTTCGTCGCCAAGGTAAACTATAATTTTCATTATTGGTTTGGGAAGAGCTTTTATCAAACTGATGATCAAGCATTCGGAATTGTTAGTTACTCTATCATAAAAGAGTCCATAATAAACCCCACATCTCTTATGAAGTAAATAAAAGATTTTAAAAAGACCAGGCAATATCAATCAATGTGTCCTCTGTCGTAGATGAATTGAGTGACATATTTAGCTATAGACACCTACTGTCAATTTACAATAACATTTATTTTAGTGAATCTTTAACAACGGACGATGGTTAACGTGGTTCATGTACTTGGTGTTAAAGAATGCAACAATCAAAAATTAAAATGCAAGTTCGGATATTGCAAAATTCATCTTACATTTTTCATACAAATAGATATTTTTTTTTTCAATTTACCATATATAGTTCCAGAAATTCTTAATTTAACGCAAATGTAAGGAAGTTTTAAAAGAAAGATAAGGACATTTACGGTTTCATAAAAGAAATATTATAAGAGTGTCGGAATACGGTCATGTAATGTAGTGTATAAATACATATGTATATTATCAAACAAATGGATGGAAAAAGCAATACACATCAAGGAAAATCTGCATCATTCTTCAGAATGCTACCACCCGCACAGCACTGAAGCGGATTTAGTCGTTGTTTATTTCCTTTTGGTGTGATGCTGTTAAGCGTGTAAATTTTTGGCTTTTCAAACGATTGATTTCGAGCCTATTTGGTGAAGATTATTATAATAGAATAATGTGCGAACAAAAGATTGGTTTAAGTTGGTCGTCGGTCTTTATTTAGGTACTTTCGGTTTTTTTACGCTCCTCACCCTTTTTGCTTTTCAAACTTTTAGGCATAATCGTTCTTGATTATTTGAACTCTAAAAACACGTGTCGTTTTCATGCAAATCGGTGTCATCGATCTATCTTTTCTATCCATGGGTCTGTAGCGCTGTTGTTAGGCTACCGTGAGTCCCCAACTATACCAACATCCCATGGCAGTATCAAGTGCTTTTATCTGTAACTGTTCTTAAATTATGTACGAAAACGGTTTCAACTTCTTCAGGCCAAGTAAGTATCAGACACATTTGTAATTTTTAGACCTTTTTTGGATGTTCGATCTCGGACGTTTTATATTTTTGTAGAATTTGAGAAATACGACCACTATCTTTTTTCAGTTTATCCTGTAATTTATATTATAAGCGTTAACTCAAATAAGACGAACAAACAATTTCGTCATCTTTATATTGCGTCACAAATTCTGTATCCTACATCATAAATTGCAGTTCATTTCATTTTGTTTTGGATAACTTTCAAACTATATGGGTTAGTTTCATGCTTTTGAAGACGTGTTCTAGATGTTCTTTTAACATTCAACACTATTCACATAAATGACGCCCATATTCCAAAGTATGTTGTTTTTCATATAGGAGTTTATGACTTTTCTGTTTGTGTAACATTTTTAAAATCGATCTAGATAAATTTTTCATCTCTATTTTCAGACAATTTTAACAACAGAAGAATGGATGATGGTGAAACAGTTGCAATGCAATGCAATACAGTAACTACTAGTTAAACAAAACGAACAAATCCAAAATTGCAATAGGATGTAGCTTTACTTTATGCATGGGCCCAACAATTAAGATGTTGATAGAATATTGAATGCGTGTTTCTGAACTTTATCGAATAACTGGAGAACGCGTTTATGATAAAATGATATGTATCCATCAAGATAGCTAGGAATGACTACCACTCGAACATATTTAATGCAAATGAATTCACCACTTAAAACGTTCCAACAAAGTTCCAGAAGCTATAGTTATAAAAGTGTTGTTTCTTAAAACGTTTCAGAAGCTATATCTATACAAGCGTTGTTCCTTAAAATATGTCATCGTGTTTAAGATGTGAAGGCTAGCTTTTTATCATTTCACAGCTTTACAGTGATTGCTTATACTTATCATAATTATCGGTTTTCAATTGTGTTCTCGGACAAGTTTTAAATTTCTTTACATCTGACACAAATGCCCGTGTCTCTTGTTAGGGTAACAATTTGGATCTCCGTGACAGACAAAACAGCTGTTGTCTTCCAAATAAATTCGTAAGTGTATAATGTTTGTCACCTCCGACTTTTATCATTGGCTTTCCGTATAACTGATGTCTAACATTTTCAGCCAAATGGCAAAAAAGTTGGACGTCACATAGGAATTTCTGAATAGTATCGTGCGTTGACAAGGATTTGACTTAATCATCGTTTACTGAAAGCATGAAAGGGTAGCAGATGCCATCCTGTCCTCCCAAATAGTAATTAAGTATCCCAAATTCGATGAAAATTTATCAATAAACTCATCATAGATACCAGTATTGAAATTTTGTATTTGCGCCAGACGCGCGTTTCGTCTCCAAAAGACTCATCAGTGACGATCGAATAAAAAAAGTTAAAAAGGCCAAATAACCATTTAGTCTGTACTGCGCTGTAATAGCTTAGCTTTGCTCAATAAATTCATATTGAGGTCATTCTTGCCTCATGGCAATTAAGTGTACGAAATTTATATAAGGATAGACTTAGCCGATAAGCTTGCATTTTGACATCTGATTTTGATATCATTGGAGATCATCCCGTTAGACAACTTCCCATTAAAGAACAGATACAAATACAAGACGTCTCAACGGGAAAATCAGTAAGGATTATCTTCTTCTCGACTAATTTGATATACCAAGTGTGATAAACTGGTTGAGGTGTTCAGTTTGCATTGTGCTGACAAAGTTTCGACATGGGCCTTTGATCCCAACTTGAAATGTAAACCATTGAACCAAGGATGTTAATCCTCATCATGATGATTATGCGTATAGTGTCAATATACAATTAAAAACCAATTGTTCAGAGAACATAGTTTCTATATACTTTTGCCTGTAAACCAGGAGATAATTGGCCACTTCCGGCTTATTGAAAGTCACTTCTAGTCTTTAGTGATAATTTAATGTATTTAAATTAAAAAATATATGGATTCCGAGTACTTTTCCATGAAGAAAGTTGGATACTTCCGGTTTTCTGAAGGTCACTTCCGGATGTCATTTTTCAAGGTCATATGTTACCCAACCTTTTGTAAAAGGTCATATGGCTTTATAATGAACCAAGTTGAAGAAATAATCAATAAACCTTATAATTAGACATTTCAGGGGCACTAACTCCTATAAGATTCACTTCTTTTCAAAAACCGTATAAGATAACAACAACATATTTTTACTAAATTGTTAGTTGTGACATGTCGTAACACTTAAATTTTAGTTGAAAGTGTACGTTGACATAAAATGGCAGTTTTCTCCCATTTTATAGGTAAAATTGTGTGTATGGTAATATAACTCGTTAACCATATCTAATAAAAACCTAAGGTATTTTGATTTGAGGTCTTTGGTTTATGTCATTGAAATTGAGGTCAAGGTCAAAGTTGATTTTGACGTTCTAGATTTTGACCTTTGCCTTAACTTCATATTTATTCATGAAAAGCCTTAGGACTTTTTTAATTAGGTTGCAAGCTATATGACCTTGAAAAATCCAACCGGAAATGACCTTGTGTTATCCGGAAGTAGCTTTTTTTGTACTTATTTTGATGTCAAAGTATATAGAACCATATATTTTTGGAATCAGTGTCAAGTAAAGTATCAAATAATACCGGAAGTGACATTTTTCAGACCGGAAGTAACAAATTATCTCTCTTATTTCAAACAAAATTGTATAGAAACCATATATTTTTGGAATCAGCATACATTAAGGTATCATTTGACACTCGAAATGACATTTTAAACCGTATTTTAATATTTTTATCAAAATGAATCGTAAGAAGTGGAAAGACCTTCTTCAATTGTTCTCTGAACAATTGGTAGAGAACAATTGGTTTTTAATTGTTTTCGTGTTCCTTGGTCAGCATCCTATTGAAAACGTTATTGCTACCTACAGACACACATAATCAACTTCTTTAGAAAGTGATAATAATAATTGAATGTTATGCTGCCGACTCACTCAGTAACTACAAACCAGACAGCTTCGGATGATTCTACGAATCAAAGACTGATATTCCCTGCATATGAATTCGGCTTCAGACAGGGGTAAAAAAATATATGCATCTGTTGTAAGGAGGAATACGTATAAAATGATATCTTCAGAGGAGTTAAAACGTCTTGACTTCCCCCCTTACTATCTATTATTAGTCTACTCTGCAGTATGTTATGACGACAATAGTTTCACGCATCGTTGTTAATATAATGGAATTTGATGCGACTGTCATACAAGTGAGAGGTTTAGCTAGCTATAAAACCAGGTTCAATCCACCATTTTCTACATAAGAAAATGCCTGTAGCAAGTCAGGAATATGACAGTTGTTATCAATTCGTTCGATGTGTTTGAGCTTTTGATTTTGCCATTTGATTAGGGACTTTCCTTTTTGAATTTTTTAGGAGTTCAGTGTTTTTGTGATTTTACCGTTTACCAATGTTCAAATCTCGTAAATCGATTAGGAAGAGACTAATCAAGGAATCAAGGTAAAAAACAAAAACTAAGGGAATCGTATGACCGGGTGCGTAGATAGTGTTTACGTATCCTGTTATGGCATGCGAATTTACACTCTATAAAAATGTCACAATCGGGAATATGGCACAATCGGTTAAATTACAGATCAGACGAATTTACAGGTATCTAAAGATCTAAGACCGCGAAAACATGTAGCTAAAGTTATAGTGAGTTGATACACAAACACATATCGGTCAACCAATTCGTGATCGTGACCGTGACATTTATGAAGTGTCGATTTCAGTCGTTATTTCTCATAACTCTGTTAAAGCAGTTTTTGCGTAACGAGCACACTCCTGTAAATGAAGTCCGTATAGTGTGAACGTGCACGAGTGTAACATATTAACTGAGATATGTAAACGACATGCAATGGGGCAGAAGGTATGTAACTGCTGATAAATGGGAAGTTGACAATTGGGAAGTTGAAATCATTAAGTTTGTCATATATTCTATATTATAGTTTGAAGTCGTCCATCCGTGTCAATATCGAGGAAAAGACCAAGATATGACGTATACCATTTACTTCCGGTAGTATCATTAATTTCAAGTTAACTGGGATGTATGAGATATAAGCACTCATTGAAATGTGGGTTATTGTGTGACAGAACATTATCAAGAGAGGTTTAGCGCTATAAAACCAGGTTCAATCCACCATTTTCTATATTTGAAAATGCCTGTACCAAGTCAGGAATATGACATTTGTTGTCCATTCGTTTGATGTGTTTGGTCATTTGATTTTGCCATGTGATTAGGGACTTTCCGATTGAATTTTCCTCGGAGTTCAGTATTTTTGTGATTTTACTTTTTATCAATATATCGAAGTAAATTAAAAAAAAACTTTGAGAGATACTTCTTCTTTTTGTCTTTGAGAAGGTTCTGTAGTAATTCATATTCATTTGAGTACCCCCAAAAAAGTTAGTGGTGGTGCACAATCAATATCCATTGGAATACCGACTGTCTGCTGAAATATCATTCCACCAAACTCAACAAATATGTTGTTGATCAAAAGTCTAGCATTTTGATGATTTCATCTACGCTGTATTTGTTGTCGGAATCAGTTTGGTTCTTCACAAATTAAGATTTTTCATGACCTAAAACAAAGAATTGTTTGTAGAAAGAGCTCTGTTTAATTATGTGATGTGTTGATCTTTCAAATGAGCATGGGGAATAGTAGTGTAAAGCGTAGAAAAATCAATGGTTTTGATATTGCTGCAAAATTGTAAAGATTGTAATTTTTAAGAATTCACATCCGACTTTCACGGCTTGTTTCATATAGTTATCACAATATTTCTGCAGGCAACTTTTACTGTGGAAATAATGGTCGTAAGAACTTTAGAAAGATGTTTATTCTAACACCCTTGACGATAAGGCTATGTATCGTTCTTTATAAGTGTTTTTGTGAAAATTGGTATCAAGTTTAAAGATGGTAGATTTTTATCGTCCTTTTTAATGTAAATACCAAAGGAGAGAAGGACGGATTGATTTGTGACTTTTCGAGAATGATGTAGAGATATGTGTTGTATTTACAGTTTTGCTATGAATTCCAAGTTCTTTGGTGAGACATTCCAAATAATGGTCTTTGAGGCTTTGTCTGCTTTGTTAATAGAGAATCCACAACAAGGACTTTTTAAAAGGATCAGAAACCCGTGAGCTCATGGTACACCGCAGACTTTTAATGCGCTTCTGAGTGAATGAACGAACAGATTTGATCGATTCAGATAAAGTGTCCTGATTTTTTATCTGGCTCAAGTTTTATCCATTTTCTAGCATAGTCATCAACTACATCCATCAGTAACCTGAATTTCTTCTTTGAGTTGATGGACTGTGGAATTCGATAGTTCGGGAACTTGTCTAACAACTCACACAGTTGTTTATTATTTACGATGCCAAGCTTGAAGGTCTCCAGTTATGACAGAGGAATGTCACTTTGACCTCTTTTTATCCTTCGTGGCTCTTGTTTTAGTGTCCGAGGTCAGTGTGTCCCAGTTTAGCCCTATGGTACTAAGTAATCTACAATGTAATGCTGTTTTGAGGTAATGGATGGATACATAAAAATAGCTGCTGCAATTGCCTTCTTCAAGTAGTTAACTCTGAACTAAATTTCACATTTCATTGACTTAAGTCACACTTTACATCCAAGCTCAATTATTATCAATTATTCCCAAATACTAGTCTGAGTGACATATTTTCAGAAGTTTAAAAGTTGTCCACCAAAAGAAGGAATTAATGAACCACATTTCCTGATTTGTTTTGGTTAAATTATTTTGAGTCTACCTTTTGATTTACACTCGGATAGCTAGGTACATTCATGTCTAGTATTCTAAAGACATTTTTCAATTGTTGAAGGCTGTATATTGACCACTATATGCATGCTTTGGGAATTTTTGTGTCATTTGTTGCTGATTTATCGACAAATGCCCTATTTTCTTTTATTTACATATGCTTGTGCATAACACTTTTAATTCAATAAAATACATTATAACATATATATTTGTTTTATTTTGCATTTAAATTTTCTTTAAATTCTAAAGCCGTTTTATGACTTAACCTTAATAGAGCCAGTATTATATAGGTATTATGTACATGTAGGACATCATCTATATTAATTCAATAATCTCCCAATTTTGCTGCATTTAAATTGGGTGATTCTAAAATTTTAAAACTTCAAGTTAAACTGCCAAAAAAATATACATGGTAAAGAGAATAGTTATGTCCATCGAATTCATGAATGTGATGTGCGAAACTCTAAACTGGAACTTATTGCATTCCACATTCATGACATTACTGATGAGCCTGAAAAAGGCAAATTTTCAAAATAACAGATTTGATCTTGGAATTGAACAAAATTGTCAAGATAGGGTTAAATATACCAAGCCAGCATATTCCTTTCCAAATTACCCCCAGGTTCTCATATCTAAAAAGTAAAATCACAAAAATACCGAACTCCGAGGAAAATTCAAAACCGAAAGTCCCTAATCATCTAAGCAGTTATGTCGGAGTATCATTCTATATGCTAAATTGTTAATTACTTCAATTTGGGGCCGAATTGACTTAAAACTACAACAGGGGCCAGAATGACTAGGGACTGGAACGACATGAAACAAATATATCGGTGTTCATTAACACACTAGAGTCTTCAATATGAATGTAATATATTATTGGTTGCTTGGTGTTTAAGGCAACCATCTCAATCAATCTTTAATATTACCAATGCATTATTGTTCTACATGTGTTACATATTAAAGGGGCATTAGCTGTCAAATTCAGGTTCACCGATTTGACTCAAATTCTTACATTCGACTTATAACATACTTAAACGCATATCTCAATTATAAAAAGTATGAAATAACCAATTTACGATGCATAGATCGTATGTATCAGCATTTCGTGTGTATCTTAGTCTAGATGCCATTTAATTAACCATCGAGGTGACCTCCGAAGATTGCCAACAGTCATATAACCCGATATAAACATAGATATAAATAGATTGCGAACTCGTGCAATTGAAATTTTCTAGATGTGTTTGATTTCATATCATAGGTTAAAAAAATATGTTAATAATCGTTTTTACCTGTATAAGAATGAGTTTTTCTAGATCGAATCAGTCAACCAAATGGTTTACCCTTGTTTCATTTCCAAGGTTTATATTCTTTTCCATTTAATAACTGAACACACCTAGTTCATGCGTAAGCCATCTATAGCTATAGGGATCAATTAAAGTTTTCATGAATACGGATTCAATGAGGTCGAATTATTCACTTACAAGTGAATAATTCATTAGCGATGTTTCTTTGCTTATTTTGACTAAACTGAACCAAACTGGCTGTTAAAAAAGCGAATTATTATTTCACTATTTCACTTTCATTAATGATTGAACCAAAAAAATCATATTTTATTTTTTTTATATCTCGTAGCTAATGCCCAGGCAGAAACCCAGTTAAAATTAAACAACAGAAATGGAACTCTTTGTTAGAGAAGGTAAAAAAGGCCTATTTGGTAAATTTGAATTGCTTACATGTTTCTATGTGCTTTAAAAGTTTAATGAATGTGCCTAATTTAGGATTTTATGCGTCTTATGTATGTGTTTTTACTTAAATTATGGATGGAGCTTCGAGATATTTGTAAACTTTTAAACTATAGACAAATTTTCACAAAACAGTCGATTGTGGTAGGTGCAAATACATGTGGATAATCAAAAATTCCGCCGAAAAAAATCCCAAAGAAAGATAATAGATTGATATTTTTAAAGCGACAGTTTTTTTGGAAAAAATCCTCAGAATGGCCAATAATTTCAACGAAAAGAGAAATTCGATTACACCTTTTTATGTTCAGGCGTGTTTGAGCTGACTATTCTGTCTTGAAAACGCATTAAAGAAAAATATTTGATACATCATCTCGCTTCAGATTCTATTATTTTTATATATTTAGGCTCTAGGTTGTTATTATAACATTAAAAATGTACACTACTAAAAAATGAAATATATGGGTCAAGTAAAATACCTTTCTAATGAGTCATAACAACAGAGTAGGTGTGTTCGAATAAAAATTTATACTAAAAGTACTTGACGACAGACTTTTCAAGTGGATCTTAAAAATGCATAACTTAAAAAAAAAACTTCATTTTGTGTGTGTGTTATCTAGGGTAATTAGTCTTCAACCTCTGAAAATTTTTAGTCTGCCCTTCAACGAAATATTTAATTAGAATTTGTTTAAATATTTTTGAACTATCGAAAATTCCCCCTGACAACCGATCAGACAATAGTTTCAAGTTGACCAAATGCATAAAAGTACATTAAATGATGCTCAATAGCTAGTCGATACATTTGTCTTTTAAAATACAACAGGCATATAAGGATCGTAATGATACTATGTGGATAAATTGATCGGTTTTCAAGAGCTAAATTGACAGCGCGTCATCACTACAATGGCTTCCATTTTTACGATTATAAAAATTAGTAGGCGTTATGGGGAGATAATTTTGACGAAGAAGAATCCTGACTGCCCCTTTGCAGTCAGGATTCTACTTCGTCAAAATTATCTCCCCATTACGCCAGTTCATTTTTACAATCGTAAAAATGGAAGCCATTGTAGGGATGACGCGCTGCCAATTTAGCTCTTGAAACCAATAAATTTATCACATAGCACCATTACGATCTTTATATGCCAGTTGTATTTTAAAAGACAAATGTATCTACTAGCTAATGGGCATCAGTTAATGTTTTGTCTGCATTCAGTCAACTTAAAACTATTGTCCCATATACTTCATTTTTTTAGTACTGGGAATTTTTGATGTTATAAAGTCAACCTGTAGCCTTGATATATAAAAATGATAGAATCTGAAGCGATATGATGTATCAAATACTCTTGCTTTATACGTTTTCAAGACAAAATATTCAACTCAAACACGCCCTAACATAAAAGGGTGCACTCGATTTTCTCTTTTCGATGCAATTGTTACCCATTTTTTGGATTTTTTTCTTGAGTCAAATAATGGAAGGGTAGAAACGAAAATTAAGGAACAAATAGATTGATATGTTCTCCGTCCGTGGTAATTTTATTTTAAAAATCGGAGGTTATGCATTTTTTAGATCCAACTGAATAGATACCCATGTCGTCGACTTGATATCTAATTGTTCTGCTTAATTATGTAATAGATAAATAGAAAACTTATGCAAATGGTGTTTTTTATGAAAAAATACTTCGTAATTTAGCCGAACACTGTCATTTTATTTGTTTCTATTAACTTTTAAAATTTTTGTTACGATAGTAAACGTTACAGTAAGCATTTATCGCCTTCTCTAACAAAGAGCTTCGATTCTTTTGTTCTATTTCAATTGGGTTTCCGCCTGTTTGAGAAATGTCACATTATATTAACATTTTAGGTCTTATGTTCTAATTCGTAAACTCGAACATACAACATTTATAAATATAGTACATAAATCTCACATGGGAGTAGCCACTTGCAAAAGTCAAGTGCAATTTTTATTGAGATAATAAATACACGTACATGTATTTCATTTTATCCCAATGAAAAATGTCTGTCTCTGTAGGATGAGCAACTTCGCAAAAAAAAAGGCAGGATGACAATTTATGTAAAAAAAAAGTCAGGATAAACTAATAAAAAAAAAGGTAGGACCGAATAGAGTGAAAAATTATAAGGCAGGACAGAGATTATAATTAAAAAAAAATGCAGGACCTAAAAATCAAATTGTAGCTCCCTAAACTACTACCTACTACCCGTGCATGAAATTCTACTCGTATATCTTTTACATATCCAATCAAACAGATCTATATCTATAAATACCATAAACACGTGTACCTTAAAAACACAACAAACTTGTTCAATAATAATATCAGTACATTTAACAATTTTGATAAAAATAAGACATATAAGTCATACTAAACAGCTACTATTACCCTCAGGTTGTCGATCCTTCTTGTTTGCTACTTTTCTGTATTATTTGGAATAGTTAGATAGTCATACTAATTTTCTAACTGACCACTGTTAGATTTGATAAGGATCACCCCCAGTTTTTGGTGGGGTTCATGTTGCTTAGTCTTTAGTTTTCTATGCTGTGTCATCTGTACTATTATTTGCCTGTTTGTCTCTTTATTTTTGGCCATGGCGTTGTTAGTTTGTTTTCGATCTAACGTCGCAGAACCCAAATCGCACCGAGTACCCAAATTGCACCTATTCAACAAAAATAGCTGTGGAAATCTTACAAGTGTGTTTTGAGACTATTAAACAATTTGTATTTTTATGATTTGACATTATACGTTTTTCAACATAGGTTAATATATTCAAATATACACACAACGTTCACAGTATATATCAACAGATGAAGTATTCACTGGAAAAAATAAAAATTTACGGAAACGTCGCCATGCGACGTTCACAAAAAGTCATTTTTCAAAAATTAGCGAATAAAATATGTTACAAGAATATATTTCTTAAAAAATGAATACTAAGCATGGACTAATGTCAAATTGTTCTAAATATTTGAAGAGATAAAACAAAACATCTGTTATTCGAGTTTTAAGGATGTGAATTTAAGCATGGATGCAATTTGGGTACCGTCCTCATTACAGAACCATATGGATTGTTTAAAGGTCGGTTCAAATTCATTTTTCTATGATTCAATATGGATTCAAAATTAAATTGGTGTAACCATATAGTAAGTAAGGTTAGGTCTACAAAATAAACACAGAATGGAAACTTTTGTCTGGATCATGAAAAAACGTAGGTGAAAAAACTGTGAAAATAGGTGCAATTTGGGTACCCTCACGTTATGAGTTTGACTGTCCCTCTGGTATCTTTCGTCCCTCTGTGATAATATGAGATGAATGCACTTTTATTCCCCTGTAGCAGAGACATATATATTTAGTATATATGTCTCTGCGGATCAACTGAACTTGGCGACCACAATACTTGTATACTAGTATTGTCAACAATACTCGTATATAATTAATGAACAAGTATTGTACAAAAAATTTCAAAAATCAAAAATGTAATAAACAATACTATAATGACAATACTATTTTGGGTTTGCTATTATTCATTGATGTGTCTTATTAACAACTTGTTGGTGTTTTTTTTGTTTTGTTCTAATGCATTTAGGCAGATATAAAAATTGAGACTATATGTTGCTTTATACTTTTATTCATTCATGATAACAAAAACTATACTAACAGTATAATAGTCCCAGAATTAATACACAATAAATTACACATATTTTTCAAATCATTACCAGTGATAACATTACTTTTGAATAAAGGCAGTAATAATTATACTCTCTTTCAATGTATTTATATTTTATATAAACAATACTATGACAATACTCGTATACAATACTTGTACATTAATTATATACGAGTATTGTTGACAATACTAGTATACAAGTATTGTGGTCGCCAAGTTCAGTTGATCCGTCTCTGCCTGTAGTTAGAAATAATCTTTTATATATCTTGACCGTTGTCTCTTTCTCATATTTTTGTGGTATTTCACGTGACCTGTATTAAAATGGGCCATGCTTTTTGTGGGAATGGATCAAAACCCGTATTTTGGAAATTTCCGGTTGATCGCCACCGCGGAAACAAGTTTGCGCATGTCGAAATCTCGAATTCCTGGCGACAAGGGAAGCCAAAACAACTTGTAAACAACTTTGAAGTTTTTATGAATTGATAAGCAAACGCGCAATGTAAAAGGTGGACGGTTTGAAAGCAGTATGAATTACGGGTAATACGATTTAATAACATTTAATATACAGAACTGCTGTCAGTGGCAGTGCTCCGCAAAATGTAGTTTTTACAGATTTACTTAACCTTTTTTACTATACAACTACTGACATAAAAATTACATGTTCATTCCTATTTAAATATCGTAAACATATTGTTTGCCAGTTCTTCCTGTACATGGTGTCATGAACTGATTTTGAAAGGGAGTTCACCGTGTATCAACACATCAGAAAACTGATATAAAAGTAGACATATTTCACTTTCAGAATCTTTTAATATTTTGAAAAATACACATGCACCATATCTTTAGTGAATCTGGGTCCGTTCGCGCCCAATCACGTTCGCCCCCATGCACGTTCGCACCCTACACGTTCGCGCCCAATTTTTATTGGTTTTGTGTTTAATAATTTGTAAAAGAGTTTTGGTAAGTGTATTGCTATAAATATATATTTTTTCATTGTTTCTAAATAAAGTGAGATTCTGACAAGTTTTTTTTTGTGTCATGGTAAATGTATTGCTATAAACATTTTTTTTTCATTGTTTTTAAAGATAAGATAAGATAAAATAAGATTTATTTTGTTAAAGTGTCACCATCCATTATGCATAAGGTTGCCAGCCGAAAACGACTTATGAGACACTATCATTAAAACAAACATCTAATACATACATAAAAGGACAACTTTTAAATAAAGTGAGATTCTGACGACCAGTATTTTATTTTTGTGTTGAATAAGGGACTTATCATTTTTTTATATCTGGGAGGGGGGGGGGGGGGGGGCTGGTCAAAATGCAGGGGGGATCAAGTTTTTTTCTGTATGTGGAAAAGGGGGGTTCAAATTTTTTATAAATTCAAAGTGGGGGATCAATATTTTTTGCACATGGAAATTAGTAGTTCATATACTTCAAGAGTCAAAATATCGAGAACATTATAAAACAGTCAAATCGAAAATATACCTTTAACACCATTCACATACAATTAAGTGAGACATCACAAGACTTAGGTGATGTAGGAAGCTGCCATTTTGTGTCGAAAAGTTTACTTTATAATGTGAATTTTTACAGAGTTACTTAGGATCAAGTTTTCTTGAATAGCCCAATGTAGGAAATTAGAAAAAAAGTCAGAATAAGCTACTCAAAGCACTGGCTTGTTCAACTACTTATATTCATGGAAGAGCCCTATTTCAAGGAATTTTTCCCTCAAATATGTTTTTGGACTCAATCCACTGAGAATATTTCATTTTCAATATGTTCGTGAAATAAACTGATAAGTGTTTTGCATGTTAAAATTTTGGCATGTTTAATAGAGGGGGGATCAAATAAAAATAGTGAAATAATATGGGGAGGGGGACAAGAAATTTTGTATTTTTGATTTCAAAATGACCAGCCCCCCCTCCCAGGTAAAAAATAAAATGTCCCTAATTAGGCTGTGTATAAATACCAATTAGCAGTAATCATACATAATTAACATTTAATAATTAATCATCAAATCAATTTAAAACAATATTTCATTTAAAAATTCCCGAAAAAATCATCAGGTTTTTGAATAAAAAAAAGGGTGCGAACGGACCTGGGGGGCGAATGTGTGGGGTACGAACGTGTATTGGGCGCGAATGGACCCGATACCATCTTTAGTGGTAGTTAGAGATCCATATTGTAAAATATTTAATTCTATAGCTTCTGAGTCTGCCATAGAGTTTTCTCTCTGACGTAATTTTTCTCTACTTTGCTTGTGAAAAACTAAAGATAAAATCTTGCTTTGAAAATAATGTTTTTCAGTTTAGGCCCCCAAAAATAATTTTTTAATGATACCCTGGCCGACCCTAAGTTAACTTTTGCACAAAAATTGGACAAATTATATTTCCACTGGTATTATTCTTTAGAGCGATGTTCTTCAGCTAGCTTAATGCCAAAAATATTCAACAGGTGTTGTTAAAACGCAGGCACTTGTTTCTGTCAATGGGGGGTTTACTGTAGCTAACGAAAATTTTCTACATGTATGTGTTCGGTATATCTTAGTCCAATTACAATACATTGTCCTCATTCTGTTAACAATGTTCCATAGAAAGACATTGTGTATTTAGAATTTTGTAATTGAAATCAACATCATATAAACTGTAGAAAAGGAAGTTTTGGTATCACAGATAATGTTACTCTTTTAAAATAGATACTTTTTAACCAAAACTTATTTATGAAACCATTTGAACACAGTTTGATCCATCTGTATGGTTTGGAAGAAGTTGGTTCTACCTTATTTATCATTCAGTTTTCATTTGACAATTCTGAATAATTAATTTTAAAAATTCTCACATGAATAAAACTTTTCCTATGATAAGTCGATAATAAGTTACATGTGGTGTTGAAAATTATGTATGTATATTGGATGATGTGAAAAAGGAATGGCATAAAATCAATGAAAATATGAAAAAGCTTTTTGTATGAAACCATCTTGATTGCAAATTTAAAAAGTAGAACATAATTTTAAGGATTAATTTGCACGATGGTGAAACATTGACTTAATATGTTAGAGAAGGTAAAGTAAAGAATACTCAAGGTACATGTACCAGCAATATTTTAGCATTCTTTTCATTGATGGTATATTCACATATTAGGCATGTACATGTATTGGTTCACATTTTTGCTGTTTGATAAAACTGAGCAAATTTAAAGATACAAGATGATACATACTGATTTAATCACCGTGCCTGATTGAAATGCATAAAAAATTAGAGAATGCTATTTGTCTTGCACTTAAATATCTCGTTCTTCATTTTTTTTGTGTTAAATATATATGATCTCAATCAATTGCAGTGAGTTTACATTTTTTACCAGTTACTTTTGTTTGTTGGACTTATATTTATTTTAATTGCAACTTTTAGAAATAAAAGGGTGATGTCCAGGGACATCAAATATAGTTTTGTTTACATGACAATTATCAGCCAAATGAAAGCAAATCTGGTGTACACTACAATGTTCACCCTCTTTTCTGTGCGTTGCAATTGGGATAACACTAGCAGGGACAATAGACTGTTAATGACAATTGAATGATTCAATTTGAAATAATACTGTATATACATTTGTACATACACAAGATGTACATGTTAGTTCAACTGTTTCATGTCATCCTGTTATTGTACTAGTCATGGTTTTGTAAGTTTTATTTTATTTTTCAGGCTATTAAACTTTAAGGCCCAGAATGGAAAGCCTCAGATATTCTGGTCAAATGGTAAGTTTGTTTTTCTTTGAATCATGATAATAGCAGTCATCATGGTCATTGCTTTATCAAGTTGGAGACACAACCTGCCATATGGCGAATGGTTCCCTAAATGATTAACAATGTATTTCTCAAATGAGTGATACTTGTCTAGGGTAAAAAAAACTTTTTAATTTTATACATATTTTATACTTGAACTGGTACATATTCATGAAAAATGCAGCAAACTTCTAGCAGATGAATAGCTCTATAACCTGGTTTACTAAGGAGTTACAAGCCTTTGAAAACTTTGTAAAATTGACAATTTTCAAGGCTTAAGTTTTTAAAATCCAAAATAAAAATATGGTTCTTTAAGAAGTTGTTCCATTTTCTTTAAATTTATGCCATTTTAAAGTAAAAAGAAAATTTTGTTTTTAGCACTATCAAATGATTACTCAATTGAGGGATTGTTACTCATTTTGGGAATTATAGTTTCCCATTTGGCGGGTTGTCTCCAACCTCTATATTATATATGACTCTGTCAATACTTTGTTGTTTGAAATCAATTGCTTATTTTTATAGGATTAAACATATTTTTTCAAGAGGTTATTGATATTTAAATGGGCGATGAACTCACAAACTGAATAAAAGTCTGAAGGACTTTTATGTAAAGTGTGTGAGTAAGCGACCCAGTTTACACATCAATAACCTCTAGAAAAAATGTGTTTAATCCTTATAGTTCTTAAGCCAAAGATTTGCAATTTTTAATTAACAAATTTTGTTCATAGGCTATTCACAATCAAATACACAATTGACATGTCACAACTAAGGTGTGAGCTGCCATATTGACTTTCTTAAATCCATAAATGTTCGATTTATGCATTGAAATCTAACATAAAAATAACACCGACCTAAAAAACTTCATTTTACTGAGTTCGATGTTATCTGAATTTGAATCGTACAAGTAACTGAATAATCTTCAGCCTGAGAGTTTTCATTCGTAAGATGTCATGTTATGCCATGACGTTAAGGCGCCAAAATCATCATATTTCGCTGAATTAGATTTTATTTCAATTTCATGCATTTTCCAAGCTTTATAAATGCATTATTTCTTTTTGCCATGCGTTAAAAAAAAGAAATAACAGTTACGTATTTGTTTTTTAATCTCACTTTGCTAAGAACCCCTGGATCCCATGCATGTATATCGCTCATGAATAGATCACAGTGAAGGTTACGAAAGTAGTTTCTGCAACCTGGTTTATCGAAGTGTAAACCCAAACGAAAAATCCCGAACGGATTAATCTGATTCAAGTATTTGTTGATATGCAAATAAGAATTATCAGTGAATACATTATTAGATACTGAAATTGTATCAATATTTTTTATTTTGAGTTAAATTTCTCTATAATTGTAGAACAATCAAAGAAGCAAGAAAGAAAGGTAAGTTATATACAATGTATACAGTAATGTTTTAAGATAAATTTGTTAGGATGAAGGGTGATGATACATACACATACACTGTGTACTATATACATGTACATACATTTAATAAGAGGTATTTGGGGTTAAACATCAGGACAGTCACACAGCAAAATTAAATATGAATGAACATCTAGATGGCACCATATTTATAACCTCTTATTTATAATAGTGTTATTTATTGTTTTACTTGTAGTACAATATAGTAGTTTGTATTTTAATCTAAAATGTATAACATGTGCACAAAGAGGCTTGAATTCACAATAAAATGTTGTTATGATATAATGATAGACTTCCTGAGTGGCATTTGCAGCTTTTTTTTTTTATTATCACACTTATTCTTTTTCTTTTGTATAGTTTGGTTACAAAAGTCGTGACCAGAGATTCAACTTACGACAGTATCCTACTGACATGACAGCAGACTCTGACAATTTACTTCAACCAGTAGAACAGCCAGAGGAAGAAAAACCCAAGAAACCAGCGAAAAATTTTATCAAAAGAAACAGAGAAACAATGGGCAAGAAAACTAAAAATAAAGAAAATGGCAATCTTGTCACACTCACACAGGAGCAACTGAATGCCATCCTAGCTTCAGTTGGAAAAGTTGCCTCAGGGAGAGAAGATACACTTCGTATATCAATGGGTAGGTTTTATCAACAATTACAGCAATACAGGTTGTTTGTTTTTATAATGTTCGGAAACAAAAATTTAGGTGAAGGAGGAATTCTTTCCTTCCAAATTTGTCATCTCTGAGCATGTTCTGCGGTAACTTTAATTGATCACTACATAATTTTTATGCTCCACCTACGATAGTAGTAGGGGCATTATGTTTTCTGGTCTCTGCGTCCGTTCGTCTGTCCTGCTTCAGGTTAAAGATTTTGGTCCAGGTAGTTTTTGATGAAGTTGAAGTCCAATCAACTTGAAACTTAGTACACATGTTCCCTCTAATTTTAATGCCAAATTAGAGTTTTGACCCCAATTTCACGGTCCACTGAACATAGAAAATGATAGTGTGTGTGGGGCATCCGTGTACTATGGACACATTCTTGTTACATAATATTTTGATTTATAAAGACAAGCTTTAGTTTGAAATTGATGATTTTTAGCTTTGGGACTCCAGTATTATGGGTCTTTATTTATAATTAATGAGGCAAAATTGGAGAATTTCTCTTCATAGTTCATTTATTCAAGTTTGCTTTATTGGATTTATACTGAAATACTAACAAAAAGATTGGTTTCATAAAGACAAGCTACCTTTTGATATTTATCCCTTTTAGAATAGGTGTTCCAAAGTTATGGGATGTCAACTTTCAATGGTTAAAAGTTTGATAATTTGGAGCATCTTGGTATGAATTAGGCTTGATTTAAGAGATCTATACAAACAATTTACCTATTTTTTAATTCTTTAAGGACTTGATCTCTTTTGGTGATTTTCAGATGTTTAAACTCAGAGTTATTTGGCTTTTAATCATTAAAAAATTGACAATTATGAGTACATACCAACATTTACAAATTTTAATGAATTTTCAAAGTGTATTTCCAGAACAGTTAAACTGTACATCAAAATGAAATAAAAAAAAATATTTTGTTTCTTTCACAAATTCTTTGCCTAATTTCATGAAATTTTATTGCAATCTTACAACCAATAAAAGATACCAACCTTTTAACTTTTGAATAATGTGTTGTTCTGGAGTTATGGGACTTTAATTGATGAAATATGGAGGACAGGTATATTTTTTAATCTATACTATCATATCTGTTTTGTTTTTTCTTTCCATTAGATGCAGATAAACATGTGATAAAAGTAGAATCACCGGGTAGAGAAGGAGAGGGAGAACACAGACGTAGGCATAGAGATAGAAAGAAGAAAGATGAAGACCAAAGTATATTTGCTTTGGTTGATGACAATAAAAAGTCCAGGTAAACATTAAAAAGGATATTTATTAGAACTAGAAATTTGAAATCTGACATAAGATATGTACTGAATAGGATGAGCTAGTAAAATGCCAAAACCTTTCACTTACACTAATGAATAAAACTTCTACAATCAGAAAAGACCTTCATAAAACTGAAATATTTGAAGTGAAAATCACTGTAATGGTTTAAAAAACAATTTCTGACATATTATAATAATTGTTTCTCATATATAAATTTCCATTTTACATATTACTGCTATTATGAAGGTATTGTAACTTGATAAAATTGTTCCATTTCTTTCACAGACCTGCTTTAACAAATATTTAAAAATGAGAGAACATCCAGAATGCTTCAAAATTTGTTTAAGATAATGTAGAACATAGATGTTTTAATTTCATATATTAGCTAAGTTATGATTTATTGTACATTATCACTATTAAAGTTCAGTACATTTAAAAGTCTTGGTCTTTTTGAAACAGTAGAGATAATGATGATAGAAGGAGAGACAGACGTGACAGAACTCCAGAAAGATCTGACTCAGGGGATAGATATAGATCTAGAAAACATTCAGGTGAAAGAGATCACCACAGAAAACATTCTGGTGATCGAGAATATAGAAATAATTCTAGTGAACGTTACAGAGATCATTCAAGTGATAGACATAGAAAACATTCTAGTGATCGATATCGTAGAGATTCGAGAGAAAGACGGCGAAGTCGAACTCCAAGTAGAGAGAGATACAGGACACCTTCACGGGAAAGACGAAGACATTCACCGGAAAACAGATCTAGAGAAAGACGTAGACATTCTCCAGATGAAAGACACAGACATTCACATGATAACCGATCTCGGGAAAGAAGACATTCCCCTGATGACAGATATAGACGAGATTCTTCAGAAGGAAGACATAGGAAACATACACCAGATAGGGATGATCATAAAAGTGAAAAACCCAAAGAGGAGAACCCTCCTTCACCAAGGGAAATAGCAGGAATACCTGTCACATTGCCTTGGAAACACATGACAAAAGCAGAAAGAAGGAGGTTAATGATAGCAAGAGAAAAAGTTATGGCAGATGAAACCAGGTAAAACAAGTTAATGGAGGAGAGATTAAGGAAGCTGTTTATTAAAATCATCAGATTTTGACAATGTGTTCTAATAAATTATTTTTGGCTAAATATAAATCGTTTATATCATCTCCTCTGTACTCACTTGTTGCACATGTTCCTGATGCTACAAACTGAAGTTTTGTTTGAAGGTTATTTGTTCATACTAATATTGATTAAATATACCCCTTAGGTTGCTTTGCAAGAAAGTTTTGATAATATGGAGGAGTAACCTACTTATCTAAATCAGCCTCTTTGTTCTTTCTCGACACCCTTCAAACTTTGTTGAATAATAGATTTGCAAACATCATCACAGCAGGATTTTTTAATTTTTTTTTGGCTGATCAAAATTATGAACCGTCATCTTTTCAGTGGCTGCTTTGTCATTGCAACTCTGAATCTCCAAGTAACGTGGTACAATTTTACAACCTTGTATTTTTCCTCAGTTCTGCTTCTTTGAACCTTCTGACCCATGTCAATTCAATACTTTATCAGCTACTCTAAGATGAAACTTGGTACACTGTTAGATCCTTTTATACACATGTGCATGTGACTAGGATGTTGTGATCGATTGAGATTTTCAAGAAGTTTCTGTTAGATATTAGTACTGATAAGTGATAGTTAGCTTTCAACAGTGATAAATTTCTATTTGTCTAAAATAATCTTTTGAAAATTAGATTAATTGTGACTTTTCATATCCTTGTTTCATTTAGTTTGTCATTTCTTTGTTGAATTATTTATCAAATTATAATTTTATGATCTGCCATATGCATAATACATGTAATACGCCATAATTCTGGAAATCTTAAAACATTTTATGAAAATCTTACATCTTTTACTTTTATAAATACAGTTTAATTACAGGACAGATTGGATATCATGCATCAGACCACTATAAACAAAATTGAATTAGTGTTATTTTTCTGTTATTTCGATCGTGAGATAACTTTTTAAAAGGTTTTTGTACTATAGTTTTAATGCACTTCCTTTAACGTAAAGAGAGCCATATAATAACAATAACTGTACTTTCGTTGTAATTTTGATTTTAACTGTAGTTCACATTACATTTGTAATTATAACTGTTTTCTATTGTCATAACTCTATTTTACAATGTGTGTAACTGCTAATAAGATTTTCATAACATTTCAATTCCCACTGCCTTCACACACTAAAAATCTTATTCATCATAAAATTATGTTTTATTTCTTGATGTTTTATCTGAACTTGTTTTACATTCATTTAATTATTTTCTAGATTATTTAGAAACAGATTTGATTACTGTAATTTTTTAGGGATTTCATTTTACCTGTCAAAGTATTAAGATGTCAATATTGTGTAATCTTAATTTTATATCTAATTCCTAAACTGATTCTGTAACTGGTGTAAATGCAACTTAACAGATGTATATATGTAAACATTTGCAAAAATAGCAGTAAACTGTAGTTTCAAAGTGAATATAACTAGAAACTTAAAGTACAATGTATATCAAAACTGAAAGTATCAATTTGGTTAACTTCTCTGTTTAATTATTGATTGATAAAACTCACTTATTTTGAAATGGTTTATTTGTTTTATTATAGAAAAGAAGAGGAGGAAAAGAGAAGAAATTTTCAAGATTTAGAATTAAAGTCGTTAAATAAAAATTTCAAAAAAGAAGATTATCGCCGGGAATCCCGGGATGATTATCATAGACGAGATGATGATAGAATTTCAGACTCCGATCGAGGTTCTAGTCTGAAAACATCAAGTTTGCCTCCGCCCGGTCCCACTAATGCCAAAACAAGTCTAGGAGAATTGAAAAGAAGACAGTGGGAAAGAGAAAGAGGTGAGAACTTTTACTTAAAAGTAAGGGTTGTATAATCTAGCTTTAACATTCTGGGAATTCACTTTAGACAGAACAGAACTGAACTGATACATGTGAAGTTAAAGTGGTCAAAATTTTGACTTTTTAAATAGGTAAAAAATACTGACCATACTTTGTTCTTCAAGAATTGCCTTCTGAAATTCTTTTTGTCAACAGAGTTCTTGTGCACTCAACTTCATGGGTCCTTGACACAAACTTTTCTTGTTTGGACTCATGATTCTTCCATAACATGAGTCACTAAGACCCATGATTAATCCTCTAATCTTAACATCATTATCATGGGATCAATAATACATAAAGAATTATGTTTTATATGAAAAATGTTCTCTTCATCTATTTTTTTCAATTCTTAAATTACTTTTATCATCTGTTGACAGATTTTCCTCTTTGATATAAAAATTAGGAGATGTGGTATGATTTTATGATATGACCAATTTTCTAACGTTGTGATTCCATAGTTTTAAATAAAAAGGGTTTCCATCCAGATAGAAACCAAGGTAATGTAAAGTTACTAGAAACCGAAGGACGAGGATATAAACAACTACAGTATATCCTGTACAGCCTTCAACAATGAGCAAATAACATACCAAAGCATTATTAAAGAAATTTGAATCATTTAGAAAAAAAATAATGCAAGGAATTTATTACTAGCATATTCTAAGATTAATGCCTGTTTTTCAGCTGACTCAACAACTACAGGAGAATTTCAGCCATGGGGAAAGCCAGGTGCTGGAGCTCCAATACGTACAAAGTCAGGGAATGTAGCAGCAGACTACGGCAAAAGAAAGGTCTCTAGAATAGTATCTTCTAGGAAGATGTTTTTAATGTTCTGACGAGGGAAAGGGGCCTTATAGATGGTTTATGTATTGGGTCTAACTTTGCTAACAATTTTAACATGTAATTGAACAATACTGTGTCACAGAGTAGAAATAACTTTAATAGAGCTAATAAACTTGAAAAAATTGCTTAATATATAAGAAATTAATAATTTATTTTAACTGTAATTCCCTAAACATTTATAGAAGATACTCTTACACCACCTCTTTGTGCTTACTTTTTTCCTTTTGGAGGGGTTAACATTTCTTTAGTGTCTTTTCCATGGAAATCTTGTTTTCATCTCAAATTAGAATTAATATTTCTTTGCATTTTGCTAGTTAGCATAAGGTGAACAAAATAACTTTGAATTTCAACTTATCTGTAATCATATAATCATAAGTAACAGTAACCAAAGGAAATAAGATTAGAAATCCAGATGTAGTTTTCTAGTGTATGATGTTTCTTTTATAGACAATATTTTGACTCATAAATACAACATATTGTAATACTAAAACCAATGTAACTGTTTGATTATAGATGGTTGAAATCACTTTATCTACTCATGTGTCTTTGGGCAGTGATAAATTATCTAACCTTCTTGATTTTTACCTTGAATTTGCTAGTCTTCATTTTTGTTTTTCTTTGGTTCATTTTTGTTTTTCTTTGGTACAAACCATGGATTTAGGTACTCCAGTAAATTAAAGGAGCACAAAATTTTAAAACAAAATGCTTGAAACAGCAACTTTCTCTCCACACAACAAAAAATTATACCTACAAATAAATTTAACAGTATATTATACTACATTGTGTACTAATACATTGTAAACTTCATGGTTTAGGGACCTTTGAGATAACATTAATGGTTCAATGGAATTTCTTAAAATTGTTCATTACCTCTAACCTTGCCCACCAAACATACCAGTATATAGACTTAATAATAAAAAGATAAAACATTTATACTAATAGAAGAAATGCTAAGTTATGGTGCAGCATCTTTGAATAGTTTTCATGCGAATATATTATTTTCAGCATTTGTAGAATTTTAGTAGAATGTAGTTTATGCATGCATTACAGATCATTAGTCATTAAGAAGTGCATTACAGCTAACTAAACTGGCTATTTTAGAAATAAATTTACTGGATGTTATGAGGCACCTCTTGCTAAGTTCCACAAGAAATATTTTAATGAATTAAACAATCAGTATTGATTAAAAAAACAACAGACAATTTGTTGTTATAATCAGTTATGTCCTGTTAATAGAATTTTGTTTTTTAATTTGTAGTCATCTGATACCTCGAAACTACAAATGTATACATAATCTACCACCCTTAATATTCTTGTGGAAGTGCCTTCTGACTATCCAGTTTGGTTGTTTCTGAAATAGCCCATATGACATGAATTATGCTGAAAAAATATCTAATATGATGACAAAAATATGTTCATAAATTCTGCCATTTTGTTTTTGTGATGTTTTGTTTCTCAATTCAAACACCCCAAATCTCCTTTTTGATGCATTATTTTGATATAGATTGTGATACTGTTGTTAAAGCTTAAATGGAAAAAAACAATTTCTTGTTTTTCACATTTTTATTAATAACAAGTTAAATGAATAAAATTGACTTGCTAGGACATTATCATTGGCTAATGAAAGTTGTAATACACTTCAGGGATAGAAAATTTAGTATTTATTTACCATATTGATCTGATTTTTTGCTTGATACATGCGAGTGGTTTTTGTAGTGATGATTTTGATACTAATTTTTTCTGTTTGTTTTTTACGTTATAAATTACTAAAGTTTGATTTCTTGTATTTAATTCTGCTTTTAATGATAAAGTGGTAAGGAAATTTATTTCATTCATTCAAAAACTGAAAAAAAGATTGAAAAAATGGATTATTATCTCCCTTGTATAAATCATTGGTATAGTAAATGAAGATCAAGCAACAAGTCTAATCAAATAGAATTTTTATGTTTTTTTGTTAACACCATATTATTTCTTCACAGGACTTACTATATCCATTCGTGAATCATCGGAACTAGGCACTGGTGAAGGAAAAGATTGACACAGAACCAGAAAATTTATACTTGTTTTCTATTATAGCACAAATATTGTTGGTTAAGGCTCAATTTCAGTATTAAAAACAACCCACAAAATTTAGATAATCAGTATTGATTTATAAAAGCAACAACATCTTTTTTTTTTAAATCAGTTTTGTCTTTTTAATTAATATATGCATGTTTCATGCCTGAGTTTTTGAATTGATTTGGATTTCTTTTTGCTAGATTGCATCACTTGTATTTATAGATATATTTGCCAAGTATGACAATTTTTTAAGCAAAATCATTATTTTTAAACTGAAATTTTTATTTGAATAGCTATATTAGCTAGACAGATTATTTAAAGTGCCAGAACATTATGCTATTTATTTCATAGGATTTTTAATGTGATTAATAGCAAATATGTTTAGATTGGTATTTAAGCTATTTGCCAGTTCAATTCATGATCACAGTATAAAAAGATCATCTATGTAAAATAATTCACAGGGTACATCATTATAAAAGACAAGGAGTGTACAGCATAATATTCATATTCTTCATTGAAACTGTCAAAACTTATCAGTTAATGTCTAGCATTAGAAAAGCCATAAAATCAAAGCAACATGATATAGACAAAATACAAGCTTTTTCTAAATATAAACAAACTAAATTGGATCGTGGGGAGAAAAAAAGTGGAGGATCTCTTATTAACAGTTAAGTATTATATATCAACCAAGTAAAATAAAGATCAACCTATGGAGTTGGAAAGCTTATTGAAAGTAATTCCAGGTTCCTACAATTTTCTAACCGGTTTTTGTGATCAATCAAACAGAAGAACACCTATGTATCTAAATACACAAAAATATTTTGAATAGCATTGCTTAATTCCTTTGTGCTAAAAGGACAATTAGAATGAAACTTTATTATCCACCAAATTGCCATAGATATACATTTGTAATGTGAATTGCCCTACACTTATTTAAATTATAATGCATACTTTGCATTTTGTTTTGGGGGAAACTGATATGATATGACCATGGTTTAAAAAATTCAGAAAGTATAAAGATATTTTAAGGATCCCATTATTTATTTTCAACAATCGAACTATTAATTGTATTTCGTCAAGTTGTATTTCATTATGATTTCATAAACATTCAGAGGTTGTACAATGAGAGGAAAAACAAAAAAATGTTGACCCTAGTGAATGACTCTGACATTATTACGTAAATGTGGGATTACTTCACAGGATAAGATATTTTTATTTTAAATACTTATCTAACATCTTTAAAGATATTATGCTTCAACAGATTCTTTAGGAAGCTTAGAAAATGAAAGAAGCAGTAGGTACACACAGCACTTAAAAATTATTTATCTGGGGTGCCTATTTAGGAATTGTGCATATTTCTAGTTTATACCGTTTAATTTTTATTTCTTCCTTTTATTATTTATGTCACCTGTTCCTACCTTTCTTAATATTTTATATTTATTTTTCTTCAGAGAATCACGTATTAACTGATACTTAGCTTTCAATTTTATTTAATTCTATTTGATCCCATTGAAAAATCTCCTGACAAATAATTTCAATTCTGAATTTATTGATGTAGGATTTGAGTAGCCAGTAACTTTGATATTAAATTAACTATTAAATACTATTCCATTAAATCTAAATATTTTTAAAACACTTGAATCATTCATTTATTCCTTTACATTATCATATCATTTTCTTATATCGTAATCATTCTTACATATTATTCAATGGGGGAATGTTTAATTTGGGTTGAATTTAATCATAAAATATAAATCGAAATAATATGTTTGACTGTCTTCATAGTTTTTGTTAAAAATAGTTTCATAAATTTAACTTTGTACAATGTATTTGGTATGGCTAACTAAACCAGAACAAAAATCAGAAGTATTCAAAAATGTTGAATATTAATGAAGCTATTTGTTTGTATTGTATCTTATTTACAGTTAATTTTAAACACAAACATTGTAAAATGGTTCTAATAATTCCATGTCCAAACAACATCTAAACAAATGTATTTCCATGTTTTAATTTAACCAAACTTTCATCGTTTAAAACAGGTTGTGTATTGGAGTGCACCCTCACAGAAAGAGCTCAGAAAATAAAAGCTGTTAAAGTAGTTAATTTTGTGTTTTTGTTTTGGGGAAGGAGTTTTTATAGCAGTAAGGACTAATGGAAAGCTAAATCACCAAATTTTATTTTTATAGTACTGAAATTTTCAGATTTCTACCCGAAATAAAATACACAAAAGATTATACTTTAACAGCACATCTTCGAAAGTTTTATTGTAAATTTGTTTGGGCTATTTATATACACTGATAATGCATAACAAATATATATTTATGATATACCAAATACTGTTATACTTTTAAAGCAGTGCTTTTTCTCGTGTTTCAGAATTTTAAGTTCTGTAACAGTTATTTCCCTTTTAAAAAAGGTATCGTCATCCAACTTTTACAATGACCATTGCTTTTAAATTTTAAGTATAATAACTACAAAAGCTTACTATATCATATCAATAATTTCTTCCAATAATTAAGAACTACAACCATTTCCAAATTGAGTGCAGCTTTGAAAATAGCAATATGAATGAGTTAGATTAAAAGTTTTAACCATATTATACTGTAAGGTACTGATGTTTATTGTTTGCATATTAACTTTGTTACAGAATTGCTCAAACAAATTTATTTGAATGTGTTCACACATGGAAAGTCAGAGCTCTATTGGGTAAAATGTGAATTATTAGAATTGTTGGTAAAATCCGTCCAGTATTCTTTCCTTGTGCATGATATAGTGTTCATGTAATGTCTTTTGATAATGTCTTGTTAAGAATTATTATTTGTTATACTTTAGCTTTTATTTATTAAATCATATTTTAATCTTTGAATGTTTGACTTTATTATTGTTGTTTACAAGATTGAGCTCTGACTTTCACTGTGTAAATTTAGGTAAGAATTAGATTAGTAAATTTGTTGTTGTAAATTGTATGTATGCTACAGGATTTAGGGAACAATGGCTAATGGGTTGGGATAGTTAAAAGTCAGAGCTCATGCTTGTAGGTAATCTTTCCTAAATATTCTTAGGAATCTTCATTATAAAGAAAATCATATCAACAGCAGTACAATACTATAAAGATATGACAAATTGAAATGCCCAAAAATCTTTTACTAGCAGTCAGTTTGTCTGTGGTTGTCGACTTTCAGTAGAATGTCAGTTTGCATAATTTGGGTCTGATATAAAATAAGGAGATGCAGCATGCCCATGACAAGACATTCTCCCTGAGTCCAAATGGCATGGATAAAATCAGCTATACATGTAGGTCACTGTACAGCCTTCAACGATGAGCAAACGAGAAAAACCAACATCCTGATGTATGACAAACCATAAGTGAAAAACAAATATGACAGACAGCAATCAAGTGCAACCACTGAATAACAGGCTCCTGTTCAGATTGTTGGTTGTCAGTTGCTGTAATTGAAAATATCTCAAGCTGAACGGCAATTTAGATACCTAAATACTTTTCTGAAACAGAATTCATGCAGGTGTTTATAACTTTTGACCAAAATTTTAAGGGTATAGAATATATTCTGTTTTGGTTACTTGATCTTCCCAGACAAAATAATCATGATAATTAAATGGCCAATACCATACCAGGTGGGCTACTGTCATCACTTGGCATATGTTTTTGTTGTCAAACAATTTTAAAAAAATCTCTAAAACCACTGGACCAATTTCAAACTAACATGGGCTGAATGATCCTTAAGATATTTATGATAAAGGTTGCGCTTTTTGTTCCTGCCAATCAAATAACATGGCAGCCTGAGCTAATAATAAAACAATAGGGTAAAATGCAAATAATTATGGAATATCTTGAAAACCATAATAGACAGAAAAAATATGACAGGTCCAAAATTCACAGAATGTCATGAACTACCTCAATTCTATTTACTCCCAAATTATTAGACGACTCCCTATAGGTATTGCTCTTAAGGGGCCAAAAAACTAGGATTTTTTTGGTTTCCAGACAATGCCTTGAGTATAAGTCTATGGCTCTCTATGAAACTGTACCACAAGGTTCCATACCAAAAAAGGAAGGTTGGGATTGATTTTGGGGTTATGCACCTTTTGGAAATAGGGGCCAAAAAAAAAAACTTTTCTAATACTTTATATAAATTGCTTATTTCTTTACCAATTTCAATGGAGTTTAATTCAAAGTCTTGAATTCTTGGGGTTCTTTGCTATGCTGAATCTAATCGTGTATTTAGGTTTTGAATTTTGGGCAACGTTTTTAAATTGGTCCACATTGATGCCCAAAAGGTCCGGGAAAAACTTTGATTTTATCAATAATTGAATTTTTAGGGTTCTTTGATATGCCGAATCTAACAGTGTATTTAGATTTTTAATTTTTGGCACCCTTTTTCAAATTGGTCCACATTAAGGTCCAAAGGGTTCAAAATTTAACTTTGTTTGATTTCATCAAAAATTGAATTCTTGGGATTCTTTGAGATGATGAATCTAAACATGTATTGATTTTTTATTTTCAAGTTGGTCCAAATTGGGGTCGAAAATTAAACGTCAACAAAATTTTAATATATGGGGTTTTTTGATTTGCTAAATCTAACCATGTATTTAGATTTTGGATTTTGTGCCCTGTTATCAAATTAGTCCACATTGAGATCCAAAGAGTCCAAAATTAAACTTTCATTAAAAATTGAATTCTTGGGGTTCATTGATGTGCTAAATCTAATCATGTATTTAGATTTTGGATATTGGACCATAATAGGTAAAAGTCAAATTTCAAATTTTTAAGTTCTTAGACCACATTCATTCTGAGTCAGAAAACTTTGCTGTGTCAAATTTTTTATCACAATCCAAATTCTAAGCTGTACCAAGCTTGAATGTCGTGTCCATACGTGCCCCAACTGTTCAGGGTTCGACCTCTGTGGTCCTATCAAGCTGCGCCCTACGGAATATTTAATTGGCAATTATCTGGAAAACTCAGATAGATAGAAAGAAACTGCAAACAGTAAAATTGATCAGCAAACTAAAGCACTACAAATAATTCAGATTACTCAATATTGCCACTCTACTCTTATAGGAGTTATTGATTAAATGACAATTTTTTACCAAAAGTTTGTGTTTTTATACGACCGCAAAAAAATTTTGCGATCGTATATTGGTATGACGTCGTCGTCGTCGTCCGAAGACACATTGGTTTTCGCACTCTAACTTTAGTTTAAGTGAATGGATCTCTATGAAATTTTACCATAAGGTTCAATACCACAAAAGGAAGGTTGGGATTGATTTTGGGGGTTATGGTACCAACAGTTAAGGAAAAAGGGGCCAAAAATAAGCATTTTTGTAACTTCCAGACATAACTTGTGTGTTAGTGTATGGATCTCTCTGACATTGTACCACAAGGTTCAATATCACAAAGGGAATGCTGGGATTGATTTTGGGGGTAATTGCTTCAAAATTTTAGGAATTAGGGGCCAAAAAAGGGGCAAAAAACAAGCATTTTTATATGGACAAATACTTTAGTGCACAACACAATCTTAAGCAGTGTAAGGGAGATAAATCAAATACATCATTTGAATTACCTCCCTTACACTGCTTTTAATTCATGTATATAAGTAATGGTTAATGAACAATTAAGACAATTTAAAACAGTGTAAGGGAGGTAATCCACATACAACGTTTTGATTACTTCCCTTACACTGCTTTTAAATTATGTTTAAAGAAATGCATATTTATAAAGGAAGACCAGTAAAAATATCTGCAAATGTTGCATCTTTTTTTTTTTTTTTACAAAAAAATCCATATGAAAGATTTGACACCATATTTTAAATTCTATTATAAAATAGATTAAGTTCGCACTATGGTAAATTTAAATGGGTAATTATGGTTGCAAATTCCATTGGAAATTTGAATTGAGATTATGACCATATCTTGAGGGAAAGAATTTTTTGGGGGAAAAAGGGGGGGGGGGGGGGTAAAAAGAAATTGTGGGGGGTCAATTTTTTCTCATTTCAGATTTCAGAAATTAAAAAGAATTATTCTTCAAATATTACTTTTTTTTCAAATTTCAAATATTGAAAAATTTCAAGAAGTAATCTTTAATTGCACAGTATGGCGCATTAGATTTGTAAAATCTTTGACCACATTTATTTATTTGTTATTCCAAATCTGACCGTGTATTTAGATTTTTAATTTTGGGTCCTGTTTTTTAAATTGGTCTACATTAAGGTCCAAAGGGTCCAAAATTAAATTTAGTTTGATTTTAACAAAAATTGAATTCTTGGGGTTCTTTGATATGCTGAATCTAAACATGTGTTTAGATTTTTGATTATGGGCCCAGTTTTCAAGTTGGTCCAAGTTGGGGTCCAAAATTAAACTTTGTTTGATTTCAACAAAAATTGAATATATGGGGTTCCTTGATGTGCTGAATCTAACCATGTATTTTGATTTTTGGTCAAATTGGTCCACATTGAGCTCAAAAGGGTCCAAAATTAAACTTTGTTTGATTTCATCCAAAATTGAATTCTATGGATTCTTTGATATGCTGAATCTAACCATGTATTTAGATTTTGGATATTGGACCATAATAGGTAAATTAAAAAATTTTAAGTTCTTAGACCACATTCATTCTGTGTCAGAAACCTATGCTGTGTCAAATATTTAATCACAATCCAAATTCAGAGCTGTATCAAACTTGAATGTTGTGTCCATACTTGCCCCAACTGTTCAGGGTTCGACCTCTGCGGTCGTATCAAGCTGCGCCCAGCAGAGCATTTTATTGGTAATTATTATAGAGAAAAAGCAGCAAAACTGATCAACTAGATAAGATCTACCAAATGAAAACTCTGATAGATAGAAAGAAACTGCAAACAGTAAAATTGATCAGTAAACTAAAGCACTACAAATAATTCAGCATACTCAAAATTGCCATTCTACTCTTATAGGAGTTATTGATTAAATAACAATTTTTTACCAAAAGTTTGTGTTTTTGGTAATTATTATAGAGAAAAAGCAGTAAAACTGATCAACTAGATAAGATCTTCCAAATGAAAAAAAAACATAACTGATTGCAATTAAGGCAAAAATAAATACCAAATGGCACATTTTTTCTAGAAAAGATATGAGCTGTTCAGGCTGGTAGGAGACTAGTTTGTCCCACCTTGATGATCAAGAAAAAAACATCTGAAGGTGTTTCAATATGACCAACATTTCATTCTGGTTAAGATTTGCATTCAATATCTCCGATATCTATAATAATATCAGTCCACCAATACATTCTTCTCGAATTTAAGAATATTAGAAGATTTGGCAGCAACCAAACAATACAACTTTGTACATTTGTGTTAGAGGTCAACATACTGTGTTCAACAATAATCGAGAAGCGGTACCATATGTCAAAATCTTAATTGCCTTATTATACTCTAATATTGGCTGTTATGCTTCGAAACAGATCTCTTTTAGCAACATCATGGACAGCACAGAAAACATTATCTTGTGTAATAGCCAATAAACGTTTGTATACAGAATTTAGTACAGAAATGTTAATAAAGCTGAGATTATGGTGAAAATGTAATAACATGGTATATTATAATGTTGTATTGGTACTATGCTTTTGTTTGGTAATCTAAATTGTGTTGCAAGTTTTCAGATGTCTAGATTGTCAACTTTATATTTGCTAAAATACAGCAGTCTAAATCAAGAGCAGGTGTATAAAATTGAGGAGTAGTAGGTCATCATACATTTTAGGTCTAAATCTAAGCAGCTAGAGGACTGATATTTGTAAGTTGACAAATCTTGGATAGTTATATATGCCGTCACCAAATGAGGTCAACTTGACCTACAATTTGTTATCTCATCTGTGGCGAAAGTATACTTGGGTATTACTTCTAAGGCTATGAGGTGTACAAAATTTGCAAATAATTTAGATACTTACCCCCAATTTCTAGGATAGCAAATTTACCGGTAATGCAGATTGTAAATGACGAGACCTTGTCAGTTGACCTTGACATTATTTTCACACTTCAACGGTCAGGATGAGGTCTATTAATCAGTAACTATATGTGATAGGTCAACATCATTTGATATGTGGATTGGCTAGATGTCTGTGTATCATATCAATTGAACATGATCCCATGCATACAGATCTAACTGGTTTCATGTTCTAGCTCAATAAAACTAAAAACAGATGTGTTCATTGTTAATTATACTGAATCAAAGACAAACATTGACTGCGCTTGACATCAACGACTCAGAACAAACCTGTATCTAAACCCTTAATGTCACAGAAATATAAATACCGGTACATAATTAGGTAAAGGAATGCTAGGGTCTATTTGCAGTTACATGAGCTTTTGCTTTACTCTCCAGTGATGCCTCACTGTGACTGAGCTGAAGAACAGCAATAAAAGTACCGTTACTGATCTTTTGCTTCTGGTTTTGTCCAATGCCTGTAGGGATTTTTTGGCATGGGTTTATATCATATCTCTTCTTTTCCTTTGCATAACAAATGAATCTAGCTAAAACTAAAATTGAACTTATCTAAACACATCATTGGTTTTAAAATTGGATTGAACTTTCACAATTAAGAACTCACTGACTGGTAAGTAAAACAAATACTGTGGATTTCTTTATTTTTGTGGATTGAGGAATAAATGTATTTTCGTGGATATTTGGTTTCATGATTTGCCAAAAATGGCACTCAAGCCAATATAAAATATATACTTTCTTTAAAAAAAAAAGCCACACAATTTGATCCTGTAGCATACATTATGATATTCAAAAGTTTTTTCGCAATTATATTATATCACTTTTAGACAAATAAATCTGGAATATTGTATCTTTTACTTACTTAGGATAATGAACTAGAAACAGTAGAGGAAGAGCCTAGACAAAGACATTACTCGTCTCCACCCAGAGAAAGAAGAGGAGAACCATCCTATTCAGAACCTTTGGACACGGTGAGAACACAAGAAGGTGTACCTGCTGCAATGAGGTCTTCCATAGTATTTGGAGTAAGTGATAAGAAGACTCACATTTTAGAAATTAAGATCCTGTAGGCAGTATATAAATTAACAGATAAACAGAAATGGATTAGGTGTCCTAGAAACCTTAAGTAATATTTGGAAAACTAATCTAAAATGAAAAACTGCTGCAGAAATTACATTTTTTACAAGCAAATTTCAATTCAGTTGAAATATAATTTTATCTCCATTTTAGTTGTTATAAACATTTAAGTTAAAAACACACTCATATGAATAGCCTCTGGCTTCATCATATTCTATCATACTTTTTTGGCCAGTTTTTTTTCATGTACGTGTACCAAATGCCTCTTTATCATTAAATTATGCATTTAAAATTTATTAGTTGATTATTAGCATGAGAGTTTAACTATGTAAACTGTATCTTATTACAATTTTTTTTTCACAGCAAGGTGCAGATTCAGAGTCTGCCATGAAGACAAAGGAGCTTGAAAGACAGAAATGGGTTCAGGAATTAGGTAAGATAACTTCTCAAAATTTCTCATTCATGTGCAAAATGCCATGATAAAAAGGTAGAATATCTATCCAAAATTGTTTTTTTGTTTCAAAATTTGGTATAATGTTTATATCACAACAAGTGACATAAAATGTAACCTGAATAATTCAGTCCCTCCCCGTGATCGCCCACTAGCGAGGGCCTGAATTCTTTATACAATAAAAACGCGTTGCGAATCCAGGATTTTGATTGGTGCTCTCTGTGAGAGAGAGCCAATCAGCTAATAGCTCAATGTTATCGAGATAGGTAAATCCCAAGCTAATTCCGAATGATTATTTGACGATTTTTTATTGTCAAGGCTTTCAGGCGTTAATGTAGCCATCGTAGAGCAGTGGAATATAACGACTGAATTATTCGGGTTACATAAAATGTAAAAAGATTCAAAACTTTGCTGTTCTGTATCCAATCCTTAGATTTAGTCCCTGTTTAAACAATTTGGTAGTATAGTTAACCTGTAGGGATACCGGGTATTTGATAAATTTTGGTATTTTGTGAATGGGATGATATACTGCATTCACCTTGTCATTCTAATTGTCCCCACCCATATTTATGACTTTTATTACATATTTCTCAGCTTCTGTATCATGGAATGATTTAATATTTGGAGAGGAACTTAAAAATGATGAGCTGACTGTATTAGTCATTTTTGGATCCACCACACAATCACTTCCTGTTTGACTATTCTTTGAAATTTTATAATACTTACTGAGCAAGAAATTTTTTGTCACATATTTCTCATTTACTGTAAATAGGATTTTGATATTTGGTCTGGAGCTTTATCATAATGAGTTGTTTTGTAAGAGATTTTCAGACATGCCAGCCAGTCATTTCCTGTTTGAAGATTCTTTGAATTTTGATGCCCAATGAGCATGAAATGTTTCCTCACTGTCTTATTCATTGTAACAAGTGTGTTTATACTTTGCACTTCATCTCCTGCAACATCTTATTCATTATCTGAAAAAGGCACAGATGTTAAACTCTTTCCCATCCTGATTAGCTTTGCTTTAAATTGTAAATGGTATTCATGAATTTCAAGTTTGTCAGTCATTTAAGAAAACTGTAAAGATTGTTCTCAATCTTAATTTCAACTATAGTTTTTAGATATTCAATCATGCAAAATACCTTTGCCAGTATTTTCTTTCAAAATAATAACTAAATTATCTTCAGGAAATAGAAATTATATTATCATTAAATCAGTACAAAGTATTTACCTATATTCTCTGATGATCAGTTCAAATTCAAATCATGCAAGAAATAGGTCGCTAACATAAAAGGTTAATCATGTGTATTACTGTCAGCGAGGACATAGATATAGAATAACTTAGAAAGCCAGCACAATTTTGTCCATCTTGACACAGATTTAGCAAAATCAAGCATGTAAATAGCAGTAACTAAAGAGATGAAGAAAAACAACAAGTATGAAAACAATAAATCTTATTTGTTAGCCACAAATTGGTGGAATTTCGTAGCTCAAAATCGGCAACTGTCAATTTGCCAGAACAACGTTACATTTACACCAAGATATTACCGCTTTATTTAACTTCACAACAGAAACCAAATATTTTACATAAAAAATAAACAAGAGAAAATATTTGAAGTCGCAGATAAAAAAGGGAATTTTTTCCAACATGCAAATATTATTCTATGTTCAGGACAATAATTAAATACATATTATATATTCTTATTTTCTTTTGTGTATATACCAGTCTTCCTACAATTGTTAGCTGACAGTATGTTGACCTATATGTTTTTTATGGCCCCGCTACAAAGTGGTCGGGTCCATATAGTATTATCCTTAAGTGTCATACAGACATTCCACAAAGAACAGTTCTAGACTTTTTTTCTAAACGCCTTCATATATTGAGCTGATTTTTAGTATGTGAGTCTACTATGATGGGTTACAGATGAAGTTAAGGTTTAGTCTGCTCTGCTGATTTTTTGCTGAAATTAGAGGCTTTGTACTTTGGAAATTTCGTGAAAATTACAGTTATACAGACTTATTTTCTAAACGCCTTCACATATTGAGCTGATTTTTAGTCTGTGAGTCTACTATGATGAGTTACAGATCTAGTTCAGGTTTGGTTCCACTCCGCTGATGTTTGTTGAATTTACAGGCTTTGGACTTTGAAAATCTTGCGAAAATAACAGTTATACAGACTCATTTTCTAAACACCTTCACATATTGAGCTGATTTTTAGTATGTGAGTCTTCTATGATGAGTTACAGATCTAGTTTACATTTGGTTCTGTTTCGCTGATGTTTGCTGAAATTACGGGCTTTGGACCTTGAAAATTTCAGATAAATAACAGTTATACGAACTTTAATTCTCAAATTTCCACTTCTGAAAATGACTTCAAGCTTTATTAGCAAGTGTGGCCATTTGTATTGTTCCGACCCATCTTGTTGGTTGTTTGTATCCTTGGGTTGCTGTCTCATTGACATGTTTATATATTAACGAGTCTATTTAGATATGATATAATATATATAGATAAATAATCATTAAGTCAATCAACAAAAAGCTTACGTCAGTTGTGAAATTTGTGTGTTTATCATTTTGGAAGAAATTGAACAAAACTTTTAGCACAATTTTAAATGCTTATATTTAAGATAAACAAAGGGAAGAAAAGCAGTTGAGAGAATTAAAGGAAATGAATATAATCAAGGCATCAGAGGAAACATGGGCAGACAAATTTAGCAATCCTTATAGGCCTGCACCACTACCAGATCAGTCAGTTAAACAGTATGGGCCAGAGGAACATCTGATAACCAAAGAGAATATCCTTGATACAAGAAGGACCAGTAGTGCTCCAAATCAATTTCCTGAGGATGATGAACCAAAGTATTCTTCTTATACTTTGAATATTTTCATTTATAGAAAACATTTTCCTTATTGAAAAAACTTTCCGGTTCAGGAATTTTAACTTCAAATGTTACTGTTAATAATAAGAAGATGTGGTATGATTAACAAGGAGACACCTCTCCACCAAAATTAACCTGTTTTTTAGTAATTTTATCAGTAAAGAAATCCACAATTCTTCTTACAATAACATGCCACCTTGATGACATTAACATTCACATTGTGACTTGAATGGAGAGTTGTCTCATTGGCACTCATACCACATCTTCTTATTTCTATTGATGTTGACTTCTAGATGTATTTTGGTTATCTGTGTTTATGGATTGCTGTCTCATTGACATTAACCCCACATTTTATTTTATTCACATTGGAAAGTAAGACAATGGACAAATGTGGATTATTGCTTTTGCATTTAGTATTATTTGCATTCTATAAGGTGTAATTAATATCTCAATAACATATTTGTGAAGACTGCATCAAATTTGCTTCCTTGAAAGTACATTTAATATTTTTAGAAATATGCATTATTGTCATACCAGCATCATTTTTTTCTTTACTTGGAAGTTTACCAGGATCACCCTATCATATTTCATTCCCATTCAAGATATCAAACACCAGTTTAGATCTGAGTTAATAAGGCACACAGCACAGTTATTTATCATTGATAGTTTAAATATCTATTAATGTTTTCTTTCAGGACTCATATAAGAGGACAGAATGTCTTCATGGATTCTGTAACTCAGAAAGAACAGGAAGAAAAAAGGAAACGTCACCTGGAACACCAGGTATTTCTCAATAGAATCACAAATGTTCCTGTGAATTCTTAATTTACTTTAAAACTTGTATCATTGTATTCTTAATTTATTTTAACATTTATCAATGTAACTTTTATCAATGTATTCTCAATTCATTTTAACTTCTTTTTAACCCAATTTAATTCTTCATTTATACAGCAAGGTGCACATTTCACTATGACGTAGTAATCTTGTTTTTATATTGAAATTGAGTAAAAATTCCTGCCATTATTACACAGTTTCTTTAATGATGAAATTTCATCAAATATTAAATAATGCAAAAAATATTTGATGTGAAAATGATTAACAATCTTTGACAAATCTTGTGATTTATTCAAAACTTGTAATGTTTCCATGATCCAGTTTAAAATATCAACAAATCAGTGTTTTTCCATTTTTGAAATTGGTGGATGGACGCTGAAATTGTACCAGGTTACATGAAAAGTTTTGCACTGAACTTGTCACACTTTCTCTGAATGCAGACAATAGCAAAAAGGAAATATACAACTTAAAATTCAATAACAAGAACACAAATAATTAGGAAAAAATATAAAAAAACAAAATATGTACTAAGAACAGACAATTGCGAGAGACGAAAATTAACAAAATTAAAAAGAACATAGACAATTTCAAAAGGGGAACAAAAATAAATCAGAAGAAATGTAAATATAAAAAGGAAACAGGGAAAAATACACCCCTTCCGCCAAATATAGGTAAACGCTAATATAATCAGAAATTCCTATAAATTTATGATGTTATAAACACTGAAATTCAGTCTTTGATATTATTCTGTCTTTAAGTAGATACATGTGTACTAGTAAAATAGTGAACATAATTATGTACTGACCTTAACAACTTTTTAGAATGCAATAATGGAACAAGTAAAAGAAAAACAGAGATTGAAACAAATGGAAAAGGAAAGAAAAATGAAAGAGGATATGGAAGAAGAGATGAAATTACAGAAAGAAAGAGAAAAACAGCAGAAAATATTTGATTCAGACATCCAGAAAAATAAAGCAAGAGAGGTTAGCCTTTGAGACAATTTAATATCAGATCTAGTATTGTCATACAAACATTCATTTCAACTTTTCTGTAATTTACTAACAATTATTAGGACAATAACGAGTAAAATTCAGTTCAGTAAAGACTTGTAAATTTTTCTTTTTAACCAGTCTTAATGCACGTACTTCAGATATAGAATAAGTGGAAATAATATACTAAAATTAAAAGCAGACTTTGTTCAGAAACATCACAGCTATTTTTCAGGCCAAAATGATTTCACTACTGGTTTAGCAAAATCTTGCATCTGATACAGATAATAGCTTTGGTTAATCTCCTTTTGTCCATGATTCAATTAAACACCCTTTCCTAAGTTTCATGCCCTTCACTTGAAATGTAAGAAGGGGAATTATATCAAGTAATATATGATTTAAAGTTACTTTCTGTAACTAAAGTCTGTAAAACCAATTGTCTTGCATAATTCTGATTAAATTAGTCCTGAAGCTTTAATAAGATTCTGGTTATTAAAATCCAGTAAAATTTATCTGAATCAAAAATACTATCACTAATTCTAATATGACGTGCTTCTTTCGCTTTGTAAACAACACAGTGATAAAATTCTCGATATATCTATACTTTGCGCAGACTCAGAGATGTGCATATTGGTGGCTGAACATTACTATTTACCTCCCACGTAAATCCACATGTATTAAAACCTATGTGCAAACATTATGTCGATTTCGTTGTGTCCAAATTGAAATTGAAAAAGAAACTACAGAACCGTTATTCCTATTATATTGCATAACAAAAATAATTAATGCACAAGAGCTTAAAAAATGCATAAAATCAAAATAAAATAAAATTCCGCCAAATTTCATGAATGATCTTGGCGCATAAACGTCATGTCATGACATGACGTCATACGAATGAAAACTCTAAAGCTGAATGTTACCGTTATGTATACGCCCTAAGTTCGGATAATATTGCATTAAAATGGAGTTTTGAGGTAGGTGTTGTTTCATTTTCTATTCCATTGCATTATTCGCACATTTGTGGATTTCAGCAAGTCAATATGGCGGCTCACTCCTTAGTTATGACATGTTAACTCTGGATTTGACAGTAAATAGTAGCCAACGAAAAATAAATGTTTGGGTTAAGAATTATGAGAATTGAACACATTTTTTCTACTGCTTATTTGAGAAATAATTCATGTAAGACTTAGATTTATATGAAATTTGTAGCTTTTATCTTACGGGGGTAAAATACAACAGCCATACACACGGCAATCTTACGTTCGCTTCAGTTTTTAAATTACCGTATTTGTCCTATTAGAATCGAAATAATTCATGGAAGCCATAGATTTGTTGGGCATTTACACATGGCCTGGGCCGTGATATTCGTTAATTTTGTCCCTCGCTAACGCTCGGGATAATATTCGAATATCACGGCCCAGGCCATGTGTAAATATCCTACAAATCTATGGCTTCCATGAATTATTTCTTAGTCAATTCTGAATACTTCAGCTAAATTCTTTTATTGTTTCTGTAACAAAGTTAATAGAAAAAAAACTTGCAAGAAAAATTGTAAACAAGATGACTGGTTTCTGATGCAAGGTGATTATGTAGAAAATAGCTGTAACTTAACTATCGATATTTGAATATCTTCAGATGAGAAGACAACAACAGGTGGAGAATTTAAAAGCAGCTATGGATGAAGCAAATGAAATTGCTCAGCGTGAGAAGTATCAGAAACGTATGCAGCATTTGGAAGAAGGAGGACATGATGTTTCACATTTGAAAGCTAATCTGCAGGGTAATTAAGTTTTCTATGCTTATCATTTATTAAAAGTCAATATTTTTATCTTTTATTGATTATTGATTTAAAATTGTGTTATAAAAGGGAGATAAATCAGATAATTTATTTTAAAAAAAACAACCAATAATTTAGAGTAAGATGTTTTTTTTTGTAGAAACATGCACCATATGTTTCTGGTCCTAAAAACCAATTGGATTAGCCAGTTTTCAGAATTTGGTGAACATTTTTGATAAATGCTAATTTTGATGTTATAAAAATTCTAATTTTTGAAAAATCCAAAATGAAAAATATAACACATGTTGCCATCTAGCTACCATTTATTAAGTTTTTCATTTGATTTGATACTCATGAATAATTCCTACTGAGTGTTTCATAGACACACAGACAAATGAACGTTTCAAATTTATGTGTATGTGTTGCTGATATTAACAGAACTTGTTTTTATAAAATGTCAAATAGTAAGCTTCAGACTTAATATACTAATAGCATGATTTGTGTGTATTGTAAGCATGACTAATATTGCCAAGCATAACACACTCGGTACAGATATAATTTAAGTTTGTTTTGGTTATGACAAATTTAACCAAACAAACATTAGAACAATGCTATATTATGCATAGTAAGTAGTATTCTGTAACAGGGTAATTTCAGATATTCAGATGATATTTAGATGAGCTAGAAAACAATTGTAGTAAGATTTGTTCCTTCTACAGTCTAATGTATTTTATATCATATATCCTCGTTTTGTTTTCTCTGTCAAAAAGTAGACAAAACACCTTAACAAGTCAACCATTTGAATTCAATAACACCACTTCACTGTCTTTCAGTTCAATAGCATGTTTATAGATTGTAAATTTCTCTCATGATTGTTTATAATGCCCTTATAAGGTAGGTTATTAGTAGAAAACAAGATACAATAAAGATTAGTGTAGGTAACATAGTACTGGAAAAATCTACAAATATACAAACAGAAACTAGTTTAGTAATGATAAAGATTGTGACAGAAAAATGGTTTGAATGTTATTTTGGAAGGTCAAGTTCATGAATAACAGTATTTAACTTTGTTAGATTGTATTTTAAGATAATTTCAAAACAAATGGGGATATATTAGCCTAGCTTGCAGTACCTTAGTATCTATACTCATTTGCATGTATGGGTATCATGTGACATGATGATATAGTGTATTCTTTATATGTGTGTTGATTTTAGAGAAGCAGTCGACAGCTAGATATCCTGCCGTAGAAACTGTTCGAGAACCACCAACTACTATTAGAGGTATAAAATAATCCTCTTTCCATGCACAATTTTCTCTAATTTTGTAATTTTTCATAAAATGATTAAATGAATTAACAGCACTACTTTCTGTCTTTGATAACAATAAGAATACACATGTAATACAGAATTAATATTTATAAAAGAATAATAACTTTCCTGCATGGCTTTGTGAAACTACAATTCACTCTTTTAAAAACATAGCATGCTGAAAAGGAATATTTGCTGCAAATTTTAGTTACAACAATAAGATTTAACACAAACCATCTGACTGTCCAAAATTTTGGATTATTTTTATGGAAATAAATAAGGCACTCATTAAGTTTTGGCATTATCAGTTAAAAAAAAGACTGGTCTATATTTAAAAGGATTGTGAGATAATAAGCTATCAATTCTTATTTCAAAGGCCTCATGATTAAATGACCAAGAGTCATTATACACTCAAGAAGAGTCCGACTCTGTATTGAAAGAAGAAGAAGAAGAAAATAAGTAATGGTACAAAAACAAATCATTCATTTTAGGAAAATGATTCCCAACTTTTTTAAAAGAAATTAACTACTTATTAACAAGTGATTTATTATGTGCACTTCACAATGCATTATCTTTCTTTAAAGTTGCAATCAATTGCTTAACCAATAGACTTGATATAGTTCTCAATTTACAACTGTAGAAATCTAAGCTTTTAGCTGTAATATTTTTCTAATTTGTAGATCAGTTTTTCACATCACAACATTACTACAGTCACAATATGGCCGACATATTGACAGGCGGTCGCTTAGGTATCATTTTATATGTGGACACACAAGGATTGTGGGTTTCACAGGAATTTTACGGTGTAATTTGCTTTAGTCATCAATCATTCAGTGCAGTGTTGTCACAAGTCATTTACAGATCATAGCATTCATTTTTAAACTATTGGATTTGTTGTGAAATTATTTAAAGAACATTTAACCAATATGCACAGAAAAATTTGCATGAATAAACAAAGAAAAAATTTAAGAAAAAAAGTCCAAATTTGATTTGAATGGTACAAGTTAACAATCTGGAATAATACTATCTCAGGCATAAATGTTTTGGTTTAAGGACACTTGTTATGCTTATGCCATAGGCAATGCTGGCATCAAATTTACTTTCATTTTTCTATCCCTAAAACAGTTAGGGTAATTTAACTTAAATTTGGTAGAATTTTACTATAGGAATTTCAAGGTTTATCCCATGATTTACACTACCTTATCTTTCTTATTCTAATGTTTAGTAATCTCTAAAAAGTGCTGTCACATTTTGATACAATTTCTATTTAGTCTTATCTTAGGTATAAGCTTGATGCTACAATGTAATATAATATTGGTTTACATTGTCCCATTCACTTTGAACTAGCCCTGTTTTGTGGATAATCTGTACTGCTACATTTTCTTTGTATTAAAATTTTATTCAATACATTTCATGCTATTTTTAAAAGTATCATAAGAATCATGATCTGCATTTGACTACATTTTCAGCCATTTTATTTACAGGGACAGTTTATATTTGTGTACATTCTGTAATGTATTCAATATTGTAAAATTTTATTCTGTTTTTAGTACAAAATTTAGTTTTTTGTTCAGTATAGGTTCTACCTGTTAATATCAAGACCTTTATGTTTTATTTTACAATTTTGATATTCTGATGAACTATTACATTGGGATTATCTATGTCTGATTTTTAAATGGTATGATCTTATCACATGTCAGTTCTACTTATACGAGACATTCTATTTAACTTGTTTTTCCATTGTTTTTGCAAATTCTGGCCCTTTATAAGAAAATGGAAATAACAGTAAAAGCGTAATATTATTATAAGTTTTGTTTACTCCAAACTTTCATATTTATTCATGAATTGGTTAATTACAAAATTTGGAGAACAAACAAACCCATTACAATACATGTACAAGTTTATTTCAGGGTGTTACTTTTTTCTACAAGATATTTAATCCATCTCTGGAGAACTCTGGGTAATTAAGTCTCCCAAACGAAGTTTGGGAAGACTTATTGTTTTTGCTCAGTTCTTATTATTATTATTATTATTCTTCTTCTTCTTCTTCTTCTTCTTCCGCCGCTTTTAAATTTGAACTTGTCCGCACCCGTTCTCCAAAACCGCTTGTCGGATTAACTTAGGGTTTCACAATATGTTAGACTAACATGTCTTGTGGTGCAATCAGGGTTTTGTTTTTGCAATGGGGTTTATAAAGGGGTACTTTGAGGGGCAAAAAGAAAAGAGGGTTTTACTATAGAACTCTATGGGATTTTATTTTTTTAAATTTTCAAATGATTATAAATTGAAAACCGTTCGTGATAGACACAAACTTTTTAATTGAAAATGTTCTAAATGATAAAGCCCATTAAATGAAATACAGGGTTAGTCCCCAGGGGTCACCCCCACCCCCTGCCATTTAAGAAAGTTCTAATACCTTGTAAGTGGTCAAGATCCCCACCCCTAAACCATATATATTCTGGTTTGTCATGCTAAGATGGTTTGAATGATATACAGGGTTAGTCCCCAGGGGTCATCCCCACCCCCTGTCATTTGAGAAAGTTCTAATATCTTGTAAATGGTCGAGATCCCCACCCCTAAACCATATATATTCTGGTTTGTCATGATAAAGCACATCAAATGTAATACAGGGTTAGTCCCCAGGGGTCACCCCCACCCCCTGCCATTTAAGAAAGTTCTAATATCTTCTAAGTTGTCAAGATCCCCACCCCTAAACCATATATATTCTCGTTTGTCATGCTAAGATGGTTTGAATGATATACAGGGTTAGTCCCCAGGGGTCATCCCGACCCCCTGCCATTTTAGAAAGTTCTAATATCTTGTAAATGGTCGAGATCCCCACCCCTAAACCATATATATTCTGGTTTGTCATGATAAAGCACATCAAATGTTACACAGGGTAAGTCCCCAGGGGTCACCCCCACCCCCTGCCATTTAAGAAAGTTCTAATATCTTGTAAGTGGTCAAGATCCCCACCCCTAAACCATATATATTCTGGTTTGTCATGCTGAGATGGTTTGAATGATATACAGGGTAAGTCCCCAGGGGTCATCCCGACCCCCTGCCATTTTAGAAAGTTCTAATATCTTGTAAATGGTCGAGATCCCCACCCCTAAACCATATATATTCTGGTTTGTCATGATAAAGCACATCAAATGTTATACAGGGTTAGTCCCCAGCGGTCACCCCCACCCCTTGCCATTTGAGAAAGTTCTAATATCTTGTAAATGGTCGAGATCCCCACCCTAAACCATATATATTCTGGTTTGTCATGATAAAGCACATCAAATGAAATACAGGGTTAGTCTCCAGGGGTCACCCCCACCCCTTGCCATTTAAGAAAGTTCTAATATCTTGTAAATGGTCGAGATCCCCACCCCTAAACCATATATATTCTGGTTTGTCATGATAAAGCACATCAAATGTTATACAGGGTAAGTCCCCAGGGGTCACCCCCACCCCCTGCCATTTAAGAAAGTTCTAATATCTTCTAAGTGGTCAAGATCCGCACCCCTAAACCATATATATTCTGGTTTGTCATGATAAAGCACATCAAATGAAATACAGGGTAAGTCCCCAGGGGTCATCCTGACCCCCTGCCATTTGAGAAAGTTCTAATATCTTGTAAATGGTCGAGATCCCCACCCCTAAACCATATATATTCCTATTTGTCATGTCTCGAACATTTGAATGACGTATACGGTCAGTCCCCAGGGGTTCCCCCCATCCACAATGTTCTAATATCTTGTAAATGGTTGAGATCGCCACCCCTAAACCATATATATTCCTGTTCGTCATGTAATGAACATTTGAATGACGTATAGGGCCAGTCCCCAGGGGTTCCTCCCCACCCCCAATATTCTAGTATCTTGTAAATGGTTGAGATCCCCACCCCTAAACCATATTTATTCTGGTTTGTCATGCCAAGATGATTTGAATGATATACAAGGTTAGTCCCCAGGCATCACTAATGCATATAACTTTACTGGACCAAACCAATTTTCAATGGACGTTGCCCAATGTCAGGCGACCCTGGGAATTACGAATTATGGGAGCTTCGTTTGGGAGACTTCGTAACAGCATCCTGTTACAATCATTTCTTGTTTTTATCCTGTTTACCAAAAGTTAAAAGTTATTATCATATTGTTGTTAAATATTCCATTTTTATACAACAAAAAATTTTTGCAGTCATATAATGTTATGGCATTGCCAGCATTGTTGCCTTCGTCCAAAGACATTTGGTTTCCAGACAATAACTTGAGTATAAGTGTATGGATCTCATAGAAATTGTACCACAAGGTTCCATTCCTCAAAAGGAAGGTTGGGATTGATTTTGGAGGTTATGGCCCAAACTGTTTAGTAATTAGGGGAAAAAAACTAGGTTTTTCTGGTTTCTGGACAATAACTTGAGTATAAGTCTTTGGATCTCTATGAAATTGTACCACAAGGTTTCATACCAAAATAGGACGATTGGGATTGATTTTGGGGGTTATGGCCCTAACAATTTAGGAAAAGGGTCCAAAAACAATACTTTTCGAATACTTTGTATAAATTGCTTATTTCTTGACTAATTTCAATGGGATTTAATTCAAAGTCTTGAATTCTTTGAATTTTTAGTATGCTGAATCAAACCCTGTATTCAGATTTTGGATTTTGGGCCCCGTTTTTAAATTAGTCTACATTGAGGTCCAAAGGGTCCAAAATTAAACTTTGTTTGATTTCATAAAAAAATGAATTATTTGAGTTCTTTGATATGCCAAATCTAAACATGTAATTAGATTTTTGATTTTAGGCCCAGATTTCAGGTGGTCCAAAGGGTCCAAGATTAAACTTCGTTTGATTTCATCAGAAATTGAATATATGGGGTTCTTTTGTATGCTGAATCTAACTATGTACTGTAAATTCAGAAATTATTGCGTGCATTTATTATTGCGATTATTGAAGAATAGACAAAAATGTGAGATTTCAGGAAAATCTGCATACAGATATATGTATCAGATATCAGAATGCGAGTTCTTACTATTCCCATTATTCGCAATAATAAAAACCTCGCAATAGTTTCTAAATTTACAGTATTTAGATTTTGGATATTGGACCATAATAAGTCAATGTCTAATTTCAAATTCTTAAGTTCTTAGACCACATTCATTCTGTGTGAGAAACCTATTCTATGTCAAATATTTAATCAAATTAAATTTAATATATCTAAATTCAGAGCTGTATTGCACAATTAATAGAAATTGTAAGTAGATTCATAGTTAAAAGTAGATACAATATAAATTCTATTTTTACAGAAGAAGTTATGTATAAATATAGTTTGAAATTTACTGTTCATTTAATATTATATATTTTGAAAATTAAAGGTAAGTTTTATAGATTTTTTAAAGACATATTATTAATGAGGAATGATATTTTGGGAAAAAAATTTCATTTTCTTTGTAAAATATTTTGAAGAATTCCCTGGTAGGTTTTTTTATATTCTGTATAAATTAATTTTCAGAATGCTATATATATAGAGAATATCATATGGCTTTTTCAATATCACATCCGTATCAACCCGAGACACCGATATAATCCCAAGAGCTCTGCTCGAGGGATTATATTGGTTGAGGGTTGATACGGTGTGTGATATTGAAAAAGCCATATCATGTACACTTTATTATATACAAATACCTCACGTAGATGTTTTTTATGTGACATGAAGTCATACAGATTATAGGTTTGACATGACGTCAAAAGATTAGGGGTTTGATAAAGCCATTGCAACAATGACTGCAATCGATGACGTGACGTCATACCGATTAAAGGTGTGATAAAGCCTTTGCAACCGTGCTGATATTGATATCATCACGGGTGGCTGATACAGCATGCTTGCCAATGATTGTATTACACATACAATTTATCTGTATTTACTACTAAGTATATAATAAATATATTTATTATATACTTAGTAGTAAATACAGATAAATTGTATGTGTAATATGGTCAACGTCAATCGTGCTGTGTCAGCCATCCAGGATAATATCGATATCAGTCACGGTTGCAAAGGCTTTATCACACCTTTAATCTGTATGACATCACGTCATCAATATCAGTCCCTGTTGCAAAGACTTTATCAAACCTATAATCTGTATTACGTCATGTCATGTGAAAAACATCTACTTGAGGTAAATAATAAAGTGAATATGATACGGCTTTTTCAATATCACTCACCGTATCAACCCTCAACCAATATTAAATCCTTCAAGCAGAGCTCTTGGGATTATATTGGTGTCTCGGGTCAGTAGGGATGTGATATTGAAAAAGCCATATGATATTCTCTATATATATTTTGATGAAGTGAACCCTTTTCAAAACTTGATTATTATTGTCTATTAATGAATAAGTAAACTAAATTCTTGGATATGCTGAATCGAACAGTGTATTTAGATTTTGGATATTGGACCATAATTGGTAAAAGTCCAATTTCAAATTTTTCAGATCTTTGACCACATTCATTCTGTGTCAAATATTTAATCACAATCCAAATTCAGAGCTGTATCAAGCTTGAATGTATTGTCCATACTTGCCCCAACTGTTCAGGGTCAACCACTGCGGTCATATCAAGCTGCACCCAGCAGAGCATTTTTTTTAACATTGTCAACCTATCACAAAAATGTATGTACAAGTATTTTCCAGACAATCTTTAATATCTGGAAAATAATTTAGTTCAGAAATTCTGATTCTATACAAATACCGGTGTGATCATTTGCACCTTGAGGTTTGTGTAAGGTAAAAAAATATAGCCTTCACAGTAACAAGGTCTAGTAGGGGCACAGCTTGAGAAAATACACTGGAAATTGTCACATATTTGCAAATATATAACTCTTGTGCAAAATATATAGATTTATGTTATTTTGGATTTGTTACCACTACTAATTTGTTTTGTGTATTATGTTTTTATACAACCGCAAAAAAAAATTTTGGTATCTCGTTGTCAGCGTCATCTGTAGACATTTGGTTTCCGGACAATAACTTTAGTAAATGTAAATAGAAATCTATAAAATTTAAACACAAGGTTTATAACCACAAAAGGAAGGTTAGGATTGATTTTGGGGGTTATAGTCCTAACAGTTTAGGAATTAGAGGCCAAAAAGGGGCCCAAATAAGCATTTTTCTAGTTTCCAGACAATAACTGGTGGAACTGTGTATGGATCTCTCTGAAATTATACCACAAGTTTCCATACCACAAAGGGATGGTTAGGATTGGCTTTGGGGGGTTATGGCTCAAACCGTTTAGGAATAAGGGGCAAAAAAGGGGGTAAAACAAGGGTTTCCTGGTTAATGGACAATTAAAAAAAGTACAATGTTATGTTTGGATTACCTCCCTTACACTGCTTTTAAATTATGTATAAAGAAATGTTTAATTGTCTTGAGGTGATTAGCTGTCAATTTATTTTTAGAAGTTACTATTTAAAAATGCTCATTAAGGAATACTAATTTTAGCCATGATTATGTATGTCATTTCTATTTTAAGACTTTTATAATGTATTCAAATGGGTAATTATGGTTGCAAACTCCATTGGAAATTTGAATTGAGATTATGACCATATCTTGAGGGAAAGAATTTTTTTTTTTTTGAAAAAAGGGGGGGGGGGGGGTAAAAAAGAAATTGTGAGGGGGAGGGGAGGACAATTTTTTCTGATTTCAGATTTCAGAAAATTTCTTCAAATTTTTTTGTTTTTTTTTGTTTTTTTTTGGGGGGGGGGGGGGTCAATTCACAACATCATAGTGTATTGCACAAAAGCAAAAAATTGAATATAAATTCAAATCATATAACCAATTCTAAGTTCTTTGACTACAGTTATTTTGTGTTAGAAACCTATTATGTGTCAAATATTTAATTACAATCCAAATTCAGACCTGTATCAAGCGCGAATATTGTGTCCATTTTTGCCCCAACTGTTCAGTGTTGGAACTCTGCGGTCGTATCCAGCTGCACTTAGCAAAGCAATTTATTAGTTTATTCAGGTAAATAATTGTTTTTCCACATTGATACTATAGAATTTTTGTTTCAAATTAGCTTATTTATAATTACAATTCTTTCTCGTTATATCATGTATCCCTCCATCAATATCTTTTTTTTTTTGCATGCCAGACTTAATATCTTATTATTGTCATTTTACTTCATTGAATACTAAGTAACCAATTTTCAGTACCATTTTTTATATGACTGCTGTAGACATCATGTATCCACAGCCATGGTAAAATACTAAAACAATCCATGATCAGTACAAGTGACACTTTTTTTAGAAAAAATGTAGTCCTTTGCATAGTGAAATCCGACCATTTTAGACATTTTTCATGTATCAAAGGAAGTTTTTTGTGGAATTCTTTGATTTTCTAAATTTAACCGTTTTATCCTCTTTTCCTTGATTTGGACATAACTGAAAGAGACTTATTATTTTTGTGATGATGGATGCCACTAGTGGAGCAGGAAGTGGTTATCCTTCCAGAACCACCTGGGTTCAATCTCAGTTTTTGGCGACACTACTCGATCTTTTGTTTTCTTTAGTATTTTGTTATTATTTTTAGTCTTTTTGTATTTTTTCCTTTTGGCAATGTCTGTTTTTATTGGACTAATGATTTTTTTTTCCCAACTTATTCTTCTAAAAAAATCTTTTGAGTTTTTTCCCCAGATTTGCTCTTACCACTTTAAGACTGTTCCTTATTAATCAATTGTATCAAAAACAATGTGATCGTGTCCATCATATTACAGTTTCAAAAACATACTGTATCTAGACTGGCATTTAATATATACTTCTTCGACTGTTCCTTAGTGATAAGTTTGGGACATTTCATGCTTCACTTTGCATAGTCATTTATTAAGAATTGTTTTAGATAAAGTGTTCCTATAATCTTTCATATTGCATTTGTGTCTTTAGTTTCTATAACTTACATGTAAACTTGCAGCAGTAAAGGCATGATGTCTGCAGTTGGAACCATTATGACAACATAAGTAGAAGTCTTGTGCACATTAGTCCATCACTCAGACACAAATCTTTATTTATTTTATAGCTAAGTTGACACCAAGGGCTACTGAACCAACATATGTACCAGGTTTAAACCTTGATGTCTCACCTAGACCAATACAAACAGACAAACACACAGACAAATCCGGTTTGGCGTTAGAACCTTACACTGAGAATAGAGTACTAACACCTAGTCAGTACAGATATGGACAGTCTCCAAAAAGAGAATTTGGTACACAGACTGGTAACATAGCAGTAATTAATGGTAAGCATTATACTGACCAGAAATTTTAGCTACAGGGAAAGTAATTTGTTGTTTGCCCGGAGATTTGCTATAAAGGACAACAGTAGAATTACGTTGAAATTAAACATATTCATAAATATGTTTTTTAAATAGATCATTTGTTCAGATTATTGTAAATGGACAGAGATTAGATTATTTTAGCTTTGCTCCCATAGTTTGGATTAATTTAAAAAAAAATAATAAAAATATAATTTTCAGAAACTGGTCGTAGAATGGATCAGAGAACATACAGAGAAATGACTGATGTTGACATTGTGTACAAAGTTTCTAAGGGCAAAAAGGTTAGAGTAAAAAGTGCTACAAAAGAGGAAAGAATGCCAAGAAAGCAACCAGCCAATCAAAAAAGATCTGTCATTCAGAAAGAAGAACCAAAACCTAGAGAAACAGATAGAAGAAGCAGGAGTAGGAAGAAAGAATTATGGAATTATCAAAATCCTGCACACAAACATCCAAAAAAACAATCAGAAAAAGATCCAATTCAGCACAAACGTCAAGCCAGTGAACATCGAAGACGGATCAGAGAACAAGAACTTATGGCAATGGTAGAAATGAATAAAGATAGAATTCCCACAGAGAGGCTTTCAAGATGTGGTTCTCATTCTGATGGAGAAACTACACCAAGAACTGATAGACTTTGTCATAGAAATAAATCACATTCTCCTGTAGGGCAGCCAGAGGTCAATCGTCTGGTTATCAATAGGTCAAGGTCAAGATCACCTGAGCAGACAAACAGAGCACTTGTACCATACAACAGGGAGCGATCTCCATCACCATCTGTATCAGTTATAAGGACAGATGAACGATTAAAAAGAGTTCCCTCTCCACCTGTACCTGCCCTCAAACATAAAATAGGTGGGGAGGGAGGACTTGATCATCGAGGGAAGCTATATAAATATGGGGACACAAACCCTGTGACTTATGAACTCGGTGATAGTGACTTTGTGCCATTTACACGAACTGTAGAGATTTTAGACCCAGCCCTGGCTACTAATCCACTTCCTCTTTCAAGGGAAACAACTAAATTAGCAAATGCTAGGAAAGCATATATTAAAGGAATGAAACCTGGTAATTATGGCAACAGGGTAGACGTGTATGAAGATAGGATCAGGCTTCCTGGAGAATCAAGAAATAATGATAAGGTTAGATATTTTTAAATTTCTAGGTAAAGAATATGTGTACTAAGTACATGCTAGAAAAAAAATATGTCAAATCTACCTTCTATGACCTGTTTCTCTCCAAAAAGAAATGTTTTGAATAAATTACAGATTGTATCATCAGTTTAAATTGTTCAAATGGCAAGAAACGGAACCAAACTTCTCTAATACAGCTACAAATTTTACATCACATCAATATTAGTAATTCAAATGAAAAAGAATGCATATACTTTAGAATTCCATTTAAAATCATCTGTCTATTAGTTATATGAAAAAATACTTCAAGCTGTAAAGTTGCATGAAGACTTTGGTATTATAAAGGTATGATACATTGTAAGTGCTCACATTGTGTCTCTGAGCAACAACTTTAATCAGACATGATCATATAACCAATATACAAAAAAATGTTCATCCCAAAAACATAAAAGAACTTAAACAGGACAGTCAAAATCTTTTAAAGTTAAGAAGTTGCAAACTTAGTTTTTTTAAAATAATGTAATTATAAACTGACAATTTTGTAATCAAAATTTACTGTTTAAATATCATCCAATGACAGAAATATTGGTCACTGATCAGTAAGCAGATGATATGCCTACTTTGATTGGATGATGTGCTGATAAATTGAAGTAATTTAGATATTAAGACAACAGTCCAAAAAGATTCATAAAATATTTATGGTAGTTACCTATTTTGAAAACCAAAATCAAAACAATACTTTTTTATCAGGTTTTTATACGACCGCAAAAAAATGTTTGTGGTCGTATATTGGTATGACGTTGGCATCGTCGTCGTCGTCGTCCGAAGACACATTGGTTTTCACACTCTAACTTTAGTTTAAGTGAATGGATATCTATGAAATTTTACCACAAGGTTCAATACCACAAAAGGAAGGTTGGGATTAATTTTGGGGGTTATGGTATCAACAGTAAAGGAATTAGGGGCCAAAAAGGGGCCAAAAATAAGCATTTTTGTAACTTCCAGACATAACTTGTGTGTTAGTGTATGGATCTCTCTGACATTGTACCACAAGGTTCCATATCACAAAAGGAATGCTGGGATTGATTTTGGGGGTAATTGCCTCAAAATTTTAGGAATTAGGGGCCAAAAAAGGGGCAAAAAACAAGCATTTTTCTAGTTTCATGACAATAACTTGTGTGTAAGTGTATGGATCTTTCTGAAATTGTACTACAAGGTTCCATATCACAAAGGGAAAGCTGGAATTGAGTTTGGGGGTAATTGCTGAAACATTTAGGAATTGGGGGCCAAAAAGGGGCCAAAAATAAGCATTTTTCTAGTTTCCAGACAATAACTTGTGTTCAAGTGTATGGATCTCTCTGAAATTGTACTGCAAGGTATCATACCACAAAGGGAAAGCTGGGATTGATGATGGGGATAATTGCCTCAATATTTTAGGAATTAGAGGCCAAAAAGGGACAAAAAACAAGCATTTTTCTAGTTTCAGGACAATAACTTGTGTGTAAGTGTATGGATCTTTCTGAAATTGTACTACAAGGTTCCATATCACAAAGGGAAAGCTGGGTTTGAATTTGGGGGTAATTGCTTAAACATTTAGGAATTTGGGGCAAAAAAGGGGCCAAAAAACACATTTTTCTAGTTTCCAGACAATAACTTGTGTTCAAGTGTATGGATCTCTCTGAAATTGTACTGCAAGGTACCATACCACAAAGGGAAGGCTGGGATTGAGTTTGGGGGTGATGAATCATAAGGGGGTTCAAAAAATTTGGGGGGATGGATTTTTTTTTTTTTTTCATTTTTTTTTTCTTTTAAAATTTTCCATTTTAAGTTGGTTATTTCTGATTTATATTAAAAGCAAATAATAATGATATGGTAGGAGATACACACCAAACAGGATGGATTATTATATGATAAGTATTGTGCAATAGCAAGAAATTTTCAATTGCACAGTATTGCACAATAACAAGAAATCTTCAATTGCACAGTATTGCGCAATAGCAAGAAATCTTCAATTGCACAGTATTGCACAATAGCAAGAAATATCCAATAGCACAATATTGCGCAATAGCAAGAAATTGTCAATTGTACAGTATTGCGCAATAGCAAGAAATATTTAATTGCACAGTATTGTGCAAAAGAAGATACTTCGTATAAATTGCTTATTTCTTGACCAATTTCAATGGGGTTTTATTCTTGAATTCTTGGGATTCTTTAATATGCTGAATCTAACCGTGTATTTAGTTTTTGGATTTTGGGCCCCGTTTTTAAATTGGTCCACATTGAGGTCCAAAGGGTCCAAAATTAAACTTTGTTTGATTTCATCAAAAATTGAATTATTGGGGTTCTTTGATATGCCGAATCTAACCGTGTATTTAGATTCTTAATTTTTGGTTCCGTTTTCAAATTGGTCTACATTAAGGTCCAAAGGGTCCAAAATTAAACTTAGTTTGATTTTAACAAAAATTGAATTCTTAGGGTTCTTTGATATGCTGAATCTAAACATGTATTTAGATTTTTGATTATGGGCCCAGTTTTCAAGTTGGTCCAAATCGGGGTCCAAAATTAAAAAAAAATTGAATATATGGGGTTCTTTGATATGCTGAATCTAACCATGTATTTAGATTTTTGATCCCCATTATCAACTTTGTCCACATTGAGGTCAAAAGGGTCCAAAATTAAACTTTCATCAAAAATTGAATTCTTGGGGTTCTTTGATATGCTGAATCTAAACATGTATTTAGATTTTGGATATTGGACCATAATAGGTGAATGTCCAATTTAAAATTTTTAAGTTCTTAGACCACATTCATTCTGTGTCAGAAACCTATGCTGTGTCAAATATTTAATCACAATCCAAATGCAAAGCTGTATCAAGCTTGAATGTTGTGTCCATACTTGCCCCAACTGTTCAGGGTTCGACCTCTGCGGTCGTATCAAGCTGCGCCCTGCGGAGCATTTTATTATAATTGCTATCTTGTTTACAGATTACCTGTACTAGCCTTGCACTTCATCCAACTTTACAGTGTTAATTTTCACACACACCTATGCTCTGTTTTTTAATTTCTCTACTATAGGGACTAGTTTGTTGCAAAATTTGTAAACATTTCTTGCCAATTAAACAGTTTGTGTTTTGTCTTTAAAACAACAATTTAAAAAGAAAAAGTGAAATACATACCTACAAGTCACAGTATAAGACAGCATAATTATTTTTTGAACACGTTTTTTTGTAGCAATTTAATAAATTGATTGAATAATTAATCAAGATTTACATTATATAAAAAACAACATGTTGATAATGAATAAAAAGGGAACTTTGATCACAAAGTTCTTTAAGCTGTTAATTTATAACTAGCCTTATAAATTACTTCCCTTTTCCAATCTGATCAAAATACAGATCCACTCTTGCTTACATGGATCTCGCAACACTCATTTCTACTTTCTTCTCTGTAATTATTACATTAGCCAATGCAAATTCTGCCTCCAAATTTTTGAAGGTGTGTATCAAAAATCACAGGTTCCAGAAAAAGGCTTTTAAAACAGTAAGGTAGAACAGGGTTTTGTTCAGATCTTTGTAAATGAAGCATGGACACGGGATCTGTATTTCAATCAGATTGCAGCTTTTCATCATTATAGTGTTTTTGTCGAGCCTGCGACTTTTGTCGCAGAAAGCTGGACATAGGGATAGCGATCCGGCGGCGGCGGCGGCGTTAGCTAACTTCTTAAAAGCTTTATATTTTAGAAGATGGAAGACCTGGATGCTTCATACTTTGTATATGGATGCCTCATGTTACGAAGTTTCCGTCAGTCACATGTCCAATGTCCTTGACCTCATTTTCATGGTTCAGTGACTACTTGAAAAAAAAGTTCAGATTTTTTGTAATGTTAAATTCTCTCTTATTATAAGTAATAGGATAACTATATTTGGTATGTGCGTACCTTGCAAGGTCCTCATGCCCGTCAGACAGTTTTCACTTGACCTCGACCTCATTTCATGGATCAGTGAACAAGGTTAAGTTTTCGTGGTCAAGTCTATATCTCAGATACTATAAGCAATAGGTCTAGTATATTCGGTGTATGGAAGGACTGTAAGGTGTACATGTCCAACTGGCAGGTGTCATCTGACCTTGACCTCATTTTCATGGTTCAGTGGTTATAGTTAAGTTTTTGTGTTTTTGTCTGTTTTTCTTATACTGTATGCAATAGGTCTACTATATTTGGTGTATGGAATGATTGTAAGGTGTACATGTCTAGCTGGCAGGTGTCATCTGACCTTGACCTCATTTTCATGGTTCAGTGGTCAAAGTTAAGTTTTTGAGTTTTGGTCTTTCTTTCTAATACTGCATGCAATAGGTCAGCTATATTTGGTGTATGGAATGATTGTAAGGTGTACATGTCTAGCTGGCAGGTGTCATCTTACCTTGACCTCATTTTCATGGTTCAGTGGTCAAAGTTAAGTTTTTGAGTTTTGGTCTTTTTTTCTAATACTATATGCAATAGTTCAACTATATTTGGTGTATGGAAATATTTTATGATCTATATGTCAGTTACGCAGGTTTTATTTGACCTTGACCTCATTTTCAAGGTTCATTGCTCAGTGTTAAGTTTTTGTGTTTTCGTCTGTTTTTCTTAAACTATAAGCAATAGGTCAACTATATTTGTTGTATGGAAGAATTGTTAGCTGTACATGCCTGCCTAGCATGGTTCATCTGACCTTGACCTCATTTTAATGGTTCATTGGTCAATGTTTAGTTTACTTGGTTAATGTTAAGTTTATGTGACAGTTGTAATAAAGCTTTATATTTAGGACTATCAACATAATATCAATGATTAGTAAAGAAGGCGAGACATTTCAGCGTGTGCACTCTTGTTGTGTTATTGGTAAAAATAGCAAGTGCACATTATTTGCATGCTACAGTTTTTTTTTTCCTCTTTAAATATCATTGATTTACCCTCAATACCTTGCTTTCCTATAGACTAGTTTTCTTAATTACCTCATACTTTTTAAAGATCAATCACAAATTGGTAATTTACTTCAACACTCTTGTTTCTTATGGTTTTGTCTATCATTCTTTGAAATTAGTGATTTATCCCTGGTAATCTGGTTTTCTCTAGGTTTGTGTGTTACTGGACCTCTATAAGAATTAGTGATTTATCCCTGGTAATCTGGTTTTCTCTAGGTTTGTGTGTTATTCGACCTCTATAAGAATTAGTGATTTATCCCTTTTAATCTGGTTTTCTCTAGGTTTGTGTGTTACTCGACCTCTATAAGAATTAGTGATTTATCCCTGGTAATCTGGTTTTCTCTAGGTTTGTGTGTTACTGGACCTCTATAAGAATTAGTGATTTATCCCTGGTAATCTGGTTTTCTCTAGGTTTGTGTGTTACTGGACCTCTATAAGAATTAGTGATTTATCCCTGGTAATCTGGTTTTCTCTAGGTTTGTGTGTTACTGGACCTCTATAAGAATTAGTGATTTATCCCTGGTAATCTGGTTTTCTCTAGGTTTGTGTGTTACTGGACCTCTATAAGAATTAGTGATTTATCCCTGGTAATCTGGTTTTCTCTAGGTTTGTGTGTTACTGGACCTCTATAAGAATTAGTGATTTATCCCTGGTAATCTGGTTTTCTCTAGGTTTGTGTGTTACTGGACCTCTATAAGAATTAGTGATTTATCCCTGGTAATCTGGTTTTCTCTAGGTTTGTGTGTTACTGGACCTCTATAAGAATTAGTGATTTATCCCTGTTAATCTGGTTTTTGTCGAGCCTGCGACTTTTGTCGCAGAAAGCTCGACATAGGGATAGCGATCCGGCGGCGGCGGCGGCGGCTACGGCGGCGGCGGCGGCGGCGGCGTTAGCTAACTTCTTAAAAGCTTTATATTTTAGAAGATGGAAGACCTGGATGCTTCATACTTTGTATATGGATGCCTCATGTTACGAAGTTTCCGTCAGTCACATGTCCAATGTCCTTGACCTCATTTTCATGGTTCAGTGACTACTTGAAAAAAAAGTTCAGATTTTTTGTAATGTTAAATTCTCTCTTATTATAAGTAATAGGATAACTATATTTGGTATGTGCGTACCTTGCAAGGTCCTCATGCCCGTCAGACAGTTTTCACTTGACCTCGACCTCATTTCATGGATCAGTGAACAAGGTTAAGTTTTCGTGGTCATGTCCATATCTCAGATACTATAAGCAATAGGTCTAGTATATTCGGTGTATGGAAGGACTGTAAGGTGTACATGTCCAACTGGCAGGTGTCATCTGACCTTGACCTCATTTTCATGGTTCAGTGGTTATAGTTAAGTTTTTGTGTTTTGGTCTGTTTTTCTTATACTGTATGCAATAGGTCTACTATATTTGGTGTATGGAATGATTGTAAGGTGTACATGTCTAGCTGGCAGGTGTCATCTGACCTTGACCTCATTTTCATGGTTCAGTGGTCAAAGTTAAGTTTTTGAGTTTTGGTCTTTCTTTCTAATACTGCATGCAATAGGTCAGCTATATTTGGTGTATGGAATGATTGTAAGGTGTACATGTCTAGCTGGCAGGTGTCATCTTACCTTGACCTCATTTTCATGGTTCAGTGGTCAAAGTTAAGTTTTTGAGTTTTGGTCTTTTTTTCTAATACTATATGCAATAGTTCAACTATATTTGGTGTATGGAAATATTTTATGATCTATATGTCAGTTACGCAGGTTTTATTTGACCTTGACCTCATTTTCAAGGTTCATTGCTCAGTGTTAAGTTTTTGTGTTTTCGTCTGTTTTTCTTAAACTATAAGCAATAGGTCAACTATATTTGTTGTATGGAAGAATTGTTAGCTGTACATGCCTGCCTAGCATGGTTCATCTGACCTTGACCTCATTTTAATGGTTCATTGGTCAATGTTTAGTTTACTTGGTTAATGTTAAGTTTATGTGACAGTTGTAATAAAGCTTTATATTTAGGACTATCAACATAATATCAATGATTAGTAAAGAAGGCGAGACATTTCAGCGTGTGCACTCTTGTTGTGTTATTGGTAAAAATAGCAAGTGCACTTTATTTGCATGCTACAGTTTTTTTTTTCCTCTTTAAATATCATTGATTTACCCTCAATACCTTGCTTTCCTATAGACTAGTTTTCTTAATTACCTCATACTTTTTAAAGATCAATCACAAATTGGTAATTTACTTCAACACTCTTGTTTCTTATGGTTTTGTCTATCATTCTTTGAAATTAGTGATTTATCCCTGGTAATCTGGTTTTCTCTAGGTTTGTGTGTTACTGGACCTCTATAAGAATTAGTGATTTATCCCTGGTAATCTGGTTTTCTCTAGGTTTGTGTGTTATTCGACCTCTATAAGAATTAGTGATTTATCCCTTTTAATCTGGTTTTCTCTAGGTTTGTGTGTTACTCGACCTCTATAAGAATTAGTGATTTATCCCTGGTAATCTGGTTTTCTCTAGGTTTGTGTGTTACTGGACCTCTATAAGAATTAGTGATTTATCCCTGGTAATCTGGTTTTCTCTAGGTTTGTGTGTTACTGGACCTCTATAAGAATTAGTGATTTATCCCTGGTAATCTGGTTTTCTCTAGGTTTGTGTGTTACTGGACCTCTATAAGAATTAGTGATTTATCCCTGGTAATCTGGTTTTCTCTAGGTTTGTGTGTTACTGGACCTCTATAAGAATTAGTGATTTATCCCTGGTAATCTGGTTTTCTCTAGGTTTGTGTGTTACTCGACCTCTATAAGAATTAGTGATTTATCCCTGGTAATCTGGTTTTCTCTAGGTTTGTGTGTTACTCGACCTCTATAAGAATTAGTGATTTATCCCTGGTAATCTGGTTTTCTCTAGGTTTGTGTGTTACTGGACCTCTATAAGAATTAGTGATTTATCCCTGTTAATCTGGTTTTTGTCGAGCCTGCGACTTTTGTCGCAGAAAGCTCGACATAGGGATAGCGATCCGGCGGCGGCGGCGGCTACGGCGGCGGCGGCGGCGGCGGCGGCGTTAGCTAACTTCTTAAAAGCTTTATATTTTAGAAGATGGAAGACCTGGATGCTTCATACTTTGTATATGGATGCCTCATGTTACGAAGTTTCCGTCAGTCACATGTCCAATGTCCTTGACCTCATTTTCATGGTTCAGTGACTACTTGAAAAAAAAGTTCAGATTTTTTGTAATGTTAAATTCTCTCTTATTATAAGTAATAGGATAACTATATTTGGTATGTGCGTACCTTGCAAGGTCCTCATGCCCGTCAGACAGTTTTCACTTGACCTCGACCTCATTTCATGGATCAGTGAACAAGGTTAAGTTTTCGTGGTCAAGTCCATATCTCAGATACTATAAGCAATAGGTCTAGTATATTCGGTGTATGGAAGGACTGTAAGGTGTACATGTCCAACTGGCAGGTGTCATCTGACCTTGACCTCATTTTCATGGTTCAGTGGTTATAGTTAAGTTTTTGTGTTTTGGTCTGTTTTTCTTATACTGTATGCAATAGGTCTACTATATTTGGTGTATGGAATGATTGTAAGGTGTACATGTCTAGCTGGCAGGTGTCATCTGACCTTGACCTCATTTTCATGGTTCAGTGGTCAAAGTTAAGTTTTTGAGTTTTGGTCTTTCTTTCTAATACTACATGCAATAGGTCAGCTATATTTGGTGTATGGAATGATTGTAAGGTGTACATGTCTAGCTGGCAGGTGTCATCTTACCTTGACCTCATTTTCATGGTTCAGTGGTCAAAGTTAAGTTTTTGAGTTTTGGTCTTTTTTTCTAATACTATATGCAATAGTTCAACTATATTTGGTGTATGGAAATATTTTATGATCTATATGTCAGTCACACAGGTTTTATTTGACCTTGACCTCATTTTCAAGGTTCATTGCTCAGTGTTAAGTTTTTGTGTTTTCGTCTGTTTTTCTTAAACTATAAGCAATAGGTCAACTATATTTGTTGTATGGAAGAATTGTTAGCTGTACATGCCTGCCTAGCATGGTTCATCTGACCTTGACCTCATTTTCATGGTTCATTGGTCAATGTTTAGTTTACTTGGTTAATGTTAAGTTTATGTGACAGTTGTAATAAAGCTTTATATTTAGGACTATCAACATAATATCAATGATTAGTAAAGAAGGCGAGACATTTCAGCGTGTGCACTCTTGTCTCTAGGTTTGTGTGTTACTGGACCTCTATAAGAATTAGTGATTTATCCCTGGTAATCTGGTTTTCTCTAGGTTTGTGTGTTACTCGACCTCTATAAGAATTAGTGATTTATCCCTGTTAATCTGGTTTTCTCTAGGTTTGTGTGTTACTCGACCTCTATAAGAATTAGTGATTTATCCCTGGTGATCTGGTTTTCTCTAGGTTTGTGTGTTACTCAACCTCTATAAGAATTAGTGATTTATCCCTGGTAATCTGGTTTTCTCTAGGTTTGTGTGTTACTTGACCTCTATAAGAATTAGTGATTTATCCCTGGTAATCTGGTTTTCTCTAGGTTTGAGTGTTACTGGACCTCTATAAGAATTGGTGATTTATCCCTGGTAATCTGGTTTTCTCTAGGTTTGTGTGTTACTCGACCTCTATAAGAATTAGTGATTTATCCCTTTTAATCTGGTTTTCTCTAGGTTTGTGTGTTACTCGACCTCTATAAGAATTAGTGATTTATCCCTGGTAATCTGGTTTTCTCTAGGTTTGTGTGTTACTCGACCTCTATAAGAATTAGTGATTTATCCCTGGTAATCTGGTTTTCTCTAGGTTTGTGTGTTACTGGACCTCTATAAGAATTAGTGATTTATCCCTTTTAATCTGGTTTTCTCTAGGTTTGTGTGTTACTGGACCTCTATAAGAATTAGTGATTTATCCCTGGTAATCTGGTTTTCTCTAGGTTTGTGTGTTACTGGACCTCTATAAGAATTAGTGATTTATCCCTGGTAATCTGGTTTTCTCTAGGTTTGTGTGTTACTCGACCTCTATAAGAATTAGTGATTTATCCCTGTTAATCTGGTTTTCTCTAGGTTTGTGTGTTACTCAACCTCTATAAGAATTAGTGATTTATCCCTGGTGATCTGGTTTTCTCTAGGTTTGTGTGTTACTCAACCTCTATAAGAATTAGTGATTTATCCCTGGTAATCTGGTTTTCTCTAGGTTTGTGTGTTACTCGACCTCTATAAGAATTAGTGATTTATCCCTGTTAATCTGGTTTTCTCTAGGTTTGTGTGTTACTCGACCTCTATAAGAATTAGTGATTTATCCCTGGTAATCTGGTTTTCTCTAGGTTTGTGTGTTACTCAAGCTCTATAAGAATTAATTATTTACCTTCAGCACTGGTTTTATATAGTTTAAGGTACTCTTTAAAGATTAGCCTTTTGCATTTTTTCATCAAAAAAGGCTGACCACCATGAAATTATCTTTACTTTTAGAAAGTGCATTAGACTTCATCAAACAATAAACTTGTGTGTGTGTGTGGTGCTACAGAAACTTTAAGACATTCATACAATGATGATAATTTGATTTTTCATTTTTTATTAGTGTATTTACTGTAGTCAGTGTTATGACAGTGATATATACAGTTCAGATGAGCATATACTTAACAAGGTTTATTGTACACTGTATCAATATTGTTTACTCTATTCACAGATAGTCATTGTTTTTGTCACACTATTGTCTGTATGTTTTTTATTATTGTAGTATATAAACATTTTTTAAGACATTTCAGTTACTGACCTTCTTTTTTCTGTTGTCTCTCTGAACAACAAGGTAGACCTGTTACTTTTCACAAAGCATTTAGATGATGTACATGTACATTTAGATCCTTGGTATTAAATGTTATGTCATAACAATTTAAATAAACTGCTTCGCTGAGCGCAGCTGGATACAACCGCAGAGGTCCAACCCTGAACAGTTGGGGCAAAAATGGACACAATATTCAAGCTTGATACAGGTCTGAATTTGGATTGTAATTAAGTATTTGACATATTGCAGGTTTCTGAATAAATGTAGTCAAAGAACTTGAAATTTGTTATATGAATTGAATTTATATTCAATTAAAGACTTCTTGCTGTTGTGCAATACACTGTGCTGTTGCGCAATACTTAGTAAATCTGTTGTCAGACTATAAACAATTAAAGTTCAATTAATTCTCAATGTCATATTAGAAATTTATGAAAATGTAAAGGGAGCTTACATCAATAGATATAAACAATTCACCAAATTTATGAGAATTGCTGACAGCATTTTTGAGTTATTGACCGAAAACTGGAAAATCCCCCCTTTTTTGATGAATAAAACCCTATAACTCAGAAATGTAAAATGTAAAATTTATAAAATTCTAAAGGGAGCTTACTTAAATAGATATAAACAATTCACCATAGTTTCATAAGAACTGCTGAAAGCATTTTTGAGTTTTTGTCAGAAAACTGGACAATCCCCCTTTTTTATGAATAAAACCCTGTAACTCAGAAACTTAAATCTAAAATTTATAAAAATCGAAAGGGAGCTCATGTCAATAGATATAAACAATTCACCACAATTTCTTGCAAGTTGGTGAAAGCATTCTTGAGTTATTGTCCAAAAACTGGAAAATCCCCCTTTTTTTAATGAATAAAACCCCATAACTCAGAAACGTAAAATTTCAAATTTATAAAAAACGAAAGGGAGCTCACGTCAATAGATATAAACAATTCACCAAAGTTTTATGCAAATTGGTTAAAGCATTTTTGAGTTAATGTCCGACATGTTGACGACGGACGGACAGACGGACGGACGGACAGACGGACAGACGGACAACGGTATACCATAATACGTCCCATAAACGGGCGTATAAAAATTATCAAGAATTAATCAAGATTTAGATAAAAGAGAGGCATTTTTTGTTAAGAAACTGTTTACTTATCTTATCAACATGTTTAACAAGGTTACATATAAACTTCATTATTAAATTTTTATACAACCGCAAAAAAATTTTGGGGTCGTATAATGCTATCACATCGTCGTCGTCTGAAGACATTTGGTTTCCGGACAATAACTTTAGTTCATGTGTATGGATCTCCATGAAATTTAACCAAAAGGTTCAATACCACAAAAAAAAGGTTGGGATTGTTTTTGGGGTTGATGGTCCCAACCATTTAGGAATAAGGGGCCCAAAGGGGTCCCAAAACAAGCATTTTTATACGCCCGTTTACGGGACGTATTATGGTAAACCTATGTCCGTCCGTCTGTCCGTCCGTCGTCAACATGTGGGACATTAACTCCAAAACGCTTTAACCAATTTGCATTAAACTTTGGTGAATTGTTTATATCTATTGACGTGAGCTCCCTTTCGTTTTTAGCTCACCTGGCCCTTTGGGCCAAGTGAGTTTTTCTCATCACTTGGCGTCCGGCGTCGTCCGTTAACTTTTACAAAAATCTTCTCCTCTGAAACTACTTTCCCAAATTTAACCAAACTTGGCCACAATCATCATTGGGGTATCTAGTTTAAAAAATGTGTCCAGTGACCTGGCCAACCAACCAAGATGGCCGCCATGGCTAAAAATAGAACATAGGTGTAAATGTAGATTTTGGCTTATATCTCTGAAACCAAAGCATTTAGAGCAAATCTGACAGTGGGTAAAATTGTTTAACAGGTCAAGATCTATCTGCCCTGCAATTTTCAGATGAATCGCGCAACCCGTTGTTGGGTTGCTGCCCCTGAATTGGTAATTTTAAGGAAATTTTGCCGTTTTTGGTTATTATCTTGAATATTATTATAGATAGAGATAAACTGTAAACAGCAATAATGTTCAGCAAAGTAAGATCTACAAATAAGTCAACTTGACCAAAATGGTCAGTTGACCCCTTAAGGAGTTATTGCCCTTTATGGTCAGTTTTTAACCATTTTTCGTAAATTTTTGTAATCTTTTACAAAAATCTTCTCCTCTGAAACTACTAAGACAAATTAAACCAAACTTGTGCACAATCATCATTAGAGTATCTAGTTAAAAAAAATGTGTCCGATGACCTCGCCCGCGAACCAAGATGGCCGACATGGCTAAAAAATAGTACATAGGGTAAAATGCAGTTTTTGGCTCATATCTCTGAAACCAAAGCATTTAGAGCAAATATGACGGGATAAAATTGTTCATTAGGTCAAGATCTATCTGCCCTGAAATTTTCAGACCAATCAGGCAACACGTTGTTGGGTTGCTGCTCCTGCATTGGTAATTTTAATAAAATTTTGCAGCTTTTGGTTATTATCTTGAATATTATTATAGATAGAGATAAACTGTAAACAGCAATAATGTACAGCAAAGTAAGATCTACAAATAAGTCAACATGACCAAAATTGTCAATTGACCCCTTAAGGAGTTATTGCCCTTTATAGTCAATTTTTTACAATTTTCATAAATTTTGTAAATTTTTGTAAATTTTTCCAAATATTTTCCAATAATTTAATTTTGGATGTAACGCGTCTTCTGATTGGCTGACGTTGTTTTGTTTATCAGCTCATAGACATGATTTTGTCATGTGACCGTGACGTCATCAACGTTTTTTCATGGTTTACTCCGGTTTAAAATGGAATTTAGAATTAAATTATAAGAAATGACTGTAATATTTTTTCTGTCTATTCGAAATAACATAAAAAATGTGGTGCACACTTTAAAATAACCCGCTACAATGTCTTCATAGACAGAAAAAATATTACAGTCATTCCTTAACTGTAACTACTGGGCCAAGTTCATTATAGATAGAGATAATTGTAAGCAGCAAGAATGTTCAGTAAAGTAAGATCTACAAACACATCACCATCACCAAAACACAATTTTGTCATGAATCCATCTGTGTCCTTTGTTAAATATGCACATAGACCAAGGTGAGGTCACAGGCTCTTTAGAGCCTCTAGTTTATAAATTTTAGATTTTACGTTTCCGAGTTATGGGGTTTTATTCATTAAAAAAAAGGGTGATTTTCCAGTTTTCAGACAATAACTCAAGAATGCTTTCACCAACTTCCAAGAAATTGTGTTGAATTGTTTATATCTATTGACATGAGCTCCCTTTAGATTTTTATATATTTCAGATTTTACGTTTCCGAGTTACAGTGTTTTATTCATAAAAAAAGGTGGATTTTCCAGTTAGTGTTTTATTCATAAAAAAAGGTGGATTTTCCAGTTTTCGGACAAAAAAACAAAAATGCTTTCGCAGTTCTTATGAAACTTTGGTGAATTGTTTATATCTATTGATGTAAGCTCCGTTTAGAATTTTATAAATTTTACATTTTACATTTCTGAGTTATGGGGTTTTATTCATCAAAAAAGGGGGGATTTTCCAGTTTTCGGTCAATAACTCAAAAATGCTGTCAGCAATTCTCATAAATTTGGTGAATTGTTTATATCTATTGATGTAAGCTCCCTTTACATTTTCATAAATTTCTAATATGACATTGAGAATTAATTGAACTTTAATTGTTTATAGTCTGACAACAGATTTACTAAGTATTGCGCAACAGCACAGTGTATTGCACAACAGCAAGAAGTCTTTAATTGAATATAAATTCAATTCATATAACCAATTTCAAGTTCTTTGACTACATTTATTCAGAAACCTATAATATGTCAAATATTTAATACAATCCAAATTCAGACCTGTATCAAGCTTGAATATTGTGTCCATTTTTGCCCCAACTGTTCAGGGTTGGACCTCTGCGGGCGTATCCAGCTGCGCTCAGCGAAGCAGTTTATTCTAGTTGCAGGACAATAACTTGTGTATAAGTATTGTGATTGCTCTGAAATTGTACCACAAGTGTACCACAAGGTTCAATACCACAAGTAGAAGGTTGGGATTCATTTGGGGGGTAGTTGCCCAAACCGTTCAGGAATTAAGGGCCAAAAAGAGTCTAAAACAAGCATTTTTTTAATTTTCAGGCAATAACTTGTGTTTAAGTGTATGGATTTTTCTCATATTGTACCACATTTTACAAATAGAAAATGTCTTCAAATGTTATTTTTTTCGAATAAGGAGAGTGGGGGGGGGGGGGGGGGGGCAATTTTTTTCCCTCAAGATTTAAGAAATTTAAAAGAAGATTTCTTCTAATATTTTTTTTGGGGGGGAAAGGAGGGGGTAAAAAAAAATTTTAGGGGGTCAATTTTTTTTCCTCAAGATTTAAGAAATTGTCATTTTTCAAAGAAAAATTGGGGGTCACAATTTATTTTGCTAATTCTTTGTATATAGTCTGAAAACAGATTTACTAAGTATTACGCAACAGCACAGTGTATTGCACAAAAGCAAGAAATCTTCAATTGAATATAAATTCAAATCATATAACCAATTTCAAGTTCTTTGACTACATTTATCCTGTGTCAGAAACCTATAATGTGTCAAATATTTAATTACAATCCAAATTCAGACCTGTATCAAGCTTGAATATTGTGTCCATTTTTGCCCCAACTGTTCAGGATTGGACCTCTGCGGTTGTATCCAGCTGCGCTAGGCGAAGCAGGTTATTATACGTATTATGGTATACCATTGTCCGTCTGTCGTCAACATGTAGAACAATAACTCAAAAATGCTTTGATCAGTTTTCATGAAACTTTGGTGAATTGCTTATATCTATTGAAGCTCCCTTTCCATTTTAATAAATTTTAGATTTTACATTTCTGAATTTTGGGATTTTTATGCCCTCGCCGTAGTGGAGGGGGCATTAAGTTTTACCCTTGTCAGTCTGTATGTCCCAAAGTTGGTTTCCGTTCTCTAACTTTAGTTTGCCTCAACTAAATGTTATAAAACTTATTACACAATGCTTATTACCACAAAACACAGATGAAGTTTGAAATTTGATGGCGTCACTTTTATCGTTCTAGAGTTATGCCCCTTTACAAATGGAAAAGTTGTCAAATCCTACTTAAATATTATCATATACTTAAAATATTGTTTCACAATTTTACATTTCTATAAAAACAAAATTCTATTCAGCGCTACATGTGGGTGTTGCAAATTTGTTTGTCAATTTTTGCATCAAAAAACTTTCTTACCAATATGAATTTATATCTGAAAGGCAGTATAGCTTAATTTACTTCCAACATAATTTTGCTTTTTGTTAACAATGCAGTTTTGGGCTATCTTCAGGCATTTATAATTTTGTTATCTGTTTAAAACCTTAGCATTTTTTTACCTGCACATTGTTTTGAAAGCTTCCTATTAAATTCACAAGGAACTGCTTAGTTACAAGAAATTAATAACAGATTTTATGGTTAATTGTAACCAATATCTTCTCATGAAAATTTCATTGAACAGCACAAGTATACTCATTTATTTTTTCATGTGCTCTGTAAAACATCAGTCACACAGGCAGGAAGAAAAAACAAAAGTCCTCAAGTAACAGAGAAAAGTTTCAATTAAAAAAATAATTAAATGTTGATATACCTTTAAAAAGAAGGAAAGAAGGAAAAACACTAGGATAGTTGGAATTTCTTTTAAATTTACAAAAATTTGTAATATACTTGATACATTAAAGTACAGTTAGTACAAATATAAATGATGAATTAATTATAACTGTCTCCAATATAAGTGATAATGCAGACAGTTCAAATTTGATATTTCCTATTGTTTAATCTGATTATCATTGTGTAGAAATATTACAAGTTGGTATTTTAAAGTGGTCTTTGGGATAAATCTGTGGGAAAGTATATAGTTTCTGATCTTTTTTCACATTCTATGTTATAACATATAATCATTGAGTGTTTTGTCGAGTATACTAGCACTTGTGACTCTTCAGTGTTACCGAACCTATCCACTGCATGTGATATTGACCTCCGAAGTTTATGGTGTATTTTTTATGTGTTATAATGGCATTTGCTATGTTTTTTTTAAACAGTTTTAATCATGTTAAGTAAGATATTTTAAACGAGAAAGATACTTTAAAAAAAAAAATTATGTTTGACCATAAATTTTAGTGTTTACTGGTATATGAATATTGAAGGCTCATAAAATCATTAGACTAGGCCTCTGAAATGAGGAAGACAAACATGATTTCCCTTTGTTAGTTTTGATGTCATTGTGACATAATAAAAATGTTTAAACAAACATATATTTTGGCAAAATTAGATTTCAGCCAAGAAATTTACCTGCAGTAAAATCTTTGAATAAGACATTTTGTAGCAAAATATATTTTTGGTTAAGGTCTTGGCTCATCAAGTTCCTTAAATTGAGGTCATTTTGACATTTTTTGTATTTTTTCAGAAAATGCAAAAATATATATCGAAGGCTTAAAGCAAATGTGTAAGGCAAAATTCAAAAAATATAAATACAAGTACTGCAATTGAAAAAACTAAAAACTTGTGGACATCTGAATTGTATTATACATTTTTATTTTGTATTCAACATGTTCAAGGGGGCATTCTCTTAAGGAACTTATCATGAATTCTAAAAAATCAATGGCATTCCAGAACGTGAAATATAAAATTCCAACTTATTTACCTACATTACATATCAAAGTTCTTGACACTGATTAAAAGTAACTGATATATTAGTTAAGTTGCCAGTGATTAGTTAAGTTGCCAGTGATTAGTTAAGTTGCCAGTAGATAAGTATTTTTAAATGTAACTATTCATTATCTTAGTCATATATTAATTCAAAATTTAGATGAAAAGATTGTTTTTCATAGCCATATATTCAAATTTAATTGCAAAATTAGTCCTTAGGGAACAACATAATTTATGTTGAAGGGAAATACTGAACTTAAAAAAATTTGAATACCATAGTATGAAGAGAATTGATTTGGCATGAAATATATAATCCATCATAAATAAGTGGTGGTTTAATGAAATAATATATGAATGACTTTAAGATATTAGAGTAAACCATATATCCAGTCATTCATTGAGCTTTAACGTACATATTTCAGGACCCCATTACTAACCCATCTCTAGTCAAGAATCATCCCACACAAAGACAAGATCAAATACTGAATCAACTTTCCAGTCTAAAAGAGGTCAGTACACTATATAATTCTGTATCAATTACTCATATTCCTTAATGATAACTTTCAAAAGAAATATGCAGCAGTACTTTATAAGGAGAACAAGGAATTTCTAAAGACATTATATAAATCAAGACAGTATACGTACAAATACAAATACAGCTGTTTTAAAGGACTTGCTCACAACACAAGGTCAAGAACAGCACTAAGGACTGACACTGTAGAAAAGGCAAGACTAACACAACCAAAGAAGCAGACACAAATCCAGTAGGCAAGACAGTGCAAATAAAAACAAAACACAAATAAGACAAGATTAACATAAAATTAAACAAACAATTAGAAACACACATACTGAATTGTTAACAACATGTTACCAATATAGAGACCAATAGACAATTATGCAATGTTGAGAAAACTTGGAAATATCTCTTATAAATAAATAATGACATTGGTCGAAAAAATTGTAAAAATTAGTTTTTATTTTCCTGATTACTGCATAAATCCAACAATCATGTTCTGTGTGTGTTTTTTTCAGAGTTTAATACAACGACAAAGAGAACTTGAAACATTCTCACCAACTGACTTGGAATAAATGAAACATTCTCACCAACTGACTTGGAAAAAAATGAAACATTCTCACCAACTGACTTGGAAAAAAATGAAACATTCTCACCAACTGACTTGGAAAAAAATGAAACATTCTCACCAACTGACTTGGAATAAATTTTCTTCCTGCATTTTATTTTATATGTTCCTCTTTACTAGTGCCAAATGTATTTATATTATATTTTACTTCTGTATCAGATTGAGATGTCACAGAAAATCAACTCTTTGTTTTAAAGTTTTTTATTAAGCGAGTGAAAAACAAAATACCGAAGTATTCTAAGGATATTTGATATATTGAATTGCAAAGATAATAGCTAGTTAAATTTCTAAAAACTAAATAGATTTCAGTTGCTATATATTAAAGCTTAAGTAGACTTAATAGGCTTAGGCTTAGGCTCTTGAACAATAGTATCAAAAGATGTAATGCAGTTAAACAGTGATGTCTGCCTTTATATAATATGTACTAGTAAGAAAATAATATATTTTGTATTTCCTATTCAATAATATGGAATATACAATAATTGCTTTGAAGGTTTGATCTGAAACTGTATTGGTCATTTAAACATATTTAGAAGCTTTATGGTAACACGACTAAATATATGAAATGTGATTCTAAAGAACCAGAATTGTTAAGACAGCACAAATACCAAAGACCATAATTCTGTGAAAAGTTAGTCATCTAGATTGAAATGCAAATTTGATCTGCAAGTCATTGCTATACACTCATAAACCAAAAATCCCCTCAATATCTACAGACTTAACAAAAAAGTTCTAGAAAACTGTTGGATTTAGGAATGAAATGGGTAATACTATATGCCCCGGTAACTGAGTGGAGAAGGCATAAACAAAATTATGAAATGTTAACTAAATAGTTGAGCTGATATTAATTTGTACTTTTTAGATGGAAGTGTTACTGTTGTCATAACTAAAATAACATTTTTACTGTTTTTGATATTATAATTTTCTAGACCAGAGTGAGTTGTTAGTTATTTGTTTTTTTATTCTCATAAATTCTATGGCATCTTTGCAAATTATCTCTTAGTTAATAATATCATAATAACTGGATCATTTTTTTTTTACATTCAACTGTCATATGTTTGATACATTACATTCCAAAGAGAGTGCTATAATTTTGTAACTTTTTAATATATAATTACATTTCACCTCAACCCTACAGTCATTTATCAATTTTAAAGGGCATTAGCTGCGAGATATAACAAAAATAGAATATGATTTTTTTTGTTCAATCATTAATGAAAGTGAAATAGTGAAATAATAATTCGCCTTTAGCAGTCAGTGTAGTTCAATTATGTCAAAATAATCTAAGAAACATTGTTGATGAATTATTCTCTTGCAAGTGAATAATTCGAATTCATTGAATCTGTTTTCATGTGACCTTCAATCTAACCCAGTAGCTACAGATTGGTTACGCATGTATTAGTCATGTTCAGCCATTAAAAGGAAAAGATGTCAACATTGAAAGTGAAACAAAGTTGAACCATTTCTTTGACTGATTCGATCCACCAAAAATCATTCTTATACAGGTATAAACGATGATTAACTTATTATATCCGGTTATGTGACCATCAGCAGTCTTCAGAGGTCATCTTGATGGTTAATTAGATTGCGTCTAGACTAAAATACACACGAAATGATGATAAATGTTATCCAGTCTATGTATTGTTAATTGATTATTTCAGACTTATTGTAATTTGAATATACGTTTTAGTATGTTATAAATCAAATATGAGAATTTGAGTCAAATCGGTGAACATGAATTTGACAGCTAATGCCCCTTTAAGTTTTTCCACTGGACGTTAAGCAAGCAGAAATCAATCAAGTAATTTTAAGTCTAAGATTACTGGAACTGACTTAGTATTTGCATTGTAGCATGCTTATAGTTTGACACACTGTATAAATGGCTTTTCTATTTTTTAAGATTTTAGGTTGACCTGTAAATGCCTTTTTGTGTTGTTGTTGGTTTTCAGTCTCATTGAAAAATACCCAACATCTCATTTTAATCATATTGCCTCAGGTTTGATCCTCTGCAAAGTCAAACTCAAAACTTTTTAAAAATTGATATAGCAGCCTTTTTGTTCAGTATGAGGCATTAAGCCTGGGGCATGACCAATTTTTCTGTTGACTGTTACTTGTTGGGCTAAGTTCTTTAAACAAGTTGTGCTCTGCATTTAGGTCTACAACAAAGTAAGGTTTCTGCTTATATCATATGAATATGTTCCTAAGCTAAATATGGCAGAATAATTACCTGCTTGATACTGAACATCCATCCATACACAAAAAAGTTACTTGTCATTTGGACTCAAAATTTGTAATTGACACTTTTACCAAAAAAAGGATTGCCATCAAATATTTGAATATCAACTTGCACCAAAATCCATGTGATATCAAACAAACTTTTAAAATTTTCATTAGTTCTTTAAATCTAGAATAAAAAATGTTCAACAAATATTCTTCCACTCGCCTGATTGTGATATGCATGTTTGCTGTTGATATTATGTGGTGCTGTTGATTTTAAATCAAAAATTTTAGATGACAGTTGTAAATAACATTCATTTCTTTATGTGATGTATATTTGTATGTGCAAAAAAAAAAGTTAGTGAATAGTTGAGATATTAGTGCTCTAGTTATTCTCAAGAAATGTAAGCAATTTTATCTTTTGAAAAAGAATCAACAAAGGAGGAATATAGACCAAAAACATTGATTTAAATAAATTGCTGGTGCAAATAGCACACCTTCCTTGGGATAATTTGTTGTAGAAATTGCACAGTTTTGGGAAAGCAAAATAAAATGTTAGCCATGAACTTTATTGATTAAAATAAGCTATTTTGTTAATGCATAGGTTATTAAAGGTCTAACTTAAGATGCTGTCACAAGATGCATGTGAAAAGAATAAACACCTGATTAGCCAGATATATTCAAATTGTTTATTCCATGCTAAAATGGATGTGATTAATTATATGCAGTTTGATAATTCTACTCAAATATTACGTTTTCTCTAGTATATTGAATTGGTGAAACCTCCCAATTTTATAATTGTTAGTGCATTAAAACTTATTGTATTTTCTCTGTTTTGTTTTACATAAAAGAAAACAACAATCCAGTAGTGTGGAACTATTGTTTGAAATGAATTGATTAGCATTTAATAAACTTATAATCTTCACTTGTTATATAGCACATTTAAAAGTATTTTTTATTTATGTATTGCTTTTTTCAGTAAATTCTGATTTTCATAGATTGACTTAGCATTGCATTCATCCCCTTTCACTAAACTAGTACACATTTTTGTTTAAGGGGCCAACTGAAGCCTGCCTCAAGGTGCGGGATTTTCTCGCTGTGTTGAAGACCCACTGGTGGCCTTGGGCTGTTTTCTGCTCTTTGATCGGGTTGTTGTCTCTTTGACACATTCACCATTTCTTTTCTCAATTTTATGTATAAGACTAGGGAACCTTATTTATACTTGACTTGTTTAAAACTTGGACTATCTTAACAACTGTACAATGGTGAAACAAAATGTTAACATGTTCTTCCTGTAACTGAAAGCACAGAGTTTGAACTTATACAAGACTGTCATTTTTGTTCTTGGTGTGTACAACACAAGCTTAATTTCATTGGTTATTCTTCTCTTCACCCAACAAGTTACAAAATGATGATTGTTTGGTTGCAATTAAAATTACAAACAGTTGCTCAAATACATTGTTGAAAAAAAGATCTAGGATCATTTTAATGATAATAGAAAAAAAATACTTTGTACTTATTTAGTTTTGATAAATGAATTGTACATATTGTACTGATATTATATATTTATATTTATGTAACATTTCATTGATGATGATTAAATGAACAATTAGAAATTGTGCCTTCTTCTTTCCATGTTTCTAAAAGATTTTCCTGGTCAATAAGTCCTTGAAAAGGGAATCAAATTTGCCTTGTGATCGATATATAAGAGATTTCAAGGTCGTCAGTAGTTTCATTTTTATGCCCAACCTGTGAAACTACAGTAGAGGGGCATTATATTTTCATGAGTGTTCTTCCCTCCATCTGTCCGTTCCTCACCAGGTTAAAGTTTTGGTTCAAGGAACTTTGCGTTCACATTAACTTGAAAGGTAGTACACATGTTCATTATGAAGTGAACTATCAAAAATATATAAATGCAAAATACCAGGATTTCATAGTTCACTGAATATGGAAATATGATTGGTGAAAGTTTTGGTTTAACACATCTACTTGTTTAACATGTTAAATAATAGAGGGTCAAAATTTATAAACAACTGCTATTGTAATAGAAGGTCAAAATTTATAAACTACTGTTATTGTAATATAGTATGGAAAAGAGCAAGAACACATAAAATAAGTGAAAATTTGTCAAAACATCACAGAATATTTACTATCAAAAATTAAAAATACAAAAAAAAAAATATTTAGAAAAAGGGGGGTCCATTCCCCAAGCGCCTGTGAGATAGGCATTATATGGACACCTGTTCTTGTTAATGTATGTGATGGAAAGAGCCCAGGAGAGCAGTATAATATAATGTTAACAGTATGAACTGAATGACTTCCATAAATTTTGACATTGAACAATGGTTTGATACCTTTTGTCTTTGCCCTTCACTCAACTCAGTGAAAGTCCTTAACTTGTATATGAGCTGTGAAAATGCACGAATCTTGTCTCACGAAAATTCATTTTCACTTGTGTACACATTCGTTTCCTACATTTTGGGGAATATTCATTTTCATGCTATCTTGTGCAAAGTTAATCCTTATCAGTTCTTACCAGGCCAAATTATTCATGTTTAAAATACTCCTGCCCCCTGTTTCTTATATCTAATGTACACTTTATACTATCTCCTTAATATGCTCTTATCCAAAACTTCTTTTATTTAGCTTATTCAATTGTATTATTACTGTAAATGATGATCGAGGCTTAATGTCTGTATTGAGTATATTGACAGTATACAAATATAGCCTTTGTATGAGGTCGATACAAGGATATATTGACCTGAAAGAAGTATATTGACTGAGGACGAAGTCCGAGGTCGATATACTTCTTTGGGTCGATATATCCTGTATTGACCTCATACAAAGGCTATATTTGTTATATTATTAATTTTCGACCATATTTGTATCAAAATCGTCATTTGATTTTGTTGGAATTTTATAGATATTATATTGTCTCCTTGACAATAACAACATATTAGTTGTTATTTCATTTACTTTTTTTTGTTTGTTTGACATCTTATGTATTTGAAAAAAATTTTTGTCAAATAATCGATCACAGATGTCATTTGTTTCAAAACGTTGAACAATATCCTGAAATTCATTACATGACGTCACAAAGTATATCGGTTTTTAGATATTCTAAAAATAACCGTGCAATATGCATTTTGCTGTGCAATATGCTTTTTGCTATCCGCCGTTTTCCCTCTACCTTCAAAAATATAGTTTAACATGTGACTATCCCTAAACGAATCAAATTTGTTAAAATATACGAATTAATAATATTATAGATTATGTATATGAATATATGACATGGATTTGGCACTTGATTTCCCAGCTATTACAAAAGTCTATTGCTAGAATGAACATCTGATGGAAGAAGCAACCACATTTAGTGTAAGATTTCTAATGTAATTGATTGAAAAATTATTTAACTATTATCAATATTTTGGAAAATCCACCTGACCTGGGACCAATATGTAATCATGTATTAGTTGCAGGCCTGACCAAGCTAGATTTCAGAAAATGCTATTTGCATCACTTGTACTTCTCAGAATCTTACATTAATATTCAAATAAAATGCTTGCATTTTCTGAACTATAGAAGTACACATGAAGTGATTAAGTAAACAGACAATATATTATAAAGGATTGTATTGTTCTAAATCAACATTACATAATACGCTGTAGGTTATGTATATAGAGAAGGTCATAAATATGATAGTGTGCAGACTCCCAGCTGATTCATTGTGTTCGGAGCCTGAATTCTCAGAATTTGTCATTTTGTACTTTTGAGGTGTCTAAAATATAAACACTGATAAACCCGTTCGGTGATAATTTTGTTATCAAATGAGTAACTGAAACCAATTTTGCTCACACATTAATCATCACTTTCAGAGAATGGAACCGATATTCCAATTATCCAATCATTGAAATAAACATAATTTTTGGGTTCAAGTGGTCTATATTTTTTTGTGAAGTCATGTACCTGTTATCAGCAATCAATACAAAGCTAATCCTATTAATGTAAATTACTAATTTATCATCAATACATAAACAAACACAACAGAAAAACAATAGAATCCGACAAAGAAGTCAGAAGACCTAACATTTAATCTGATTAAGAGAAGAAATCATTTTCCTGTTGGCGTGACCCCTACTTAAATTACGTGGTGTTATCTACAGAAACATGAGAGTAAAATATGTATAAAATATTTTATTTGTGGGTAGATATAAATATTACGTTGTTATTTGTTAATGAGGGCACCTGTTAACCTAAGTGGATAGTAATTAGTGCTAATGCGTCGGATTGTTGATTGATACTTGAATTCATTATTTCATTACGACGCAAAATGAAGCTGGATGTATTTTCTTTGGTTGTGATATTTATTTCTCTTCAGATAATATTGATAAATGGTAAGTGATTTTAACAGTTTTTTACAGGTACACTGTCGAATTATCTGTTTCTTTCTTAAAATCTTTTTCGGTATATTTCAATTTTGCGGAGTAGAAAATTGTTCTTTGATCGATTTTAGAGATTATTTAAACAAAAATAATTATAGTAAACTTTAATGAACAATTTCAAATTTGTTTAGCTACTTAAAAAGTTGAAAACAGGCATTTTTCTAAACATAAGCATATTTCTATACCATTCGTTTTGGTGGACTTCCGATTGAATCTCGACTGGAATAATTTTGACAGTTACAGAATAAAGATCAATATAGCCATTAAGAAAACATTTTTAATGGAGAGAAATTCCCAAAACTTTAGTCATTTGGAAATCGATGTCTGGCCATTAATGAATGGTACAAAACACATTAATTAAGGAACAGTTAAAGGATTATTTCTTAATAAATTAGAACACTTCGAATTACCATTATGCTGCTACACGCACCAGAAGTACTACAAGCATGATAGTTTTGGAAGAAAACAATGTCTAACAGATTTTATGTCATGTTATTGCAAAATTACGTACACAAACTAGAACTGATATTTTCAGATCTCGAGGGACAGATTGAATTGATTCTCTATTTGAAGATGGCATGCAGACTAAACATTTGTGGGGTAAACGAGTTGAAGATACTCTCTAAATCCTAATCAACTGAATGATTATAATGCATCCTTTGAAGTTGCACTTAAAACCTATTCACCAACATTGAAAATTACTTACAATCAGCATGTTGCTTACACAGGCTATAATCATTGATTAAATTTATAGCTTTTCTTTTTGTAAACTACAGAAGTAACTTCCAGTTTAAACAAACGCATACAGTGAAGGAAGACATTCTCTTTTTAGTTATTGTCTGCTAACAGGCCATGCCAAATTTTGACGTAAATTGAAATTTTGGACAGAAGTTCTATACATATTAATTCATAAAGATTAATAAGAAGCAGACAATACCATGTCAAAAAAACGAACAACGACGAAAAGTAAAAAAAAAAAGATATGTCGGAACGACACGAATGACCCCGCTCGCAAAAAAGCTTAAGTTAATTGAACCAATTTTTAGGAGTGGAAATTTGAGAATGAATGTCCGTATAACTGTTATTTCCACGAAATTTTAGAAGTCCAAAGTCCGAAATTTCGGCAAAAATTAGCGGAGCGGAACCAAACGTAAATTGAAACTTACTCGTCATAGTAGACTCGCATACTAAAAATCAGCACTATTAGTGAAGTCGTTTAGAAAAAAGTCCGTATAACTTATTTTCACAAAAATCAGCAGAGCGGAACCAAACGGGAACTCGATCTGTAACTCATCATAGTAGACTCACATACTAAAAATCGGCTCAATATGAGAAGGCTTTTGGAAAAAAGTCCATATAATTATTCGTTGTGGAATGACGGATAAGGATAAAACTATATGGCCCCAACCTCTGTGTGGCGGTACCATAAAAACAGTCCATAAAACACAGCCTATATTTCTTTCTTTTCTCGATCTTTATAAGAAATGACCACCAGTTATATAGACCACTAAATACTACGGATAACGTGTATATTAAGATTGAACGAAAAGAGAGCAATGAGACAGGAATATTCATTGACAAAATAAACACAAGCTTGCTTATTTGGTACTAACTGACCAATAAATCGTCGGTTTGGAAATATTTTTGACTTGAGCTATTTCCAATGGTTTTTCATGGTGTTTATAGACAATATGGGAGGTTTGTCGCATGTAACATTTTATGAAACACCACCATAGAGTGTACCTGTACATTGTCTGGTTACCTGTACAATGTGTTGTTCGTTGTTCTTTTTAACGTTTGTTTTTGTTTGTACTTTTTTCTGAGGAGTTGTGGTGCTGGTGGTAGGTGTGGTCTGTCATATTTCTGGTAATTATTGTTATCCATGTTATGTATTATGTATATCAGAGATTATTCAAGGCTGCTGCAGTTCTCGCGGGTATTGTCAGCTCAGGGCCATTGCTACGGCATCGAGATGATAACCAACATACCTTTATTTGATTCTAACTCCCTCATGTAAGGTTGACCCGTGGTGAATTTGGTTATTCTTTTATGTCTCTTGTGGCAATATTGATCCTAAAATATTCAAGTATTTGCAAGTATTTAGAGGTTTGTACATCACTGGCTTTCAAATTTTCGAGTTTGAGCGTTCCTCATGAAGGTTAAATCCCGACAAGTGATTCGGACACACCAAATCAATAATGTTTTATAGGATTTAATGCGAGCGATCCGAAAATAAATCTTGAAGCTTATTGATATTTGCGACATCAGTATGTAGTTCATTTTTATGGCTCACAAATCTTGATTTCTTTCAGGTCAGTTCACATGCTATCGAAAATTTCTCAAAAAGAGAGAGCTGTGTAAAGGACCAGTCAAAAAGAGGACACACAAGTTTGATACTCCCGAAAAATGTTGTCAAACAAAAGGACAAGGATTTTACAGTGTGAGGGTGAGCATTCTACTGGTTGCTTGTAAGAGGTCCAGTAAATAAAAATAGAACACATACATGATCTCTTCTATACTGAAGAAGTTGTTAGGTAGATATCAATGAAACATTAAGCAAGCACCAAACATTCACCAAACAAAAAATAACCCATACATAATTGTTAACTTTAATTTTTAGATCCAAAATCATACTTTAAGATGCGACAGATTAAACTTCTTGGGTTGTTGGGTGGAGCTATGTTTTGTTTCATTTTTGTTTTCTGCTGTCCGATTTTGAAGGACGCAAAACATCAATTTGAAATTTCGTCCGGTCTGTGGCAATCATGACAAGGTTAAAAAGATTGAATATTCAACTTTTTGAGTTCGACACGGAGAGCCAAAAACATATCCCATAACATTAAATATTTCGGATAATGATAAACAAATTGATCAAAACAGAATTAACTCAGTCAACGATAACTATTTTTATGTGCTTTATACTTTTTTCAATTATAGGTACCAACAGGAAAGAAGAACAAGTATGTTTGTACACCTTGTAGATCACTTATTACCACAACTCCAAAAACAACTACAGGTATGAGATGTTAGAACAAGTATGTGTGTACACCTTGCAGTACTCTTATTACCACAACTCCAAAAACAACTACAGGTATGAGATGTTAGAACAAGTATGTGTGTACACCTTGTAGTACTCTTATTACCACAACTCCAAAAACAACAACAGGTATGAAATGTTAGAACAAGTATTTGTGTACACCTTGTAATACTCTTATTACCACAACTCCAAAAACAACTACAGGTATGAGATGTTAGAACAAGTAGGTGTGTACACCTTGTAATACTCTTATTACCACAACTCCAAAAACAACTACAGGTATGAGATGTTAGAACAAGTAGGTGTGTACACCTTGTAGTACTCTTATTACCACAACTCCAAAAACAACTACAGGTATGAGATGTTAGAACAAGTATGTGTGTACACCTTGCAGTACTCTTATTACCACAACTCCAAAAACAACTACAGGTATGAGATGTTAGAACAAGTATGTGTGTACACCTTGTAGTACTCTTATTACCACAACTCCAAAAACAACAACAGGTATGAAATGTTAGAACAAGTATGTGTGTACACCTTGTAATACTCTTATTACCACAACTCCAAAAACAACTACAGGTATGAGATGTTAGAACAAGTAGGTGTGTACACCTTGTAATACTCTTATTACCACAACTCCAAAAACAACTACAGGTATGAGATGTTAGAACAAGTAGGTGTGTACACCTTGTAGTACTCTTATTACCACAACTCCAAAAACAACTACAGGTATGAGATGTTAGAACAAGTATGTGTGTACACCTTGTAGTACTCTTATTAACACAACTCCAAAAACAACTACAGGTATGAGACGTTAGAACAAGTATGTGTGTACATCTTGTAGTACTCTTATTACCACAATTCCAAAAACAACTACAGGTATGAGATGTTAGAACACGTATGTGTGTACATCTTGTAGTACTCTTATTACCACAACTCCAAAAACAACTACAGGTATGAGATGTTAGAACAAGTAGGTGTGTACACCTTGTAATACTCTTATTACCACAACTCCAAAAACAACTACAGGTATGAGATGTTAGAACAAGTAGGTGTGTACACCTTGTAGTACTCTTATTACCACAACTCCAAAAACAACTACAGGTATGAGATGTTAGAACAAGTATGTGTGTACACCTTGTAGTACTCTTATTAACACAACTCCAAAAACAACTACAGGTATGAGACGTTAGAACAAGTATGTGTGTACATCTTGTAGTACTCTTATTACCACAATTCCAAAAACAACTACAGGTATGAGATGTTAGAACACGTATGTGTGTACATCTTGTAGTACTCTTATTACCACAATTCCAAAAACAACTACAGGTATGAGATGTTAGAACAAGTATGTGTGTACATCTTGTAGTACTCTTATTACCACAATTCCAAAAAACAACTACAGGTATGAGATGTTAGAACAACTATGTGTGTACATCTTGTAGTAATCGTATAACCACAACTCCAAAAACAACTACAGGTATGAGATGTTAGAACAATTATGTGTGTACATCTTGTAGTACTTTTATTACCACAACTCCAAAAACAAGTACAGGTATGAGATGTTAGAACAAGTATGTGAGTACATCTTGTAGTACTCTTATCACATCAAATTCAAAAACATCTTCAGGTATGAGATGTTTGAACAAGTATGCGTGTACACCTTTAATTGCAATACTCTTATTACCATAACTTCAATGTTATAGGATGTAAGAGCGAAAAGTTATTGGAATTATAAGTCTCTAAAAATCGGCATGTATGAAAATTATGACAAAGATATAATTTCCTGTTCGTGTAGTATCGTCAATTCGAGTCGATCCGATACCTATTTAATTTGCTGGTTGATAGGTAGGTTGCTTATATATATAGAATCGTCTGCAATATTATACAAATATAGCCTTTGTATGAGGTCGATACAAGGATATATTGACCTGAAAGAAGTATATTGACTGAGGACGAAGTCCGAGGTCGATATACTTCTTTGGGTCGATATATCCTGTATTGACCTCATACAAAGGCTATATTTGTTATATTATTAATTTTCGACCATATTTGTATCAAAATCGTCATTTGATTTTGTTGGAATTTTATAGATATTATATTGTCTCCTTGACAATAACAACATATTAGTTGTTATTTCATTTACTTTTTTTTGTTTGTTTGACATCTTATGTATTTGAAAAAAATTTTTGTCAAATAATCGATCACAGATGTCATTTGTTTCAAAACGTTGAACAATATCCTGAAATTCATTACATGACGTCACAAAGTATATCGGTTTTTAGATATTCTAAAAATAACCGTGCAATATGCATTTTGCTGTGCAATATGCTTTTTGCTATCCGCCGTTTTCCCTCTACCTTCAAAAATATAGTTTAACATGTGACTATCCCTAAACGAATCAAATTTGTTAAAATATACGAATTAATAATATTATATTATTTACTTTTCTTGTATGTGTATAACGTTTATCGTTTTTATACGCCCGTCAAATTTTTGACGGGACGTATTATGTTATACAAAATGTCCGGCGTCCGTCTGTCTGTCTGTCTGTCTGTCCGTCTGTCTGTCCGGCGTAAACATGTCGCACCGTAACTTGAGAATGACTTATCCAAATTTCATGAAACTTAACATAGTTGTTTCTTATGATGGTCAAACGATCTGTATACTTTTTGGTGAAAATAAGATTAAAACTTTTTGAGTTACGGGACTTAGTAACTAAAACAGGTGTGTGTTTTTTTTCACATGTCGCGCCGTATCTCAAAAACAATTTATGATTATTGCTTAAAACTTTACACACTTCTTAGTTATATTAATCTTAAGATCTGTATACTTTTTGGTGATGATTCAAAATTTTATTTTAGAGATATTGAGTATTTTGTTAAAAAAGGGGGAGGGGTTTTTCACATGTCGCGCCGTATCTCAAAAACAGTTTATGATTATTGCTTAAAACTTTACACACTTCTTAGTTATATTAACCTTAAGATCTGTATACTTTTTGGTGATGATTCAAAATTTTATTTTTGAGTTATTGAGTATTTTGTAAAAAAGGGGGAGGGGTTTTTCACATGTCGCGCCGTATCTCTAAAACGATTTATGATTATTGCTTAAAATTTTACACACTTCTTAGTTATATTAATCTTAAGATCTGTATACTTTTTGGTTTTGATTCAAAATTTTATTTTTGAGATATTGATTTTTTTTTTTTTTTAAAGGGGGGGTTTTCACATGTCGCGCCGTATCTCAAAAACGATTTATGATTATTGCTTAAAATTTTACACACTTCTTAGTTATATTAATCTAAAGATCTGTATACTTTTTGGTTTTGATTCAAAATTTTATTTTAGAGATATTGAGTTTTTTGTAAAAAAAAAAGGGGGTTTTCGCATATCACGCCGTATGTCAGAAACTATTTATGCTTATTGCATAAAAATTCACACACAAGACGACGGGCGTATCATGCGCTCATGGCGCAGCTGTTTATTTGTCTTGCGGTACAAAACACCACATGTTAACAATCTAAGAGTTCGTCCAATTCTGGAAGTGTCTGTTATGGTATTATGTAAGGCCTACCACTGCTATGAATATTCCATTTATAGTCATATAAATTTTCAGAAAGCCCGGAATGGGGGCATTGGAGTGCATGCAGCGTGTCTTGTGGAGCAGGCTGGAGGTCCAGATATAAGCTCTGTACTAACTGTGATATGAACCACTTTAACAACGTCCAGTCACAACCATGCCTAGAAAACTTTTACTGTGCAGGTACCGTATTAGATAAAACAAAGCTGAATCAACCGTTATATTATTCTTAAATCTAACTGAATAAAAAAATTTACCATCGCATGTATTGTTTTATACAGAAATTATTTCTAATTGAAACGAAATAGTGATTATAACACATAAAAGAACAAATGTATAACAGGTTGTAGTTTTTGCAGTATACAAAATTACAATTGAGTGAGCTTGTATTATTTTTGCTTTCAGTGGATGGAAACTGGGGTCCATGGTTCGGTTGGTCTCCTTGCTCGGATTCATGCGGTGGTGGAACCCGCAGACGAGAGAGGAGATGTAATTACCCTCCACCGACACATGGGGGGAAAGATTGTCCCGGAAAGAGTGAAAGGGTACAGGAATGTAATGAAGATGAATGTCCAGGTATGTTATTTTTCTCATATTTTCTACAAATCACAGTTTCCATATAAATAAACTGTACTTGCGAATTGGCATTGATGGAAACAAAGAATTGAATATGAATATGAAAGCTATGTATTCCCTTTTATAAAGTAACCCCATACTTACATTGTTGATAACATATCACAGGCAAAAGTGACAACATTGTTCATTTATAGTTAGTAATAATAGAAGTACTTTTTTTCAAACCTAGAAGCTATAATTCACATTTCTGGAGATTACTGTTACAGCTACAAAAATGTACACTGAAAATGAGTTTTTTTACATTCAAATTTTATACCCTTTACGTTAAAAAAAAAGCTTTGATTCGGTAACACATAGCGATTTTCTTTTATCATCGCTAAATTATTGTCACATCTTAATTTGTTTCAATAACTGACACAAACGTATTTGTGCGAGATTTTCTCGCTGTGTTGAAGACCCATTGGCGGCCTTGGGCTGTTTTCTACTCTTTGGTCGGGTTGTTGTCTCTTTGACACATTCCCCATTTCCATTCTCAATTTTATTCCATAGAGGATGGTAACTGGGGACCATGGTCCAGTTTTTCTACATGCAGTGTGACATGTGGATTTGGTATGATGACAAAGACACGAGAGTGTAATAATCCAGCACCAGTCAATGGTGGCAAAGATTGTAGTGGATTTCCTGTCCATCAACAGAGATGTAACCATAGGCAATGCCCACGTAGGTTGATCTATTTGCTTCACAGAAAATTTGATTTTGAACATTTTTCTGTCATTTTTCTGCAGTTTAGTTTTATGGTGTGTTTGTACACCTATATATACTTATATAAAAATAGTCACTTGGTAAAATCAGATCTAAAATAGTCTATAATTAAAATCGGAGATAAGCAAATAATGATTTCATAGCAGAATTTAGTTAGTAATATACTTTCAATTAGACTTAGAAATCCAAAGTTGAATTCACATCGATTGGTTTTTGAGACACAAATCTGTTATTCCCAAGACACAAAATAAGAAATTTTGCATTTCAGAACATGGAGGGTGGTCTCTTTGGTCATCCTGGAGCTCATGTCCCGTCTCATGTGGGGAAGGAGAACGGATCAGAAAACGGACATGTGACAGTCCTAAACCATTGTTTGGTGGGAACGATTGTGAAGGTTCCGATACCGACCAGCAGATTTGTAGACTTCCGATAGTTTGTCCAAGTAAGTGCTACAAATTTAGTAATAATAAATCATTGCTTTTACTTAAAAAACATACTTGTCTGCTACAGTATGTGCTGATGATATTTACATTTTTGGCTTTTGGGATTTCTAGTACATTTAATATTTTCTCATCGGATAACGAAAAAAATCATAAGACCATGAAATCAAGGCGGGACGTATATTCATATACTCTATCTTGCATGACAATAATTCTCAATACCTGCTAAAGATTTTAAGTCAAATTCAGATGAAACGATGGATAATCAAAACTATAGAACATACATGTTTCTGATGTCGATTTGCGTTTACCTCTTTTATGTATACAAAAGATCTTTGTTGATTCATATCTTCTGTTTCTGAGACATGTTTTTTTTTTAAATTCTAAAATGCAGTTATAATATTAATAATGTGTGTACATACATTTCAGTCGATGGGGGTTGGGTGTCATGGACTAACTGGGGGAGATGTTATGGGCCACCATGTGGAAAAGGACAACATAGAAGATCCCGTAGTTGTACCCAACCTGTGGCCAAACATGGCGGAAGACCGTGTCGTGGCTTCAGATCAGAAACAAGAGTCTGTGTAAATGACAAGGACTGTCCTGGAGCTAGTAAGTATGAGACAACAATGTTGCATGGTTATCGGCGCTAAGTTTCCAGACACTTGTGTTTTCTAATGCAATGCTTTTATTAGTCCCCTACCGACGAAGTCGAAGGGGACTTTAGGTTTGCACTCTGTCCGTCTGTCTGTCTGTCCATCCGTCAGTCCGGCAAATCAATTTTCCACACTTTTTTCTTCGTGCTTGAAGATATTGATTTGATATTTTGTATATAGTTAAATCATGACCAGTAACAGATCAAGTTTGAATTTTGTTCCGGACTGATAACTTTGTGCAGATTTAATTTCCTTAGAAAATTCAGGCAAGTGATTCATAAGTATTTCTCGTTTCTCGTTTTTTATATAGATTAGACCGTTGGTTTTCCCGTTTGAATGGTTGTACACTAGTAATTTTTGGGGCCCTTTATAGCTTGCTGTGCGATGTGAGCCAAGGCTCCGTGTTGAAGACCGTACTTTGACCTATAATGGTTTACTCTTATAAATTGTGACTTGGTTGGAGAGTTGTCTCATTGGCACTCATACCACATCTTCTTATATCTAAGTAATCAGTTTTCCGATTTTTTTTTCATCATGCTAGAAGATATTGATTTGATATATGATACATAGTTTTACCATGAAAAGTTGCAGATCAAGTTTGAATGTTGTTTGGTTTGGAAGATTTTTTTTGCAGCATTATGATCTTCGGACTTAGAAAATTTTCGCAAAATTTACGCAAATAATCAGTTTTCCGCATTTTTTTTGGGGTTATGCTTGAAGATATTGATTTGATATTTGGTATATAGTTTTACCATGACAAGTTAAAGATCAAGTTAGCAGTTTGTTCCAGTATAATAGAAAATGAAAGGATATGGAGTAAATGTACACGGGACAAAATCGCACACAATACATAGAAAACAAAGAAAATTATCAATGAACAGGGCTTTTATTCCTGTTCTTCATCTTAACAGTTGATGTAGGGTCTTCAATAATGAACGAATCATTTATACCCTACAACAAGGTCAAGACGGCCCCTAGCGTCGACTTAAGCGGTACTATTGATAAAAATAAACCACAGTTCACCTTCTTGCTCCCCACCCGCCTCGGAGTGCCAACTTGTGCGATGATTGTGTACGACGGTTGAATGTTTAACCGGTAGGGGACTATGTATTGCTATGCAATACTCTCAGAATGCTTGTTTATTTATTAATTGTATAAGTCAACTTTTAACGGTTGTCCACTGGAACATAAGTATTACTGCTTTTCTGTGGTATTAGATTACATGTTAGGCATATTAAACGTTTAAATAACATCCGATTTTTGTCGGTGAATAAACTTGCCTGCTTCAAATATACGTCATCTCAGCATATTGGTATTCCCATGTTAGAACACCCACTTTCATTTATGCCTGACTATGCAAGCGTTCACATTATTCGGCGCATCATTTACACAATGAATTGATATATATTACGTAAGGGGTTTCTAGTCTTTCGAGATCACTCAAAGGAATTATATAAAGTGTACTCATTTAGAGAAAAATCATGTAGGTCACCATGGTTGTTAATGCGATTCCTCGCTAAAAAAAAACACTGACTGCAAGGACACAACAAATATCAAAATAAAGTGACATTTAAATTCAGGGGGAAAACATTGTAGATTTTGGGAAGGTGTTCTAATTTAAACATATATTCTTCGTTTCTCCACCTTAACTAATAATTCATTATATTATTGCCTTTGAAGTGAATTCATTTGGAGCATTGATAAATTTTTATACGCCCGTTTACGGGACGTATTATGGTATACCGTTGTCCGTCTGTCCGTCCGTCCGTCCGTCGTCAACATGTCGGACAATAACTCAAAAAAGCTTTAACCAATTTGCACGGAATTTTGGTGAATTGTTTATATCTATTGACGTGAGCTCCCTTTCGAATTTTATAAATTTTGGATATTACGTTTCCGAGTTATGGTGTTTTATTCATTAAAAAAGGGGGATTTTCCAGTTTTCGGACAATAACTCACAAATGCTTTGAACAGTTTTCATGAAACTTTGGTGAATTGTTTATATCTATTGATGTGAGCTCCCTTTCGATTTTTATAAATTTTAGATTTTACGTTTCCGAGTCGTGGGGTTTTATTTATTAAAAAAGTGGAATTTTCCTGTTTTTCGGACAATAACTCAAAAATGCTTTGAACAGTTTTCATGAAGCTTTGGTGAATTGTTTATATCTATTGATGTGAGCTCCCTTTTTCGAGTTTCATAAATTTTATTTTCATTTCCGAGTTATGGGGTTTTATTCATTAAAAAATTCGTAAGGGTTCCGCGGAACCCAGTGTCTCGCCTACTTTTTGCTGTTAATCACAGGCTCAGCAAAACTGAGGAAAAAAATTAATAAAAATATTCCTCTCTATACTATCTTTTGATTGTAAGTAGCTTCTGTCCAAGTTTGGTAAAAATCCAGGATAGTTTATGAATCTAATAAATGTTTTAAAAACTTAAACTGCAGACTGTATGTAATGTTAACTGGAAGAAAAACTAAGTCCATTTATAAGTAAAATACGGAAAAAATGGAACAAAATTTCCTTCTAGATACTAGCTTTTGATCATAAACAAGCTTCTGTCTAAGTTTGGTACAAATCCAGGATAGTTTAAGAAAGTTGTTAAAATTTTAAAAACTTTAACCACAGAGTGAATGTAATGTTAACTGGCAGAAAAACTAACTTCCATTTATAAGTAAAATACGGAAAAAATGGAATTTTTTTTTTACAAAATTTACTTCTGGATACTAGCTTTTAATCATAAACAAGCTTCTGTCCAAGTTTGGTACAAATTCAGGATAGTTTAAGAAAGTTGTTTAAATTTTAAAAACTTTAACCACAGAGTGAATGTAATGTTAACTGGCAGAAAAACTAAGTCCATTTATAAGTAAAATACGGAAAAAATGGAATTTTTTTTTTACAAAATTTACTTCTGCATACTATCTTATGATCATAAACAAGCTTCTTTCCAAGTTTGGTAGAAATCCAGGATAGTTTAAGAAAGTTATTAAAATTTTAAAAACTTTAACCACAGAGTGAATGTAATGTTTCCTGGCAGAAAAACTAAGTCCATTTATAAGTAAAATACGGAAAAAATGGAATTTTTTTTTACAAAATTTACTTTTGAATATTATCTTATGATCATAAACAAGCTTCTGTCCAAGTTTGGTAGAAATCCAGGATAGTTTAAGAAAGTTATTAAAATTTCAAAAACTTTAACCACAGAGTGAATATTTGTGGACGCCGCCGACGACAACGACGACGACGACGACGACGACGACGCCGACGGAATGTAGGATCGCTATGTCTCGCTTTTTCGACAAAAGTCGAAGGCTCGACAAAAAGGGAGATTTTCCAGTTTTCGGACAATTACTCAAAAATGCCTTGAGCAGTTTTCATGAAACTTTGGTGAATTGTTTATGTCTATTGATGTGAGCTCCCTTTCGATTTCAATAAATTTTAGATTTTACGTTTCCGAGTTATGGGGTTTTATTCATTAAAAAAGGGGGATTTTCCAGTTTTCGGACAATAACTCACAAATGCTTTGAACAGTTTTCATGAAGCTTTGGTGAATTGTTTATATCTATTGATGTGAGCTCCCTTTTTCGAGTTTCATAAATTTTATTTACGTTTCCAAGTTATGGGGTTTTATTCATTAAAAAAGGGAGATTTTCCAGTTTTCGGACAATTACTCAAAAATGCCTTGAGCAGTTTTCATGAAACTTTGGTGAATTGTTTATGTCTATTGATGTGAGCTCCCTTTCGAATTTAATGAATTTTAGAATTTACGTTTCCGAGTTATGGGGTTTTATTCATTAAAAAAGGGGGATTTTCCAGTTTTCGGACAATTACTAAAAAATGCCTTGAGCAGTTTCATGAAACTTTGGTGACTGGTTTATATCTATTGAAAAAGCAACGGGCGTATCATGCGACATCGCAGCTGTTTATTTACTTTTAACTTTACAATTATTTCAACATAATTTCGTTATTACTCAGCACTTAAACATGCTCTTGCGTATGTCAACACATTATTATTGCAGCAGTTCTTTAAGTGCCATTATATAATGATAAGAGGCACATATAAACTACTGCTACTGTAAGATTGTGTTGGTGTGAGCAAGAATTCATGCCTCGAGGGCGTGAGTGAATGTTTCATTTTTGTTTGCCGCATGTTTAAAGAAAAATGGTTGAACTTCACAAGAGATTGTCAAAGGCAACAAAACTCATTCATTTATCCATAGTTCCTTGCATCAAACATATGCTATATGGTCTATAAAATGTATGGTTGTACATCGGTTTTATTCGGTTTGTGATTACTATTGCATATGATTGAATGAACACAGGCTTTGCATTTAACAGGCGCAATCATCATATTTACGAATACATATAATTTCTCAAGATTCCAGCATTTTGAGGTCTAGTTGGATCATAACATTTTTGGTTGAATGGACCAAATGTTTTATTTAGTCCTCAAAATTTAACAGAGTGGTGTACGAACTATGGTATAATAGTTTAGATCGTTGAATTTGACGATTTGCCTTTTCTCACTTGTAGATGATCCACAGTGGTGTCAGTGGAATGATTGGTCTCCATGTACAGCCACATGTACTGGTCTAAATTCAATGCAGGTACGACAGAGGGCCTGCTTATGTCCAGTCCCAAAACAAGGACAAGAAAGCTGTCAAGGTTAGCTATAATCACACACATTTATCAATCTTCAGGTTCGACAGAGGGCCTGTTTATGTCCAGTCCCAAAACAAGGAAATAGTTTTGTTTTGCTTCAGACTACATTGGCCACATGCATGAACCAACAAAAGTTTTTTTTCGAAGATATCAAACTCAAAAGCAACTTTATATTACATATTACATATTACATATTCACTTTGCTCGAAGGGTTGGCAAACATTTCCCAGAAAGAAATTGACATTAAAATTCATTTACACAGCAAAGGAGATGGTGTAAGGCCACCTTTTGGTCTTTTAATTCGAAAATAAAAAGTGTTATTTTTCTGTCAAATAATATCCTTCTGACAGATATCCGAGTATATATCTTTGAATTTTGTCTTACATACTGTTATTTGTTATTCAAAGCTTCAGCTGAATTATATTTTTGAATTGTGTTTAAAACATGCAGACATGGAATATCACCATTTTTTTAACATAACTGTTTACAGGAGAGAGCTTCCAAGTAAGAGAATGTATTAATGTCCCATCATGTATGCCAGCAGTTGTATCAAATCAAGGTATTACATTTTCACTTATTTAAAACTACAATCAAACTCTTTATTTACCATATTGGTTGTTTGTTTAAGGTCCAGTGGCAAACTTCATGCATATTACGGACAATACAATAGGTAGACTCTGTAAAGTGCAATGACCAGGATTAACGACCTGAACTTTGGGCTGCCACTGGAAAATGAGGATATTTTGGATAAAGGCTGCAATTTGACTGTCAACTGGCAATCTAACATTCCCTCAGTGTGTTAAAAGGCTTCTTTAATGTGCAGAGAATATGTTACTCTCCCTATAAATTCAATTAATGTTTAGCTCATATTGTGGGTGACTGTGATCTATTGTCATCACTTGGTGCTTTGTCCATCTGTAAATTCAAATAAAACCTTTTCTCAGCCTTAAAATATCTTAAAAAGGTAATAATAGAAACTAAGTAATTTCTGTTCAAAATGGCTTATTTTTTTCCAAGTGAAAAATTCACACTCTTGGCAGCTTTTAGTTTGGTTTTCTTTGAGGCAGAGCATTTAAAAAAAGAATTAAACTTTACAATAAGAGGCAGATTTATAAGCTGTATAATTTCATTCTGCAGGTATATGTATTCAGGTTCCTGATTTTTGGCAGTGGAATGATGCTCTATGCCAGTCCTGAGCATTGCTTGTTATAAACTGTCATTTGCTTTTTGTGTTTTTTTTTTGCTGTGCATGTACTGATTTTGTGTCATGGATGGATATCTCATATCCTTTCTTTTCTTTTATAAATAGCAAAAGGTCAGGGTTGTCCTGTTTTGAATAGAAAGAGCATTGATTCTGGACCACCCATTTTCCATACTTACCTATTTTATGTTACTTTGGATATCATATTATGTATGGCTTGACCCTTTTTTCCTACAATATTGACTATTAATATCCTCGAGTTTTATTCAGATAAACACTTCAATTGGTCATAGCGTTCAGTCTGAATCAACAGTTCTTGAATTTGACTGATTTTGTTACTTTTAGAAAAAAATGTTGGCAGTGAAAATGAAGAAAGTTTAAACAGTACTATTTCAACATCAGTTATTCCAGAAGTAGTATTAGTAAGTACAGAAAATGTTAATACATGTTAATAAAAATATCAGCATCTTTATATATCCTTTTCATTATTATTTATATTTTGCTTATCTTATCAAAGAATAATAATACTTAATACCCATTATCTTTTATTCACTTGTATTTCTATACTTAAAAATCAAAGCATATAAGCACTGAAAAGACAAGTTTCTTTTTAAAATAAGAATCAATGTTTGTTTATACTTTCAGTATTCTAATTTCTGTTGTTTAACTGACTACCGGTAATTCTTCCCTGTATGCAAAACACTTTTTTGTGTAGAAAGTTTTCTAAACAAACTAAAGAATAAATACAAACTTTTACTACTTGAATACTAATTATAGCATATATTCTAAGATCCTTAAAATTCAAACAAATAGCGGTATAATGCCATAATATGACAGATATGACATCAGAAAATGTAGGTTTTAAAAAAATTCTTTGCACTAAGTAAAAAAAAATAATGCTTACAACATGACTTTCATTGTAAAAACTTCACTGTCAAAGGGTAAAGCTGCTGGCTTGGTTTTCCTAAATTCAGATTTGGTATAATTGTTAACCATTGAAGAATCGTCTTCCTTGTGGAAGACGTTAATAATTGAGAAGATAACCTCATATGAAGGCAATAATTGTATATTGTCGCATCCAAACTCAGTAACAAAAGAGTAGAAAAGATAGAATTCTTTCATCTTATAATTTAATCAAATTATTAGTAGATCTTATCAAAAGAACTTATCCAAGAATAATTAAAAACCAATTGTTCAGAGAACAATTGAAGGTCTTTCCACCAGTAAGGATCTATTTTGATATGAAATATTAAAATTTGGTTTTAAATGTCAATTCTAGAGTCAAATGACAGCTTACTGTACGCTGATTCCAAAAATATATGGTTTCTATACAAAAAGATATAAATAAGGGAGATAATTTTTTACTTCCGGTTTGAAAAATGTCACTTCTGGTATTGTTTGATAGTTTACTTGACACTGATTCCAAAAATATATTGGTCTATATACTTTTACATTAATTAAATACAAAAAATAGCTACTTCCGGTTTACAAAAGGTCACTTCCGGTTGGCTTTTTCAAGTTCAAATGTCTTGCAACCTAATGCAAAAAGTCCCATGGCTTTATCATGTATACTTATGAGGTAAAAGCAAAGGTCAAAATCTAGAACTTTAAATTTACCTATGACCTTGAGCTCAATTTCAAGGTCATAAACCAAGGACCTTAAATCATAAGACCCTAGGTCTTAATTATATATGATAAATGAGTTATATCACCATACGTGTAATTTTAAATATAATAGGGGAGAAAACTCCCATTAAATGTCTCCGTACGCTTTCAACTCAAATTTACCTGTTACGACATGTCGCAACTAACAATTCTGTAAAATATTTTGTCGATATCTTATAAGATTTCTGAAAATTAGTGATAACAAGCCAAAATCAAAATTTTGAACATGACCTTGACCTTTGACCTTGACCTCATTTTCATTTTTATGGACCAAGGACCTCAAATCAAAAGGCCCTAGGCCTCTATCACTTATGGTTTACCAGTTAAAAATACATTTCACTTATATCAAATACAAAAGGGGAAATAACTCTCATATGGAGTCTTCGTAAAGCTTCGGTCTAAATAAAACCTAACATCCTGAGGATATAACGAGCAATTTGGAAAAATAAATTTGTCGCTTTCTTTTACGGTTGCGGAGGAGATCTCATAACAAGAAAAACAGTGTTTGGGGAGATAACTCTTACAAAGAAAAGTGTTCGGTTAAACAGGGTCAGTTTCAAAAGCGTATAGACTGTATGATATCAAATACCAAAAAACTAAGCGACAACTTTTGAAACAAAAATACACCGCAAGAAAAAAATTAGGCGGAAGAAAAAAAAGAAAAAAAATAGAACGTCAAATTAAACTTTGACCTTGACCCCAATTTAAAGGTCATGAAACAAGGTCCTCAAATCAAAAGACCCTAGGTCTCAATTATATAAGATGAATGAGTTATATCACCTTACATGTAATTTTGAATATAAAAGGGGAGAAAACTCCCATTAAATGTCTCCGTACCCTTTCAACTCAAATTTACGTGTTACGACATGTCGCAACGAACAATTCTGTAAAAAAATTTGTCGATATCTTATAAGATTTCTGAAAATTAGTGATAACAAGCCAAAATCAAAATTTTTAACATGACCTTGACCTTTGACCATGACCTCATTTTCATTTTTATGGACCAAGGACCTCAAATCAAAAGACCCTAGGCCTCTATCACTAATGGTTTTCCAGTTACAAATACATTTCACATATATCAAATACAAAAGGGGAAATAACTCTCATATGGAGTCTTCGTAAAGCTTTGGTCTAAATAAAACCTAACATCCTGAGGATATAACAAGCAATTTGGAAAAATAAATTTGTCGCTTTCTTTTACGGTTGCGGAGGAGATCTCATAACAAGAAAAACAGTGTTTGGAGAGATAACTCTTACAAAGAAAGATGTTCGGTTAAACAGGGTCAGTTTCAAAAGTGTATAGACTGTATGATATCATATACCAAATAAAATGCTTTGCTGGGGCGCAGCTTGATACGACCGCAGAGGTCGAACCCTGAACAGTTGGGGCAAGTATGGAAAGAACATTCAAGCTTGATACAGCTCTGAATTTGGATTGTTATTAAATATTTGACACAGCATAGGTTTCTGACACAGAAAGAATGTGGTCTAAGAAATTGAATTTTTTTAATTTACCTATTATGGTCCAATGTCCAAAATCAAAATACATGGTTAGATTCAGCATATCAAAGAACCCCATATACTGTAAATTCAGAAATTATTGCGTGCATTTATTATTGCGATTTTTGAAGAATGGACAAAAATGCGAGATTAATTATTGCGATGTCAGGAAAATCTGCATACAGATATATGTATAAGATATCAGAATGCGAGTTCTTATTATTGCGATACTAACCTAGTCGCATTATTCGCATTAATAAAAACCTCGCAATAATTTATGAATTTACAGTATTCAATTTTTTTTAAAATCAAACAAAGTTTAATTTTGGACCCCAACTTGGACAAACTTGAAAACTGGGCCCATAATCAAAAATCTAAACACATGTTTAGATTCAGCATATCAAAGAACCCCAAGAATTCAATTTTTGCTAAAATCAAACTAAGTTTAATTTTGGACCCTTTGGACCTTAATGTAGACCAATTTAAAAAACGGGACTTAAAATTAAAAATCTAAATACACGGTTAGATTTGGAATATCAAAGAACCCCAATAATTCAATTTTTGATGAAATCAAACAAAGTTTAATTTTGGACCCTTTTGACCTCAATATGAACCAATTTGATAGCGGGGCCCACAAATAAAAAATCTAAATTCATGGTTAGATTCAGCATATCAAAGAACCCCATATATTCAATTTTTGTTGAAATCAAAAAAAGTTTAATTTTGGACCCCAACTTGGACAAACTTGAAAACTGGGCCCATAATCAAAAATCTAAACACATGTTTAGATTCAGCATATCAAATAACCCCAAGAATTCAATTTTTGCTAAAATCAAACTAAGTTTAATTTTGGACCCTTTGGACCTTTATGTAGACCAATTTAAAAAACGGGACCTAAAATTAAAAATCTAAATACACGGATAGATTTGGAATATCAAAGAACCCCATATATTCAATTTTTGTTGAAATCAAAAAAAGTTTAATTTTGGACCCCAACTTGGACAAACTTGAAAACTGGGCCCATAATCAAAAATCTAAACACATGTTTAGATTCAGCATATCAAATAACCCCAAGAATTCAATTTTTGCTAAAATCAAACTAAGTTTAATTTTGGACCCTTTGGACCTTTATGTAGACCAATTTAAAAAACGGGACCTAAAATTAAAAATCTAAATACACGGATAGATTTGGAATATCAAAGAACCCCAATAATTCAATTTTTGATGAAATCAAACAAAGTTTAATTTTGGACCCTTTTGACCTCAATATGAACCAATTTGATAGGGGGGCCCATAAATAAAAAAATATAAATACATGGTTAGATTCAGCATATCAAAGAACCTCATATATTCAATTTTTGTGGAAATCAAACAAAGTTTAATTTTGGACCCCAATTTGGACCAACTTGAAAACTGGGCCCATAATCAAAAATCTAAATACATGTTTAGATTCAGCATATCAAAGAACCCCATATATTCAATTTTTGTTGAAATCAAACAAAGTTTAAATACTGGACCCTATCTTGGACCAACTTAAAAACTGGGCCCATAATCAAAAATCTAAACACATGTTTAGATTCAGCATATCAAAGAACCCCAAGAATTCAATTTTTGTTAAAATCAAACTAAGCTTAATTTTGGACCCTTTGGACCTTAATGTAGACCAAATTAAAAAACAGGACCCAAAATTAAAAATCTAAATACACGGTTAGATTTGGAATATCAAAGAACCCCAATAATTCAATTTTAGATGAAATCAAACAAAGTTTAATTTTGGACCCTTTTGACCTCAATATGAACCAATTTGATAACGGGGTCCACAAATAAAAAATCTAAATACATGGTTAGATTCAGCATATCAAAGAACCCCATATATTCAATTTTTGTTGAAATCAAACAAAGTTTAATTTTGGACCCCAATTTGGACTAACTTGAAAACTGGGCCAAAAATCAAAAATCTAAATACATGTTTAGATTCAGCATATCAAAGAACCTCATATATTCAATTTTTGCTAAAATCAAACAAAGTTTAATTTTGGACCCTTTGGACCTTAATGTAGACCAATTTGAAAACTGGACCCAAAATTAAAAATCTAAATACACTGTTAGATTCGACATAACAAATAAATAAATGTGATCAAAGATTTTACAAATCTAATGCGCCATACTGTGCAATTAAAGATTACTTCTTGAAATTTTTCAATATTTGAAATTTGAAAAATAATAATATTTGAAGAATAATTCTTTTTAATTTCTGAAATCTGAAATGAGAAAAAATTGACCCCCCACAATTTCTTTTTATCCCCCCCCCCCACCTTTTTTCCCCCAAAAAATTCTTTCCCTCAAGATATAGTCATAATCTCAATTCAAATTTCCAATGGAGTTGGCAACCATAATTACCCATTTAAATTTACCATAGTGCTAACTTAATCTATTTTATAATAGAATTAAAAATATAGTGTCAAATCTTTCATATGGATTTTTTTGTAAAAAAAAAAGGTGCAACATTTGCAGATATTTTTACTGGTCTTCCTTTATAAATATGCATTTCTTTAAACATAATTTAAAAGCAGTGTAAGGGAAGTAACTAAAACATTGTATCTGGATTACCTCCCTTACACTGTTTTAAATTATCTTTATTGTTCATTAACCATTACTTTATACATAATTTAAAAGCAGTGTAAGGGAGATAATTTCAATGATGTATTTGATTTATCTCCCTTACACTGCTTTAAATTATGTTTTGTACTAAAGTATTTGTCCATTAACCAGGACAACCTTGTTTTTCCCCCTTTTTTGCCCCTAATTCCTAAACGGTTTGAGCCATAACCCCCCAAAGCAAATCCTTACCATCCCTTTGTGGTATGGAAACGTAGTATAATTTCAGAGAGATCCATACACCGTTGCACAGTTATTGTCTGGAAACTAGAAAATGCTTATTTTTGGCCCCTTTTTGGCCCCTAATTCCTTAACTGTTGGTACCATAACCCCCAAAATCAATCCCAACCTTTCTTTTATGGTATTTAACCTTATGGTCAAATTTCAAAAAGATCCATTCACTTAAACTAAAGTTAGAGTGCGAAAACCAATGTGTCTTCGGACGACGACGCCGGACGACGACGACGACGCCAACGTCATACCAATATACGACCACAAAATTTTTTTGCGGTCGTATAAAAACTAAACAACAACTTTTGAAACAAAAATACACCGCAAGAAAAAATTAGGCGGAAGAAAAAAAATAATCAGAAGAAAACCAATGTCTTTCCACGGAAAGGTGGAAAGACCTAATAATATAAAAAAAATATTTAACTCCAAGATGTCACAGTGCAATTGTGAATTATAGTGTTGTTTGATCAAGTTATTTTTTTTTCAACATTAGTTATTTCATAAATATTATAATTCTTAAGTTCAATTTATACTAATTATGTATTTATTAATTTAGGATGAAGAATCTCCCTAGACAAGAGCTGAAGATAAGGTTCATTATCTACAAATGTGTTCACTGTAATGTTAACAATCTGTTAACTTTAAGGAGTAATTATTCATTATGTGTTGTGACATAGATTTTCTTATAAACATGTTTGTAAAAAATAGTTGTTTTGTATATCCTGTAAATATTTATGCTGTTTATATAAATATGATTGTTGTACAGTTTCATATCTATTTGTTTTTATAAAACTGTAAATAAAAAAAGGAATATCTGTTTTATGAATGTTTTGATTCTGTCCATTGATGTTTTGATTGTGATCCAAGATTTTTTGGTTTCTGCTGAATAGCTTGAAAACTAATTGTATTTAATGTATTATTTCCACTTGATCAGAAATCAAGTGTGCAAAATACCAATGATATTAAGATAAAGTCAATTGCTGACATTCATATAGGCCATCCAATCAGCATTTATATCAGGAATCTTCAATCCAATATTTTTTTTTCAAAGTTCTGTCTTAATAGTAGAGTAGCCTATAAAAACAAAGGAAGTGAGGTTTATCAACAGGATTAAGCAGTAACCCATATGGGATTACTGAAGGCAGGTTTGTTACCTGATCAACATAAAATGAGAAATTTATTTAAGGAGTTCCAATTTATCATTTCTGTTCAGTTCTAAAAAGATTTTAACTTCCAAGATTTGAAATTGATCTATCAGAATATTATAAATTGACCACTAATGCCATGTTTTTTTTTCTTTTATCTGATATAAACCAAACAAGTTGAACTGTGAACTTTTGTTCATTAATGATACCCTCTCTATAGATATTCAGTTAACAAGAAGTTGATGAGTGATGGATGTAAAAGGGCATCACACAGTATAGCAAGCTCACATGAAAGTTGATTCCAAATTTTAGAAAGCCTTGATTTGTAGTTCCTGAAAACAATGGGACAAAAATTTAATACATTATAAACAAGCATTCTGTGAGTATTGCCTGGCAATACATAGTCCCCTACTAGTTAAAAATTCATTGTACTGGAACAAAATGCTAACTTGATCTATAACTTGTCATGGTGTAAACTATATAACAAATATCAAGTCAAAATCTTCAAGCATGACGAAAAAAAATGTGGAAAATTTATCATTTGAGTGAATTTTCTAAGTCCAAGGACCATAACCCTGCACAAAATCATCAGACCAGAACAAAATCGAACTTGATCTGTAACTTGTCATGATAAAACTGTATACCAATTATCAAATCAAGATCTTCAAGCATGACGAAAAAAAGAGAGGAAAACTGATTATTTGAGTGAATTTCCTAAGTTCAAGGACCATAACTCTGCACAAAATCGTCAGACCGGAACAAAATTCGAACTTGATCTGTTACTGGTCATGATAAAACAATACACCAAATATCAAATCAATATCTTCAAGAACCAAGCAAAAAAAGTGTGGAAAACTGATTTGCCGGACTGACGGATGGACAGACAGACAGACAGACGGACGAAGTGCAAACCTAAAGTCCCCTTCGACTTCATCAGTAGGGGACTAAAAAAACTGTTAACACAGAGATATGTCTCACCTATTTGTTATTTTGATAATGCAAATTTTGAAATTAAAATAGCAATACTTTAACATGTAAGTTATGCAAATATTCAAAGTCAATGAACCATGACTGAAGGTACAGGGCTAAAAAATCTCCATGGAAATGAGATGTGCCAATGCTAATACAACTGCAAAACAAATACCATTGACTTTTCATAAGTCGTTCCCTTTAAACAAACCTAAACACAAACATTAACTTGTAACCGTAACCTATGCAAAAGTTTCAAAGTCAATGAACCATAATTAGGGGGTGGCGTTATATAACCTCCATGGAAATGAAACTTGCAAATGCCAATACATTTGCATACCGAATATCATTGACTTAACATTAGTGGTTCATCTTAATCTGACCTAATCACAAACTAATACATGTAAACGAAGCAAAAGTTTCTAAGTCCATGACTGAGGAGTAAGGACCAAATATTTTCCATGGAAATGAGATGTGCTAATGCTTACACAACTGCATACCAATTATCATTGACCTACCACTAATGGTTCCCCTTAAACTGACCTAATCACAAACTAATACATGAAAACTAAGCAAAAGTTTCAAAGTCAATAGACCATGAATGAGGGGGCGGGGCCAAATAATCTCCATGGAAAAGAGATGTGCTAATGCTTTCACAACTGCATACCAATTATCATTGACCTACCACTTGTGGTTCCCCATAAACTGACCTAATCACAAACTAATACATGAAAACTAAGCAAAAGTTTCAAAGTCAATAGACCATGAATGAGGGGGCGGGGCCAAATAATCTCCATGGTAATGAGATGTGCCAATGCTAATACAACTGCATACCAAATATCATTATTGACCTACCACTTGTGGTTCACCATAAACTAGACCTTATCACAAACTAATACATTGTTGACGATGCCGCCGTAAACAGTATACCTATGTCTCGCTTTTTGACTCCGTCAAGGAGAGACAATAAGATGTGGTAATTGTATAATTGCAATAAGACAACTATTCACCAGAGTTTAAATGAAGTGGATGTAAGCAATTGTAGGCAACCATAGGGCCTGCAACAATGTGAATAAAATGCTTTGCAGGGCTCAGCTTGATACAACAGTGTGAGACCCTTATGGGAAGTCAACGTCATTAAATCCCTCCCTTGGTAGTGATTCGATTGCAGAGGTTGAACCCTGAACAGTTAGGACAAGTATGGACACAACATTCAAGCTTGATACAGCCCTGAATTTTTACATAGCATAGGTTTCTGACACAGAATGAATGTGGTCCAAGAACTTAAAAATTTGAAATTGGATATTTACCTTTTCTGGTCCAAAATCTAAATACATGATTAGATTCAGCATATCAAAGAAACCCAAGTATTTATTTTTTTATGGAAATCAAACAAAGTTTAATTTTGGACCCTTTGGTCCTCAATGTGGACTAATTTGATAACGGGGCCCAAAATCCAAAATCTAAATGCACGGTTAGATTCAGCATATCAAAGAACCCCATATATTCAATTTTGTTGAAATCAAACATAGTTTAATTTTGGACCCTTTTGACCTCAATGTGGACCAATTTAAAAACGGGGCCTAAAAATCCAAAATCTAAATACACTGTTAGATTCTGCATTAAAAGTCCCCAAAACCAGAAAATCCTTGTAATAGCCCCTAATTCCTAAACAGGTAGGACAATAACTCCCAAAATGAATCCAAACCTTCCCTTTGTGGTACAATTTCGTAGAGATCTATAAACTTATACCCAAGTTATTATCTGGAAACTAAATGTCTTTGGACGACAATGCTGAGGGCGACATTGCCATACCATTATAAAAAATTTGCAGTCATGTAAAAACTCTTATCTTATAGTCGGCTATAAAAGGTACCAACATAAATAAAATGCTCTGCAGGGCGCAGCTTGATACAACCGCAGAGGTCGAACCCTGAACAGTTGGGGCAAGTATGGACACAACATTCAAGCTTGATACAGCTTTGCATTTGGATTGTGATTAAATATTTGACACAGCATAGGTTTCTGACACAGAATGAATGTGGTCTAAGAACTTAAAAATTTTAAATTGGACATTCACCTATTATGGTCCAATATCCAAAATCTAAATACATGGTTAGATTCAGCATATCAAAGAACCCCATATATTCAATTTTTGTTGAAGTCAAACAAAGTTTAATTTTGGACCCCGATTTGGACCAACTTGAAAACTGGGCCCATAATCAAAAATCTAAATACATATTTAGATTCAGCATATCAAAGAACCCTAAGAATTCAATTTTTGATAAAATCAAGCTAAGTTTAATTTAGGACCCTTTGGACCTTAATGTAGACCAATTTGAAAACGGAACCAAAAATTAAGAATCTAAATACACGGTTAGATTCGGCATATCAAAGAACCCCAATAATTCAATTTTTGATGAAATCAAACAAAGTTTAATTTTGGACCCTTTGGACCTCAATGTGGACCAATTTAAAAACGGGGCCCAAAATCCAAAAACTTATTACATGGTTAGATTCAGCATATTAAAGAATCCCAAGAATTCAAGAATAAAACCCCATTGAAATTGGTCAAGAAATAAGCAATTTATACGAAGTATCTTCTTTTGCACAATACTGTGCACTTAAATATTTCTTGCTATTGCGCAATACTGTACAACTGACAATTTCTTGCTATTGCGCAATATTGTGCTATTGGATATTTCTTGCTATTGCGCAATACTGTGCAATTGAAGATTTCTTGCTATTGCGCAATACTGTGCAATTGAAGATTTCTTGCTATTGTGCAATACTGTGCAATTGAAAATTTCTTGCTATTGCACAATAATTTACACATCCTGTTTGGTGTGTATCTCCTACCATATCATTATTATTTGCTTTTAAATATAAATCAGAAATAACCAACTTAAAATGGAAAATTTTAAAAGAAAAAAAAAAGTGAAAAAAAGAAAAAAAAGGAAAAAAAAAAAATCCCCTCCCCCCAAATTATTTGAACCCCCTTATCATTCATCACCCCCAAACTCAATCCCAGCCTTCCCTTTGTGGTATGGTACCTTGCAGTACAATTTCAGAGAGATCCATACACTTGAACACAAGTTATTGTCTGGAAACTAGAAAAATGCTTATTTTTGGCCCCTTTTTGGCCCCCAATTCCTAAACTTTTCGGCAATTACCCCCAAACTCAATTCCAGCTTTCCCTTTGTGATATGGAACCTTGTAGTACAATTTCAGAAAGATCCATACACTTACACACAAGTTATTGTCATGAAACTAGAAAAATGCTTGTTTTTTGTCCCTTTTTTGGCCCCTAATTCCTAAAATTTTGAGGCAATTACCCCCATCATCAATCCCAGCATTCCTTTTGTGATATGGAACCTTGTGGTACAATGTCAGAGAGATCCATACACTAACACACAAGTTATGTCTGGAAGTTACAAAAATGCTTATTTTTGGCCCCTTTTTGGCCCCTAATTCTTTTACTGTTGGTACCATAACCCCCAAAATCAATCCCAACCTTCCTTTCGTGGTATTGAACCTTGTGGTAAAATTTCATAGAGATCCATTCACTTAAACTAAAGTTAGAGTGTGAAAACCAATGTGTCTTCGTACGACGACGACGACGCCAACGTCATACCAATATACCACCACAAAAATTTTTTTGCTGTCGTATAAAAATGTGAAATAATTCAAAAGAGAAAACTAATGGCCTAATTTATAACAAAACAATTTACAAAAAAAAAAAAACTATGACAGACATAAACCAACAACAACCAATGATCTACAGGCTCCTGACTTGGGACAGGCACCAAGACTGACAAGTGCTTTCCCCTGCTTGATATCAATGCTCATAGATCAGATTTGAGATACATCTATCAATCTAGGACCAGCACATAAAGAATGTGGCAGGTTTAAACATGGCCATTATGTGTAAGAATATACATTACAAGTATTTGGTTAACACAAAGTGGATGAGTGATGAATATGAAAATGTGTCACACAGCAAAACATTCTTGCTTGGATCCTGATACCAAATTTCAATAAGCTGCTTCGCTGAGCGCAGCTGGATACGACCGCAGAGGTCCAACCCTGAACAGTAAGGGCAAAAATGGACACAATATTCACGCTTGATACAGGTCTGAATTTGGATTGTAATTAAATATTTGACACATTATAGGTTTCTGACACAGAATAAATGTAGTCAAAGAACTTAGAATTGGTTATATGATTTGAATTATATTCAATTGAAGATTTCTTGCTTTTGTGCAATACATTGTGCTGTTGCGCAATACTTAGTAAATCTGTTTTCAGACTATATACAAAGAATTAAACCAATTGTGACCCCCACTTTTTTCTTTGGAAAATCAAGGATTTGTATAATATACAAATCCTTGGGAAAATTGATAATTTCTTAAATCTTGAAGAAAAAAATTGATCCCCCCCAAAACATTTTTTGACCCCCCCCCCCCCCCCCCTTTTTCCAAAAAAATAAAAATATTTGAAGAAATAAGTCTTGAGGATTAAAAATTGTCCCCCTCCGAAAAAAAAAAATTCCCTCCCCCAAATTTTTTTTTAACCTTCCCCCCCCTTTTTCCCAAAAAAATTAATACACATAAACACGAGTTATTGTCTGAAAACTAGAAAAATGCTTGTTTTAGACCCTTTTTGATCCCTAATTCCTGAATGGTTTGGTCAATTACCCTCAAAATGAACCCCCAACCTTCAACTTGTGGTATTGGACCTTGTGGTACAATTTCAGAGCAATCAAAATACTTATACACAAGTTATTGTCCTAAAACTAGAAAAATGCTTGTTTTGGGCCCCTAATTCCTAAACAGTTGGGACATCACCCCCAAAAACAATCCCAACCTTCCTTTTGTGGTATTGAACCTTTGGTTAAATTTCAAAGAGATCCATACACTTAAACTTAACTTATTGTCCAGAAACCAAATGTCTTCGGAAGACGACGACATGATAGCATTATACGACCCCAAAATTTTTTTGCGGTCGTATAAAAAGCTCTTGACAAGTAGTTCCTGAGAAAGTTTGATCAGAATGTTTTGAGATGGATGGACAGACGTAACCAGTAATACCCTCTTCTTTCAGTGTAGGATATAAATATATAATTTTGAAAAAATAAATGGGGATAGTGTCCACATGTGGACACAGATAATGCCCCCGCTTGCATATCATGTAGTTATAAAGGGACATAACTGAAGAATGGTAAAAGTGACACTACCCAAATTTGAACTTGATCTGAGTTTTGTGGTAATAAGCACTGTGTGTAAGTCTCATAACATTTGGTTGAGGCTAACTTTAGTAGAGAACAGAAACTAAAAATTCAGCAATTTTCTATTTGTAAACACGCATAACTCTAGAACGGTTGTGTATTAGTTTTATAACATTAGGTTGAGGCAAACTAAAGTTAGAGAAGGGAAACGAAAAATTCAGCAATTTTTTTGTTTATAAAAGGGACATAACTCAAGAATGGTAAAAGTGTTGCCACCAAATTTCGTACTTAATCTGTATTATGTAGTAATAAGCATTGTGTATAAGTTTCATAACATTTAATTGAGGCAAACTAAAGTTAGAAAACAGAACAAAAAATTTGTACTTGATCTTAGTTTTGTGGTAATGAATATTGTGTATAGGTTTCATAATGTTTGGTTGGGGCAAACTTAAGTTACAGAATGGAAACTAAAAATTTTGCAATCTTTCGATTTATAAAGGGGCATAACTCAATAATGGTTAAAGTGACACTACTCAAATTCAACTTGATCTGTGTTTTATCAGTGGAAGTCAAAATTAAACATTGCATTGTATAAAGCATTGATTGTAGTTGATTCAACTATAATCATGGAAAAAGGAAGATAACTCCAATTTTAAAAATAACTTGATATTTAGAAGAAAATAAAAATTTAGCAATTTTTCCATTTCTAAAGGGGCATAACTCTAGAACGATTAAAGTGACACCACCAAAATTCAAACTTGATCTGTGTTTTGTGAAAATAAGCATTGTGTATAAGTTTCATAACATTTGGTTGAGGCAAACTAAAGTTAGAGAACGGAAATGAAAAATTCAGCAATTTTTCCATTTGTAAAGGGGCATAACTCTAGAACAGTAGAAGTGACGCCACAAAAATTCAAACTTGATCTGTGTTTTGTGGTTATAAGCATTGTGTATAAGTTTCATAACATTTGGTTGAGGCAAACTAAAGTTAGAGAACAGAAACAATAAATTCAGCAATTTTCCATTTGTAAAGGGGCATAACTCTAGAACGGTAAAAGTGACGCCACCAAAATTCAAACTTAATCTGTGTTTTGTGGTAATAAGCATTGTGTATAAGTTTCATAACATTTGGTTGAGACAAACTAAAGTTAGAGAACGGAAACCAATTTACAATCGTACAGACGGTCAAGGGTAAAACTTAATGCCCCCTCCGCTACGGGGCATAAAAATGACAAATTGGTTCAGATAATAGTAAAAAGATGACCCCATTAGTTAGTAAATGATGTGGCATCAATGCCATCATGTATGCAACCTGATCACAATAAAAATAGAAAACATGATCTTTGTAAAGGTTCTCCTGGTTATCATTCCTGCTAATTTCGACGGATTTACAAATCAGAATAATTGGCTACTGAAGTTGGGCAGGCTTTTTTTTTAAATTGGAAGGCAAGGAAATTTTACAAAGGCCCTATCATGTTTGGTTTAATCAAACCTAAGATTTTTAGCTAAGATGATTAAAATAAGAAAAGTAAACATACAGGACAGATAAAAATAAAATGCTTCACCGAGCGCAGCCTGATACGACCGCAGAGGTCGAACCCTGAACAGGTCAGTTGGGGCAAGTTAAGACACAATATTTACGCTTGATACTGTCTGAATTTGGACTGTGATCAAATTTTGACATAATATAGGTTTCTGACACAAAATAATTGTGGTCCAAGATCTTAAAAATTTGAAATGGGACATTTAATTTACCTAGTATGGTCGGACATCCAAAATCTAACAACATGGTTAGATTCAGCATATGCTATTGCGCAATACAGTGCTGTTGCACAATACTTAGTTAATCTGTTATATATAATAATTTACACACCCTGTTTGGTGTGTATCTCCAGCCATATCAGTATTTGTTGCTTTTATATATAAATCAGAAATAATCAATGTAAAAATGGAAAATTTTGAGGGGAAAAAAAACCCCAAAAATTAAGAAGAAAAAAATCCCCCCAAAAAATTTCAGAGTTCCATAAACTTTAACACAAGTTTTGTCTGGAAACTAGAAAAATAAACAGCTGCACCATGAGCGCATGATACGCCTGTCGCTTTTTCAATAGATATAAACCAGTCACCAAAGTTTCATGAAACTACTCAAGGCATTTTTTAGTAGTTGTCCGAAAACTGGAAAATCCCCCTTTTTTAATGATTAAAACCTCATAACTTGTAAGCGTAAAATCTAAAATTTATTGAATTTGAAAGGGAGCTCACATCAATAGACATAAACAATTCACCAAAGTTTCATGAAAACTGCTTAAGGCATTTTGGAGTAATTGTACGAAAACTGGAAAATCCCCCTTTTTTAATAAATAAAACCCCATAACTCGGAAACGTAGAATCCAAAATTTATAAAAATCGAAAGGGAGCTCACATCAATAGATATAAACAATTCACCAAAGTTTCATGAAAACTGTTCAAAGCATTTTTGAGTTATTGTCCAAAAACTTGAAAATCCCCCTTTTTTAATGAATAAAACACTATAACTCGAAAACGTAAAATCCAAAATTTATAAAAATCAAAAGGGAGCTCACGTCAATAGATATAAATAATTCACCAAAGTTTCATGCAAATTGGTTACAGCGTTTTTGAGTTATTGTCCGACAATGTTGACAACGGACAGCGGTATACCATAATACGTCGCGTAAACAGGGGTATAAAAAAATGCTTGTTTTTGGCCCCTAATTCCTAAACTGTTGGTACCATAACCCCCAAAATCAATACCAACCTTCCTTTTGTGGTATTGAACCTTCTGGTACAATTTCATAGAGATCTGTTCACTTAAACTAAAGTTATTGTCTGGAAACCAAATGTGTCTTCGGATGACGACGACATCATAGCATTATATGAACACAAATTTTTTGCGGTCATATAAAAAGCATCTATAGCAAGAGCTTGCCTTTATCCTATTGGTAAAATAAAGCACAAGTGCGAGAAGTACATAATATAAGATATATAAAACTAATAAAACAGTTCTTTAATATGTATTTTCTCACAATATATAAATTGTCTATTGATGTTCTCTGAAAAACATGATTACAAAAATAAATGCCACTGATAACAAACATAAAATATAAAATTAAACAAAAAAAAAAAGATAAAAAAATTCACCTGATTTATCAAACATATACCAATCTTAAAAAAAAATGTATGTCTCGTAGACATCAAACTCATTAAACACATTGTTTAAGAATTTAGTTACAAAACGACTATAATGTTGTGCTATCTTTTCTATCTTTAAAGGTAGAAGAAGAGAAAGCACAAGTGTAAGTCTGACATAAAAATTAAATTTTATCTACATAGCATATACAATAGTTATTTTTCATATATAAACAGAACCATGTTAAGTCGAAACCATGATAAAAAAAAATTATTTCATTTCCTTGCAACATAAAATGTTATATAAAACAAAAAGTAAAAATAAATTGCTTTGCCGAGCGCAGCTGGATACGACCGCAGAGGTCCAACCCTGAACAGTTGGGGCAAAAATGGACACAATATTCGTGCTTGATACAGGTCTGAATTTGGATTGTAATTAAATATTTGACACATAATAGGTTTCTGACACAGAATAGCTGTGGTCAAAGAACTTAGAATTGGTTATATGATTTGAATTTATATTCAATTTTTAGCTTTTGAGCAATACATTTTGCTGTTGCGAATTGACCTCCCCCCCCCCCTTTTTTTTTCCAAAAAAATTGAAAATTTAAATACTTCATAAAAGTCTTAAAATAGAAAATGACATACATAATCATAGCTAAAATTAATTTACCTTAATCAGCATTTTTAAAATTATAAAATAGTAACTTCTAAAAATTAATTGACAGCTAATCATCTCAAGACAATACAAAAATTCTTTATACATAATTTAAAAGCAGTGTAAGGGAGGTAACTCAAAGTTGTGTTTGAATTACCTCCCTTACACTGTAATTTGTACTTAAGTAATTGTCCATTAACCAGAACACCCTTGTTTTTTCTCACTTTTTTGCCCCTTATTCCTAAACCGTTTGAGCCATAACCCCCCAAAGCCAATCCTAACCATCCCTTTGTGGTATAATTTCAGAGAGATCCATACACTGTTCCACAAGTTATTGTCATGAAACTAGAAAAATGCTTATTTGGGCCCCTTTTTGGCCCCTAATTCCTAAACTGTTGGGACCATAACCCCCAAAATCAATCCCAACCTTCCTTTTGTGGTTATAAACCTTATGTTTAAATATCATAGATTTCTATTTACTAATACTAAAGTTTTTGTAAAGTTATACGACGACGTGATACCAATATACAAACGCAAAATTTTATGCGGTCTTATAAAATCTACATAGTCAATGATTACTTTCTCTCTGAAGTACTGTTCCTACAGAACTACTGTGATATATATTTACAGGAACCATATAATCTACTACACCAACATTTAATAGCAAAAACAATTTTCCTACATTGGCTTTTAACAGTCTCTATATACTAATATAATAATGGTATACATTATCCTTGAAAAGAACACAAATTTTACAGAACATTAATGAAATTGTATTTGTTAATTATATAAACCATGTGCAAAATCAAATCAAATGTCAATCTGGGGCAAAAATAATGAAACAGTTTGGGAATGTTATATTCTAATAAAATGATTAAAAACTCATAAAATGTAACAACTCTCTGTTTTCTGGAATGTTAACTAACTGGAATTTTAAAACTATCTTATTTGTAACAAGAGGCTGTCAGAGTGACAGCAAACCGGATTTCCTGCAGAGGCCGAACCCTGAACAGCTGAGCAAGTATGGACACTACATTTAAGCTTAAAACAGCTCTGAATTTGGATTGTGATTGAATATTTGACACAGCATAGGCTTGTGACACAAAATGAATGTGGTCAAAGAATTGAAAAATTTGAAATTGAACATTTACCTACTATGGTCAAATATCCAAAATCTAAGGACATTGTTAGAATCAGCATATCAAAGAACCTTAGAATCAGCATATCAAAGAACCCAAAGAATTCAATTTTTTATGAAATGAAACAAAAGTTTAATTTAGGACCCTTTGGACCTCAATGTGGACCAATTTGAAAAAGGAGCCCAAAATCCAAAATCTCTAAATACATGGTTAGATTCAGCATTTCAAAAAAACCCATAAATTCAATTTTTGTTAAAATGAAACAAAGTTTAATTTTGGACCCTATTTGGACCAACTCGAAAACTGGGCCCAAAAATCCAATATTTAAATACAGGTTTAGATTCAGCATTTGAAAGAACCCTATATATATTTAATTTATGTTGAAATGAAACACAGTTTAATGTTAATCATATACTTATTAATTTTCTGTTCAAAGGGAAATAACTCAAACTGAATAAATGATAAACAAATAGTTCTCTAAAATAAGAAATGATGTTATATATTTTCAAATTATAATCAATAAAATTAGATTTTTCCTTCGAAAATCGGGTTAATTAAATCAAAATAAAAGTACATTGTTCCAATGTCCCCCAGCATTGCACATATTTTATCTATCCAAGGGGCGATTACTAAAAAAACTTTAATATTAAGATTTTTTGCAAATTTTATATCTTAGAGAAATGAAAGCTTGAGAGCAAATACAATGAAATTTTCCATATAATTAATATTTCCAAGGGGCATAACTCTTTTAAAAACCGTGATTGGCACTGGTTTTCCAACTTGTATGAAACATTGCTGATATTAACCTATGATATAAGTTTCATAAAAATCTGGCAAGAACTGTACACACGAGAGTGCTAACAATGAAATTTTCCATATAATTAATATTTCCAAGGGCATAACTCTTTTAAAAATATTTGATTGCCACCGATTTCAAAATTGTCCATTACATTGCTAATATAAACCTATGATATAAGTTTTATAAAAATCTGGCAAGAACAGTACATTTGAAAGCGCTAACAAGACCAGACAGACGCCAGGTATTTCTATGTCCCCAGCAATGTGTGGCGCAGGGGACATAAATAGAGGTCAAACAATGTATTTTCAACATTTATTCTGAACCAACTTAACCATGCATTTTTCAATTCACTTATTTTTAAGCAAGACCAAATCAAAAACAATTGATTCTTTTCACAAAATTCTTAGAGTAAAAATACTGGTGAATCTTGAACACTTTGTAGAATTATTTGTTAATTGCCCAAAAATCTTTTATACAAAAATAAAGTTAAAGGAATGGAGGCATTTGAATAAACACTTCATGATAAATGCCAACTTTTAAGTGCCAAAAGATGAAAGTAATTAAACAGGAAATTTTATTTTCAAATTATGGGGTGCAATTCAGGATCATTGAAATTAAATAACCAGTATTTTCTGATCAAATTTAGTGCTTCAAGATGAACAGAAATAAAACCCAAGTTGATCTGACCTTAAGTATTAAAAGAATTCAGATACAAATATTGTCCTTTCCTCCTTCAACAAGTGTGAACAAATTTTGCTTTTACTTTGCTTAGAACTATTAACTTTCACTATGAAAGAATCCTTTATAAAACATATATCAGTCTACCTTGAATCCAAATAGAGCTATTAATCTATATATAGTAACTACAGTTCAGATTCACTGTCAATATGTTTTTCTATTCATAACAAAAGGAAAAATGCATGTTTTGCATGTTTAAAAAAATAAATGAAGAATGTGTCCATGGGACTTGAAAATCTATGGCAAATTCTGCAGTTTTTCAATTAATTTGCACTTGATCTGTGTTTGGTGATAATAAGCATTGTGTTTTTTATAGTATTTGATGGAGGCAAACTAAAGTTAGAGTGCGGAAACGACAAATTTAGCAATTTTTCAGTTTATAAAGGGAAATAATTAGAGAACGATGATTGTGGTGCCACTCAAATTCAAACTTGATGTGTGTTTGGTGGTAATAAGCATTTCCTTTAAGTTTTATAACATTTGGTAGAGGCAAACTAAAGTTGGAGAACGGAAACTAATTTTGGGATGTACGGATGCCACAACAGGGGCATAAAAAAGAAAATATCATACATATTTATATAAAAGTATATGGGGATGACCATTCTTTTTTAAGTTTATTTTCTTAAAGAAAAATTCAATTAATTTATGAAAACACATTTGTCCTATGCAGTTATGTGCATTTTAAGGTAGACACTAAAATCAATGTACAAAAGAATTTTTTTAAATTTTGCTAAAAGAATGTAAAATGTGTATACATTCCTAGTTTAAGACATAATAACAGGGAAAATCATTCTTTTGTGAATAATACATAATGCCATGACTAGAAAAGCAAATGACAATTTTTAGGAGATTATTAAAATCAATCACTTTCATGATCCAAAAGTAAAAGTTTTGATGACTTTTGTTTCTCAACATTTCCTTAATGTGTAACAAGAGTGCACACGCTGAAATATCTCGCCTTCTTTTCTAATCATTGATATTATGTTGATAGTCCTAAATATAAAGCTTTATTACAACTGTCACATAAACTTAACATTAACCAAGTAAACTAAACATTGACCAATGAACCATGAAAATGAGGTCAAGGTCAGATGAACCATGCTAGGCAGGCATGTACAGTTAACAATTCTTCCATACAACAAATATAGTTGACCTATTGCTTATAGTTTAAGAAAAACAGACGAAAACACAAAAACTTAACACTGAGCAATGAACCTTGAAAATGAGGTCAAGGTCAAATAAAACCTGCGTAACTGACATATAGATCGTAAAATATTTCCATACACCAAATATAGTTGAACTATTGCATATAGTATTAGAAAAAAAGACCAAAACTCAAAAACTTAACTTTGACCACTGAACCATGAAAATGAGGTCAAGGTAAGATGACACCTGCCAGCTAGACATGTACACCTTACAATCATTCCATACACCAAATATAGCTGACCTATTGCATGCAGTATTAGAAAGAAAGACCAAAACTCAAAAACTTAACTTTGACCACTGAACCATGAAAATGAGGTCAAGGTCAGATGACACCTGCCAGCTAGACATGTACACCTTACAATCATTCCATACACCAAATATAGTAGACCTATTGCATACAGTATAAGAAAATCAGACCAAAACACAAAAACTTAACTATAACCACTGAACCATGAAAATGAGGTCAAGGTCAGATGACACCTGCCAGTTGGACATGTACACCTTACAGTCCTTCCATACACCGAATATACTAGACCTATTGCTTATAGTACCTGAGATATGGACTTGACCACGAAAACTTAACCTTGTTCACTGATCCATGAAATGAGGTCGAGGTCAAGTGAAAACTGTCTGACGGGCATGAGGACCTTGCAAGGTACGCACATACCAAATATAGTTATCCTATTACTTATAATAAGAGAGAATTTAACATTACAAAAATCTGAACTTTTTTTTCAAGTAGTCACTGAACCATGAAAATGAGGTCAAGGACATTGGACATGTGACTGACGGAAACTTCGTAACATGAGGCATCCATATACAAAGTATGAAGCATCCAGGTCTTCCATCTTCCAAAATATAAAGCTTTTAAGAAGTTAGCTAACACCGCCGCCGCCGTAGCCGCCACCGCCGGATCGCTATCCCTATGTCGAGCTTTCTGCGACAAAAGTCGCAGGCTCGACAAAAATTAGTTGCTAGGCAGTAATTACAAGTTTAAATAACTACTCCTGAAAAACATACTTTCTCATCTAATAAGATAAAAAGAACATTTCCAAAAGATGGTCTAGTTATCAGCATCAATCTACACTACCTAGCTCTAAATAAAGGAATTGCTACAATGAAGCACTAAAGAATAATACTATAAACTTGTACATAGCAAAAAGACAATGGCTGTGAAGTATAAAACATGCAAAATTACCTTACACAAAAATAACTCTACATGTAGACAGTTAAAACTATAATATTTACAAGCACTAAATACAGTATTACAGCACTACACATAAATAAATATACAACTCTTTACACTATAACATGCCTCTAATATTCCTGAGTTCCCAATATCATTTAGATTTAAGAGTCACAGATCATGACATTTTCAAAAAAGGTACTTCTCTCAGAGTAAGATTATGACCACAGAATACCCATCTCTTTAATCAAAATTTCTGGTTCTATTTTTCACATTTTCCAAGTAAAACTTACAAGTTGATGTTATTCATAAGGTAGTCAAGTATCCTTCAATACAATGTATACATAGCTAATTACATGGTAAACACAAGATTAATATATATGATAAGCTGATATGATGATACAACTGGACAACAAATTTATGAGCGTTTGCTTTTCTTTGATCGCCTGCTGCTTTTCTTTTTTGATGACTTTGAAGCACACTGTCCTAAGAAGTTCTCAACACGATTCTCCCAGTTTTGTTTTGAACTCCCTGTACCCAGGTTCTGTATGTCATCGTTGTCATGGTTATCAGTTTGCCTGTCCTGTGTGTCCTCTTTGTTCAGCTGACTAGATACATTCCTCGACTTAAAATTAAGAAAAAAGAATTCAAATTATTGTTATTTATTTTGTGAAATATCAATCTGTCAATTTTACTTTTCATCAATAAGATTTCACATCCAATTGAAAGTTATTTATTTACATAACTAGAGGCTCAAGAGCCTGTGTCACTCACCTGTATTTACTGATGCTTTGGAAATCATGTAAAATAAGGTTAAAATCATAATTAATAGTATTTGATATTAGATATTATAATGATATCTAAGATAATAACAAAAAACTGCAAACTTTTGTAAAATTACTAACTCAGGGGCAGCAACCCAACAACGGGTTGTCGGATTCGTCTGAAAATTTCAGGGCAGATAAATCTAAATCTGATGAATATTTTTGCCACCTGTCAGATTTGCTCTAAATGCTTTAGTTTCAGAGATATAAACCAAAAACTGCATTTTACCCCTATGTTCTGTTTTTAACCAAGTTGGCCATGATGGTTGGAAGGCGGGGTCATCGGACAAATTTTTTAAACTAGATACCCTAATAATGATTATGGCCAAGTATGGTTAAATTTGTCTCAGTAGTTTCAGAGAAGAAGATTTTTGTAAAAGATTACAAAAATTTACGAAAAATTGTTAAAAATTGACTATTAAGGGCAATAACTCCTAAAGGGGTCGACTGACAATTTTGGTCATACAACTTATTTGTAGATCTTACTTTGCTGAACATTATTGCTGTTAACAGTTTATCTCTATCTATAATAATATTCAAGATAATAACCAAAAACTGCAAAATTTCCTTAAAATTACCAATTCAGGGGCAGCAACCCAACAACAGGTTGTTAGATTTGTCTGAAAATTTCAGGGCAGATAGATCTTGACCTGATGATCAGTTTTACCCATGTCAGATTTACTCTAAATGCTTTGGTTTCAGAGATATAAGCCAAAACCTACATTTTACCCCTATGTTCTATTTTTAGCCATGGCGGCCATCTTCGTTGGTTGGCGGGGTCATCGGACACATTTTTTAAACTAGATACCCTAATGATGATTGTGGCCAAGCTTGGTTAAATTTGGCCCAGTGGTTTCAGAGGAGAAGATTTTTGTAAAAAGCTAACGACGACGACAACGGACGACGGACGCCAAGTGATGAGAAGAGTTCACTTGGCCCTTTGGGCCAGGTGAGCTAAAAAGGGTTAACTCAAAGTGATTGTCCTTTCCTTTATACTGTGCTGTATGGTTCAGTACAAAAGATAACAAGAGTGCACACACTGAAATGTCTCGCCTGTTTTACTGACATTGCTTTTATGTTGAAAGTCTAAAAGATAAAGGTTTTACTACAAGTATCACATAAACTTAACATTTTTAAAGATTCATGACAATGAGGTCAAGGTCAGATAAAAACTGTCAAACAGACATGTACACCTTACAATTATTTCATACACCAAATATAGTTGACCCATTGCTTATGGTTATTGAAAAACAGACCAAAACACAAAAATTTAATGTTAACCAATGAACCATAGAAATGAGGTCAAGGTCAGATGATACTTGCTAGACAGACATGTACACCTTACAATCATCCCATACACCAAATATAGTTGACCTATTGCTTATAGTACTTGAAAAACAGACCAAAACACAATAAATTGCTCCGCTGGGACGCAGCTTGATACGACTGCAGAGGTCGAACCCTGAACAGTTGGGGCAAGTATGGACACAACATTCAAGCTTGATACAGCACTGAATTTGGATTGTTATTAAATATTTGACACAGCATAGGTTTCTGACACAATATGAATGTGGTCTAAGAACTTAAAAATTTTTAATTTACCTATTCAAACCATACCATTATTATTTGCTTTTATATATAAATCAGAAATAACCAATTTTAAATGGAAAATTTTAAAGAAAAAAAAGGAAAAAAAAATTCCCCCCCCCACCCCAAATTTTTTGAACCCCCTTATGATTCATCACCCCCAAACTCAATCCCAGCCTTCCCTTTGTGGTATGGTACCTTGCAGTACAATTTCAGAGAGATCCATACACTTGAACACAAGTTATTGTCTGGAAACTAGAAAAATGCTTGTTTTTTTGCCCCTTTTTGGCCCCAAATTCCTAAACGTTTAGGGCAATTACCCCCTGGCCCCAAACTCAAACCCAGCTTTCCCTTTGTGATATGGAACCTTGTAGTACAATTTCATAAAGATCAATACACTTACACACAAGTTATTGTCCTGAAACTAGAAAAATGCTTGTTTTTTTGCCCCTTTATGGCCCCTTATTCCTAAAATTTTGAGGCAATTAACCCCAAAATCAATCCCAGCCTTCCCTTTGTGATATGGTACCTTGCAGTACAATTTCAGAGAGATCCATACACTTGAACACAAGTTATTGTCTGGAAACTAGAAAACTGCTTATTTTTGGTCCCTTATTCCTAAACGTTTTAGGCAATTACCCCCAAACTCAAACCCAGCTTTCCCTTTGTGATATGGAACCTTGTAGTACAATTTCATAAAGATCCATACACTTACACACAAGTTATTGTCATGAAACTAGAAAACTGCTTGTTTTTTGCCCCTTTTTGGCCCCTAATTCTTAAAATTTGGAGGCAATTACCCCCAAAATCAATCCCAGCATTCCCTTTGTGATATGGAACCTTGTGGTACAATGTCAGAGAGATCCATACACTTACACACAAGTTATTGTCATGAAACTAGAAAAATGCTTGTTTTTTGCCCCTTTTTGGCCCCTCATTCCTAAAATTTTGACGCAATTACCCCCAAAATCAATCCCAGCATTCCCTTTGTAATATGGAACCTTGTGGTACAATGTCAGAGAGATCCATACACTAACACACAAGTTATGTCTGGAAGTTACAAAAATGCTTATTTTTGGCCCCTAATTCCTTAACTGTTGGTACCATAACCCCCAAAATCAATCCCCACCTTCCTTTTGTGGTATTGAACCTTATGGTAAAATTTCATAGAGATCCATTCACTTAAACTTAAGTTAGTGCGAAAACCAATGTGTCTTCGGACGACGAAAACGTCATACCAATATACGACCGCAAAATTTTTTTGCGGTCGTATAAAAACTTAACATTTACCAAAGAACCATTAAAATGAGGTCAAGGTCAGATGACACCAACTAGACAGACACGTACACCTTACAATCATTCCATACACCGAATATAGTTGATCTATTTCTTACAGTACTTGAAAAACAGACCAAAACAAAATAATAAACTGCTTTGCTGAGTGCAGCTGGATACGCCTGCAGAGGTCCAACCCTGAACAGTTGGGGCAAAAATAGACACAATATTCCAAGCTTGATACAGGTCTGAATTTGGATTGTAATTAAATATTTGACATATTATAGGTTTCTGAATAAATGTAGTCAAAGAACTTGAAATTGGTTATATGAATTGAATTTATATTCAATAAAAGATTTCTTGCTGTTGTGCAATACACTGTGCTGTTGCGCAATACTTAGTAAATCTGTTGTCAGACTATAAATAAATTTAACTCAGAAACGTAAAATCGAAAATTTATAAAAATCAACAGGGAGCTTACAAAAATAGATATAAACAATTTACCAAAGTTTCATAAAAAAAAGCTAAAAGCATTTTTGAATTATTCTCAGAAAACTGGAAAATCCCCCTTTTTGTAATGAATAAAACCCCATAATCGGAAACGTATAGTCTAAAATTTATAAAAATCAAAAGGGAGTTCATGTCGACAGAAACAAGCATTCTGTGAGTATTGCATGACAATACATAGTCCCCTACCAGTTAAAAATTCATTGTATTGGAACAAAATTCTAACTTGTTCTATAACTTGTCATGGTGTAAACAAAAAGTAAATATCATGTCAATATTTTCAAGCATGACTAAAAACAGTGTGGAAAACTGATTATATGAGTGAATTTTTAAAGTCCAAGGACCATAACTCTGCACAAAATTATTAGACCGAAACAAAAATTTGAACTTGATCTGTAACTTGTCATGATAAAACTATATACCAATTATCAATCAATATCTTGTAAGCATGATGAAAAAAAACATTAGATATGATTTATATTTCTCTAAAATTAGATATGATGTTATACAGTGTATATCTATTTTCAAATTATAATCAAATATAATAAATAGTTCCAAATATTTTATCTTTCATTTGTCACAAACTAATATAGATTCGTAACTTATCTATAAAATGTCAACAACTTTTATCTACACAATGTAATGTATTGAAATATATACATTAATAAAAATAGATTATTATCTAATTAAAGGATTTCTCTTCATAATTTTTTTTTATGAATATAACATTCAGAAAATTAGTTTATACTAAATAAAAAACAAACCTGCCAATAAATTCTTCAAATAATTTAACAAAGAATGTCTTTTAAAAAATGAGTTATCTCCCTTTGTACAGAAATATGGTTTAACATAGTACTCTAACATTAGATATGGTCCAGAGTTATGGCCCATAACTCTGGACTAAATCATCAGACCGGAACAAAATTCGAACTTGATCTATGACTTGTCATGATAAAACTATATACCAAATATCAAATCAATATCTTCAAGAACGAAGAAAAAAAGTATGGAAAGCTGATTTGCCGGACTGACGGATGGACAGACGGACGGAGTGCTAACCTAAAGTCCCCTTCGACTTCGTCGGTAGGGGACAAATAAACAATTCACCAAAGTTTCTTGCAAATTGGTGAAATTGTTTTGTGAGTTATTGTCTGAAAACTGGAAAATCCCCCCTTTTTTAATGAATAAAACCCCAAAACTCAAAAACGGTAAATCCGAAAGGGAGCTCATGTCAATAGATATAAACAATTCACAAAAGTTTCATGCAAATTGGTGAAATTGTTTTTGAGTTGTTGTCCGAAAACTGGTAAATCCCCCCTTTTTTAATGAATAAAACCCCAAAACTCAAAAACGGTAAATCCGAAAGGGAGCTCATGTCAATAGATATATACAATTCACAAAAGTTTCATGCAAATTGGTGAAATTGTTTTTGAGTTATTGTCCGAAAACTGGAAAATCCACCCTTTTTTAATGAATAAACTGTTATCACAGAGATATGTCTCGCCTTTTTGTAATTTTGATAATGCAAATGTTGAAATTAAAATAGCAATACTTTAACATGTAAGTTATGCAAATATTCAAAGTCGATGAACCCTGACTGAAGGTACATGGCTAAACAATCTCCATGGAATGAGATGTGCCAATGCAAATACAACTGCATACCAAATACCATTGACTTATTATAAGCCATTCACTTTAAAAGAAACCTAAACACAAACATTAACTTGTAAACTATGTAAAAGTTTCAAAGTCAATGAACCATGATCAGGGGTGGGGCTATATAATCTCCATGGAAAAGAGATTTGCAAATGCCAATACATTTGCATACCAAATATCATTGACTTAACATAAGCAGTTCATCTTAAACTGATCTAATCACAAACTAATACATGTAAACTAAGCAAAAGTTTCAAAGTCAATAGACCATGACTGAGGGGGCGGGGCCAAATATTCTCCATGGAAATGAGATGTGCTAATGCTTATACAACTGAACACCAATTAACATTGGCCTACCACTAATGGTTCCCCTTGAACTGACCTAATCACAAACTAATACATGTTAACTTAGCAAAATTTTCAAAGTCTATAGACCATGACTAAGGGGGCGGAGCCAAATAATCTCCATGGAAATGAGATATGCCAATGCTTATACAACTGCATACCAAATATCATTGACTTACCACTAATGGTTCCCCATAAATTGACCTAATCACAAACTAATACATGTAAACTATGAAAAGTTTCAAAGTCAATAAACCTTGACTGAGGGGTCGGGGCCAAATAATCTCCATGGTAATGAGATGTGCCAATGCTAAAACAACTGCATACCAAATATCATTAACCTACCACTAGTGGTTCACCATGAACAAGACCTAATCACAAACTAATACATTGTTGACGCCGCCGTCGACGCCGCGGGAAACAGCATACCTATGTCTTGCTTTTTGACTCCGTCAAGGCGAGACAATAAAACCACAAAACTCGAAAACGGTAAATCCGAAATTTATAAAAAAACAAAAGGGAGCTCACGTCAATAGACATAAACAATTCACCAAAGTTTCATGCATATTGGTTAAAGAGTTTTTGAATTAATGTCTGACATGTTGACGACGGACGGACAGACAGACGGACAGACAGACAGACGGACGGACGGACAGACAGTCAACGGTATACAATAAAACGTCCCATAAACGGGCCGGGCGTATAAAAATTAACAATGACCCATGCACATGAAAATGAGGTCAAGGTCAGATGAAACCTCCAAATCTGACATGTACCGCTTACAATCATTCCATACACCACATAAAGTTGACCTGCTGCTTGTAGTATCTGAGAAACGGACCTAATCACATAACTTTAACCTTGATCACTGATCCATGAATTGAGGTGGAGGTCAGGTTAACCCTGTCTGATGGACATGTAGTCGTTGTAAGGAACTCCTATACCAAATATAGTGATCCTATTACTAACAATAAGTGAGAAATTCACATGACAAAAAAACTGTGATTTTTTTTCAAGCAGTCACTGAACCATGAAAATGAGGTCAAGGACAATGGGCATATGACAGACAGAAACTCAGTAACATAATGTATCTGCATACAAGATATGAAGCATCAAGGTCTTCTACCGTCTGTAATATGAAGCTTTTTAGAAATAGTTTACACCGCCGCAGTGCCGGATAGTAATACCTATGTTCGCATACTGCAACTTTCGTCGCAGGCGAAACAAAAATGAATATTTTTATGCTGTTTGATTGTTGTTTTATTAATGTATTTTAATTATCTGCTTTGATTTTTATCAAATTTGTTTAAACTCTAGACTATGAGATTAATGGAAAAATTCATTGACAAACACGTCTTGGAAAAAAGATTTTTTTTTCACTTTTAAACACTGCTAGGCAACATATAAATTCTCCTTTTCATCTTGTTCTGTTTAATTTGAGATTTGGAAATGCTACAGACTTTGCCGGTATTTTAAAGAAATCAGTTTATATCTAATCAGTCTGAAGGCTTAGGAATCCGGGTCAAAACAGGTTATTTTCCGAAATTCCCGGGTTATTTGGTCACCTGGCGGGTATTCCGGGTGACCCCTCAGAATTGTGAAAATCTCGGGACACACCCGCAGGATCAGGGTCAGTTGACAGGTATGATCAAGGTCATGTTCAGTCTCATCATGCCCTGGCATGTAGTTTAAAAATTATTTGGGTAAATGTTTAAGAAGACAGCAGAAGGACACAAAAATGTTAACTGATACTGGCCTTTCAACCCAGTTGAGCTAAAAACCAATAACATCCCTTTTTTACGACATATATTAATGATAATTTTAGTATATAAAGCTTATACTAGAGGGAAAGGAGAGAGTAGGTTCTAAACAGTAGTTAGTAAACTGATGAAAATATACCCTAAAATAAATACTGAATTCAATTTTTTTGTCACCTTCTTTTAGTGCACTTTGAAACTATATTTTTAATTTTTTGAAATGATTTATAACAGTTTCTGGAGTACATCAAAGATCACAAAAGGAATAATTTAGGGAAACAAGCAGGTAAATACAGGTAAATACAGGTGTTATGATCGGACTATATAAATTATTCAAAATGATGATTATTGCAAGATGATGGTGAAGGTAGTGAGAGAAAACTTTTGAACATGATTTTAACTTACTTTTTTTTAATGTTATCGTTTTAAGTATCTTGCTTTCCTAGTCTTAAAATAAATGTATAAAGCTTACAATGCAAACACAGCAGAAATGACAGAAAAGATGCTTCAAATGCTCATATACAGATAGTTATATCTAAGACTAATACATGCTAATACACTTCCAATAGCATATACTTACCAGATTCAATCTATAGAAAATCAATACATGCATAACATTTTTAACAGATAATAACAAAAATATGTCTATCAAGTACAGTTTTTATCAATTGACTTTCAAACTTTCAGCTAATTTTCTTATTGTTAAAACCTTAAGTGAATAAAAACATATAAATGTGATTTTTTAAAGTACTTGTAACAATTCATATTTCAATAAATTGAATACAAATGTTTTCGTGCAATTAATAGATATTTAATTGATTTTTTAACTTTATTGATTTAAAATTATTCAAAATTGTTAAATAACATTTTTTTTTGGTAGATTTATGTTATTTTGATTTCTGGTGTCTGATACATTTATGATGCACTGACTGATGTGAAATGGAGTTTACAAAAAAAATTATTTGCATTTTAAAGTCATACTCCATATAACCAAACAGTAACTTTCACAACTGAAACATTAATTCTATTAGTTGAGTAATCATATAATTATTATTGAGATTCTTGAAATCATAAAAAAAATAAACATACCCTAGAATCTTCCCTCTGATGTTCTCTATGAGGTTCCCTAGGAGGTTCAGTCTCCCTGTCATACATGGTCTGTTCTACAGAGAAGGGTTCATCTTCACCACCAACAGTACTCATATTGTCTAACATTTCTGCTTTCTTCTTACGCTCACCAAAATCCGGTATGGCTGCTTCTGTTAAGTAATTGTCTTCCCTGAAAAAATGGTAAAATCTTTTTATAATAACCCCTTACAATATTGTCAATCTACCCAATATTATATTAGCCATAAGTCCAATACGTTTGGTATGCAAAAACTGAAAATCATCAAATTCAAAAGGAAGAATGTAAATACTGAATCAAACATTGTTTGATTAATTCATAAAGACATGTTTTAGTAACTAGTTGACAGGAGACTTGTAAAAATAGATGGACAGATATTAAAGGGATGAATGGATAGTGGTATTGTCAGGCAACATGTCATATACTAAACCTGGTGACTATAAGAACTGTGGAATGGAGGAAAGAACACCAAATTCATAAAGTATTATAGTGATGTATTATCTATTGTACCTTTGCAGGCTGAGACTCATCAAAGTTCAATTCTTTATGATTCTCTCGGTAAGTCAATTATATCTCTAACATGCAGAAAAAAATCAAATGATAAAAAAAATAAGTGTTTTGTAGCTTTGTAGTTGAAAGATTTATGAATACCTCTCATCTGGTAGGAATTCTGGAACTTCAGAACGACGAAATCTGTAATTAGAAAATCTTGGTCTGCGGCTGTTTGGTGTTGACATATTCTTGCGTTCTTTGTATGAACTGGTTGTCAGGTTCTCCATTATATCTTGAAGGGTGCTGCAAAAAAAAAACAAGGCTCACTTATTTTGGTTACGGTAGTTTATTTTTCAGGAAAAACTAAGTTTTCAGCAAACAGGATATAGACCATAAGAGAAGATAAAAACATGTTGCACTGTATGGCACTACCAAATAAAGCCTGGTGCCAAATATAAAGAAGCTTTCACTTTTAGATGATGAAAAAAATGTTACTAAATATCTGATACATGCATATCATTATAAAGGTACAAGTTTTGAGCTAACAAGATGTTTAAATCATATTTTAATATATGACAAATGCAAAAGTTTGACATTTAACTCGTTTTAAGAGAATACATTAACGGTAATGATCTCTTCTTACAATAAAATGCTTCGCCAAGCACAGCCTGATACGACCGCAGAGGTCGAACCCTGAACAGTTGGGGCAAGTTTGGACACAATATTCAAGCTTGATACTGTCTGAATTTGTGATCAAATTTTTGACATAATATAGGTTTCTGACACAAAATAAATGTGGTCAAAGATCTTAAAAATTTGAAATGGGATATTTAATTTACCTAGTATGGTCTGATATCCAAAATCTAACAAGATGGTTAGATTCAGCATATAAAAAAAACACCAAAAATTTAATTTTAGTTGAAATCAAACAAAGTTTAATTTTGGACCCATCAAACTTTAATATGGACTAATTTGAAAACAGGGCCAAAAATAAAAAATCTAAATGCAGAATAAGATTCAGCATATCATAGAGCCGCAAAAATTCAGTTTTTGATGAAATCAAACAAAGTTTAATTTTGGACCCTTTGGACCTCAATGTAGACCAATTTAAAAATGGGGCCCAATATCCAAAATAGTAATACAAGGTTAAAACCCCCAAAAATTAAAGACTTTAAATTAATCCCATTGAAATTGGTTAAAAGATTTGTATTTATTTTTAATCGAAGATTTCTTGCTATTGTGCAATACTGTGCTGTTGCACAATACTTAGTTAATCTGTTATATATAATAATTTACACACCCTGTTTGGTATGTATCTCCTGCCATATCTGCAGTTTTTGTTGCTTTTTTTATATAAATCAGAAATAATCAATGTAAAATGTAAAAATAGAAACTTTTTTGAAAAAAAAAACAAAAAATATTTCTCTCTCGGGGGGGCCCCCAAAAAATTTGTTTTGAAAATCTTGAAGAAAAAAAGTATGACACCTCCCCCCCAAAAAAAAATTTAAAAAAAATTACCCCCAAACTCAATCCCATCCTTCCCTTTGTGATGTGGATCCTTGTGGTACAATTTCAGAGAGATCCATACACTTACACACAAGTTATTGTACGGAAACTACAAAAATGCTTGTTTTTGGCCCCTAATTCCTTAACTGTTGATACCATAACCCCCAAAATCAATCCCAACCTTCATTTTGTGGTATTGAACCTTCTGGTAAAATTTCATAGAGATCCATTCACTTAAACTTAAGTTATTGGATGGAAACCAAATAGGTCTGTGGACGAGGACAATGCCGACGACATGATACCATTATACAACACAAATTTTTTGCGGTAGTATAAAATAACCAATTGCTCTAATCTATCAACAGGTGAAAATTAGTCATGTTAGTGTAATCAAACTTTATATATATAATTAACCATAATTAACCATTTCTGTTCAAAGAGAAATAACTCAATCACATTAAAAATACCTCTTTTGGATATTAAAAAGGGCAATAACTCAGCAAGGAGAAAAGCTAAAATCATGAAAATTGAACTTGACCTTCATTTAGTCACATGTAACAACATATCTAAATTTGAAAAAAAATTGTCAAAGCATTTTCATGTTATTGAGGAGACACTGTTTGGCAGCCGCCCGCCTTACATCCCCAAATCAACAAGCATTCTGAGAGTATTGCATGGCAATACATAGTCCCCTACTGGATGAAAATTCATTTTACTGGAACAAATGCTAACTTGTTCTAAAACTTGTCATGGTGTAAACAAAAAGTAAATATCATGTCAATATCTTCAAGCATGACTAAAAACAGTGTGGAAAACTGATTATATGAGAGAAAAAAAACATTAGATATGATTAATAGTTCTCTAAAATTAGATATGATGTAATGCAGTGTATATCTATTTTCAAATTATAATCAAATATAATTAATAGTTCCAAAATTTTTTCTTTCATTTATGACAAACTAGTATAGATTTGTAACTTATCTATAAAATGTCAACAACTTTTATCTACACAATGTAATGTATTGAAATATATACATTAATAATAAAATGCTCTGCCGGGCGCAGCTTGATACGACCGCAGAGGTCGAACCCTGAACTGATGGGGCAAGTATGGACACAACATTCAAGCTTGATACAGCAATGAATTTGGATTGTGATTAAATATTTGACACAGCATAGGTTTCTTACACAGAATGAATGTGGTCTAAGAACTTAAAAAAATTTTAATTTACCTATTCAAACCATATCATTATTATTTGCTTTTATATATCAATCAGAAATAACCAATTTAAAAAGGAAAATTTTAAAGAAAAAAAAGGAAAAAAAAATCCCCCCTCAAATTTTTTGAACCCCCTTATGATTTATCACCCCCAAACTCAATCCCAGCCTTCCCATTGTGTTAAAATGTATGGTGCCTTGCGGTACAATTTCAGAGAGATCCCTACACTTGAACACAAGTTATTGTCTGGAAACTAGAAAAATGCCCCTTTTTGGCCCCAAATTCCTAAATGTTAAGGGCAATTACCCCCAAACTCAAACCCAGCTTTCTTTTTGTGATATGAAACCTTGTAGTACAATTTCATAAAGATCCATACACTTACACACAAGTTATTGTCCTGAAACTAGAAAAATGCTTGTTCTTTTGCCCCTTTTTGGCCCCAGTTCCTAAAATTTTGAGGCAATTACCCCCAAAATCAATCCCAGCCTTCCCTTTGTGGTATAGTACCTTGCAGTACAATTTCAGAGAGGTTCATACACTTGAACACAAGTTATTTGTCTGGAAACTAGAATCAAAGCGCGAAAGCGCTGTAAAGGCAGTTAATTACAGGTTGTGTGTATTTTTAGTCCAGTTATATCATTATCTTGCATAGTACATTGTACTTATCAGAGGTGGCTTTCAGTATTTAAGATTTAGAGTTCTCTAATGATATTGAAAAAGTTTTATGAATGTCATATTCTGAGCACTATATTAAGGGGATTGTTCTCACTTGTTTATGAACTAGTGCATTATGTCCAGTTTGTACCTTTTTTATCTATGTTCATAGTCAAATACTGTTTAAAATAGTTTGGCATTTTCTTTTTAGTAATAAGTAAATGTTATCCACTTTATTTTATTCAACTTTGCAAATGTGGTTTGTTACTGGTAAGTACAATGTATGGATGATAGTTGTTTCATTGGCAATCATAACACATCTCCTTATTTATATAATGATCTATATTCAACGACCTCAGGTACAAAAAAAATGTATGTAACTAAACTATGATGGGAAACCTTTGACTTCTTTCTTTAATATAAACTTTTGATTTGGTACCATAGAACTATGTAGAATAAATGTACATTGCAACATGTCAACTCTTTCAAAGACAATACTTTTTTTAGAAACTATAACTCCAAGCAAAATTATATTTCCAAGTATAAAGTAATTTATGAATGAAACAAGAGTGCACACGCTGAAATGTCTCGCCTTCTTTACTAATCATTGATATTATGTTGATAGTCCTAAATATAAAGCTTTATTACAACTGTCACATAAACTTAACATTAACCAAGTAAACTAAACATTGACCAATGAACCAAGAAAATGAGGTCAAGGTCAGATGAACCATGCTAGGCAGGCATGTACAGCTAACAATTCTTCCATACAACAAATATAGTTGACCTATTGCTTATAGTTTAAGAAAAACAGACCAAAACACAAAAACTTAAAACTGAGCAATGAACCTTGAAAATGAGGTCAAGGTAAAAAAAAAACCTGGGTGACTGACATATAGATCATAAAATATTTCCATACACCAAATATAGTTGAACTATTGCATATAGTATTAGAAAAAAAGACCAAAACTCAAAAACTTAACTTTGACCACTGAAACGTGAAAATGAGGTCAAGGTCAGATGACACCTGCCAGCTAGACATGTACACCTTACAATCATTCCATACACCAAATATAGTAGACCTATTGCATACAGTATAAGAAAAACAGACCAAAACACAAAAACTTAACTATAACCACTGAACCATGAAAATGAGGTCAAGATCAGATGACACCTTACAGTCCTTCCATACACCGAATATACTAGACCTATTGCTTATAGTATCTGAGATATGGACTTGACCACCAAAACTTAACCTTGTTCACTGATCCATTAAATGAGGTCGAGGTCAAGTGAAAACTGTCTGACGGGCATGAGGACCTTGCAAGGTATGCACATACCAAATATAGTTATCCTATTACTTATAATAAGAGAGAATTTAACATTACAAAAAATCTTAACTTTTTTTTCAAGTAGTCACTGAACCATGAAAATGAGGTCAAGAACATTGGACATGTGACTGACGGAAACTTCGTAACATGAGGCATCCATATACAAAGTATGAAGCACCCAGACCTTCCACCTTCTAAAATATAAAGCTTTTAAGAAGTTAGCTAACGCCGCCGCCGGATCACTATCCCTATGTCGAGCTTTCTGCGACAAAAGTCGCATGCTCGACAAAAAGGAGTTCTTAATTAAGTAATAAACTGATTCGCTGAGCGCAGCTGCATACACCCACAGAGGTCCAACCCTGAACAGTTGGGGCAAAAATGGACACAATATTCAAGCTTGATACAGGTCTGAATTTGGATTGTAATTAAATATTTGACATATTATAGTTTCTGAATAAAAGTAGTCAAAGAACTTGAAATCGGTTATATGAATTGAATTTATATTCAATTAAAGATTTCTTGCTGTTGTGCAATACACTGTGCTGTTGTGCAATACTTAATAAATCTGTTGCCAGACTATAAACAAATAAAGTTCAATTTCTTCTCAATGTCATATTTGAAATTTATGAAAATCAATAGGGAGATTACATCAATAGCTATAAATAATTCACCAAAGTTTCATGCGAACTGCTTAAAGCATTTTTGAGTTGTTGTCCAAAAACTGAAAAATCCCCCCTTTTTTAATGAATAAAACCCCATAGCTCAGAAATGTAAAATCTAAAATTTATAAAATTCTAAAGGGAGCTTACGGGTTGATAATTTAGTCTTAGATGCAAGATTTTTTTATCAGTTGTTTGTGGCTTTGAACTAGCTGTCAGTAAATGCGAGTACTCTCAGATCTGTACTTAGTGTCTTTTTGTTGTTTGGATGTACAACTACCCGGCCACGTCCACTTGTATTTGTATTTATCCATCTGATGAGTTAAGCCTCTTTCAACTGATTTTTATAGTTCGCTCTTATATTGTACTGTTACACCACTGTCCCAGGTTAGGGGGTGGGTTGGGATCCCGCGAACATGTTTAACCCGGCCACATTCTGTATGTACATGTATGTGCCTGTCCCAAGTCGGGAGCCTGTAATTCAGTGGTTGTCGTTTGTTTATGTGTTGCATATTTGTTATTCGTTCATTTTTTGTACATAAATTAGGCCGTTAGTTTTCTTGTTTGAATTGTTTTACATTGTCATTTCGGGGCCTTTTATAGCTCACTGTGCGGTATGTGCTTTGCTCATTGTTGAAGGCCGTACTGTGACCTATAGCTGTTAATTTCTGTGTCATTTGGTCTCTTGTGGAGAGTTGTCTCATTGGCAATCATACCACATCTTCTTTTTTATATTTACATCAACAGATATAAACAATTCACCAAAGTCAAGGTGAGACAACAAAACTTAGTTGTAAGATCTCTGAAATTTTTTACACGGTACAAGTTTTACTAATTGTTGGAGATTGTATGGTGACAGTAACACCTGTAACTGCTTAACCCATTTCTTATGCACTTTGGTTCGATAAACTCACTGAATATCATACCACATCTCCTTATTTTTATATGCATTACAATTTACATGTGCATGTAATTGTAAATAATATTTATATATATATATCAGAACAAACTTCATTGCGTCACTTTTATTTATGCATCCTTTGGCACAATACAAGTTCTAAAATTACACAACATAAAACAACTAAATGTTATTTCAGATGAAAGTTTTGTTTCAGTTCCATTCATAGGATTTATTAGAATTTTGTATGTTTTGCCAAGTCCAATAATTAGCTCTATGTGCACGTGTTAATTGGAGACTTTTCTATCCCGTATAAGAGTTTTGGAACTAATTCTGTTTCTTTTTTTGAAAAAAGTGAGCAAACAAATCTTGCACATTTAAACCTTTGTCTGCCATCACACTGTCACCTGGATCACATAATTGAACTATTCTACATCTTTCAACTATTTCACAGTCACTGGTACAACCAACATATGCATTAGAGACATAGTTGACTAAACCACCAGGTGTCGAACATACAAGTATTTTCAGTGTTTCTGTTTTTATATGATGAAAAGGTTGCCTGAGCTCTAGGAGCTTTAGGTTTTATCACGGGATATTCTGTGCTGTCAATAATAATCCAAGTTGTAGGAAACTTTAATTTGAAGTTGGATGGCGAAAAATACCTGACTAAACCACTAAATGGCCAAGTGTTAGCCTCACGCCACTGTTTAGACATAAAAACAATCCATGTTTACACAATATTCTTAACACTAGTTTCAATCTAGAATCTAGACAGTTCAAAGTTGGTTGTATAATGCATCAATTTCATCAAAGTCATAAAAAAACTGATTTTCAAATGACACCCTATCAATTTGAAAATATATGCATCTCAAACAATGTGCTGTTGGACCAAGTGTGGTCAAAACAAATAAAAATTTAGTATACAACTCTACAACTCTAAACCGGTATAAAAATGCATGGCTGTGTCACGTGTCTTCATTTAAAAATTCTCTGCTGAAAATATAGGCATTGATGGTGTTTGCGTAATTCCATCTGTGAAGCTCAACATTAGCTCGGCAGTTGGTGGTGGACAGTCATAAATCCTGTCTGCAGTATGAATTACTTCTTCAGGAAAACCAACTTTACAATCAAAACTTTCCTCTAGATTTCTACTACAATATTCATCAAGTTTAGTTCTTTTGTTTTCACAGGAAACTGCCCTGATTTTTCTTTTTGCGGACGATTCAGTCTCTTGCTTGGTCCAGGAAAAAAGGCTGGGATTGGCAGTAGACTCAAGTCTCTGTATGGTGGGTTTGTGCCCTGAAAAAGGTTATAAAACATTAGTTTTTTGATAATTAAATGAACTTCCATTAGCAATGCATACTTTGTACGGAAGCAAGTTAACTCGTACCATTGTAAACTCGTACCACGTAAACTCGTACCAAAAAAGTTAACTCGTACCAACGTAAACTCGTACCACTGGGAAGTCGTACCAATCAGAACTTGTATCACTGCAAACTCATACCATTAAAAATATATTCAAAAATACGAATGTTTTATGATTTTTTTTTTGGTAAACTAAATAAAAAAAGTTGAATTACTTGAATTTTATACTAGATTTTAATGAAAACTTAGACAAAAATATGAATGTTTTATGATTATTTTTTTTTAAGCTTTATACAAAAAATTAAAATATCTTTGAAATTTATACCAGATTTTAATGAAAACTTTAGACAAAAATACGAATGTAATTTCTTAATTACCATGCTAATAAATATATAAAATTCCTTTGATTGTGTGATTATTAACTAATCAACTTGTTTTTTTTTATCTTTTACTAATCAACTTGTATAATCATATAAGCATGGTCATATTCTGCTGAAATGTGCTGAATATTGTATAAAAATAAATTTCATACTTTCTAACTGTTGCCGTGTTGGTTATAAACAATTTTAAACCTTTAAAACACAATCAATAAATTCTATCATTAAATAAAATTCCTTTTAGAAACAATAGAAAAATACCCAAATCTATTCAATGTTACTGATTTGGAATGATTAAAAATTAAATCAAATAGTTGTCAGTAATAGTTTAAAAAAGAGTCTATTCAAGGGAGACAACAAAGCCAATCTGCCACGGTTTTCTCTATCCAATTAGACAAGGAAAATTAGATACAAATTGGTTAATGTAATTTCAAATTATATACATTTTACAGACTTAAGAGGTATTGAGTGAAATTAAAGTATATATTCATCATTAAACACCATTTGAATGCATTTAAATAAGTTGGTACGAGTTTACAATGGTATGAATTTACAGTGGTACGAGTTAGCAGTGGTACGAGTTTGCATTGGTACGAGTTTTTGTTTAGTGGTACGAGTTGACATTGGTACGAGATAACTATAATTCCTTTGTACTACCTGGCAAAATATTAACTAGATTTATTCATTACAATCTGGATAAAACTATGTTAGCCTGATTCAATGTACATCAAAATGTATGTTATGTAAATCCAAAGGACAAACAATGAGAGACGTATGCAACAAACATACATTGTTTGTACCTAAATAACTATAATATAGATGAGAGCATGTCATTGTTTTGTTCCTGTTAACATTGTCATTGATATTTTTCAAGAAAGTCTATGAGGCATAGCTTATGCATTCCTGTCATTAATACATTAGCATAATTACTGCTAAAATAATTCTCAGTATGATATACCTCTTGTAAGAAATCATTATAATTGTAGCAAGCACCAAAAAATCTCAAACAGATCACATTGAATCGTATTCCAAAAAATTATGACGTCTTGAATTAACCACCCCCTTTTATTCTAAAACGATAATTGCGGTTGTAAACAGACTTTGGTTTATTCGCATGGCAATTACATATATAACTATATATTTTAAAAAGAAAATAGAGTTTTACCATGAGTAGTTTCCTGCACGTAGTCTTTTTCAGTAAAATGTGCCTTGCAAACAACAGCTGATTGAGATGGGACTCCACGATTTCATCGTGTTCTCGTCCAATCTGCGTATGGGCCATGGCGTTGATCCAACTTTTCCTTCATTTTAAGTCATTTGGAAATGCATGTCCTCCTCTTAAATGACATCCAGGTACACAACAACAAGTACTTGGCATCATTAATTAAAAATGCAACTGTAATAGTTGCACAGTGCAGAAACCGGAAGTTGAAGTACAGGATCGGCTACCACGGCGCCACCTATTCAGGAACGATAATTTGCTACTTTATATAACTGCGAAATAACAATAATGTTAGACGGGTTCGCGTGCATAAACAGAAATGCGCTTTAAATTTTATAATATAATTCATGTTCAGTCGACCTTTAATTATTATAACAACAACTGAAATGATTTATAAACATCTGGATTGCAGATAACACTCGAAATTAACCCGACCTCTTTCCACATGGAATTCAAATAATTCTAGTTTGTCAATCGTTTGACTGCTTATAATGTAAAATACAAATATATCAAAAGTTTTTAAAACTAACAAAACACAATGATCGTTTCTCTATTTCCCAATGTAAATGAAATGAGACAAAAAACATTTTATACCACAATAAGAAGAGGAGAGAATCAACATTTTCCGGATCTACTTGGAGCCTAATGACCCCCCACGTAGATAAGTTGGATATCGCGGAAAGAAATATTAACACGGCAACTAGAAAGGCATTAAAGCACTGCCTTTAAAAATGCTTATTTTTGGCCCCCTTTTGGCCCCTTATTCCTAAGCGTTTTGGGCAATTACCCCCAAACTCAATTCCAGCTCTCCCTTTGTGATATGGAACCTTGTAGTACAATTTCAGAAAGATCCATACACTTACACACAAGTTATTGTCCTGAAACTAGAAAAATGCTTGTTTTTTTGCCCCTTTTTGGCCCCTAATTCCTAAAATTTTGAGGCAATTACCCCCAAAATCAATCCCAGCCTTTCCTTCAGTGGTATGGTACCTTGCAGTACAATTTCAGAGAGATCCATACACTTGAACACAAGTTATTGTCTGGAAACTAGAAAAATGCTTATTTTTGGCCCCCTTTTGGCCCCTTATTCCTAAACGTTTTGGCCAATTACCCCCAAACTCAATTCCAGCTTTCCCTTTGTGATATGGAACCCTGTAGTACAATTTCAGAAAGATCCATACACTTACACACAAGTTATTGTCATGAAACTAGAAAAATGCTTGTTTTTTGCCCCTTTTTTATGGCCCCTAATTCCTAAAAAATTGAGGCAATTACCCCCAAAATCAATCCCAGCATTCCTTTTGTGATATGCAACATTGTGGTACAATGTCAGAGAGATCCATACACTTAACACACAAGTTATGTCTGGTAGTTACAAAAATGCTTATTTTTGGCCCCTTTTTGGCCCCTAATTCCTTAATTGTTGGTACCATAACCCTCAAAACCAATCCCAACCTTCCTTTTGTGGTATTGAACCTTGTGGTAAAATAGAGATCCATTCACTTAAACTAAAGTTAGAGTGCGAAAACCAATGTGTCTTCAGACGCCGGAGACGACGCCAACGTCATACCAATATACGACCACAAAAATTTTTTTGCAGTCGTATAAAAATAGATTATTATCTAATGAAAGGATTTCTCTTCATAATTTTTTTCTATTTATATAGCATTCAGAAAATTAGTTTATACTAAATAAAAAACAAACCTGCCAAAAATTTCAAATAATTTAACAAAGAATGTCTTTTAAAAAATGAGTTATCTCCCTTTGTACAGAAATATGGTTTAACATAGTACTCTTAACATTAGATATGGTCCAGAGTTATGGTCCATAACTCTGGACTAAATCATCCGACCGGAACAAAATTCGAACTTGATCTATAACTTGTCATGATAAAACTATATACCAAATATCAAATCAATATCTTCAAGAACGAAGAAAAAAGTGTGTAAAGCTGATTTGCCGGACTGGCGGATGGACAGACAGACGGAGTACAAACCTAAAGTCCCCTTTGACTTCTTTGGTAGGGGACTAATAACCGATATTTCCTCTGAAAATCAGGTTAAAAATAGGAAATATTCGGTTTTACTATCAAAGTGGATACTGAAAAGGTTGATAAAATGTTGATTAGAATCTCCAGTTATGAGGCCAAACAATCAGCTGAAAATGTTCAAATCTCCAGTCGTGACAATTCAACGTTAAATTCATATGATCACTTACTAGCTAATGTCAAAGGACCATCCACACTTGTAATGTTTTTCTTTCCTGGAATATGGATGATGTTGTCTATCTTGACGATGACCTTTAGAAACAGTGGATCTGATTGGTCCTCTGTTGCTATTCTCCTTTGATTGCTCCTTCTAAAATACAATGTACATTTTTACCAACTTTGTATGTGTGTAGATATACAACTGAAAGGGAATCAAACAAATTAAGGAAATCAAGAGGCACAAAAGACGAAAAAGACTGTAATTTTCAATTAAGTTCATTTCAACATAAGAAAGCATTATATATGTCTATATCTTTATACCAAGTATAACAACAGACATAGCAAATTCAATTGTGAAATAGCTTTGTTTACAGAGTGAAAGAAAAACAATATGTTAGAATTGCAAATAAACATTCTTTGTACGGTTAAATTCACCATTGCAAATAATGATTTTAATTACATAGCAAATCAACCATTCTCACAACTTTTAAAACCTTACATTTTAGATTCTATTTTCCATATATAATGTATAACCTTTCAAATTAGCAATATCCTGCTTGAATAGGTGTTTTTTTAATGAAGAAGTTTGCAGGTAAAACCTATTTCATGCTATTTTTCAAATATATCATTTAACTTTTTCCAATTAATACTGTTTTAAGATTTTTGTTTTACAAAATTCAGAATTTAATGATCAATGTCCATGAAGCTTAGATAGTCTTTAATGTGTAAAGAAACGATATTTGGCCTAATTTTGAGGACAAACAACCTTCATTTGAAGAATGAAGTAATTGATTAATTAAGAGATTTTTTTCTCCAAAATGGGAGATTTGACCCACATGTCAGGAGATTGGTCTTCAGAGGAGATAAAAGTATTGGTAAATTGTTACATTTAAAGGGTTAACAGCTGTAAAAAAACCTATCAAAATTCTTATTCAAAATATTTTATGCATTTAAAACATAAAAAAGAAACAAGTGTTGACAGAGCCATAAAAAACTTTCAATAAATTAGGTGGAAACAATTTTATTTTCTGTCAAAAGTATTCATATATTAGAAACTTTATCACTAAAATCTATCTATTTGGCATTCTAAACTGGCCCAGTGTGAACAAACATCTGGCTAACATATTATTAAGGTCGAATGGGCTGTGAACTTTTGCCATTATGTGTTCTGATTGATACTGTTTTAGAACACTTTTCAGTATTTATGCACTGTTTTTATTTCAATTAACAGGTTAACTTCAACAATGATATTCAAAAGGCTTCATTTTCAGAATTTCCATCAGTCAATAACTCAAACTTTAACTGTTATATGGTTTCAGTATTTCATAGACATTGTTTATAGATTGAACTAAAAAAACAGAACATTTAATTAACTGCTGTCAATCCAATCAAAGGACAATTCAGTTGTGATGACAGTTGAAAAGTTAATTAATTATTGTTTTGTTTGAAAATACTGCGTAGGTACTGGGAAATAAAAATTCAATATATTAGTCCAAGCTATGTGTTGCAAAACACTTTTTTTTTTTATCTTGAAATGGACTCTGTTTGAAAAGACAATCTACTTCATTTTCTATTTAACTGAAGCAAAAAAATGGTTTTAATTAGTTTTCAGTAATCAGTATAATTAATGTGAAGGTTTGTGTAATTCCAAAGAACTTACATATGTCCTTTTGGGTTCAGGGACTGTTTTTTTGGACACTGGTCCTCTGATGGGAGAAATTTCTATATTCTTAACAGTGTCATCTTTCTTTGCACTTTGTAATGAGTTCTTGGCCTCATTTACAACACCTTGATCACATTTCAACACTTCAGTTGTTTTTGTTTTAACTTCATCATTATCACTGTCTTCCTCATTAAAAGAGGTATGAATGGCCTCCTCAAGAATATGCAAGTCTCCCAAACCAGGAATTATCTCTTCTTTCTCCTTAACATCTGTAGATGGTTCTATTTCAATCATTGGAGCAGCATCCTTCTTATCAACTGTTCTCTCCAAAGTTGCTGCAATGTTCAGCTTGTGTAATGTTAGACTAACAGATCTTTGGACTATGGATTCTTGAAGGGTAACAATTCTCATATCCTCTTGTTTTCTGAAAATGTAAATGTTAAAGTTTCTGTGTTCAGTGTTCACAAATAAATATTAAAATAAGGTTAGTTATTATTTACTGTTACCATCACATTAGTATTCATACATTAAACAGTTCAACTCACAACAAAATTAAGATTTGTACTTCTAGAAATACTGTTCTGCTTGGTGTGTGATATATTTCAACAAAAAAATAAGAGACAAAATTTTGTACATTAGAATATTTAGGCAGAGCAAAGTGAAATAAAGGCTTTTGAAATGTTATTTACGTCAATTTGCCTTAAAAATATTAATATATTCTTTCTTGGTCTGATCAATATTACTGAGAATGGTCTCAATATCTTTAAAAGTTATATTACCCACCCATGGAGACAAGTCCTAATAAGTTCCACTAGTGAATATCCAATAACAGTTTTATTCAGTGGACAGTCATTCTTCACAGAGATTCTCATCTGTTTCCCATTGTTAACCTCTTCAACCTTTCTGTCTACACTTGGTACAAAGAAATCTAGATCATCTAGAGGGTCTATAACACAAACAGGTCTTTTCGTTGCTGAAGTACTTACAGGAAAACTATTTAAGTTGCTGTTTGTTGATTTTTCTGGTAATGTACTGGCATTTAAATTTTGTCCTGCACTTGTCACTAAATTATCATTCAAATCCCTCATATGAGTATTTTCTAATTGATAAATTAATGGACTGTCTTTTTTCCTATCATTGTGAGTGTCAGTGATGTTTGTTACATCAACTTTTGTAATAGATTTGTGTACATCACCTGACAAATGTTTTGTTTTAGAGCCATAGACTCCCGGTATGGCACAGTTCAAATCTTTGGCATAATCATTGGATATATTGAATGAAGAATTGTCTAACATTGAGTCTGTATCAGTTCCAACTTCATCAATAATCTCCAGTGGAACTTTGCCATCCATGATGTCCATTAAATCTTTTGCTGTGTCTTCAGTAGATCCACTAGCCACCTCAGATTGGTTATCAGTCAGAGAATCTGAGGGAGAATAGTCAGTGAAGTCATCTATATTTTTTTTATTGTCCTTGTTTAACACATTGTTCCGTATCATTTGCATTATGGAACCAACATCTTTAGACAGTGGAACAGTTGTATGTACAACAGTAGATTTACAAGGCTTTCCCTTTTCTTTGAATCCTTTACTGTCTTTGTTTTCTTCTTTTCCAAATAATCTAAATGTTTCTTTCTCTCCAATGTAACTAGATTTTCCAGATGAATGTTTCTCTTTCTCTGATTTTTTGTTGGAATCTCTTCCTGCCTCTGTATTAGATTTATGACCATTTTCTTTTCCATTGTAAATGGATGGTGATTTTGACAATTTGGATTCCTCTCTTTTCTTGGAGGACAATTTACCTGAGGATTTTTTGTCATCTTTGGCATTTGTGGATTTCTTTGGAATTTTAAACTCCCATTCCTTCCTAGGTAACAATCCATAGTCATATACTGAAATTTAATATTAAAAGCTTATAAGTAAGAGAATATAATCAATTCCACATAATTCAGATATGTGTACATGTCAGATGTGACTATTTTTTAAAAGCACTTATGTTATTGTTTTTTTTGCAGCACAAAGCTGCCAAACATGCATGTGTTTTACAAAATAAAATATTAAAACATTTAAATATCAGATAGGTGACTGAATATGAATGTCTTGTCATCTAAGATTAAATATAAATTGAATGTGGTACAAGGAAAACTAGATATAAGAAGATGTGGTATGAGTGCCAATGAGACAACTCTCTAGCCAAATCACAATTTGTAAAAGTAAACCATTATAGGTCAAAGTACGGCCTTCAACACAGAGCCTTGGCTCACACCAAACAGCAAGCTATAAAGGACCCCAAAAAATTACTAGTGTAAAACCCTTGAAACGGTAAAAACAAATTAAATATTACAGATACTGTAAATTCAGAAATTATTGCGTGTATTTATTATTGCGATTTTTGAAGAATGGGCAAAAATGCGAGATTAATTATTGCGATTTCAAGAAAAATTGCATACAGACATATGCATCGAATTCAGAATGCAAGTTTTTATTATTACGATACTCACCTAGTCGCATTATTCGCAATAATAAAAACCTTGCAATAATTTCTGAATTTACAGTAAACCGTCTAATAGGTGAAAGGCTGAGTCTACACATCTGTAAACTAACCTTCATTACCTAAAATTCAATAAAATGCACTTACAATTTTGCCCAGATAAAAAAATTTCAACAAAACTATTTGGTTGCTATGATGTTCAATATGGACTGTTTTGTGTTTATAGTGGTGGTGATGGATACAAAAGCCTTTTAAGGTGGTGGGGTTCTATTTCAAAATAAACAACCATTCTGAGAGTATTGCATGGCAGTATATAGTCCCCTACCGGGTAAAAATTCATTATACTGGAACAAAATGCTAACTTGTTCTATAACTTGTCATGGTGTAAACAAAAAGTAAATATCATGTCAATATCTTCAAGCATGACTAAAAACAGTGTGGAAACCTGATTATATGAATGAATTTTTAAAGTTCAAGGACCATAACTCTTCACAAAATCATTAGACCGAAACAAAAATTTGAACTTGATCTGTAACTTGTCATGATAAAACTATATACCAATTATCAATCAATATCTTACAAGCATGATGAAAAAAACATTAGATATGATAAATAGTTCTCTAAAATTAGATATGATTTAATACAGTGTATATCTGTTTTCAAATTATAATCAAATATAATTAAAAGTTCCAAATATTTTTTCTTTCATTTGTCACAAACTAATATAGATTTGTAACTTATCTATAAAATGTCAACAACTTTTATCTACATAATGTAATGTATTGAAATATATACATTTTAAAATAAAAATAGATTATTATCTAATTAAAGGATTTCTCTTCACAATTTTTTTATATATATATATATATATAGCCTTCAGAAAATTAGTTTATACTAAATAACAAACAAACCTGCCAAAAAATTCTTCAAATAATTTAACAAAGAATGTCTTTTAAAAAATGAGTTATCTCCCTTTGTACAGAGATATGGTTTAACATAGTACTCTAACATTAAAAATGGTCCAGAGTTATGGTCATTAACTTTGGACTAAATCATCAGACAGGAACAAAATTCGAACTTGATCTATAACTTGTCATGATAAAACTATATACCAACAATCAAATCAATATCTTCAAGAACGAAGACAAAAAGTGTGGAAAGATGATTTGCTGGACTGACGGATGGACAGACGGACAGACGGACGGAGTGCAAACCTAAAGTCCCCTTCCACTTCGTCTGTAGGGGATTAAAAAACAAGTGTTTCAATTGATTGATTGATTGGTGATTACTTTATGCTGCATCAACACAAAAAGGCTATATCGCGGCGCAGTGTTTCAATGTTTCCTGTCATCTGAAAAAAATGCTACATGACTTGAGAACAAATACAATGCAATTTTCATAAAATTTACAGTTCCAAGGGCCATAACTTCCATTGAAACAACTGATTAGCATTTTCTATGTAACTGACACCTCAAAGGGGCGTAACTCCCTCAAAAAGAGTTGATAAGCACAGTTTTTCAAACATGTCGGCGTCATTGTTCATATGCAACTTTGAATATAAATGTCAATAAAATGCTCTGCTGGGGCGCAGCTTGATACGACCGCAGAGGTCGAACCCTGAACAGTTGGGGCAAGTATGGACACAACATTCAAGCTTGATACAGCACTGAATTTGGATTGTAATTAAATATTTGACACAGCATAGGTTTCTCACACAGAATGAAAGTGGTCTAAGAATTTAAAAATTTTTAATTTACCTATTCAAACCATATCATTATTATTTGCTTTTATATATAAATCAGAAATAACCAATATTAAATGGAAAATTTTAAAGAAAAAAAAGGAAAAAAAAATCCCCTCCCAAATTTTTTGAACCCCCTTATGATTCATCACCCCCAAACTCAATCCCAGCTTTCCCTTTGTGGTATGGTACCTTGCAGTACAATTTCAGAGAGATCCATACACTTAAACACAAGTTATTGTCTGGAAACTAGAAAAATGCTTGTTTTTTGGCCCCAAATTCCTAAACGTTTAGGGCAATTACCCCTAAAAACTCAAACCCAGCTTTCCCTTTGTGATATGGAACCTTGCAGTACAATTTCATAAAGATCCATACACTTACACACAAGTTATTGTCCTGAAACTAGAAAAATGCTTGTTTTTTTGCCCTTTTATGGCCCCTAATTACTAAAGTTTTGAGGGAATTACCCCCAAAATCAATCCCAGCCTTCCCATTGTGGTATGGTACCTTGTAGTACAATTTCAGAGAGATCCATACACTTGAACACAAGTTATTGTCTGGAAACTAGAAAAATGCTTATTTTTGGCCCCTTTTTCCTAAACTTTTTGGGCAATTACCCCCAAACTCAATTCCAGCTTTCCCTTTGTGATATAGAACCTTGTAGTACAATTTCATAAAGATCCATACACTTACACACAAGTTATTGTCATGAAACTAGAAAAATGCTTGTTTTTTGCCCCTTTTTGGCCCCTAATTCCTAAAATTTGGAGGCAATTACCCCCAAAATCAATCCTAGCATTCCCTTTGTGATATGGAACCTTGTGATACAATGTCAGAGAGATCCATACACTTACACACAAGTTATTGTCATGAAACTAGAAAAATGATTGGTTTTTTCCCCTTTTTGGCCCCTAATTCCTAAAATTTGGAGGCAATTACCCCCAAAATCAATCCAGCATTCCCTTTGTGATATGGAACCTTGTGGTACAATGTCAGAGATCCATACACTTACACACAAGTTATGTCTGGAAGTTACAAAATGCTTATTTTTGGCCCCTAATTCCTTAACTGTTGGTACCATAACCCCCAAAATCAATCCCCACCTTCCTTTTGTCGTATTGAACCTTATGGTAAAATTTCATTGAGATCCATTCACTTAAACTAAAGTTAGAGTGCGAAAATTAATGTGTCTTCGGACGACGACGACGCCAACGTCATACCAATATACGACCACAAAAATTTTTTTGCGGTCGTATAAAAATGGGACAAGAAATGAAAGCTGTGACCATCTATCAAACTTTGGTTCCAATCTCAAGTAAAGTTACAGAGCTTTTTAATAATCCCTGTCTCGCATTGACAAAAACCTTTCCCCAGAATCAGGCTATTTAAATTTTTTCAAGTTAAACTGTCCTTTTGAATAAATAGATTAGCCATTGTTCTCTGTGGTTTTTTTTAGTTGAATTGAGAATTGTCCAAGACTTTTTTTTTGGTATATATTGTAAATAATGACATCTATTTATTTTGCCATTTTGATATTCCAAAAGTTCTGAAGCCAGAGCCTTAACACTAGTTTATGTGAAAGGATACTCAAGGAAAAATATTGGATCCAAGTCAAGGACTGGCCTAATGGTACATGTATCCTGCAGATTAGTAAAATGAACATGCTTAATAAAGTAGGTATTTTAAAAAGTAATTTTTTAATAAATCATTTACATTTGAAAATTAATTGTAATTTGATTAATTACTGTAAATTCAGAAATTATTGCCAGTTTTTCTATTAATGCGAATAATGTGACTGGGTGAGTATCCCAATAATAAGAACTCGCATTCTGATATCTCATGCAAATATCTGTATGAAGCTTTTACCTGAAATGGTAATAATCAATCTGGCATTTTTGTTCAGTCTTCAAAAATTGCAATAATAAATGCACACAATAATTTCTAGATTTACAGTACATTTCAATGAAATTATCCCCTCCCCGATATCAATAAACATCTGTTCTGTTTCTCAGATCTTAAAATTCATGACATTTAGAGATTTCTTGAAGCAAGCATTTGAATATAATACAAAACATGTTTGATATGTCACTTTTTTTTTACTGCAGAATGACAACATAGTCATGGTACAGAGTAACAGAGCATATATTTTGAAACTATTGTACTACTACATGTGGAGCATGCAAAGCACTTCAAAACTTTAAATTATCATTTTTAAAGAGCTATTTGGCAGTTTTTTCTGGTATTTATAAGACTGCAACCTTGATATATATGTAATCCATGGCATGTTACCTTGACATTTGACTTAGCTAATGAAAAAAAAAATCATCCTTATAAGCAGTAGCTATACCAAGTATCCATGACAATGTACAGCAAGAAGTAAGCTGTATAGAAAGTACAAGCTTTTAAATAATACTATCAATTCACCTTCATCTCAGTTGAGAGTATAGTATTTTGCCCACAGATAATTAATTACCTTTGAGTATATTTTGTTTAAATGATTAAATAACTGAATATGTTAATTAATAAAAGTTGCTTAAAATTTCTTATTGATAAAATAGTAGAAAAAAAAAGTGCCTTTATGGACTCCTTCCTGTAAAAATACTAACACATTCAAACATAACATACTTCTCCTGCAAATAATGGTCTACAGTCATTTAAAATGAAAACAACAAAAGTAGAAATATAAGAAGGCAAGCTATAATTCAATTTTGCTAACCATATTGGACTGGTAAAAAATGATTGAATGATATGACCCAGCAGACAGGGTCTGACTTGTTAATACTAGCATAATTGGAATAACAAAGAGTGCACACACTGAAATGTCTCTCTTGTTTTACTGATCATTATTAAGATATTGGGTTTAATGTCTTCAAGATAACAGAGGGGCCTTGGTGGCCCAGTGGTTTAAGTAGTCAAACTACTGTATAACTAGCCTGTCAACACTGAGGTTGCGAGTTCCAACCTGCACGTGGCATGTGTGCTAGACACTAACTTTAATTGACTAGGATTGTCAGTTTTCCTACCGAAAGTCTGTGGTTCCTTCAGGCTCTCTGCACCAATAATAACTTGCTGCCAATGGTGCTGGAAGTGGGGTTAAACACCAAGTAATCAATTCAAGGTAACAGTTTTTCTACAGCTCTCACATAAACTTAACAATACCAATGATCCATGAAAATGAAGTCAAGGTCAGATGCACCCCTGTCAGAAAGACATGTACACCTAACAATCATTCCATACACAAAATAAAGTTGACCTCTAGCGTATAATTTCTAAGATATCAAACCATGAATGGTTCTATTTACCAAATAATGTTGATCTATTACTCAAAATAAGTGAGAAATTCATGTGATAATAAAACTTGACAGTTCTATAAAGCAGCTGCTGAACAATGCAAATAGAGTAAAGGACAAAGAACAAATGTCTGAAGGAAACTTCAAAACATAAGGCATTTTTTTGTTTTAAAGATATGAAGTATCCACATCTTCTACTATCTGAAATATAAAAGTACAAATAATTTATACTGTTGTTGCCGCCACCCCTGCAGAAAAGCATTACTTTTGTCTTGATTTCTGAAACATTTGTTGTTGCAGGCGAGACAAAAACTGCAGCAACTTATGAAAATCAACAATCTGAATTCATGCTATTATAAATAACTGGTAAGGAATTATTAATATACTGAGTGCCTATAAAAACGCAACATATCATATACCCCTTTGGTCCCTATTTTAGTATCAATTGAAAGATTTTTTTCAAATGCATTCTTCAAACATTTTGCTACATGTTACTTTAACAATTTAGTCTCACATCTACTTGTTTCAGTTCAGAAACTTGGAATTTAAATCAAAATTGACAAATTTCACCCAAATGTGATCACAATTGACCAAAAGTTCTTAATCTGCATTACTTTGTGATAACCTTTGCAATAGGGGTTCATTATGGTTGAAATCTGCCATCTAAAGTGTAAATTTCTTCTTTTTTTTTTTGTGAAATTTGTAAATGTTAAAATCAAATAAATGGGGAATGTGTCCATGGGATACAGATGATGCCCCCCGCTTGCATATAACGTTATACAGGGACATAACTCGAGAACGGTAAAAGTGACGCTACCCAAATTCATACTTGATCTGAATTTTGTGGTAATAAGCATTGTGTATAAGTTTCATAACATTTGGTTGAGGCAAACTTAAGTTAAAACAGAAACGAATAAAATGCTCCGCTGGGGCACAGCTTGATACGACCGCAGAGGTCGAACCCTGAACAGTTGGGGCAAGTATGGACACAACATTCAAGCTTGATACAGCACTGAATTTGGATTGTAATTAAATATTTGACACAGCATAGGTTTCTGACACAGAATGAAAGTGGTCTAAGAACTTAAAAATTTTAAATTTACCTATTCATACATGTGATGGACTGTGAAACTCAGATCAGGAGATTGGGAAATTTTGGTCAGGAGATTAGGACTCAGATCAGGAGGTTTTTAATCGACATTAATTTTGTTGTAAATGTAACCGTGTGCTGTAAAAATGGTCTTTTAAAGTGTGTTTTCTTCAACTTTCCATCCAATTTATTATGTTTATAGTACCCTTGTACTTATAAAGTTTCTCCATCTTTATATTCTACATGTTCAATCTAACATTGTTTTTTTCCAGTATGTTCTTTAAATTTTTTACTTCATATTCTATAAAACAATCATTGCAACCAGAACATTTGTTTAGCTATCTGCAAATAGTTTTTATTTTTTTTTTTTTTCTCTTGCAAATAGTTTTTATTTGCAAACTCAGAAAATCATTCTATCTGTAAAATTAGGGTCATAGTTATTATATAAATTTCAATTTAAGCCTTGAAAGGAAGTATAGAATCCTCAAATAATTTTCAAATTATTATTTTTTTATTTGTCCTAAGACATTTAAAATCATTTAATAACCATCCTTTAATGATTATTTGTTCAATTTATATTCTATTTATATTCTTTTAAAAATTTTCATTATTAAAAGGAAAGTAACTTAAAACAGGATAAATCAAGGGAAGTAACCCAATAAATACACAGTTTTTGTTACACAACGCCAGTTAGCCTGAGGTAAAAATCGTTGATTACCAGTATGTTTGACACCCAAGCTGACAAGTGAAGCCATATAATTATGCATGTTAATTGATTTACAGGTAAAATATAACTTCAGGTATGGTAATGTCAGTTACACCAGATGCCTGAGATGATATGTTGGGCAGAAATTTTTCATTCATGAAAAATTTCATACACGGGATTTTTTCCTCGTCAACGGGAGGTCGGGAGGAGACCCCTGAAAACGGGATTATTGTACTCCCATCGGGAGGTTCACATGTATGCCTATTCAAACCATATCATTATTATTTGCTTTTATATATAAATCAGAAATAACCAATTTAAAATGGAAAATGTTAAAGAAAAAAAAGGGAAAAAAAAATCCCCCCCAAATTTTTTGAACCCCCTTATGATTCATCACCCCCAAACTCAATCCCAGCTTTCCCTTTATGGTATGGTACCTTGCAGTACAATTTCAGAGAGATTCATACACTTGAACACAAGTTATTGTCTGGAAACTAGAAAAATGCTTGTTTTTTGGCCCCTTTTTGGCCCCAAATTCCTAAACGTTTAGGGCAATTACCCCCAACAATTCCAGCTTTCCCTTTGTGATATGGAACCTTGCAGTACAATTTCATAAAGATCCATACACTTACACACAAGTTATTGTCCTGAAACTAGAAAAATGCATGTTTTTTTTGCCCTTTTATGGCCCCTACTTACTAAAATTTTGAGGGAAAACCCCCAAAATCAATCCCAGCCTTCCCTTTGTGATATGGAACCTTGTAGTACAATTTCATAAAGATCCATACACTTACAAACAAGTTATTGTCATGAAACTAGAAAAATGCTTGTTTTTTGCCCCTTTTTATCCCCTAATTCCTAAAATTTGGAGGAAATTACCCCAAAAATCAATTCCAGCTTTCCCTTTGTGATATGGAACCTTGTAGTACAATTTCATAAAGATCCATACACTTACAAACAAGTTATTGTCATGAAACTAGAAAAATGCTTGTTTTTTGCCCCTTTTTGGCCCCTAATTCCTAAAATTTGGAGGCAATTACCCCCAAAATCAATCCCAGCATTCCCTTTGTGATATGGAACCTTGTGGTACTATGTCAGAGAGATCCATACACTTACACACAAGTTATGTCTGGAAGTTACAAAAATGCTTATTTTTGGCCCCTTTTGGCCCCTAATTCCTTAACTGTTAGTACCATAACCCCCAAAATCAATCCCCACCTTCCTTTTGTGGTATTGAACCTTATGGTAAAATTTCATTGAGATCCATTCACTTAAACTAAAGTTAGAGTGCGAAAACTAATGTGTCTTCGGACGACGACGCCGCCGGACGACGCCGACGCCAACGTAATACCAATATACGACCACAAAATATTTTTTGCGGTCGTATAAAAATTCAGCAATTTGTCCATTTGTAAAGGGGCATAACTCTTGAACAGTAAAAGTGACGCCACCAAAATTCGAACTTGATCTGTGTTTTGTGGTAATAAGCATTGTATATAAGATTCATAACATTTGGTTGAGGCAAAGTAAAATTAGAGAACAGAAACAAAAAATTCAGCAATTTTTCCATTTTTAAAGGGACATAACTCTAGAAAGGTAAAAGTGCACTGCCAAAATCGTACTTGATCTGTGTTTTGTGGTAAAAAGCATTGTGTATAAGTTTTATAACATTTGGTTGAGGCAAACTAAAGTTAGAGAACGGAAACCAATTTGTGGGACGTACGTATGGACGGACGGACGAACAGATGAAATGATGGACAAGGGTAAAACTTAATGCCCCCTCTGCTACGGTGGGGGCATAAAAAACAAAAAGCTCAGAAAATTGCTCAAAATGATTTGTGAGCATACCCAAAGAAGTCTTCAAAATGTAAGAGCTATTGGTCAACTTTCAAAGAAGAACTGTTGGTTTGAATTTTTATTAAAGGGAAAATATATGAAGAGTTGTGCTTCTATTGACACTCAGTATAGCATAAACCATTCAACTGTTAACCAATTTTCTTGCCACAGTTCAATTAAATTCTTATTTTATCATGAGGAATTGAATCAAATGACAGATGTTGAAACAACTCTACTTTATCTTAGGTAAAGACATCTTTATCAAGCTGTTACACCTGAGCAATATCGATTTCAACACATATATATTTTGAAAAATTTCATGATTAAATTTAAATATGACAGGTTGCTAGAAAACTTGCTAACAGATCAATAGTTTCTACTGTGGCATGATCAATGAATGAATTTTGAACATGAATTAGTTAAACTTTGAACTGCAACATGCAGTCACCTGATTTCTGTTTGCTAGGACTTGGGCTAGCTTTCCTGGATTTTGCTGTAGTCTTTTTAGATGGAGTGGAAGATTTTTTACCTGATGATGATTGTTTCCTGTTGTGTTAGTATTGATGTAAATGAAATGATGATAAAAAGAATTAAATAGGTCATATATGCAACATAAATAAGATAAACATCACACTTATTCAAATGATAAATACATGTGGCATAAATGATAACGAGAAGTAGGAGTCAAATTTGTGATTTATAATATGCTATTAAAAATTAATTTGAACTCAAACAATCATATAGTCATCATGTTGACATGAATTATCATTGATATTGTCATATACATAAATGAACTGTTTACCAAAATTTGAATTTTTCGAAAAAACTAAGGATTTCCTACCCCAGGAAATGGCAGGAATATATTTCCTTAGCTGTTTTTGGCCCTCAATGCTCTTCAACTTCATACTTTATTTGACCTTTCACTATTTTTATTCAAGTGTCACTGATGAGTTTTTTGAAGACAAAATGCCCATCTGGCGTAAAAAATTATAAGCCTGTTTTTTTTATAGTCAATCTTAAAGGATGAGATACTATAATAAATTGCTTCGCTGAGCGCAGCTGGATATGACCGCAGATGTCCAACCCTGAAAAGTTGGGGCCAAAATGGACACAATATTCACGCTTGATACAGGTCTAAATTTGGATTGTAATTAAATTTTTGACACATAATAGGTTTCTGACACAGAATAACTGTAGTCAAAGAACTTCAAATTGGTTATATAATTTGAATTTTTATTAAATTTTTTGCTTTTGTGCAAGACTATGCAAATTGACCCCCCCTCCCCCCTAAAAAAAAAATTTACCCTGTTTTTTTTGCATTTGTGCAATACACTATGCTGTTGAATAATAACCCCTCAAAAAAAATATTTGAAGAAATTTTCTTTTAATTTCTGAAATCTGAAATGAGAAATATTGTCCCCCTCCAATTTTTTTCACCTCCCCCCTTTCCCTTATTCAAAAAAATAATTTTTTCCCTCAAGTTATGGTCAGTATCTCAGACAACCATCATTTCTTAATACATAATTTACAAGCAGTGTAAGGGAGGTAATCAAACATTGTTATTTAAATTGATTTTGATTTGGATTACCTCCCTTACACTGCTTTTAAATTGTCTCAATTGTCCTTTAACCAGATAAAACCCTTGTTTTTCCCCTTTTTTTGCCCCTAATTCCTAAATGGTTTGAGCCATAACCCCCCAAAGTCAATCCTAACCATCCCTTTGTAGTATGGAAACTTGTGGTATAATTTCAGAGAGATTCATACACTTTAACACAAGTTATTGTCTGGAAACTACAAAAATGCTTATTTGGGCCCCTTTTTTTACCCCTAATTCTTAACAGTTGGGACCATAACCCCCAAAATCAATCCCAACCTTCCATTAGTGGTTATTAACCTTTTGTTAAAATTTTATTGATTTTTCCTTTTACTTATACTAAAGTTATTATCCGGAAACCATCTGTCTTCGGACGACGCTGACAACGACGACAACGTGATACCAATATACGACCAAAAATTTTTTAATTTTTGCGGTCGTATAAAAATAGCAAAAAATTGAACTTAAAAAAAGCTAATGTGCTCTACACCAAATCAAGACAATCTATGAACTAAAACTGAATATAAGCAGCATCTAGTGTAGTACAGGTACAGATATTAGAAATGATTGCATAGCTAGTAATTAGTACAACATACTTCTATACTTACACTTTTGACTTTTTTCCAGACACATACATTACAGGAGGTGATCCTTTCCTTGATGATCTAGCATCAGAATCTGATTCTGAATCTTTCCTCTTCCTACTGACTCGATTTTTTGTATCATAGTCCAAATCTTTCATGACTATATCCCAGCGAGTCTTCTTGGACAGCTCTTCACTTTTTGTCTGTGACAAAGACTTATTGTTATCCCTTTCATGTGTGTTATCTGCTGTAAATGAACTGTCTTTATGTTTATTTCTTTCTTCTGATGTCAAAAATGTTTTATTTGATGATTTGTCTTTGTTTTCCTTATTTGTGCTAACATTAACCTGCCCTTGCTGCTTATTATCCTTATTACTGGAAGTTTTATCTGAAGGCTCTTCAATTAGTTTTGACTTCTCATGCATTTTCAGTTTAATGTCAATGTTTTGTTTTCCTTTCACTTTCTGATAATTCTCGTCAAATATTTCTACAGGATTTGTTTTACCAGTGTTTTCTTTCCTTCCAAAATTTGTATTATCAAGTCTGTTTTTGTCATCTATTTTTTCACCAGAGGCTGAATTTAATTTAAATTTCTTCTGCAAATTATCAGGAGATTTATTCCTGTTTTTCAACAGTGGTTTATCCATTTCATTTACAATGTCTTTGTTATCAAGAGCAAGTTTGGCTTTGTCCACTGATCTCTCATTCTTTCTCAAATCAGATACAATACTTCCCAAACTGAATGCTACCATAACTTTTTCTTTCTTTTGTAATTCTGATGTAGTTTTTAATTCAGAAAGTTCTTTGTTTTCCGACTGGGATTTTGAAATTTCTATTGATTTATTTTTCTTTTTTAGATCTGATCCCTTATTGTCTTTATAATTTGTTTTGCTTCCAACACAGAGTTTTGATTTTTCACAACCCTGATCTGTCTGTTTAGAAGCTGATGCACATTTTTCCCTACATTTTTCCTTCTTCTCTAATTCAGTTCTACATTTTTCTACTGATTTATCTGTCTTCTTTAAGTTTAATGCAGAATTTTCTCTTAATTTTTCTCTTTCTTCTGACGTCTTTTCTTGGTTCTTTAATTTAGATTCTGGTTTGTTAACAGACTGTTTTATATTTTTTGTGTCAGCTTTTTCCTCATTCTTTGAACCATATTTTAAATTCTCTGGACATTTCACTATTTTTCCTTCATTACTTGATATTTTGGCTTTTGACTTTGACTTAGAAGCCTTCATATTATCTTCATTTTCATTCAATAATTTCTCATTTGATATTTGCTGATCTTTTTCATAGTCCTTTACTCTATTTGATATATTTGACATCTTTAATTTCATTTCTGATTTAGAATCAGTGTCTACTATCAGTTTGGTTTTACAAGATTTTTCTACTATGTAACCAGTGACAGTTTTAACTATTCGAATGGGGGATGGTGATTCTGTCAGGTCAACAACAGGGCTTGTTAAATCAATAACAGGTGGAAGTTGACAGTCAATAAGTTCTAAATCAGAACTGTCAGAACAAGTGATTTCCATTGCCTGAACTGAACCTAGTACAGGTAATTTATCTTTATCAGTTTCCAGTTTGATTTTCTTACAGGCCACAAACTCTTCAGAGGAATTCTCAGTAAGAGGGTGTTTTAAACTTCCTTTCACCTGCTTAGACACAATTTTCTGTGAATTCTTCTGAGATTCCACAACTTTATCCATACAAATCTCACCACTCTGCCTTCTTGTATTTTTGCAGTCGCCACTAGGTTTTTTCTTAGGCGAGGTTCTCTCTAATGTATCATTTAGCAACTTTCTCATATTTTCAACATCTTTATTAGTTACTGTATGAGGCTGCTTCTGTTCATTACCTTTCTTTGCTGATGAATTTACTTTTTTATTGCTGCTATTCATCTTAATGATACTTTCAATTCCTGATTTATTGACTTTACTTGTCCCTGGAGATTTTGAATCAAAATCTAGGAACTGAATGATATTATCAATTGTGTCGTCTACTGGTTCCTGTTTCATACTTAATTCCTCAGAAAAATCTATTTTTGGTGCATAGTCATCACCTTTTCCAGCTCCAGTTGTCACAATTAGTCTAGGACTTCTTTTTAGAATGCTATGAAGTTCATGAGCTTTCTCTTGAACCCTGAAATCATCTTTAATCTTAACTTGCTGAATAAGACTAGATTTTGGAGGTTTAGTCATAAATCCAGTTTCATATTTATCTAAACTTTTCTTACCAGCTATTGATGTTTCAGTCTGTTGATCTCCATCAGGAATTCTCATAAAATTGCTTCCTACATGTCCTGCGAACAATTCTGAAAAGAAAGAAGAGAAAAGTTATGCATTTAGTGGATACCAATTACCTTTATTTAGTATGCAAGGCAACAATGTTTTAATTGCCTAAAACTATCAAATCAGATACCTTTTAACCTCAACTTTAAACAGACCACACAATTAATTCAAGGTCAATGTCAAGTTGAAGAAATTAAAGAAGAGTTTTTATATATAGATGAAAAAAACCTTGTGATTGAAAATTTATGAGGTCATCTATTGAAGCCTTTGGTATAATATCATGTGACAATTCTATAGCCTTATAATGTAGTTGTCATACCTCTGTTGGGTTCTGTTTCTTTACTGATTGGTTCAATACAGTTTTGAAGTAGTTCCTGTCGGTGATGAACAGCTTCAACTGACTGAACAATATCATTGCCAACATCAGTATATGGCACAAGAGATTTACAAAGCACTACTTCTTCTGATATTTCAGTGTATGGTACCAGAGGTTCAGAAATACAATTGTTTTCTGTGTCTGTATATGGCACAAGAGGTTTGAAAACTTCCACCTCCACAGTAACTGGCTTTATTGGGGAAATAACAGTTGCTGGTACTGAAAATTTATTAGGACTATTCAGTTTAGGTCCATTTCTTACAGTCTGTGGTTGATTTTGATGACCAATTTCATTTGCGTTTTGTCCTGGCTTTGGACTCTGAGCTGACATTTCATTTGATGTATTCTGTTGTTGAGTTTTCATCATTAAAGAATCAATTTCCTGTTGAGAATTTGCTTTAAAAGTACAACTAGGTGCTGGATTTACCTGTAATCTAGACCTCACAGAGTCAATATTTCCAATTAATGGTACTACTGGTCTACTACTCCAAGGTTGAACTCCCTGCCGTGCTACACCAAGAAGCGATGGTTTTCTATGTGGATAAGGTGGCAACAGCAGCAATGGTCTTGGAGGAGAAAGTTCCCAAGGTGGCCATGTCATTCTAGGTTCATAGTAACCACTACATCTCAATGGTGTTGACATTCTGTTGTAATTATAACAATGCTGTTGGTATCCTAACGGAGACCAGTGCCTTTGAGGAAAAGTGTTGTAAGAAGGGGGTGAGTACATGGCTGCATTTTGACGAGATACTGTAGACTGGAAAGCTAACTGGTAAATTGTTGGTAATCTTGGACTGGTGTGCTGTGGTGGTGATACTTGTGAAGCAGGTGAATGTATAAACTGTGGAGAAGTTGAAGATGTTTTAAATTTCAATGGTGAATTACTTTGGCCTACAGTTGAAATTGGTTCATGAGTTTCTGGAGAATGGTGAGTGTTTATATTTGAATTTGTTGATACTGAAAGAATGCAAGATGGAAATAAATCTGAGCTAACATCTTTTTCACAAGATGACAATGGAATGGATTTCAATGATACTGGCCTATGGGTAGATGTTATGCATGATTTGTCAGATGACTGACCTGTACTTCCAAGTGATTTTGAGCATGGATTTTCTTCTGATTGCACATTTTGATAACATATTGATTCATTCCCTGGTTGAGACTGAAGTAAACTCGATGAACTGTTGTTACTATTATCTAATTGTAGGAAGTTTGATGTTAGACCTGGATGTACTAATTGACTTTGATCTTTTGAAGCAGGTGACTTCTTCTCCAATGATGAAATTTCGTCACTATCTACCTCTTTCTCTAAATGTGGACATTTATCTGTTGAATCTCTGGTAATGCTCTCTTCAAGATGAAGAGTTGGTGGTTGAGAAGTTACTCTGGAACACTGTTCTGATGTAGCTTGTTGTGAACTTTCAACCTTCCTATCCAGATGTGGACTTGGGTTAAATTGTATTGAGGAAAAGTTCCTGTTGTTATTAGGATCATCTTGTGACTTTTCTAATGGTGAGGTATAGTAATGCATTATCTGTCTTTCATCCAGAGTGGGTGTTCCTGGAGTGGGTGGAGATACAAATCTTACTGGAGTTGTTCCCCCTTCCCTTACAAGTGTTGACTGATCGCCTGTTAGTTTCCCATTGTCCCACACAGTTGCCACTACATAGTTCTCATTAGTTCTTCCAAAAGTGTCTAAATGATTTAAAATAGAAGCACTTTTTTTAATGTTTTTATATGGGTAGTCTGGTGGTAACTTTAGAGTTTCAGGTGTTACCTTTGTTGGCGTGATTTTGTCCAGCTTCGGAGAGTCATTTTCTGAAAGTTTTGTTCCTAATGAGGTAGGTGATTCAAAGAAAGTATTTTCTATACAAATGTTTGGTGATTTGGATGAAGAGACAATTTGGTCACATGGAGATGACAGCTCAACAATAGGTAATGAGACAGCTATATTACTCTCTCCTGAATCACATAATTCCATATCACATACAGTAGAGTTTCCTCCTTTATCATCCTTCATTGTTTTTCCACAAGCTTCTTGTATTTCATCTACTTTACTTTTATCTGATAAACTGTGACTTTCTCTATCTTTTTCTTTGTCATCTTCCTCTTCACTACCAGAGTTTTCTAAAATAAATATATCAAAGAATGTGTAATGAAAAATTTGAAATACTATAAAGTATTGACCTGACTTTGTATCCTTGGTATAATTGCAACACAAAGACCACATAATAAAAGAAGACAATCCTATAGTCCTGTCCTACAATCAAATTATTAATAAAAGAACCTTAGTGAGCGCGCTCACATACCCCACGTCCCCACATTGTCATTGGAGAAATAAAATAAGTGTAAGAAAAAACTGTGTTGCTCACCTTGGTCTATGTGCATATTAAACAAAGGACACAGATGAATTCATGACAAAATTGTGTTTTGGTGATGGTGACGTGTTTGTAGATCTTACTTTACTGAACATTCTTGCTGCTTACAATTATCCCTATCTATAATGAACTTGGCCCAGTAGTTACAGTGGAAAATATTTTGTAAAAATTTACAAAAATTTACAAAATTTATGAAAATTGTAAAAAATTGACTATAAAGTGCAATAACTCCTTCAGGGGTCAATTGATAATTTTGGTCATGTTGACTTATTTGTAGATCTTACTTTGCTGTACATTATTGCTGTTTACAGTTTATCTCTATCTATAATAATATTCAAGATAATAACCAAAAGCTGCAAAATTTTCTTAAAATTACCAATTCAGGGGCAGCAACCAAACAATGTGTTGCCTGATTGGTCTGAAAATTTCAGGGCACATAGCTCTTGACCTAATGGACAATTTTATCCTTGTCAGATTTGCTCTAAAGGCTTTGGTTTCAGAGATATGAGCCAAAAACTGCCTTTTTCCCTATGTACTATTTTTTAGCCATGTCGGCCATCTTGTTTCGTGGGCGGGGTCATCGGACACATTTTTTAAACTAAATACCCTAATGATGATTGTAGACAAGTTTGGTTAAATTTGTCTTAGTAGTTTCAGAGGAGAAGATTTTTGTAAAAGATAACAAAAATTTACGAAAAATGGTTAAAAATTGACTATAAAGGGCAATAACTCCTTACAGGGTCAACTGACCATTTTGGTCAAGTTGACTGATTTGTAGATCTAACTTTGCTGAACATTATTGCTGTTTACAGTTTATCTCTATCTATAATAATATTCAAGATAATAACCAAAATGGCAAAATTTCCTTAAAATTACCAATTCAGGGGCAGCAACCCAACAACGGGTTATCAGATTCATCTGGAAATTTTAGGGCAGATAGATCTTGACCTGATAAACAATTTTACCCTGTCAGATTTGCTCTAAATGCTTTGGTTTCAGAGATATAAGCCAAAATCTACAATTTACCCCTATGTTCTATTTTTGGCCATGGCGGCCAACTTGGTTGGTTGGCCGGGTCACCGGACACATTTTTTAAACTAAATACCCCAATGATGATTGTGGTTAACTTTGGTTTAATTTGGCCAAGTAGTTTCAGAGGAGAAGATTTTTGTAAAAGTTAACGACAACGGACGACGGACGCCAAGTGATGAGAAAAGCTCACTTGGCCCTTTGGGCCAGGTGAGCTAAAAATTGTATCAGAAAAAAAAATTGAATCATAATTTCCTGTCAATATGCACATCTACATAGTATGTCCTTATTATCTACACAGTTTCATGAAATTCTATTGTGTGGTTTGAGAGGAGTTGCGATGACAAAAGGTTGCAGTAGTATATTGGGCAAATAAGTTCAAAGGGGCGTAACCCCTGGAAAAAAAATTGAATCGTAATTTCCTGTCGATATGCACATCTACGTAGTATGTCCTTATTATCTGAAAAGGTTTCATGAAATTCTGTTGTGTGGTTTGAGAAGAGTTGCGATGACAAAAAGGTTGCAGTAGTATATTGGGCAAATAAGTTCAAAGGGGCGTAACTCCTGGAAAAAAAATTGAATTGTAATTTCCTGTCGATATGCACATCTACGTTGTATGTCCTTATTATCTGAAAAGGTTTCATGAAATACACCAGTTTCACATTTAACTGCGCATGTCTAATCTAGTTAGCCAAACTATGAAATCCCGCGATAATTTCCGAGAGTTCATCAACTGGGGGCTAACGGTTGATAAGCAGTGACCATGCAGACTTGGAAAAAATCATCTGATTAAATGTTTGCATTTACATGTCAAAGCAACATGAGCATCATATGAATCAAAATATAAAAATTATATTGACGAGACAACTTTATTAACAATGACACATTTAAAGATTTTATAACGGACTACTGCTGTGTTGTTGGTTGCGGTAATATACGATCTGATATGCCGCCTGGCTTTAATTGTACCTTTAATTGTCACATATTCACGCTGAGGTTGTTCACTTAACGGGAAGAATAAATTAGATAAATAAGCGGGGCTCACTTTATTTACATAGTATTAGTCATAAATTAAGAAGTTAATTAACACCTTAGCCATGTGGAATCCTTGTTTTACCTTGTACAATCTCATCTGGTGACAATTGATAAAAACGTACCCTTATCTATACATACAGTTACTGATAAAGTGCGACTATTTGATTGATTTATCAACTTTTGTACACAATTATTTCCTGCATCCTGCCGATTATTCTTTTCCATCATGCCTGGTCATACTTATTTATATATATATATTATAACTCCTACTAGAATAATAATTTTCTAAACATCCACCCCCTACCCCACCCCCCCTAAAAATCAAATGGTCATCCCCTTATACAGATATTTAAAATATTAACCCTAGTACCTGATTTATACTTATTTATCATGGCCAGTACGGACCTTAATGCCACTGGGAATATTTTAATAATTTAGGAGGGGAGTCATTCAGCAATTTGATCTTTTTTTATGGCAAAGCGTGGTAAATATAGGATATTCAATTAATTTTAATGGCATAAAAAATGATAAAGTTGAAAATATGTAGAAAATTACTCTGGTTGCTCGGACTGAACCTCTGCATAGACGAAGTCGATCATGAACATAGCTTAGAAATTAAAATGGTATTGAATGCACTGTATTATACATGTTTTTTGTAGTCTGATGTTTGAAATTGAAGATAAACCTGTATTTCTGATACGTATTTTAAAACTGCTTTTATATCTCTCTTCATTATCATGGCCGTTTGAAATATCACTGACGCAGAAATATTTGAAACACGTGTACATTCAAATAAGAGGATGTGGTATGAGTGCCAATGAGACAACTCTCAATCCAAGTCACAATGTATAAGAAGTTAACAATTATAGGTCACAATACGGTCTTCAACACGGAGCCGAGGCCCTGTCTACTACAAGTCATTTTTTTCTGTTGAAAGCATTTTATAAGAGCTATATCTTCCCACATTTTATTTTGATATTCTATCATTCATTTTACCTTCAAATATTCATATAATGATACCTTAAAATTTTTCTCTGTATAGTCCATACAAAATGTTTCATATTTTTACAGCCTGTAGCTTAAAAACAAAACTCGGTGACCTATCATTGTGTTTTTCATATTTTTAACATATCACAATATATACTACATCTTTGACAAAGGATATAAGGACAAATTCTATCAATTTTGGTTTACACTTCCATTAGTGGAAATTTCGATTATTTAGTAATGCCGGTAACTTGTCCTTGTACCCATAAAATTTCACGTAAAAGTCACCATAATAGTAACCTTTTTTTTTTTAAAGAAAATTAAAAGTTCCAGTCTATGATACTAAACCTATATCATGTATACGTAGGCCGTAACCCCTTTACATGCATGTCACAAGCCGAAGATGCGAAAAAATATTTCAGAAAAACTGCGAATTGATACTGGAACAGAACTGAAATTAAATGTATTTTCTTTTTATCAAATACTTTTCTCTTTTCAAGAAAAATCAAACTGATATACTGCAATGTACATAGCGCAGTAGGCAAAAGAAAGCAATTACAAGATTAATACTTTTTTTTAAAACCATTTTACTAATATTAAAACACAACTGTTAGCAACAAGATGACTTATTTTCAGGTTTGAATTGTTTTGTGTCGGGACCTTTTAGAGCTTACTATTCGGTATTGATTGTTTCATTGTTGAGAGCTGTATGGTGATATATAGTTGCTTTCATCTGTCATTGGGGTCTGGTGGATAGTTGTCTCGTTTGCAATCATACCACATCTTTTTATTTTAAATTTGTTAATCAAATAAACGATTATTAATATCTTAAACTTAAATAATCTCAAGCATACACCATGAGAGAGAGATGTGTATTATTAGTTGATTTATTATTGTGTTGCTAAATATCAGAGTCAATTTGATGTAGCCCCCTGTCACGTATGATATCGTTAATTATCGCGGGATTTAAACTCAAACGCGCATAGGATTTCGAGATCAGCGTTGATAAGTCGCTTATGTGAAACTGGTCTATTCTGTTGTGTGGTTTGAGAGGAGTTGCGATGACAAAAGGTTGCAGTAGTACATTAAAGTAAATAAGTTCAAAGGGGTGTAACTACCAGAAAAAAAAATGAATCGTAATTTCCTGTCGATATGCACAACTACATAGTATGTCCTTATTATCTAAAAAGGTTTCAAGAAATTCTGTTGTGTGGTTTGAGAGGAGTTGCGATGACAAGAAATAGGACTGACGGACGGACGGACAGACAGACGGACGGACGGACGGGTCAAAAACATTATACCCTCCGCAACTCGTTGTGTGGGGTATAATAATATTATTAGTTAAAACAACATCTTTAGTAGCTCCCTACTCTATATTGTATATTAAACAATTTACAAGCACAAATGTGGAGTTCTAAGCAAACATATTAATTATAAGTTATGCAAAAAAACAGGAAATATGTGTCAAACATTGTTAAAGTGCTGACATGTTACAACTCATCATTGTCAAGCTGCTGACCAAATATGAAGTCATTCTGTTCAGTAGTTTCATAGAAAAGTGTGACGAAAATATTTGTTTTCATTCAACAGATTGAAAATTCAAAGTATCCGCAAAGAAGAAGTTGGAGACTGACAGATACGAAAAGAGCTACCATGTTACAACTCATCAATGTTAAGCTGCTGACCAAATATGAACTTATTTTGTTCCATAGTTCCTGAGAAAAGTCTAAAATATTTGTTGGATGAACAGATCAATGAACAGGACCGACAGTGTGGTTGCAATATAGCCCCTACTTGTAGCATTTTCCTACAAAATAATGATTTTGAACTCCCTGTAATGAGATTTGTTTAAAGAGAGAGATTTAAATACTGGGAGGCCAATATCTGGAAGTTTACAACAATGCTCCATGTCCTGTAAGAATTTAAGAAAACCAATTAATTTACTTAAGCAAATAACATTTATTATTCAAAACTCTTAACTATAGAATAAATATTTCTTACTTTTTCTTGAGTTTCTAGAAAGGAAAAGGCAATACAGCACAACTGGATACTGATGCGGCTGAGACAGACCTAAAATTATATGAATTTCTTCAATTGTCAACAGACATTCTTTTAAGCAAATTCTATATCAAATATCCACTTTTCATATTATTTATCAGTCGAAGTCAGTAATGACTATCATTTATATTTACAAATATATGTATATTGTTTCATTCTCCATTTTCATGGAGATGATGATAAATAGCTGTGCCAGGAATCCATGAAAAGATTGTACATATATTGGTCAATTGATCTCTAGTGGATATTTGTCTCATTGGCAATCAAACCGCATCTACTGATTCTTGTAATGTAAGTTTATTTAATTCATGTTATTGAATCAACGAAACAATGTGTAAATAAAAAAACAGAGCTCTAATGTCCCCAGAATTGCAAATATTTTATCTTTTATATTTTAAGTTCTTAATTTTTTTTTATAAATTTCTTAAAGAAATGTAGGCTTGAGAGCACTTACAATGCAATTGTTTATACAATAATTATTTCAAAGGGATGTTACTATGTGAGAGCACTAACAATACAATTTTCTATATATTTAAAGAACCTTAGTGAGCGCGCTCACATACCCCACGTCCCCACATTGTCACTGGAGAAATAAAATAACTGTAAGAAAAAAAAATTGTATAAGAAAAAAAAATTGAATCATAATTTCCTGTCGATATGCACATCTACATAGTATGTCCTTATTATCTACAAAGTTTCATGTAATTCTGTTGTTTGGTTTCAGAGGAGTTGCGATGACAAACTGTTGCAGTAGTACATTAAAGTAAATAAGTTCAATGGGGCATAACTCCTAGAAAAAAAATTGAATCATAATTTCCTGTCAGTAAAGCACATCTATGTAGTATGTCCTTATCATCTACAAAGTTTCATGAAATTCTGTTGTGTGGTTTCAGAGGAGTTGCGATGACAAACTGTTGCAGAGGTATATTGAAGCAAATAAGTTCAAAGGGGCGTAACTCCTAGAAAAAAAATTGAATCGTAATTTCCTGTCGATATGCACATCTACGTAGTATGTCCTTATTATCTGAAAAGGTTTCATGAAATTCTATTGTGTGGTTTGAGAGGAGTTGCGATGACAAAAGGTTGCAGTAGTATATTGGGCAAATAAGTTCAAAGGGGCGTAACTCCTGGAAAAAAAATTGAATCGTAATTTCCTGTCGATATGCACATCTATGTAGTATGTCCTTATTATCTACAAAGTTTCATGAAATTTTGTTGTGTGGTTTCAGAGGAGTTGAGATGACAAACTGTTGCAGTAGTACATTAAAGTAAATAAGTTCAATGGGGCATAACTCCTAGAAAAAAAATTGAATCATAATTTCCTGTCAGTAAAGCACATCTATGTAGTATGTCCTTATCATCTACAAAGTTTCATGAAATTCTGTTGTGTGGTTTCAGAGGAGTTGCGATGACAAACTGTTGCAGAGGTATATTGAAGCAAATAAGTTCAAAGGGGCGTAACTCCTAGAAAAAAAATTGAATCGTAATTTCCTGTCGATAGGCACATCTACGTAGTATGTCCTTATTATCTGAAAAGGTTTCATGAAATTCTATTGTGTGGTTTGAGAGGAGTTGCGATGACAAAAGGTTGCAGTAGTATATTGGGCAAATAAGTTCAAAGGGGCGTAACTCCTGGAAAAAAAATTGAATCGTAATTTCCTGTCGATATGCACATCTATGTAGTATGTCCTTATTATCTTCACAGTTTCATGAAATTTTGTTGTGTGGTTTCAGAGGAGTTGAGATGACAAACTGTTGCAGTAGTACATTAAAGTAAATAAGTTCAATGGGGCATAACTCCTAGAAAAAAAATTGAATCATAATTTCCTGTCAGTAAAGCACATCTATGTAGTATGTCCTTATCATCTACAAAGTTTCATGAAATTCTGTTGTGTGGTTTCAGAGGAGTTGCGATGACAAACTGTTGCAGAGGTATATTGAAGCAAATAAGTTCAAAGGGGCGTAACTCCTAGAAAAAAAATTGAATCGTAATTTCCTGTAGATATGCACATCTTTGTAGTATGTCCTTATTATCTGAAAAGGTTTCATGAAATTCTATTGTGTGGTTTGAGAGGAGTTGCGATGACAAAAGGTTGCAGTAGTATATTGGGCAAATAAGTTCAAAGGGGCCTAACTCCTGGAAAAAAAATTGAATCGTAATTTCCTGTCGATATGCACATCTAAGTAGTATGTCCTTATTATCTGAAAAGGTTTCATGAAATTCTATTGTGTGTTTTGAGAGGAGTTGCGATGACAAAAGGTTGCAGTAGTATATTGGGCAAATAAGTTCAAAGGGGTGTAACTCCTGGAAAAAAATTTAATCGTAATTTCCTGTCGATATGCACATCTACGTAGTATGTCCTTATTATCTACAAAGTTTCATGAAATTTTGTTGAGTGGTTTCAGAGAAGTTGAGATGACAAACTGTTGCAGTAGTACATTAAAGTAAATGAGTTCAAAGGGGCGTAACTTCTAGAAAAAAAATTGAATCGTTATTTCCTGTCGATATGCACAACTACATAGTATGTCCTTATTATCTAATAAAATGCTTCGCTGGGGCGCAGCTTGATACGACCGCAGAGGTCGAACCCTGAACAGTTGGGGCAAGTATGGACACAAAATTCAAGCTTGATACAGCTATGACTTTGGATTGTGATTAAATATTTGACACAGCATAGGTTTCTGACACAGGATGAATGTGGTGTAAGAACTGGAAAAATTTAATTTACCTATTATGGTGGAATATCCATAAACTAAATTGTTTGTTAATTTCAATATATCAAAGAATATGTAGAATTCAATGTTTGATGTAATGTAATAAAGTTGAAATTTGGACCGTTTTTGTTCAATGTGGACCAATTTGGTAACATGTATAAATAATCAAAAATCTAAATACATGGGAGCCCATTTAAATACATCATAAAGGTATTAAAATAGAAAGTGACATCATAGTCATGGCTAAAAATAAACAAAAATCCTTAATCAGCAACATTTAAAGTAATATCTAAAAATAAAATTCCTTTGTAACCATAAAAGCCCATTTAAATACATCATAAAGATATTTAAATTGAAAATGACATCATAGTCATGGCTAAACATAGCAAAAAACCCTTAATCAGCATCATTTAACAGTAATATTTAAAAATGGAAATTACATCATAAAGGTATTAAAATAGAAAATGACATCATAGTCATGGCTAAAAATAAACAAAATCCTTAATCAGCATCAGCAACATTTTATAGTAATATCTAAAAATAAAATTCCTTTGTAATCATAAAAGCCCATTTAAATACATCATAAAGATATTAAAATAGAAAATGACATCATAGTCATGGCTAAACATAGCAAAAAACCCTTAATCAGCATCATTTAACAGTAATATCTAAAAATGGAAATTACATCATAAAGGTATTAAAATAGAAAATGACATCATAGTCATGGCTAAAAATAAACAAAATCCTTAATCAGCATCAGCAACATTTTATAGTAATATCTAAAATAAAATTCCTTTGTAACCATAAAAGCCCATTTAAATACATCATAACAGATATTAAAATAGAAAATGACATCATAGTCATGGCTAAACATAGCAAAAACCTTAATCAGCATCATTTAACAGTAATATCTAAAAATAAAAATTTCTTTGCAACCATAAAAGTAAAATAGATAAAATGCTTCGCTGGGGCGCAGCTTGATACGACCGCAGAGGTCGAACCCTGAACAGTTGGGGCAAGTATGGACACAACATTCAAGCTTGATACAGCTCTGAATTTGGATTGTTATTAAATATTTGACACAGCATAGGTTTCTGACACAGAAAGAATGTGGTCTAAGAACTTGAATTTTTTTAATTTACCTATTATGGTCCAATGTCCAAAATCAAAATACATGGTTAGATTCAGCATATCAAAGAACCCCATATTTTCAATTTTTGTTGAAATCAAACAAAGTTTAATTTTGGACCCCAACTTGGACAAACTTGAAAACTGGGCCCATAACCAAAAATCTAAACACATGTTTAGATTCAGCATATCAAAGAACCCCAATAATTCATTTTTTGCTAAAATCAAACTAAGTTTAATTTTGGACCCTTTGGACCTTAATGTAGACCAATTTAAAAAAACGGGACTTAAAATTAAAAATCTAAATACACAGTTAGATTTGGAATATCAAAGAACCCCAATAATTCAATTTTTGATGAAATCAAACAAAGTTTAATTTTGGACCCTTTTGACCTCAATATGAACCAATTTGATAGCGGGGCCCACAAATAAAAAAATCTAAATTCATGGTTAGATTCAGCATATCAAAGAACCCCATATTTTCAATTTTTGTTGAAATCAAAAAAAATTTAAATTTGGACCCCAACTTGGACCAACTTGAAAACTGGGCCCATAATCAAAAATCTAAACACATGTTTAGATTTAGCATATCAAAGAACCCTAAGAATTCAATTTTTGTTAAAATCAAACTAAGTTTAATTTTGGACCCTTTGGACCTCAATGAAGACCAATTTTAAAAAATGGGACCCAAATTAAAAATCTAAAAACACGGTTAGATTTGGCATATCAAAGAACCCCAATAATTCAATTTTTGATGAAATCAAACAAAGTTTAATTTTAGACCCTTTTGACCTCAATATGAACCAATTTGATAGCGGGGCCCACAAATAAAAAATCTAAATACATGGTTAGATTCAGCATATCAAAGAACCTCATATATTCAATTTTTGTTGAAATCAAACAAAGTTTAATTTTGGACCCCAATTTGGACCAACTTGAAAACTGGGCCCATAATCAAAAATCTAAATACATGTTTAGATTCAGCATATCAAAGAACCCCATATATTCAATTTTTGTTGAAATCAAACAAAGTTTAAATACTGGACCCTATCTTGGACCAACTTGAAAACTGGGCCCATTATCAAAAATCTAAACACATGTTTAGATTCAGCATATCAAAGAACCCCAAGAATTCAATTTTTGTTAAAATCAAACTAAGTTTAATTTTGGACCCTTTGGACCTTAATGTAGACCAATTTAAAAAACAGGACCCAAAATTAAAAATCTAAATACACGGTAAGATTTGGAATATCAAAGAACCCCAATAATTCAATTTTAGATGAAATCAAACAAAGTTTAATTTTGGACCCTTTTGACCTCAATATGAACCAATTTGATAACGGGGTCCACAAATAAAAAATCTAAATACACGGTTAGATTCAGCATATCAAAGAACCCCATATATTCAATTTTTGTTGAAATCAAACAAAGTTTAATTTTGGACCCCAATTTGGACCAACTTGAAAACTGGGCCAAAAATCAAAAATCTAAGTACATGTTTAGATTCAGCATATCAAAGAACCTCATGTATTCAATTTTTGCTAAAATCAAACAAAGTTTAATTTTGGACCCTTTGGACCTTAATGTAGACGAATTTGAAAACTGGACCCAAAATTAAAAATCTAAATACACTGTTAGATTCGGCATAACAAATAAATAAATGTGATCAAAGATTTTACAAATCTAATGCGCCATACTGTGCAATTAAAGATTACTTCTTGAAATTTTTCAATATTTGAAATTTGAAAAAAAAATAATATTTGAAGAATAATTCTTTTTATAATTTCTGAAATCTGAAATGAGAAAAAATTGACCCCCCACAATTTCTTTTTATCCCCCCCCCCCCCTTTTTTCCCCAAAAAAATTCTTTCCCTCAAGATATGGTCATAATCTCAATTCAAATTTCCAATGGAGTTGGCAACCATAATTACCCATTTAAATTTACCATAGTGCTAACTTAATCTATTTTATAATAGAATTAAAAATATAGTGTCAAATCTTTCATATGGATTTTTTGTAAAAAAAAAAGATGCAACATTTGCAGATATTTTTACTGGTCTTCCTTTATAAATATGTATTTCTTTAAACATAATTTAAAAGCAGTGTAAGGGAAGTAACCAAAACGTTGTATTTGGATTACCTCCCTTACACTGTTTTAAATTATCTTTATTGTTCATTAACCATTACTTTATACATAATTTAAAAGCAGTGTAAGGGAGATAATTTCAATGATGTATTTGATTTATCTCCCTTACACTGCTTTAAATTATGTTTTGTACTAAAGTATTTGTCCATTAACCAGGACAACCTTGTTTTTCCCCCTTTTTTGCCCCTAATTCCTAAACGGTTTGAGCCATAACCCCCCAAAGCAAATCCTAACCATCCCTTTGTGGTATGGAAACTTGTAGTATAATTTCAGAGAGATCCATACACCGTTCCACAGTTATTGTCTGGAAACTAGAAAATGCTCATTTTTGGCCCCTTTTTGGCCCCTAATTCCTTAACTGTTGGTACCATAACCCCCAAAATCAATCCCAACCTTCCTTTTGTGGTATTTAACCTTATGGTCAAATTTCAAAAAGATCCATTCACTTAAACTAAAGTTAGAGTGCGAAAACCAATATGTATTCGGACGACGACGCTGGACGACGACGACGACGACGACGACGCCGGACGACGACGACGACGACGACGACGACGCCAACGTCATACCAATATACGACCACAAAATTTTTTTGCGGTCGTATAAAAATGACATCATAATCATAGCTAAAAATAAACAAAAATTTTTTATATTGGCAAATTTTAAATGGAGTTTATTATACTAAAACAATAAATTTGCAACCATAAACATGATAAAACCCCATTTAAACACATCATAAAAGTATTAAATAATTCAACTACATCATAAGGCTATAAAAATAGAAAATGACTTCATAGTCAAGGCTAAAGGTAAACAAAAAACCTTCATCAGCAAAATTTTATATTGGCAAATTTCCAATGAAGTTTATTACACTGAAATTGTTGGCAAATTTCCAATGCATTTATTAACAATAAAGTTATTGGCAAATTTCCAATTTACATAATTTAAAAGCAGTGTAGATGAGATATTTAAATGAGTTTGAATTACCAACCTTACACTGCTTTTAAATAATGTTCTATACTCAATTATTTGTCTATTAAAATGGAAACCCTTGTTTTTTAACCTTTTTCCCCCTTATTCCTTAAACATTAGAGCCATAACCCCCCCCCCCCCCAAAGCCAATTATTACTTTCCAATGTAACTTAAATTTCCAATATACATAATTTTAAATTTCAATTCCTCATGATATATAACCGTATCATTATTATTTTCTTTCATATATAAATCTGAAACAACCATCTTTAAATGGAAAATTTTAAGGAAAAAAAAATCCTACCTCCCACACATTTTTTCAACCCCCTTTTGATTCATCATCCCCCACCTCAATCACAACCTTCAATTTGTGGTATGGTACATTGCAATACAATTTCACAGAGATCCATACACTTGAACACAAGTTTTTGTTGCAAACTAAAAAAATCCTTATTTTTGACCAATATTTGGCCCCTTATTCATAAATGTTTGAGCAATTAACCCCAAAACTCAATTCCTACTTTCTCTTCGTGATAAAAAATAACTAACTTAAAATGTAAATTTTAAACAAAAAAAAAAGGAAAAAAAAAAATTACCCCTTTTTTGACCCCCGCCCCCCTTATGATTCATCAACCCCCAACCCCCTTTCCCCCCAAACCAAGCTCAATAACAGCCTTGCCTTTGTGGTATGGTACCTTGTAATACAATTTTAGAGAGATCCATACACTTGAACACAAGTTATTGTCTAGAAACTAAAAAATGCTTATTTTAAACCCCTTTTTAGGCCCCTTATTACTAAACGTTTTGGGCAATTACCACAACACTCAATTCCAGCTTTCCCTTTGTGAAATGGAACCTTGTAGTAAAATTTCAGAAAGATCCATACACTTACACACAAGTTATTGTCATGAAACTAGAAAAATGCTTGTTTTTTGCCCCCTTTTGGCCCCTTATTCCTAAAATTTTGAGGCAATTAACCCCAAAATCAATCCCAGCATTGACCCTTTGTGATATGGAATCTTGTGGTACAATGTCAAAGAGATCCATATGCTAACACACAAGTTATGTCTGGAAGTTACAAAAATGCTTATTTATCGGCCCCTTTTTGGCCCCTAATTCCTTAACTGTTGGTACCATAACCCCCAAAATCAATCCCCACCTTCCTATTGTGGTATTGAACCTTATGGTAAAATTTCATAGAGATCCATTCACTTTAACTAAAGTTAGAGTGCGAAAACCATTGTGTATTCGGACGACGACGCCGGACGACGACGACGACGACGACGCCAACGTCATACCAATATACGACCTCAAAATTTTTTTGCGGCCGTATAAAAAGGTTTCGTGAAATTCTGTTGTGTGGTTTCAGAGGAGTTGAGATGACAAGAAACAGGACTGACGGACGGACGGACGGACAGACGGACGGACGGACAGACGGACGGACAGACAGACGGACGGGTCAAAAACATTATACCCTCCGCAACTCGTTGCATGGGGTATAATTAATATTTCAAAGAGATGTTACTACGTGAGAGTGCTTATAATACAATTTTCTATATTTTTAATATTTCAAAGGGATGTTACTATGTTAGAGCACTTAAATACAATTTTCCATATAATTAATATTTCAAAGAGATGTTACTACGTGAGAGTGCTTATAATACAATTTTCCATATAATTTTTAAAATATTTCAAAGAGATGTTACTACGTGAGAGTGCTTATAATACAATTTTCCATATAATTAATATTTCCAATGGTTATAATCAAAATCCAGTTGGTGCTTACTTTTATAAGTTGTAACATTGTCAAAAATTTCATTTGATTTGGTAAAAGCAAACAAGATATGACCAGATAAATGAAGATTTGTCTAGTTTAGAACTAGTATCCCTACATCTCACATACTACAACATTTTCCTGAGGAAAGACAATTACACAATATCTAAACAATGCACTCAAGGTACTATAACTTGCTAGTGTTTAATGTTTTTATTATATACATGTTACCAATATGTTACCATCTCCTAGGCTCCTTATAACAAGCTGGAAGAGTGAATCCTCAATTTTTAAAGTAAATTAAAATTTCATAAATCCATAAAAGTCTCTTTCAATACTATATCTAAGGATCTGTATCTATACAACAGTAAGTCCCCTATTGAAAACTTCTGATTTAACGAGCAAATATCTATAAAACATGGATGCTCTAAAATAACAATGATTTGTGTTTCTGACATGCACAGACATGACAACAGATACAGGCAAGGAAAATATGGTAATGGCCAAATGACACAAAGAATCACATACCAATCAAGTGTGGTAACTGAAAAACATACACAAACAAGGGTAAAACTATATGGCCCGACAACTTTGTAGCGGGGCCATAAAAATAACCAGGTCTTTTGACCATGGAAATAAGGTTGTAGTTATGATGCAATTACTAGTTGATAAGGTCTCATCATAAGCTATAAAATATAGGATATGCCAAAATCCATAATTAACATCACTTGGTGATGATTCATAGCCTGACCAGTTTTGGTCATTCACAGACCTTCTTCAGAGGCATTATGATGGATTAATAGTTGCACCCTATTTATATAGATCCGGTATTCAATGGAAATAACTTATCCAGTATCTGGCAGATAAGAGTTATCTGGTATCCAGGAGATCATCATAAGCTACTTTATATAGTTTTGATTGAATCAAGTGAAAGAGATGTAATTGTTATTATTTAGGCAAATACAACTAACCTCCAACCCCCTTCCATGCCATTGTCAGAAGTAAACTAATTTTCTAATTTTTGCATCTGATTTTCCACAATTCTCTTGGGGGGCGAATGAGTTATTAAAGTCACAGTTCAAACAAAAATCATCAAAAATTTACATAAATATCCATAAAAGATGATTGTATTGCTTGCCTGATTACTACAAACTTATTATAAAAGCAGTAGACATGTTTGTTAGTTGCATTATCTGATACACTTTTATAACCTGTCAACCTCAAGATATTCAATTTGTAATGTGTTTTAGAGGAGATGGACTGACAATAGCTTACAATAGCCTTTTAAGGTGGCTGGGGCGTCTTAATCAAAATTGATAGAATTTTTTAATAATTTGTCAAAATGAAGTATTTATCATGCTTTTTTCAAAAATATAATAAAAAGTATGGGTCACCAGACTTTTTTTCATGCTACAAGTAGTGCAAAATTGTCAGATTTTGTATAGATTATGCATGAAAAATCAAATTTTGTGTGATAAAAAGAAAACTACCTGATAGAATATTAAGATATAATGTGAGAAGATAGCTCTTATAACATGCTTTCAGATAAGAAAAAGAAAAAATGGGGTCACCGAACTTGTTTTCTTGCTACAGATTCAAATAGGTAAATTCACAACACTTTCTATAATAAAAATTACTTCATCTGAGTTATCTCCCCTTATTTGGCAAAGTTGAAAAAAAAATAATCAAACACAAATCAGGCTTTTTTTTTAGATATAACAGCCGTAATTATGATAAAACCTACAATTTTCTATATTTACATTAAAAGTCTTACACATTAATTACATACTACTCTCAAAATTTGCACATTTCATCAAAGATCTAGACCAACGTTATCTGCTATTTCAAAATCCAAAATGGAGGAAGACTCCCAAGCCACCTTAAGCTAGGAAATTATTGTATACAGGAAAGTGCCTAGCATTTTTCCAGATAACTGTATTATTGAATATTTAAGATAGAGAAGATACATATAACATTCTTACCTAATTGGTATGAAAGTTGCCCTTGTGTCAACAAAAGTAGTATAACATCCTCTAGTTTCTGTACTGCAATCTAGAAAAGTTTTAATATTATTACATTTCTAAATGCACAAATTATCAATATTATCAATATGAATATCTTGTAACCTACACCATTTTAATAGACCTCCCCAATAAAACATGTTAGTGTTCAGGATGATAAAAATCTTCTTTGTTCAAAGGACATATCTCTCCCCATAATTAATGGGTGCATATTCAAGCTATAATTATTACAATGTATAAGTTTTCACATAAAATATAAATTTTATAGCAATAGTCTTGTGAGTACATTGCAGAACAACTGCAGACATAATACAATAGTACATTAATGATTTTCCTAGTCATTGAAAGTACTGATAGTAACAGGTTATCCACAACCAGAATATTAATTGCCATACTTAAACCTGCCACATTAAAATCATTCATGAAGTGCAGCTATAGTTTAATTCAACCATAAAATTCACGCAACTACTACAAAAATCTACCTGGTTAAAAAGAAGGTGGCAAAATATGGTTAGCTACATATGATGACTAACCATCCTCATAAATATGAAAACTGCTGAATACATAGAGTGTCATAATACAAAAGCCAAGAGGCCAATTAAATCATAGGACAGCTAACAACAGAATGAACAAGAATGACGAAAAAAAGTGCGGAAAACTGAATATTTGAGTGAATTTTCCAAGTCAAAGGACCATAACTCTGCACAAAATTATCAGACCGGAACAAAATTCGAAATTGATCTGTAACTTGTCAAGATAAAACAAAATACCCAATATCAAATAAATATCTTCAAGCATGAAGAAAAAAAGTGTGGAAAACTGATTTGCCGGACTGACAGGACAGACAGACAGACAGACAGACAGATGGACGAAGTGCAAATCTAAAGTCCCCTTCTATTTCGTCGGTAGGGGGACTAATAAACAAGAAAATATGTCTATAGGACACCTTACTCCACTCGCATTTTTACATTTCCATGTCCAGTGAAATGTGAAATCTGGCTCAAAACCTGAATTTGGCATACATATTTAAACAGTTTCATTCATAGTGCTTTTGTGTAATCAAGTTACCACAAACCACCCTAAACCAAAACTTTAACCTGATTGGTTCTAACCTGATAGGGACAGATGGACATATGGAAGGCCAGACTAACAGATTGGAACACATAATACCCCTTTATCATCATAGCTGAGGCAGAAAAGTTTGCTACTATATCTACAATAGCTAATATCATGATTAAAGATTCCTTGTCAACCTAGTAGGGAATAAGCAAACTTAACTGTTGTTGACAAAGTATAGACTTTTAAATTTCAGCTGTATAACATATTGTTTGTACTTACACAGTCATGTTTGCCAAGATAATTCATTATCTTCTGAAAGTGACTTTTGATTTCAGGTTTGCTTGGTTGTAGCTCACAGACATTGATGTAATAATTTCCAGAGTGGTTTTCTGAGTTTTTAGCTAGCTTTCCTGTGTGTTTCAGATACTTCTGTTTAACCTTGTTAGCTTCTAATTTGTGTGTTATATCAATATCTGTGCCTCTAGAAAGATAATCATGAATATCATACATTCAAAGTAGACATATTTTCATTGTATTCATATATAAGAGAGTTTTCTCACATGCCTGACATGGAAACATTTCAGTATATTGCATTAGATCTAACAAAACCTCTAGACTCAAAATTCTAGAGGATACACTTTTTAAAAATATAACTAAGCAGAAGTTTTTCCTGATAATAAAGGTGATGAACAGATTCCTGCGACTACTTGTAACTTACAGTTTAGCTGGTTTAAACCATGAAGCAGATGATACCATGTTGATATTACAGGCATGCATTCCCTTGACTGTAAGAGCACCATTCCATACAATATATGTTTCACCTTCATCTCTAACAGATGATGCCATTGGTCTTGAGGATGCTGATGTCTTAGATGATGAACTTGAGAAAAACATATTTCTTACATTTACCTTTTTATTACAAACAATAAGGTTATATGGTAGACTAGTATTCAGCATCAGTGCTGCCTATTGTGACAAAATCAATAATTCATATGAAGTCATAGTCTAATATATTTGTTTCCTTATAGGAATGTGTAAATAAATTAACAGGAACCAAGAGTTGCCTATGTCAGACACTAAAAAAGAAAGATATAAAAGGGAAAAGGGGGAGGGGGGAGTACAAACTAGTAATGATTGAAGAAAATTGAACAGCTATTATTATTTCTTTTAAAAATAGATATCATATCACTTAAAAGATGTACATTCTACTGTTGGTTTTTTCCTCAAAGTCACATTCATTTTAAATTTGAATGCCTCCATTACCTTATTTACCTAATGTCAGTAAAAAAAATTACATTTAATTTTTAAATATCAATGAAAGATTTCACCTTTGGCCCACTGTATTTGTTTTCTTCCTCACAATAGGTTTTGGTGTAAATGAAAATTTCACCACAGCAAATGGCATCACTTGACGAGGAATTTCACCTATACTTTCTTCACCATACTCATATGCATAAATCTAGATAGGAGATATTAGGTAGATAACAACAAAACAAACTTCCTATATTAAAATCTTTTTTGTAAAAGAATACGCTGTTAACAATTTCTTTGCATGTGCAAGCAAAATAATATATCATAATGTTGCTAATTACTTTATATATAGTAATTATTATTCATCTTGGAGTCATTACTCTGAGCGGTGTTCATACTTCACGTTGACAAGTGTTTTTTTCTCTGACAGTCAATATTTTACACTTTACTTAAGTGTTTTTTTCTCCGAAAATCTTGAGGCTAGGCATCGTTTTACCCTTAAGTGTATTCAGTATCATTCCTCTGACAGTCTTCAGTCAGTGCAATATGTTACAATTTATTCATAGTAATTAATATTTCTAACAATTTACTAAAGTCATAAATGCATTATTCCTCTGACAGTCTTCAAAATGTACTATATTTAATTTCATCTGCACTAATTTCTCCAACTTGATGAGTTGATGGACGATAAATGTGGTCAGATTCTTTTTCTGTCACACATCCTGTTTGGTGGACTGATTACAGCCATGGCATGTCAGACAGCAGTCCATATAGAAAGCATAGAAATTGCCAATCTAGACTTTGGCAGCAAGTTTCTGTCTTGAAATTGTAAAAGCTGATAAACCATACTTCATTTGTTTCCTTGTTTATTTTTTATCCACAATTATTTACCCTTTTATTCACCAACTATCACCCTGTATCACAATGATAGCTTTATTCCACTTAACCATAAATGTTTGACTTCATACAGGTATTTTTGCTTTTGTTAAGATTTTGGGGTACTGGTATTGCTTTATTTGCTGTATCAAAATTTGTTTATATATGCTAGTCACCAGGGTTATATGCATCTCCCATAGTTCTATGCACAAAGAATTATTGCAGTCACATAATTAGTTCAAAATGAAAGTATTTACCAGTAGCTGAAATTGAAGCTTTTGTTTGTGGAACAGGGTAAAGTGGTTGAATTAAAGGTAAATAATTTTGATATGAAAACAATAATAAATGCTTTATCTGATTGACAAGGGATCTATTATGATTTACAGAAATAACCATTTGGTCCAAATGTTTTCTAAACTGACTTCACTATGACATCCCACAGTCCAAACCAGACCCTAAAACTGACAGTGACCAGCATATATGTTAGACATTAGAACAATCTAGGATTAACCAAACTGACCATCTGTTTATGTTTTTTCATTTACCTTTATAAATGGGTTTTTGTTTTGATTTATATTTACAATATATCCTTTCAAGGCTTATTATGTCTTGGAAGGCTTCTGTTACTTGGATATGTAATGTTAGCACTTGTCAGATACATCAATAGTTTTATCTAATGTTACAACAAATCTGTGTATGTGATACAAGAACTGCTGTGAACAAGATTACCTGTGAACTGTTGAATAATGCTGCATGATTTGATGAACAGTCAGAACTGGCTACCAGGTGACAATCATAATTAGGTGTAGGTTCTAATGGAATGTTTGTGTGGTTCTCAACTACTTGTTTCACTTTTCCCTGTAAAACAAACCAAATTTGTTTACTGAGTTTGTAGTATTATTTTATGTATTATCATAGAGCTAACTCTAGGTCAAGGTCAGATGAACCCTGCTAGACCAAGATATGCTACTATCATCCTTTACACCATATATAATTAACCTATTGCTTATAGTACATTTAATAAACTGCTTCGCTGAGCGCAGCTGGATACGCCCGCAGAGGTCCAACCCTGAACAGTTGGGGCAAAAATGGACACAATATTCAAGCTTGATACAGGTCTGAATTTGGATTGTAATTAAATATTTGACATATTATAGGTTTCTGAATAAATGTAGTCAAAGAACTTGAAATTGGTTATATGAATTGAATTTATATTCAATTAAAGATTTCTTTCTGTTGTGCAATATACTGTGCTGTTGCGCAATACAAGTAAATCTGTTGTCAGACTATAAACAAATAAAGTTCAATAACTTTTCAATGTTATATTAGAAATTTATAAAAAAAACTAAAGGGAGGTTATCTTAATAGATATAAATCAGTCATCAAAGTTTAATGAAAACTGCTCTAAGCACTTTAAGGATATTGTCCAAAAACTTGAAAATCACCCCTCTTTTATGAATAAAATCTTGTAACTCGGAACATAAAATCTAAAATTTATAAAAATCAAAAGGGAGCTTACAACAATAGATATAAACAATTTACCAAAGTTTTATAAAAAATGCTGAAAGCATTTTTGAGTTATTGTCCGAAAACTGGAAAATCACCCTTTTTGTAACGAATAAAACCCCATAAATCAGAAACATATAGTCTAAAATTTATAAAAATCAAAAGGGAGCTCATGTCGATAGCATTAAACAATTCACCAAAGTTTCTTGCAAATTGGTGAATTTGTTTTTGAGTTATTGTCCGAAAACTGGAAAATCCCCCCTTTTTTAATGAATAAAACTCCAAAATTTCGGAAACGGTAAATCCGAAATTTATAAAATACGAAAGGGAGCTCACGTCAATAGATATAAACAATTCACCAAAGTTTCATGCATATTGGTAAAAGCGTTTTTGAGTTAATGTCCGACATGTTGACGACGGACGGACGGACGGACAGACGGACGGTCAACGGTATACCATAATACGTCCCGTAAACGGGCGTATAAAAACAAACTAACCATGAGGGACCATGAAAATGATGTCAAGATCAGATGAAGCCTGTTAGATGGACTTGTATACCTTACAATAACTCCTTCTCCCATCTACCGTAGTTCACCAATTGCTTATAGTATCTGAAAAACGGACATAACCATGAAAACTTGAATTTGACCAATAACCATGAAAATGGGGTAAGATAAGATGAATCCTACCGGATGATATGTACACCTTCAAATCATTCCATACACCAGGTCCGAGTACACAGTTATTTCGTAGTGCATTTCTTTTAGACAATAAATGAAAATTAAAAAAATCCCACCTGCGCTTTCTCAATAATATTTTTACAGTGTGTTGTACTACTTTTGGGACAAATTATATCAAAATTATAGAAAACTTCATCGGCTCTAACTCAAAATATGGACAATTTCATGTTAAGGGGGTCTTCAAATCTTTTGACAGCTTCCGAAGTGCTAATTTTTAACATTTTTCAGCTGGACCAAATCACTACTTTACTTTAAAATTCATGACCCAAATTTTTTTACAGTGTCATTTCACCCCCTACTTACTATTTGAGTCATAAAACATGGAGAAATAAATTTGGAAGGGGTATAAAAAAAATCGACAAGTAACACACTGTCCACACTAGGGACTATATTCGTGGACAACGAAAATCAAAGGACGATAACTGTGTACCCGCACCTAATAGGGTAGAAAAAGTTGACCAATCTTAATGAAACTTGGTATGACCAAAGCTTATTAAATTATAAGACTGCTTACAAAGTTTCATGGCAATAGGATATATAATATAGACAATATGACTAATTCTATATTCAACTTTGCGTGTTAAATTTAGACGTTAAAATTGAAAATTTTCAACTATCAACATTTGGGGCTTAAAAAATTAAAATATTGCAAAAAAATACTTTTGAAATGCCTTAATATATAATATATTATGTATTAAAAGCAATAGAGTACTCATTTGATTTATCAGACTTATCATAATTATTAAAAAGTCAAATTTATATGAGCCTGTGGCTAAAAATGGAGGTTTTCCAATGAAGGGGGGCCTTACATGAAGATGTAATATTTTCCAGCAATTTTAAATTTGTAAAGCTTTTTGGTTATAAATAATCCTTACATATGTATTTAATGTACTTTAAATGGAAAGAAAACTTACAAATAACATATCACATTAGTTTAAAAGGGTCTTAGGCCAAGTAAGACTGAAAATAATTTAGGGTCAATTTAGGCCGTATCACATATTTACATTTAAAAATGCATATTGAAGCTATAGGAAATAAAATTTTGTATCTTTTCTATTATTTCTATACTCAGGTGACATGATACAATAAATCTGAGCACAAAAAGACTCTTGCATTCAACTTTTTTTGCAGACAGTATGGTCTGATACAAAGATTTTTCACTTTTTAGTGAAAAACATTCATGCAATTTTAGTCTCAACAGGCTTATATTTGAACCACTTGCTATCCTACAGAAGAAAAGAAAAATATTATGTGACATAAAACAGGTACAAAAGACATTGTTAAGTGCTTTTTATACAAATTTAGTGAGGTCTTTATAATGGACTATAACTTTTATGTTCCAAGCTCCTCACATTTAACTTGATCCAAACAGGGCGTTAGACGAGGATCATATATACAACACATTTTGCACATATTGTCTGAGATAATCTCCTTTTCTGTAGATTCAGAGTTCACAAATGAGTAATACAACTGGATTGAAGCATAGAAACACAAATATTGACACATTAAAACCTGTCAGATAGAAAGTCAGAATGCCACTTATGCATCAAAATTGAAAAGGCTATGAAATGCTTATTTTGACCATAAAATGCCAAAATTGGTCTTTTTTGCAGAAATTCTATCAAATAAAAGTTTAAATCCTTTAGTTTTATGCTATTTGATAAATTGACACCATCAAATCATTCAGGGAAGTTGCCAAAGTACAGATTCTATATTTCCTGATTTCACCTCTTAGGTCCGAGTACACAGTTATTTCGTAGTGCATTTCTTTTAGACAATAAATGAAAATTAAAAAAATCCCACCTGCGCTTTCTCAATAATATTTTTACAGTGTGTTGTACTACTTTTGGGACAAATTATATCAAAATTATAGAAAACTTCATCGGCTCTAACTCAAAATATGGACAATTTCATGTTAAGGGGGTCTTCAAATCTTTTGACAGCTTCCGAAGTGCTAATTTTTAACATTTTTCAGCTGGACCAAATCACTTCTTTACTTTAAAATTCATGACCCAAATTTTTTTACAGTGTCATTTCACCCCCCTACTTACTATTTGAGTCATAAAACATGGAGAAATAAATTTGGAAGGGGTATAAAAAAAATCGACAAGTAACACACTGTCCACACTAGGGACTATATTCGTGGACAACGAAAATCAAAGGACGATAACTGTGTACCCGGACCACCAAGTAAAATTGATCATAGTATCTGGGTCAATATGCCCAATTCATTTCAGGTTAGGCGGTAATGGTTGCCTTTTCCTCAATTCCTCTGCCCATATTGTAAACTTGGATATGTATGATGGCTCGTTTCGAAGCTGGGACATTTTCACATATGTGGTTAAATTTTCATGTACGAAGTGTGATTCATTTTCCCATAATACACCGAAAAGCCCTTTCAGATGCGGCTTCTTCAGGTAAAACAAATCCCTTTTTTTCACACTATAAGTTCTTTGAAAACATTTAATAACTCCATAGTTTTTGCACCTTTATTCAATGGTCCTCTGCTCTTCAAATCAGCACTTATGGTTAAGCTCCGTCACTTGTTAAATATTAAAACATGTCCAATATCACTGCACAGAGATTTTTTGCTACATATTATTTTTGTGTTCCTCAATTTGAGGAGCATTAGGAATATTGACCCATCTGAGAAACACATCTAATCACAAAATCTATCTTGACCAATCAACCATGAATGTGTGGTGAAGATAAGAGGAATACTGCCAGACAGACATGTAAACCTTACAATCACCCAAATACCTTTTCCTTATAGTATCTGATAATAAAATGCTCCGCTGGGCGCAGCTTGATACGACCACAGAGGTCGAACCATGAACAGTTGGGGCAAGTATGGACACAACATTCAAGCTTGATACAGTTCTGAATTTGGATTGTGATTAAATATTTGACACAGCATAGGTTTCTGACACAGAATGAATGTGGTCTAAGAACTAAAAATTTTTTAATTTACCTATTATGGTCCAATATCCAAAATCTAAATACATGGTTAGATTCAGCATATCAAAGAATCCAAAGTTTAATTTTGGACCCTTTTGACCTCAATGTGGACCAATTTGATAACGGGGCCCAAAAATTAAAATACATGGTTAGATTCAGCATATCAAAGAACCCCATATATTCATTTTTGTTAAAATCAAACTAAGTTTAATTTTGGACCCTTTTGACCTTAATGTAGACCAATTTGAAAACTGGACCCAAAATTAAAATCTAAATACACGGTCAGATTAGGCATAACAAATCAATAAATGTGGTCAAATTTTACAAATCTAATGCGCCATACTGTGCAATTTAAGATTACTTCTTGAAATTTTTCAATATTTGAAATTTGCAAAAAAAATAATATTTGAAGAATAATTCTTTTTAATTTCTGAAAATCTGAAAAGAGAAAAAATTGACCCCCCCCCCCCCCCCCTTTCCCCCAACATTTGCAGATATTTTTACTGGTCTTCCTTTATAAATATGCATCTCTTTAAACATAATTTAAAAGCAGTGTAAGGGAAGTAATCAAAACGTTGTATTTGGATTACCTCCCTTACACTGTTTTAAATTGTCTTAATACACCAGTTTCACATTTAACTGCGCATGTCTAATCTAATTAGCCAAACTATGAAATCCCGCGATAATTTCCGAGAGTTCATCAACTGGGGGCTAACGGTTGATAAGCAGTGACCATGCAGACTTGGAAAAAAAATCATCTGATTAAATGTTTGCGTTTACATGTCAAAGCAACATGAGCATCATATGAATCAAAATATAAAAATTATATTGACGAGACAACTTTATAAACAATGACACATTTAAAGATTTTAAGAAACGGACTACTGCTGTGTTGTTGGTTGCGGTAATATACGATCTGATATGCTGCCTGGCTTTAATTGTACCTTTAATTGTCACATATTCACGCTGAGGTTGTTCACTTAACGGGAAGAATAAATTAGATAAATAAGCGGGGCTCACTTTATTTACCTAGTATTAGGTCATAAATTAAGAAGTCAATTAACACCTTAGCCATGTGGAATCCTCGTTTTACCTTGTACAATCTCACCAGGTGACAATTGATAAAAACGTACCCTTATCTATACATACAGTTACACAGGATAAAGGGCGACTATTTGATTGATTTATCAACTTTTGTACACAATTATTTCCTGCATCCTGCCGATTATTCTTTTCCATCATGCCTGGTCATACTTATTTATATATATATTATAACTCCTACTAGAATAATAATTTTCTAAACATCCCCCCCTAAAAATCAAATGGTCATCCCCTTATACAGATATTTAAAATGTTAACCCTAGTACCTAATTTATACTTATTTATCATGGCCAGTACGGACCTTAATGCCACTGGGAATATTTTAATAATTTAGGAGGGGAGTCATTCAGCAATTTGATCTTTTTTTATGGCAAAGCGTGGTAAATATAGGATATTCAATTAATTTTAATGGCATGAAAAATGATTAGAGTTGAAAATATGTAGAAAATTACTCTGGTTGCTGGGACTGAACCTCTGCATAGACGAAGTCGATCATGAACATAGCTTAGAAATTAATGGTATAATTGAATGCATTGTATTATAGTCTGATGTTTGAAATTAAAGATAAACCTGTATTTCTGATACATATTTTAAAACTGCTTTTATATCTCTCTTCATTATCATGGCCGTTTGAAATATCACTGACGCAGAAATATTTGAAACAAGTGTACATTCAAATAAGAGGATGTGGTATGAGTGCCAATGAGACAACTCTCAATCCAAGTCACAATGTATAAAATTGATTGATTTATTGATTTTTGGTGTTTTAACGCCACTTTTAAGCACCGCTTTTGGGCTATTTCATGGCGCCCAGTTTTTATTGGTGGAGGAAGCCAGAGCGCCCGGAGAAAACCACGACCTTCGATAGGAAAACTGACAATCCTAGTCAATTAAGATTGGAGTCGAGTGCACCCGCACGAGCGGGATTCTAACTCACAACCTCAGTGTTGACTGGCTAGTGATTACAGTAGTAACTACTTAGACCACTCGGCCACCGAGGCCCCCACAATGTATAAGAAGTTAACAATTATAGGTCACAGTACGGTCTTCAACACAGAGCCGAGGCCCTGTCTACTACATGTCAATTTTTTCTGTTGGTATTCTGAAAGCATTTTTATAAGAGCTATATCTTCCCACATTTTATTTTGATATTCTATCATTCATTTTACCTTCAAATATTCATATAATGATACCTTAAAATTTTTCTCTGTATAGTCCATACAAAATGTTTCATATTTTTACAGCCTGTAGCTTAAAAACAAAACTCGGTGACCTATCATTGTGTTTTTCATATTTTTAACATATCACAATATATACTACATCTTTGGCAAAGGATATAAGGACAAATTCTATCAATTATGGTTTACACTTCCATACTACTATTAGTGGAAATTTCGATTATTTAGTAATGCCGGTAACTTGTCCTTGTACCCATAAAATTTCACGTAAAAGTCACCATAATAGTAACCTTTTTTTTTAAAAGAAAATTAAAAGTTCCAGTCTATGATACTAAACCTATAGCAGGTATACGTAGGCCGTAACCCCTTTACATGCATGTCACAAGCCGAAGATGCGAAAAAATATTTCAGAAAAACTGCGAATTGATACTGGAACAGAACTGAAATTAAATGTATTTTATTTTTATCAAATACTTTTCTCTTTTCAAGGAAAATCAAACTGATATACTGCAATGTACATAGCGCAGTAGGCAAAAGAAAACAATTACAAGATAAATACTTTTTTAAAAACCATTTTACTAATATTAAAACACAACTGTTAGCAACAAGATGACTTATTTTCAGGTTTGAATTGTTTTGTGTCGGGACCTTTTAGAGCTTACTATTCAGTATGGATTTTTTCATTGTCAAGGGCTGTATGGTGATATATAGTTGCTTTCATCTGTCATTTGGGTCTGGTGGATAGTTGTCTCATTTGCAATCATACCACATCTTTTTATTTTAAATTTGTTAATCAAATAAACGATTATTAATATCTTAAACTTAAATAATCTCAAGCATACACCATGAGAGAGAGATGTGTATTATTAGTTGATTTATTGTGTGTTGCTAAATATCAGAGTCAATTTGATGTAGCCCCCTGTCACATATGATAACGTTAATTATCGTGGGATTTAAACTCAAACGCGCATAGGATTTCGAGATCAGCGTTGATAAGTCGCTTATGTGAAACTGGTCTATTGTTCATTAACCATTACTTTATACATAATTTAAAAGCAGTGTAAGGGAGGTAATTCAAATGATGTATTTGATTTATCTCCCTTACACTGCTTTAAATTATGTTTTATACTATAGTATTTGTCCATTAACCAGGACAACCTTGTTTTTCCCCCTTTGTTGCCCCTAATTCCTAAATGGTTTGAGCCATAACCCCCCAAAGCAAATCCTAACCATCCCTTTGTGATATGGAAACTTGTGGTATAATTTCAGAGAGATCCATACACCGTTCCACAAGTTATTGTCTGGAAACTAAAAAATGGTTATTTTTGGCCCCTTTTTGGCCCCTAATTCCTTAACTGTTGGTACCATAACCCCCAAAATCAATCCCAACCTTCCTTTTGTGGTATTTAACCTTATGGTAAAATTTCATAGAGATCCATTCACTTAAACTAAAGTTAAAGTGCGAAAACCAATGTGTCTTCGGACGACGACGACACCAACGTTATACCAATATAAGTCGTATAAAAACTCACAAAACCATGAAAACTTAAAATTCATAAAACCAAGAAAATTGAATATTGACCAATGAATCACAAAATAATGTCACGGTCAGACGAACCTTACCAGACAGACATGTACACATAACAATCATTCCATACATATAATATAGTTTTATGTTTGCCTATATTATCTGAGAATTAGACATAACCACAAAAACATAACAATGACCAATGCAGCATTAAAATGAGGTCAAGGTCAGATGAACCATGCAAGACTCACATATACACCTTACAATCATTCCAAACATCAAATATAGTTTGCTAATAGTAACTGAGAAATAGATCTTACCACAAAAATGTAACATTGACTAATAGTCTTGAAATTGAGCTTAATGTCAGATAAACTCTACCAGATAGACACGTACACCTTAAAATCATTCCATACACCATGTATTTGATTAATTTCTTTCTGTAAGAAAATCATAAGTGTCAAATCTGCAGAAATTCTTATTATTTAAAGTAGTAGTGGCCTCATTTGGCAGATGCATTTACTTATATATATTATTTTGAGTAGATAACCAAATTAGATGATTTATTGCAAATCTGAAAAATAAATACCATACAAAAATTATTCAGGGGTTCTAATTAGTAGTAGTCTGAGGACCGTGACCTTCCATTTACAGGTTCCATAGTGGCTATGTTTCTTGACGTACAAGGAAATAAAATACAAAATTTATACTAGATTCTCTGAAACTCATTCAGCCCAAGTTTGGCTGAAATTGATTCAGCAGTTTCAAAGGAGAAGATTTTTTAAAGTAAGCAAACTAGATGAACAAATTGTGAAAAATTGTCTTTAAAGAGCAATAACTCCTTAAGAGGTCAATTGACAATTTTGGTCATTAAATTTATTTGTAGATCTTCCTTTGCTGAATATTTTTGCTGTTTACAGTTTATCTTTATCTATAATAATATTCAAGATAATAACCCAAAACTGCAAAATTTCCTTAAAATTACCAATTTAGTGGAAGCAACTCAACAATGGGTTATTAGATTCATCTGAAAATTTCAGAGCTGATAGAACTTCACCTAATGAACACTTTTTCCCCTGTCAGATTTGCTCTAAATACTTTAGTTTTTTGAGATATAAGCCAAAAACTGCATTTTACCCCTAGGTTTTATTTTTAGCCCTGGTGGCCATGTTTTTTGACGAAAACAGAAAATAAAACACAAACTTTATTCTAGATACCCTAAGGATCATTCAGTTTAAGTTTGGTTAGAATTGGTTCAGTAGTTTCAGAGGAGAAGATGTTTGAAATAGTTTACACCGGAAGGACGACGACGACGTGATGGCAAAAGCTCACATTTCCTTCGGAAAGGTGAGCTAAAAATGAAAGGTCAATGTATTTAAAAATGAGAATTTGCAGCAAAGAAATAGAATTTATCAATTCGGAAGAATGATCCAAAAACGGTAGAATCTATATTTACTGCTCGTATCCCATATATTGTTTTTAAACATGTGTGATTGATCTTTTTTACAAGTGTAAACGGGGTCTTACAAAAGCATTTTGAACAAAAAATATAAAAATCTAGTATAAAAATAATCTTAAAATATGAAACTTCACTGAAAGGAAGCTTATGTGTTTGCTTAAATTCTTCACAATTGATTTGATATGAAGTCACCTGACCTTTCGTCGTACAAGATACCAGGAAACTCGAGATAATTATTAGTTTGGTTTTGGGGTGACCTCTTCCAAGAGAAAACCCGATGAAACGGATGACACATCGGGTGTGATTGATGAAACACCTTAATGCAGCCCGAATGACAGGATATGACTTAAGACCAAAAATATGAAGGGGAAAAACGAGAATGTAAATTTTTCCCACACAGTTAAAGTGAAAACCGTGCCATAGTTCTTTCAACAAAAAATTTTAAACTTGACCCCATAAAAAATCATGATGAAATATTACCTCCCAGCACCTATATATCTTGCCAAATAAGTGGTTAAAAGAAACTGACCCCAAGTTAGAAAACGAAGTCGAGCTGTTATCTGACACAAAGTTAGGTCAGTGTGTTCTTAAGCAGCATTTGAAACCAAAACAATATAGAAGGTACAAAGTGTTATTTAACACAGCTTATAGTGTTGGGGAAGCCTTTTTCTGACTGAATTTATTTAAGAAATTCAGAAAAAAATGAGTTTATTAAATGTAGTAAGATATGATGAGTGCTTTGTAATGGTAAGCATTTTCTGTTTTTATAAATTGAATTTTCAATAAAAGTTGAAACTTCTAAGAATAAAGAAGGACTTTTAAGTATTTTTGGTCAAAGGTCCTGGACCTTCCATTGCCTAAAGTAAATTTGAACCCCTGATTATTGCTTTTTAAACATTCTTTCATTTATTAAGTGTTAAAGCATGGTTTTATTATCTATAGAGTAATACATGTATATATAATAAAATGCTTCGCTGGGGCGCAGCTTGATACGACCGCAGAGGTCGAACCCTGAACAGTTGGGGCAAGTATGGACACAACATTCAAGCTTGATACAGCTCTGAATTTGGATTGTTATTAAATATTTGACACAGCATAGGTTTCTGACACAGAAAGAATGTGGTCTAAGAACTTGAATTTTTTTAATTTACCTATTATGGTCCAATGTCCAAAATCAAAATACATGGTTAGATTCAGCATATCAAAGAACCCCATATATTCAATTTTTGTTAAAATCAAACAAAGTTTAATTTTGGACCCCAACTTAGACAAACTTGAAAACTGGGCCCATAATCAAAAATCTAAACACATGTTTAGATTCAGCATATCAAAGAACCCCAAGAATTCAATTTTTGCTAAAATCAAACTAAGTTTAATTTTTGACCCTTTGGACCTTAATGTAGACCAATTTAAAAAACGGGACTTAAAATTAAAAATCTAAATACACGGTTAGATTTGAAATATCAAAGAACCCCAATAATTCAATTTTTGATGAAATCAAACAAAGTTTAATTTTGGACCCTTTTGACCTCAATATGAACCAATTTGATAGTGGGGCCCACAAATAAAAAATCTAAATTCATGGTTAGATTCAGCATATCAAAGAACCCGATATATTCAATTTTTGTTCAAAATAAAAAAAAGTTTAATTTTGGACCCCAACTTGGACCAACTTGAAAACTGGGCCCATAATCAAAAATCTAAACACATGTTTAGATTCAGCATATCAAAGAACCCTAAGAATTCAATTTTTGTTAAAATCAAACTAAGTTTAATTTTGGACCCTTTGGACCTCAATGAAGACCAATTTAAAAAAAGGGACCCAAATTAAAAATCTAAAAACACGGTTAGATTTGGCATATCAAAGAACCCCATTTATTCAATTTTTGATGAAATCAAACAAAGTTTAATTTTGGACCCTTTTGACCTCAATATGAACCAATTTGATAGCGGGCCCACAAATAAAAAAATCTAAATACATGGTTAGATTCAGCATATCAAAGAACCTCATATATTCAATTTTTGTTGAAATCAAACAAAGTTTAATTTTGGACCCCAATTTGGACCAACTTGAAAACTGGGCCCATAATCAAAAATCTAAATACATGTTTAGATTCAGCATATCAAAGAACCCCATATATTCAATTTTTGTTGAAATCAAACAAAGTTTAAATACTGGACCCTATCTTGGACCAACTTGAAAACTGGGCCCATAATCAAAAATCTAAACACATGTTTAGATTCTGCATATCAAAGAACCCCAAGAATTCAATTTTTGTTAAAATCAAACTAAGTTTAATTTTGGACCCTTTTGACCTTAATGTAGACCAATTTAAAAAACAGGACCCAAAATTAAAAATCTAAATACACGGTTAGATTTGGAATTTCAAAGAACCCCAATAATTCAATTTTAGATGAAATCAAACAAAGTTTAATTTTGGACCCTTTTGACCTCAATATGAACCAATTTGATAACAGGGTCCACAAATAAAAAATCTAAATACATGGTTAGATTCAGCATATCAAAGAACCCCATTTATTCAATTTTTGTTGAAATCAAACAAAGTTTAATTTTGGACCCCAATTTGGACCAACTTGAAAACTGGGCCAAAAATCAAAAATCTAAATACATGTATAGATTCAGCATATCAAAGAACCTCATATATTCAATTTTTGCTAAAATCAAACAAAGTTTAATTTTGGACCCTTTGGACCTAAATGTAGACCAATTTGAAAACTGGACCCAAATTTAACAAGAGTGCACACGCTGAAATGTCTCGCCTTCTTTACTAATCATTGATATTATGTTGATAGTCCTAAATATAAAGCTTTATTACAACTGTCACATAAACTTAACATTAACCAAGTAAACTAAACATTGACCAATGAACCATGAAAATGAGGTCAAGGTCAGATGAACCATGCTAGGCAGGCATGTACAGCTACCAATTCTTCCATACAACAAATATAATTGACCTATTGCTTATAGTTTAAGAAAAACAGACCAAAACACAAAAACTTAACACTGAGCAATGAACCTTGAAAATGAGGTCAAGGTCAAATAAAACCTGTGTGACTGCCAAATAGATCATAAAATATTTCCATACACCAAATATAGTTGAACTATTGCATATAGTATTAGAAAAAAGGACCAAAACTCAAAAAACTTAACTTTGACCACTGAACCATGAAAATGAGGTCAAGGTCAGATGACACCTGCCCGCTAGACATGTACACCTTACAATCATTCCATACACCAAATATAGTAGACCTATGGCATACAGTATAAGAAAAACAAACCAAAACACAAAAACTTAACTATAACCACTGAACCATGAAAATGAGGTCAAGGTCAGATGACACCTGCCAGTTGGACATGTACACCTTACAGTCCTTCCATACACCGAATATACTAGACCTATTGCTTATAGTATCTGAGATATGGACTTGACCACCAAAACTTAACCTTGTTCACTGATCCATGAAATGAGGTCGAGGTCAAGTGAAAACTGTCTGACGGGCATGAGGACCTTGCAAGGTACGCACATACCAAATATAGTTGAACTATTGCATATAGTACTAGAAAAAAAGACCAAAACTCAAAAACTTAACTTTGACCACTGAACCATGAAAATGAGGTCAAGGTCAGATGACACCTGCCCGCTAGACATGTACACCTTACAATCATTCCATACACCAAATATAGTAGACCTATGGCATACAGTATAAGAAAAACAGACCAAAACACAAAAACTTAACTATAACCACTGAACCATGAAAATGAGGTCAAGGTCGGATGACACCTGCCAGTTGGACATGTACACCTTACAGTCCTTCCATACACCGAATATACTAGACCTATTGCTTATAGTATCTGAGATATGGACTTGACCACCAAAACTTAACCTTGTTCACTGATCCATGACATGAGGTCGAGGTCAAGTGAAAACTGTCTGACAGGCATGAGGACCTTGCAAGGTACACACATACCAAATATAGTTATCCTATTACTTATAATAAGAGAGAATCTAACATTACAAAAAATCTTAACTTTTTTTTCAAGTAGTCACTGAACCATGAAAATGAGGTCAAGGACATTGGACATGTGACTGACGGAAACTTCGTAACATGAGGCATCCATATACAAAGTATGAAGCATCCAGACCTTCCACCTTCTAAAATATAAAGCTTTTAAGAAGTTAGCTAACGCCGCCGCCGCCGCCGGATCACTATCCCTATGTCGAGCTTTCTGCGACAAAAGTCGCAGGCTCGACAAAAATCTAAATACACTGTTAGATTCGGCATAACAAATAATTAAATGTGATCAAAGATTTTACAAATCTAATGCGCCATACTGTGCAATTAAAGATTACTTCTTGAAATTTTTCGATATTTGAAATTTGAAAAAAAAATAATATTTGAAGAATAATTCTTTTTAATTTCTGAAATCTGAAATGAGAAAAAATTGACCCCCCACAATTTCTTTTTATCCCCCCCCCCCCTTTTTTTCCCCCAAAAAATTCTTTCCCTCAAGATATGGTCATAATCTCAATTCAAATTTCCAATGGAGTTGGCAACCATAATTACCCATTTAAATTTACCATAGTGCTAACTTAATCTATTTTATAATAGAATTAAAAATATAGTGTCAAATCTTTCATATGGATTTTTTTGTAAAAAAAAAAGATGCAACATTTGCAGATATTTTTACTGGTCTTCCTTTATAAAAATGCATTTCTTTAAGCATAATTTAAAAGCAGTGTAAGGGAAGTAACCAAAACGTTGTATTTGGATTATCTCCCTTACACTGTTGTAAATTATCTTTATTGTTCATTAACCATTACTTTATACATAATTTAAAATCAGTGTAAGGGAGATAATTTCAATGATGTATTTGATTTATCTCCCTTACACTGCTTTAAATTATGTTTTGTACTAAAGTATTTGTCCATTAACCAGGACAACCTTGTTTTTCCCCCTTTTATGCCCCTAATTCCTAAACGGTTTGAGCCATACCCCCCCAAAGCAAATCCATACCATCCCTTTGTGGTATGGAAACTTGTAGTATAATTTCAGAGAGATCCATACACCGTTCCACAGTTATTGTCTGGAAACTAGAAAATGCTTATTTTTGGCCCCTAATTCCTTAACTGTTGGTACCATAACCCCCAAAATCAATCCCAATCTTCCTTTTGTGGTATTTAACCTTATGGTCAAATTTCAAAAAGATCCATTCACTTAAACTAAAGGTAGAGTGTGAAAACCAATGTGTCTTCGGACGACGACACCGGACGACTACGACGACGGACGACGACGCCAACGTCATACCAATATACGACCACAAAATTTTTTTGCGGTCGTATAAAAAATTGACTTTTTTATAAAAGTGTTTTTTGTTGTTGTTCTTATTGATTACTCTTATCTCTGCAAATATTGTGCAATTTCAAACCTAATCGTTCATTTGCTTTAATTGAAAAAATACATGTTTAATTTAAGTTTGTAATGGAATAAAACATCCTGTTTCCATAAAATATAATAATAAAATGGATTATAACTAAATAATTCAAAACTAAAAACATTTTGTAATCAGCTGGGACGAATTTGTTATATTCATTCCAGTAATCAAACAGCCAATCATCAATTAGACTCTTATTACATATTTTAACAGAAAATGGATGTATTTTATTTCTACCTTGGAAACATAAAGCTTTAATAGTTTACCTTCTCTGTGTTAGCACTGATACCCCATAATGACAATATAAAAAGCTTTATTTATCTAATTTTGGCATGTAATAAAAAATTCTATCAACCATTGAGCTAAATCAATGCTGCTGATACGGTCTTTTATTTTTCATTACTGCACATTTATCAGAGCTTTAAAATACAGGATATTTAGCTATCTTATTGCTAAAATAAAAGTTTTAGAAAATCTTCAAATTTTCAAAAAAAAACCAATAAAGTTACAAAAATCTCCCAAATTTCCACCCTTGTTTTTCTCTTAACAAGCAAGGTAACATAATTAAGGTCTTTCCACTACCGTTAGGAAAGACCTTATTGTTTTTTTTCAAAATTTCATGTTGATCTACAATATATTATATCAAAATCACAAAAATGACAAAACAATGTAAAACTGTATCAACTCCCCTTAATTAAAACTGATGATCCAATAAATAATTCTTTCAAAGCTTTACCTGTTGTCAAGTTTAGTTCCATTTTAATAAAAAAACAGCAACAAAGCTCTGGAAGGTTAATCAAAATGACAACCTTCTTGCATGTTTTGACTTTAGGAATGTAACCCATACTGAGATAAACTATACCTCCAGATGACCCATTGTTGAGTAATTGAAAGATTTATTGGAAATATCTATCAAACTGAAAGATATTAGAAATACCAAATGTAGCAGCATCTGATGTTATCAAACTAGGGTGACAGATTTATTGTTTTAGTTAATTTGTGAAATGAGAGATTCTAAATAGGTCATAGCAGCCTGAATAAACAATTGTTTTAGAAAAACTTGGCAAAATGCTGAAGTGGCAAAGTCAATGGTTTTTTGGTTTGGTATGTGTATCCTAATCCTTTTTATTAAAAATAAAGAAAAGAATATTGGTGTTCATTCCATAGTAAATTTTCAGTAATATTGGTTGTTTTTTAGTCCAAATAAGAAAATATTCCCAAGGATGATTGCTAATATGTTTGGTAAGCATCCTAAATTTTCTTATTTACTGTCTATTCTAAGGTCAGTAACATTTATAGGAGACAGAAACTGTGTAAATCACAAACTTTACATTCCATACCTTTATTACTTTAAATATAATCAGATAACCACTGTATTTACTGGAAACACTGCATGGTCTTATAACATCAGCATGCTTACATAATTGTACACCTTTAAACACAAAATTACAATTATTAATGACTACATGTATAATTGATTCCAAGATAGGTTTTAGAGTTTTTCAGCAACACTGATTAATTCCTGGTTTCTTGATATAAATGTTTTTATGTATTAGATACACCTTGAGGGCATTATCACGAATTGGTGCATCTAATTTACACCAAGATATATACTGTCAACACAGAATGATAGTTTTCAATAATTCAGGAGGGGGGTCTTTCTACAATTTGACCATATGTTATTGAAAAGCATGATAAATGCAAGGTATCCAATTTCATTTAAGACATCTTGGTGTAAATGAAGAAGAATCAATTTACATTGTCAATATCAACAAGATTGCTGAGCTGTACAAATACCAAAATCTTCCAACATTGTTACAAAAACACAATTCCCATAAAGATAAAAAATAAAAGTGTTAAAAGTAACCATCTATCAACTGTAAAGATAAAGATCATCTAAAAACTAAAGGATATATAACAAATAAATTGGGAATGTATCCATGGGACACAGATGATGCCCCCGGTTGCATATAACGTTATATATAAAGGGACATAACTCAAGAGCGGTAAAAGTGATGCTACCCAAATTCATACTTGATTTGAGTTTTGTGGTAATAAGCATTGTGTATAAGTTTCATAACATTTGGTTGAGGAAAACTTAAGTTAGAGAACAGAAACAAAAAATTCAGCAATTTTTCCATTAGTAAAGGGGCATAACTCTAGAACGTTAAAAGTGACGCCACCAAATTCAAACTTGATCTGTGTTTGGTGGTAATAAGCATTGTGTATAAGATTAATAATATTTGGTTCAGGCAAACAAAAGTAAGAGAACGGAAACCAATTTTGGGACATATGGGCGGACGTACAGACAGATTAGGGTAAAACTTAATGCCCCCTCCGCTACAGCAGGGTCATAACAACAAGTAGACTAAAAGGTCATGAACTCATATTGGAAGTCATATTAAAATGTAAGAGTAGGGGACAGTATCTATATGCTTAATTATGTAAACCTCACTTCTCCTTTCATTTTGTTGTCTACCATGCAAGAATATTATCATATTTATTAGGAATAAATGAAAGTTCCAGAACAGATTTTCATTGTGAGTTATTCTAGGTACATATTGTTATTTATATCTACATTGTGTTTGTCATTTATATTTATTGTTTAAATTCATGAACAACTTGGTAGTCTTCATATATATCTACATTGTGTTTGTCTTTATATATAAGGGGAATTGTTTAAATTCATGAACCTCTTAGTAGTCTTCAGTTATATCTACATTGTCATTTATATAAGGAGAACTAGGTGATGATGGCAGATCTTAGAAGTCCCTTAAATGTATTCACAACTGTCCTAGACAGTGATTTAGAAATAAACAAACAGATACTCATCTATTGTTAAAGACTGTAAGTTGTTTTCTAGATTATGATACTCATCTATTGTTAAAGACTGTAAGTTGTTTTCTAGATTACGATACTCATCTATTGTTAAAGACTGTAAGTTGTTTTCTAGATTACGATACTCATCTTTTGTTAAAGACTGTAAGTTGTTTTCTAGATTACGATACTCATCTATTGTTAAAGACTGTAAGTTGTTTTCTAGATAACGATACTCATCTATTGTTAAAGACTGTAAGTTGTTTTCTAGATTACGATACTCATCTATTGTTAAAGACTGTAAGTTGTTTTCTAGATTATGATACTCATCTTTTGTTAAAGACTGTAAGTTGTTTTCTAGATTACGATACTCATCTATTGTTAAAGACTGTAAGTTGTTTTCTAGATTATGATACTCATCTATTGTTAAAGACTGTAAGTTGTTTTCTAGATAACGATACTCATCTATTGTTAAAGACTGTAAGTTGTTTTCTAGATTACGATACTCATCTATTGTTAAAGACTGTAAGTTGTTTTCTAGATTACGATACTCATCTATTGTTAAAGACTGTAAGTTGTTTTCTAGATTATGATACTCATCTATTGTTAAAGACTGTAAGTTGTTTTCTAGATTACGATACTCATCTTTTGTTAAAGACTGTAAGTTGTTTTCTAGATTATGATACTCATCTATTGTTAAAGACTGTAAGTTGTTTTCTAGATTACGATACTCATCTATTGTTAAAGACTGTAAGTTGTTTTCTAGATTACGATACTCATCTATTGTTAAAGACTGTAAGTTGTTTTCTAGATTATGATATCTTTTGATTTTTTTGTATCATAGGCTTGTAGTCTCATTAACATTTACACATATCTCTTTTTAATCAATGATAACTTAAAATGCAAAACACTTCTAAGAATTGGTTCTATATAAAATAAAATTGAATATATGACATGCAGATTTGTGTATGATTCAAATAAGACATATATGAATGTATATTATTGGTATTCTTAACTTCTTACCCATATCAGCATGGCCAAGACAGGAACTTTTCAGATTTCCAACTTTTAAACCATCTCCACATATAAGTTCTATATTTTGTTCTTCACTTATATATAAAAACCCATAACTTTCTTTGATTTCTTTATCTGAATAACCTGCTTGCCGAAATTCTCTTTTCCTTTCATGGAACTGTAACAGTGAAAATAACAATAGGCTTTCAAGAGGCTGAATCACTCACCTATAATTTTTTGCTTAAATCTTTCATCAATGATTATTTTTGCTTTTCAATATATATTAATAAGTGGCTTAAAAATGCCATTTAAATGTTGTTTGTATTTGTCATATTTTCTTCAAAAGCAAAAAAATACATTTTACCCCTATGTTCAATTTTAGCCATAGTGGCTATGTTTCTTGACGTACAAGGAAATAAAATACAAAATTCATACAAGATACTCTGAAACTCATTCAGCCCAAGTTTGGCTGAAATTGATTCAGCAGTTCAAAGGAGAAGATTTTTTAAAGTAAGCAAACTAGATGAACAAATTGTGAATAATTGTCTTTAAAGGGCAATAACTCCTTAAGGGGTCAATTGACAATTTTGGTCATGTAAACTTGTTTGTAGATCTTACTTTGCTGAACATTTTTGCTGTTTACAGTTTATCTTTATCTATAATAATATTCAAGATAATAACCGAAAACTGCAAAATTTCATTAAAATCATCAATTCAGGGGCAATAACCTAAAAACCAGATACCAGATTTGGCTGATAATTTCAGTGCAGGTAGACCTCGACCTTATGAATACTTTAGCTTCTTGTCAGATTTGCTCTAAATGCTTTTGTTTTTGAAGTCAAAAACTGCATTTTACCCTATGTTCTATTTTTAGCCATGGCAGCCATGTTTTCTGAGGAAACAGAAAATAAAACACAAACTCTATTCTAGATAACCTAAGAATCCTTCATCTTAAGTTTGGTTTAGTTTGGTTCAGTAGTTTCAAGGAGAAGATTTTTTAAAGTTAGAAAACATGATAAACAAACTGTGTAAAATTGTCCTTAAAGGGCAATAACTCCTTAAGGAGTCAATTGACAATTTTGGTCATATAAACTTATTTGTAGATCTTACTTTGCCTAACATTTTGCTGTTTATAGTTTATCTTTATCTATAATAATATTCAAGATAATAACCCAATACTGCAAAATTTCCTTAAAATTACAAATTTAGTGGCAGCAACCAAACAATGGGTTGTTAGATTCATCTGAAAATTTCAGGGCTGATAGAACTTGACCTTATGAACATTTTTACACCAGATCAGATTTGCTCTAAATGTTTTAGTTTTTGAGATATAAGCCAAAAACTGCATTTTACCCCTAGGTTCTATTTTTAGCCATTGCGTCCATGTTTTTTGACGAAAACAGAAAATAAAACACAAACTTTATTCTAGATACTCTAAGGATCATTCAGCTTAAGTTTGGTTGGATTGGTTCAGTAGTTTCAGAGGGGAAGATGTTTGAATTAGTTTACACCAGACGGACGACGACGGAGGCGAAGTGATGGCAAAAGGAAATTTTTTGTCTTTTTTATGTAAAAAAAAATATGGATTTGTTTTATAAAATTGTTTGGTAACATGTTATAGCGTATTCTTAATGATTTTTGCAGATTTACTGGTAAAAAAGGTAAAATTTTAAAGCTTCCAATTGAGTCCCCTAAAGTAAAGTAGTGCTATAATGCCTTCTTTTACTTTAGGGGACCCACAACCTATACATATTTAAAGAAACAAATATTATAAAACTGTATGATATATATACGAGTTCCCTAAAGTAAAGTTGTGCTATAAGGTACAAAGGCAATAACTATAAAAAAAAGCACCTTTTTTTGTTTTTTAAAACTTTTCATTACTGTAAATTCAGAAATTATTGCGATGTTTTTATTATTGCGAAAAATGCGACCGGGTTATAATCGCAATAATTAAAACTCGCCTTTTGAATTTTTTTTTACGAGTTAAACAGGATTTCGCAAAAATTAAAATCGCATTTTAGTCTAAAATGACAAAATCGCAATAATAGATGCACGCAATAATTTCTGAATTTACAGTAATATCTTAAGAGAAATGAAGGCTTCAGAGCAAATGCAATGTGATTTCCATTATAATTTATATTTCCAAGGGGCATAACTCGTTAAAAATATTTGATCAGAACTTATTTTAGAAAGTGTCAAAGACATTGCTGATATAAACCTATGATATAAGTTTCATAAAATTCTGGCAAGAATTGAATACATGAGAGCAATTACATTGCAATTTTCCATATAATCAATATTTTCAAGGGTCATAACTCTTTCAAAAATATTTGATCGGAACTGACTTTTGACCTCTTCAAGGATGGATGATGTAAACCTATAACATAAATTTCATAAAAATCTGGCAAGAATTGTACACATTAGAGTGCTCATAAGGCAATTTTACATAGAATTAACATTTCCAAGGGGCATAACTCTTTTAAAAATTATTGATCGGCACTTATTTTCAAATTTGTACAAGACATAGTTAATATAAACCTATGATTTAAGTTTCATAAAATTCTGGCAAGAATTGTACATATGAGAGCGCTAACAATGCAGTTCTCCATAAAATTTATATTTCCAAGGGGCATAACTCTTTTAAAAATAATTGATCAGCACTGATTTTCGAATTCGTCCAAGACATTGCTGATATAAACCTATGATATCAGTTTTTTAAAAATCTGGCAAGAATTGGAACACATAAGAGCGCTAACAATGCAATTTCCATAAAATTAATGTTTCCAAGGGGCATAACTCTTTTAAAAATAATAGAGCGGCACTGATTTTCAAATTCTTCCAAGACATTGTTAATATAAACCTATGATATAAGTTTCATAAAAATCTGGCAAGAAATGTACAAATGAGAGCACTAACAATGCAATTTTCAATTTAATTAATGTTTCCAAGAGGCACAACTTTTTTGAAAATAATTGATCAAAACTGATTTTCAAACTCATCCAAGACATTGCTAATATAAACTTATGATATAAGTTTCATAAAATTCTGGCAAGAATTTTACACATGAGAGTGCTAACGATGCAATTTCCATAAAATTAATGTTTCCAAGCTAAGGGGCATAACTCTTTTTAAAATAGTTGATCGGCACAGATTTTCAAACTCGTCCAAGACATTGCTAATACAAACCTATAATATAAGTTTCATAAAAATCTGGCAAGAATTGTACATGTGAGAGCGCTAACAAGACATTGCTAACGGACGGACGGACACCCGGTAATTCCATGTCCCCCCAAACGCGTTGTGCAGGGGACAAAAAATAAGGAAGCTTATTTATAGTAATATATCCCTACAAGTTCATTAATAATGGATAGTAATACACCAAACATTCTTGCAAATATTGCAAAGTTTCACAAATTGAACATTTTACCTGTATGTATAATATCAGAAGTCCATTACTATTACTAGAGGAAGTGTGCAAGCTGTACTATTTAGCTGGGCAATCACACTGTCCCCGTTATCAGTGGAAAGCGCTATAAGTAGTCCTCCCAAATCTCGTTTTTCAACTATGGAATCATGGGTAGAAATATTATCATCAAACAGATAGCTGTTAATTAGTCTCCTTGAGTTTTTCATTAATTATTAGTTTGTTGAAAATGAAGTGAGCTGACTTAGTGCGGTGGTTTCTTATTGCCCATTATTAAACTTCATTTTCAACATTTAGAAAATGATATTTTATAAAAGAATACATTTGTACCATTTGAGAACAATAAAATAATATCAAATCTACAGCGACTAAAAAAGTATGGTCCATTTAAAAGATATAGTTGTGCTTGTCAAAATATAGTCATAATTGCTTCCTACAGCTAGGTTTTTAAAGTAAGACTATCATATTTCAGTATGAAGTATACTTACATAAAGATTATATATTTATTACTTATTTGCTTATAGATTGTGAACGCATTTTTTCCTACAATTTTAACCTATAAAATATGTCATACACAGGTGTTGTTAACTGCATTTTTTACATGTATTTTAACGGATACATGTTATAATATCCAACTGAAATGATAACCATTGTCCATCCACATCATTATCCGAGGTAGTATTCAGTCAAGATCTTACTCAGGATTGTAGATATTTGAAATTGAAGAAAGGCCATAAAATTATTTTTCCCTCTTTTTTTTCAAAAATTGAGGGTACAATTTGTTAATTTTACTAAAAATGGTTATTTCTGCAGAATTTCAGTGCAACTATAAAAAAATCTTAAAATTCTTAAAACATAACATACATACTAAAACTAAATATAATAGAATGTTTATTTCTATTGAACTCATTCCTAATCCAGTGTTACTTGTACTGTATATGGATGCACAATTTTCTGACCTAATTTTTTCATCAACTTTTTAAAGGCACATATTACATAATCAACTTTGAAACTAAACATGAATTGTATTAAGAAGTGAGCTTTTTTAATTTGGACTGACAATTTTTTTTACAGTTATAATTGAAGTCTTTATATTTATAAAAATAACAACATTTTTATTATTTAACATTAAAACCATCACCATGACTCATGACACTGTTATAATATAGCATCTAGGATCTGCAATTCATTAACACGTCAATAGTCAAAGATTATTTTCAACTGTGTTCTAATTAAGTTATAGGTTGTTTTGCATAAGAATGCGCCATAGATTTTTGTTACTATTAATAGAAATATCACTCAAATCCCGTTTCAATCACAGTTGGAAGTACGGGGACAACATGATCGCCTTACTATATAGCAGGTTGCAGACTTCCTCTAGTAATGGACTTCTGACAATATAAAATGGTCAACATTTTTTATTTTGTTTCCTTAATATTAAACTGATTTGCAGATTGCAGATTACAAATGTGTGAATTTATTTAATAATGCAAATCAAAAAAATCTCATCTCATTTTCTCATAACATTTTCACAATGTAGTGAGTGCACTTCTATTTAGAGAAAAATCATATCAAAATTATATAAAAAATTCCAAGATATAAACATGAACACTTTTAAAACATTTAATAGTCAAACTGAAAGCTTCAGACATTCTATTTATTACCTTTTTCAACAGACCAAATCACTACTTTACCTTAAAATTTACAATCTAATTTTTTTTAGTGCAATATAATGTTTCTCCTTTAACATGAAGAAATGAATTTGGAAGGTGTATGAAAGGGATTGATGAAACAAGTCTATGGCAATTACCAAGAAGTCATTCCCAGGCTTGTTTTCAGATTTTTACCATTCCTCAAAGGTCATGATTTTGCATGGCTCCTTTAAAGCCTGTATAATAACCTCATTACTCACTGTTTAATTCTAAAAAAAAGAAGGTCAAACTGTTTAATCTGAAATGCTGCACAGGTGCATTCCTGCTGTCAAGGGCCTGGGGTGTCATCATAAACTGGTAATATGAGTTTGGGCCACCAACTTGCACTTCTACAGTTATTTTGTCAGAAAAGCAAGAACATAAATCAGAACCTAGTGGTTTAAATATTAGTGCTACCCAAATGCCCATTGAAAAAGGAAAATATGATTTTATATGAGTTGCTTGTATTTTAAAAGCATTAATGATATAAGAATATTTATTATTCCAATCAAGGGCCCTTGACGGGCAACATAACATGTACACATAAAACAATACATCATGATTTGTAACAGAAAAACATTTTTATATATTAAAATGAAACATTGAAAAGTTCAGACAGATGTTATTATCTTCATTCTATAAAAAATCACATACATTTAATTCCAGGCAGGATCAGAACTATAAAATCATTACAATTATCATTGTTATTACATACATTAATTAACATTTCGTCTAACATCTAGACATGTAATAATATAGCTCCCTAAATATTAAAGTATAGACAAATTTTCATTAGTAAATAACCAAACAAATTTTGCCTCATTTGAAAGATACATAAAATTGGGACAGATACAGTTTATCTCCTTGAAAAATATCTCCCTATCATTATTGTATGCTGGACAACTAGTAATAAAATGTTGTTCATCTTCAACCAGATTTAGAGTACATTTCTTACAAAGCCTTTGGTCTCTTTCTATATATAAAGTTTTATACCTGTCTCTTTCTATTTTGAGATCATGTGCACTGATTCTGATTTTACATATGGCACTTCTCAATTGAAAATTGTTTAAAGATAGATACATTTCTTTCGGAAAACAAGTTTTAAGTTTGAAATAAGTATCTAATTTACTACTCTTTGTATCTCTTCTTTTTGTGTTCCAAAATTTTACAAAACTATTACAAAGTTTTTGCTTAACTGACTTGATAAAAAAGTTGAGCTTTACCTCCAAATTATGAATATTCAGCTTTTTAAAAATGTAATGTATGGATGATACAAATTCAACAACCATAATGTATTGAGAGAAATGTTAATAATGAATTACATAGTTGATAAATTTATGATATCACAATTAAACTTCACAATTAGTAGTACATTTCAATTGGCAAATGGAATTCATGCCCTCCTTATATAATAAAGAATATTCTATTTATAAGTAAATAAATGGGGAATGTGTCCAGGGGAAACAGATTGATGCCCCAGATTGTATATACATGTAACATTATAAAGGGACATAACTCAAGAACGGTAAAAGTGACACTACCAAAATTTGTACTTGATCTGTGTTTTGTGGTAATAAGCATTGTGTATAAGATTCAGAACATTTGGTTGAGGCAAACTAAAGTTAGAGAATGGAAACCAATTTTGGGACGTACATACGTACGTACGGATGGACAAGGGTAAAACTTAATGCCCCCTCCGCTACAGGGGGGGGGGGGGGGGGGGGGGGGCATAAAAATAGCAGGATTCATATTTAACTTGGAATACTATATCATTAACATGTTTTAACATAATTATATTTAATAGAATTTAATACTGATAATGAACATGATTAATGAGCATGCAGCATTTTGTCAAAGAACATTTCATCCTTTTCTCAAAAAGTTCATCAGAAGGTTCCCAAACCATATAGATAAATTTTCAGTGTCAATTTCAAAAATAATACAGGATGGTCTTGAGTTATATATTAAAGGTGCTAATTGTGTATCATTTTATTCATTTTACAGTTTTCCCTTTATTTGTATAGAGGGATGATAGAATAGTTGTTTATTTATTAAAGCCTTTTATATGTAACTACATCTTAAAGTTCAGTGGAAATCTGTCATTCAAATAGTTAACAGGTCTTAAAACTCTGTCAACTGCTCCCAAATCAGCTAATAAATTATATCATATACCTTCAAATGTAACTGTTGATGGCCTGTATTGATTAGTTCATTGCAAACTTCAAATAACTTTAATTGCATAAAATTGCATAAAATTGCAAGATTAAACTTTGTCAACAGTGCACTGCATATATATGCAAAATAGAATTGTGCAATGACTCTGTGTATCAAAGAAATTAAAATAAATGAATAGGGAACATATTATTTAACTTTTTTTCATAAATTCTGTTGCTTTATGATAAACATTAGAATTTTATAGATCAATACGATATATATAAAAGGGTTCTTGAGAACATTCTATTTAACCATCCATAGAATGAAATGACTATCTACTTACTATTACCATGTTTTAATGTACTATTTATCTTTAAATATTATGAATCATTGAAATTTAGGAGAGAGATGTCATTGAGACCACAACCCAATGACACAATAAAAAATAAAAGGCATCTTGACCTTCAAAATTGTATATGAGGATGGTAAAGTTTCATTTAAGTGCTTCTTGTTAGCCATCCAAGCATAAGTGCAATATAATCCCTGTATTGCAGCATTGTTCATTTCATTCCAACTTGGAGGTTCTTCTATTGGGATGTTGAACTTCCTTGGTTTCATGTATGGGATTGACTATTTTTGCATCATTAATACAAGCACTTTTAGTTAACTATTTTTAATGCACTGGTTCTAATTATTTGTGATCTATTTTAGTTTCTAATACTGCATTTGAAATAATCTAATTAGATGATTTACATGTTGAGAACTTTCTACAAAATCTATAGTTCATATTTTTTCCTATTGATATTTCTGGGTTTTTTAATCCTGCAAAGGACCCACAAGGGTAAAGATGAATAAATATGAATTGGTTAAAAAAAACAGAAATTACTAACGGCACATTATCTATATAAATGATCACTATTGTTTTATTTAATAAATATACAATATGAAAATCTCCCGCAACATGCAACACGCAAAATAGCAATTCCCCTTTAAGAGTAGATATATTTCTGTCTAAGAGCAGTAAGTTGTATGAGTGGTTTGTTGTACTGTATAATATTTTTGGTACTCCTGTTATCTTTTTCAAGTAAAATATAATTCTGGCTAAAATTAAGTGATAAGACACATTTATTTCAATTTACACAAATGAAATACATCAATAGTTTTTTTTTCAGAATTTTTAATTTTTTCATTTAAAACAGATATCTTACATCTGTACATGCATGAAACATGCATTTTAAAAGAAAGTTCATTAAAATTAAAATATTCCAAACATGCAATGCATAATAACGTTTATTTTACCACCACAAACTTTTGAATCTAATGAAAATGTATTACTGATTTCCATTTCTGTTAATAATTCATGTGTTTATGAATACAGTTTGTTTTTAAAATATTCTAAACAGGCTAAGGTAACTAACTTCACATTACAAGCATTACATCACTGCAACAATAAAGGCTAATTATTCAAATATCCCATTGCTAACAACAGTGCTATAAAAACAAATCCTGGGGAGAACACTGCATGAGACTCCTCAATATTTACTAATCCCATACTTTTACTACACTATCACATTGACACAAATTTGCAAGAAGTAGTGATCAATTACAGGAAACAGAAAACCCACTGTTTATTGATCAACAACTTACTGGCATTCTTCAAAGGGTGGAAGCTATCAAATTCCTGTTGACACGGAGGTTATAAAATTCATAAGGTTGGAGAGGAGGAATTTCTCCCAATTCAGATGGCAATGATTAGGTGACATTGTCTTATAAACAAATTCCATACAAATTTTTTACCAACCTAGGAAATTGTAATACAAGTAGCAGCTACCAGAAAAAGGACTTTTTAAGCCTTGCATAACAGAACCAGAACAAAACTGGAGGATCAGTATTAATTTCTGAATTCACTTGATTATCAATTACTGGAGGCTGGAGTATAAATTGAATATCAGAGTAAATTTTTACATGCTAAAATATGATGAGTCAAGCCCTTTCCATCTGATTTATACAGTTTAATTTTATGTTGAGTTCAATTTGATCCGAAATTAATTTTTTTTATACATCTAATGAATAAAATTAGAAAGTTAAAATTGCTTCTCTAACCTGTTCTTCAAGTCTTTTGTTGTGAACAAGATAAGGCTTACTGTAACGATATTGAGACTTTGATTGTTCATATCTGTAGCTTCTCACAATACTGGGTAAAACTTCATGCTGATACTCTCTAGAATCTTCTCTTAATGAATACAAAAGCCCTGTAAAAAAATATATATTCCATCTTTTTGAAAAGTATTTAGATTCATAGCAGTGAAAAATCAATTCTTTGTTGAAAGGCCAGAGCCAATCCCCTTCAAAACATCAATAGCAGCCTACCCTTAGTACTGCCAAACAAAAGAAATTTCAAACAAAGACATTGAACAAGTGCATGTTTTAATGTAAATGATGTAAGGGAAAATCCTTGAGAGAATGCCTTTTTATAAGATAAATTCATTGTACAGTTTTTGAAATTGGTTATTAGCATGAATGAAGAGGATATTCAAAGAAAACTGGTGAATTTCCATAGGTTTTTAGGACCAGAAAAATACATTACATGTGCAGCACATATATATATATATACATTGTCAGAATGTTTTGAAGTTTTGCTCATTACAACAAATTACATAACTGACTTGAATATTTAGTTTGTGGAACCTTGCAATCTATGTTACCTACATCTAAATGTGGTTGAAATCCAGATGATTTTGACAACTTTCACCAAAATCTCTATTTTTCATGTTTTTTTGAAATATGTATTCATGGTATTTGGGATGTAAAAGTCCACCCTTAAAAAACTCAACAAAATAGTTCTGTTTTACTTTCTTTTAAATCTATTGATCATCATGAAACACTTTCATCTTGCAACAATAAGGGGCCTCGGTGGCCGAGTGGTCTAAGTAGTCGAACTACTGTATCACTAGCCAGTCAACACTGATGTTGTGAGTTTGAATCCCGCACAGGGCAGGTGCACTCGACTCCAAATCTTAATTGACTAGGATGTACAGCTAACAATTCTTCCATACAACAAATATAGTTGACCTATTGCTTATAGTTTAAGAAAAACAGACCAAAACACAAAAACTTAACACTGAGCAATGAACTGTGAAAATGAGATCAAGGTCAAATAAAACCTGTGCCACTGACATATAGATCATAAAATATTTCCATACACCAAATATAGTTGACCTATTGCATATAGTATTAGAAAAAAGGACCAAAACTTAAAATCTGAACTTTGACCACTGAACCATGAAAATGAGGTCAAGGTCAAATGACACCTGCCAGCTAGACATGTACACCTTACAATCATTCCATAAACCAAATATAGTAGACCTATTGCATACAGTATAAGAAAAACAGACCAAAACACAAAAATTTAACTATAACCACTGAACCATGAAAATGAGGTCAAGGTCAGATGACACCTGCCAGTTGGACATGTACACCTTACAGTCCTTCCATACACCGAATATACTTGACCTATTGCTTATAGTGTCTGAGATATGGACTTGACCACCAAAACTTTACCTTGTTCACTGATCCATGAAATGAGGTCGAGGTCAAGTGAAAACTGTCTGACGGGCATGAGGACCTTGCAAGGTAGGCATATACTAAATATAGTTATCCTACAACTTATAATAAGAGAGAATTTAACATTACAAAAAATGTTAACTTTTTTTTTTCAAGTAGTCTCTGAACCATGAAAATGAGGTCAAGGACATTGGACATGTGACTGACGGAAACTTCGTAACATGAGGCATCATATACAAAGTATGAAGCATCCAGGTCTTCCACCTTCTAAAATATAAAGCTTTTAAGAAGTTAGCTAACGCCGCTGGTGCCGCCGGATCAATATCCATATGTCGAGCTTTCTGCGACAAAAGTCGCAGGCTCGACAAAAATGCAATAGGCCCTTTCTCGGTTATTGCAGCCAAATAGGGGGCAGATTTTCATAATGGAGGTAAAAAAGGTTTGAAAAATACGGGAAAACATCATTGAACCAGAACAGTTGCTTGGAAACATACATAGCAATTCCCGTACTTTCATACTTTTTCCACCTATATCCAAAAAATCTGCCCCTTACTGTTATTCAATATGACTGCAATAACCGTGAACTGGCCTAATAACAATCGACTTCTGAAATTAAAAATTTTTGCATTGAAAATTTTTGTCCCTTTCAATTAACAGTAGCAATGTTGACATGTGTGTGTAACAAAAAATAGCTGTTTGCAATTTTCTTTTCTTTTTGGATGATTAGATGCGTCTCTGACAGCATGAAAAAAATAAATCAACATCAGTATGAAACAATTTAAATAACAGTTTGAAAAGTCTAAATTTTTGTTTCAAGTCATACCTGGTTAAATTGTTAAAGGTATCTTACCATAGTCAATTATCTTTTTGGGAATCACAAACTGGTCTACTAAATCCCTGCGATGTTTATTTTCATGTGTATTGCCACAAGCAATGGACAGATTGAGATTTTGGTCTGCAACAAAAGTCAGATTGTCACAAATACTTGAAATAGTGTTTACTGCATCAACTGATGATTTATCATTGTACAAATATTGTTCAGTGTTACCTGTTGTTTGCATGTAATCTAATTTTGCCCAAATGTTATCCATCTTTCAACTTGTATATCACTACTTTAAAACTTCTTATCTGTTTCAATGCCATTGATATCCAAATTATACAGCATGATCTATTCGGAATGATAACTTCATTTTCACATGCAATTTGATTGGCTCATTTGGTTGGGGTTGTATCAGAACATCTCGGAACTTATCACACAACAAAATTGGCGGGGAATTTCGTGTCGCACAATTATTAAACTATTGATTTAATATTGATACTTTGTTTATTTTCCGGGAACGACATGTCATTGCAAAAACCAAGATATATAAAACAGGTGTTACAAGCTTATGCGGACGATTTTTAAAAATAGACAAAGAAACACATTTATTTCCAATTTAAATACGTAGTGCTAATGACGGGAAGAACACAGTGGCAGGTAAAATCTGGGACTATTATACTAGTCCCAGGTAAAATCTATTGCAGTGTACATACGTTAATATTATAACTTGTACCCAGAGCTCTAACATGTACCATAAATTTCATAGAGTATTAACCATCTACCAGAACTATCGTCATCGAAAGCGTCATATCATGAATGCTCTTTCATCTTATATAAATACAAATACAAATATTTTATTGGCACAAACTCAATTACAATAATTGGCAATGGCCCATACAACTAGTATACAAGTGGTTATGATGCAGCAATTAAACAATACTACATAACATATTAATAGGCACATTTCGAACAATGAAATTTGCAGTTATATATATATTATTATACATAGGTGAATGTAGAAAAGGCTACTGACATACATAAATGGTATGTTATAGCTTCATGATGTTCATATTACTCATTTGTCAGGACATTTTTCCTTAACTCGAATGATTGATTAATAAAAGATTGATTACCAGATTGATTTGGCCCCTACATTTATATCTTTCCGGCGTAGGTAATTGGGTTTTGATTTACTACTCCACACAGGTCATAGATGTACAAACGGTCTATCGGAGACTACTATAACACAAGTATACGACCACAGCCGAATATTTGAAAGTCAGCAAGGATGTATGTATACGAACCAAAACAGTCGAAGAGCTATATGACAAAAAAAGACCAAATACATCTAAGGTCAACTTTGCCTGAGGGAGTTGAAACCTTAGGTTCTTTATAATTTAAAAAATTATAAAGGACAATTTTAGATAGGTTTGTTATAAATCATATCAGTACCGAAGTACTGACTACTGAGCTGATGATACCCTCAGGGACTGATAACAGAGGTATCGACCCAGTGCTGTAAAAAATGAAAACAACACGTTATAAATTCCATGCGTCCGAAGCGCTTTTCTGGGTTTACCTCCCGGATTTACCTTCATCTTATAATATTAACATGTTATTGCCACTTTAATTTATGTTTCATTGATATGATATACGGATTTTTATTATGCGGTTTGAAAAATCTTTTTGTTCTTCCACTGATCATAGAAATTATAAGGGGAAGGATCGTGATCTAACATATAATCTTAATTAAGCCGCGGCCGCCCTCCGTACAAAAAAAATGATATAAAACAGGTGTTACAAGTTAATGCGGACGATTTTTTTTTTAAATGAGTATAAAAATACTTTTTTTTCAATTTATATAGAGGTCAGGACGGACAGAACACAGTGTGGCAGAAGTGTGATCATTGATTTACATATCTATCAGGTACAAACAAATTGAAATAGCTCTAAAAAATCGATTGCCGTATACATACGTCAATATTATAACATGTACCATAAAACAGAGATTATTGACCATCTACCAGAACATAGCGTAATCGAGAGCGGGATATCATGCATGATCTTATTTAAATAAAACCAGATTGGGTTGGCCCCTAAATTTATACCTTTCCGGCGAAGAAAATTGGGGTTCTGATTAACTACTCCACACAGCACCGACCGTGCGAGACCCTCATGGGTAGTCAACTGAGGTCGTTCAGTAACACCCCCCCCCCCCCCCAATGCCAGTATAGTAGTCCACACAGCTCATAGATGTACAAACTACCTAATTGCTCTTCTCTGTTGTTCATCTGTTCATCTATGCCGACTGCTGATTCGGCACATGTTGTTGCTCTGGTAGTTTCTTGTTGGGAATCATCAGGCACATATAACCATAATTATACACTGGCGGTTTTTTTTTTTGCTTCATTAGCAAGTGATGTACGGTCACGTGCCAGGGTCTATAAAAATATGATTCGTATCTCTATATTAGAGGCAACATTGCCTTGTTAAGGTAACAGGCACGTATAAATAGGACATGTCATGGATTTTTTTTATATCAAATTTTGCAAGCAGCTAGAACATAAGGTTATTGGAAAATTTCTATATGTATATACTTTCCAAGATTTAAATTTATCTCGCCAACAGTTCACCAATTTTCGAGGAATTCAATAATAAGTAACTTAAACTTATTATTGAATTCCTCGAAACCGTGTCCTACAAATTAACAACATATTTACAATTATATGTAATTGCCACTAACTGTTACATTTCCGTTTTATTGACATTAAAAATTAATCCCCATATGCGCGCAAATATAATGCGCCCCTTTTCCCGGAAAATGCACTTGATTTTTATTTTACGTTTAAAAAAAAAATCTTTTTGTTCTTCCATTGATAGAAATTATAAGGGTGGACATCTAAAATATAACCTTAATTAAGCCCACCCTCCGTAACATATAAAAGACAAAAAGTTGCCCAAAAAATCCTCTTGAAATTACCTTGATTTATGACTTGTCTAATTTTAGTCTAAAATTTCATGAAAAATTAGAGTCCGAAAGATGCATCCACCTCACCTTGCCTTCCAAAGTTATATATATCCAAATGTTTCTCTATAAAAAAAAATGCCTAACGATATTTTGTGAGGTAGTCGAATTGGATTTTGAAACGATAAAACTGTCTTGTAAAAATGATACTTATTTTATATCTATAGGTGTATCAAAGCAGAGCTCCGATATGGTAAACTGAACTTCAATTTAATTTTTGTCATACTAGTAATCACACATAGTTTTCGTGTACTATATAAAAATAAGGAGATGAACACTTGACTTGTTAAACTTGAACACTCACCAAGTAACTTACTACATGGCGCATACAATGAATTTAAAAATGGATATCACAAAGACTTGGTACTCTAATATAAAATTCCTCAGTCAAAAACTAAATGTATTTGCAAAAACTTTCGTGAAACCAAATTTAAAGTACCAGAGACATATATTGTATTATATGTCTGAAAGTTCTATAAAAAAACATGGAAAACTATTAGAGAATCGACAATTGATTATCATACAAATTAGATACTTCCTTTAAATTTAAATCCACTTTCCACCTCGAACAATACATAAATAAAGAAAAAAATCGTGCAATGCTTACAGAATTTATAATTTAATAATCATTTTCTTAAAAAAGGAAAGGCAGAAGGGATATTCAAACTTCTACTTACAATGCCATGGAGAAAAAAAGGTAGAAACTGGAAAACATGAAACTTGAAAATACAAGTTTTAAAGAAAAAATCAGATCCATTAACCAGCTGTGAACGACATTGTATGTTAAGTATAGCAAACCAAGTAGAGTACATCTTTTAAAGTCAATATCTCAGTCCAACCAAACTGTTTATAGGGATAATGATAAAACACAAAACATTTTTATCACGGACTCAAAACTCAAAGTTGAGATAAATCCTCTGCTTGGTGAAGTTTTCAATAATTACAGAGTTATTTCTCTTTATTCATCAATCTAGACTCTCTAATCCATACCATAGCCTAGGAACCCGGCTCTGCTCGACAGAAATGACCTGAAGATGAGGATGGTCAGGACCCCAGGCTATTCAATACCAGTAATGTCATGATGACTATTAGGCATGTTTGTGGTACATAATTAACATAACTAAAGTGAACGGAGTGAGAAAGAGGTGTATGCAAATGTGAATGGACGTGTTAATTTTGTCATGTCCGAAATAGCGCTGTGATTAGGAAAATAAAGAATTGGAACTTAGTGAATTTATAATGTTTACAAATAGGCAGATTGCTTATATTTCACGGATATTTTGACATGTGTTTTTCCTTTTGAGTGAAGTGAATTGATAATAATATGATTATATTGAAAAATGTAAACATACGCCCATTGTCTTTCGTAAACGTGCGTCATAAAAATGATAGTATGAAAAATCACTTAAAAGTACCTGTCTTTGTAAGAATCATGCAGGTTCCTGTTGATGGGCGATTCATGACCCCTCTTCAAATGTCTTTATATTTTGTTTATGAAGAAGGTATGGTATGAAAATAAGTTTCATACATTATTTTTTTTCTTTTGAACCTTGGTTGCCATGGAAACCATCCTTACAAAATTTTGCCAAAATACGTACAAAAGTAGCCTTTGAAAATTGAAATATAAGGGATTTTAAAGAACCATTGAAATAAAGTTAATCAATACAAACAATAAGAATATTTACAGTATTGACAAAAAAATCCCAAACTATACAAAAACGTTAAAATTTTGAATTTTCTACATAGTTTGTTTCCATAGCAACCATTTAAAAATGTGTTAAAATTCGAAAATGAAAAATTTCAAAAACTCCTAAATTTTAATATCTCCCAAGACCAACAATACAATTACATGTCAGTGACAAATTTTGAAAGACAACATTCTTTATATTCATAAAATAAAAAGAAAGTCGTGTGTTTTTTTTTTCTTTAAAAAAATAATTTTAGTAAAACAAACAGATGAATAATCAAACATTTTGAACTTAAAAAGCTAAAATATTCCATTTGTATGTGCAATTCTGACACACATTTGTTAATTTTAAACTAGAATATATGATTAATGAAGATATACTTGTACAAAACGAAAACTCATCACTCTGGGTATGGTGCACCCCCCCCCCCTTTTTGGGGAAAAAAAATCATTTTTTTCAAAATTACAAAATTTGTTGAAAAAAATGTGGAATCTTATTGTGTTTACTTGTGAACTAAGCATTTTAAAAATTTAAGCATACCATTACTTCTATAGTTATATGTAAGATTTCTCAGAAGTTTGAAAAAAATGGTAATACGCATAACCCGTTGTCGTGCCTGGGATTGATGCTGTTAGCGAAAAAGAATAATATTGAACTCCAAAAAACATTTAAGTCTGTGTATAAAAATAAGAGGATGTGTTGTAATTGCCAATGAGACAACTCTCCGCAAGAGACCAAATGACATAGAAATGAACAACCACAGGTCATCGTACAGCCTTCAACAATGAGCATAACATGATTGTCTGTAAAGCAAATCTTAATGAACAATTTAAAAAAAAAATTGCCCTAGACTAAGATCTGCTAAACAAGAATGCACACCCTGAAATGTCTGGTTGGTTTTATTTATCAATGAATTATTTTTGAAACTTTGTTATATAAAGATTTTAATACAAGTATCATATTTACTTAACATTATCAATGTTCTAAGAAAATGAGGTCAGGGTAAGATGAACTATGTCAGACAGACGAAAGAGAGAGAACGGAAACGAAAAATTCAGCAATTTTTCCATTTTTAAAGGGGCATACCTCATTAACAGTACAAGTGACACCAATAAAAGTCAAACTAGATCTGTATTTTATGTAATAAGCATTGTGTATAAGTTTCAAAACATTTGGTTGTGGCTAACTTAAGTTAGAAAACGGAAACAAAAAAGTCAGCAATTTTTCCATTTGTAAAGGTGTATAACTCTAGAACGGACGTACTTACGAACAAGGGTACAACTTAATGCCCCCTTCGCTACGGTGGGGGCATACACATTCTACGTGTTCTATCTGAGGAACTATATACCAACGATCTATCTTAAACTGTACAAGACTTTGTCAATGTTTGTATGGTATATGATGGAAAAGGACAGCGTGTCTATCAATTTTTTTTTAAATAACCTAACTGAATTATTATTTGTATAAGGCAGAGTAATCGCATCTTTATAGTTCTCAAAACATATTCTCCTTGTGGGCCTTGAGGAAAATTTGCTGGTCCTAACTAGCTAGTATATACTGTTTTGATTCTCAAAACCTTAGGACCACCATGTGCAAAGATCATTCATGGAATTTTGCTCAATTTTATCAATTGTTATATTTACACATTTGTATATATGCCCCTGCCGTGGCGGAGGGGGCATTAAGGTTTACTATTGTACGTCCCAAAGTTGGTTTCTGTTCTCTAACTTTAGTTTGCCTCAACCAAATGTTATGAAACTTAATCACATTGCTTATAACCACAAAACACAGACCAAGTTTGAATTTTGGTGGTGTCACTTTAACCGTTCTAGAGTTATGCCCTTTTACAAATAGAAGTATTGCTGTATTTTTCGTTTCCGTTCTCTAACTTTAGTTTGTCTTTACCAAATGTTATTTAAATTATACACAATGCTTAAAACCACCAAATACAGATCAAGTTTGAATTTTGGTGGTGTCACTTTTACTGTTCCATGCCTCTTTACAAAGGGAAAAAGTTGCTGAATTTTTCGTTTCTTTTTTCTTTCTTTAGTTTGCCTTAACCAAATGCTATGAAACTTTTACACAATACTTATGACCAGAAAACTTACATAAAGTACACATTTGGTTAGTGTCACTTTTACCGTTCTTCAGTTATGTCCGTTTATAACTTTTATGATATGCAAGCGGGAGCATCATCTGTGTCCAATGGACAGATTCCGCATTTATTTCAAGCTCTTTTGCATAAGTTAGATTCATTATATATATAGAACGGTTTTGTAGTTCTTCAATTTCAATTTTGACACAGTTAAATCGACATAGTGACAAATAAGTGTTTGCATAAAGGTTTCGATACATGTCGAATTACATGGGAGGTAAATAGTAACAGCCATTATGTGTACATAATCTGACTCTGCGCAATAGTATACTAGTCAACAAAAGAAACGATACAAGGCAATGTATTAAATTTTCCATATATAATGAAATTGGAACACTGTACCAAACTTAATAACTCTCCCATTGGTCTAATTTTTACAGAGTGTTATTTTCTTATCAAAACCACTGATTTAAGACAAAAGACCGATTTTTTGTTTTTTTAGTTTTCTTATTTTAAAAATAGTCTTTTTTGCCAAAAAAATAATAATCAATATTAATACTTAAAATTTGAAACTTAAACATGGTCTGCTTAAAATTTTGATTGCCGTCCGTCCTTGTGTCCATCTGGTTGTCCGTGTCTGTCTGTCTGTCTGTCTGTCTGTCCGGTCCTTGCAGCGTTCTCACATGTACAAATCTTGTCAGATTTTTACGAAACTAATACTTTAGGTTAATATAAGCAACATCTCAAACAAGTTATATATTGGTGGCCAATCGACTTTTTTAAGATTTATTACCCTTAAAAATATCAAATTTATGGAAAGTGGCCTCGTTAGCGCTCTCGAGGGTATAAGTTGTTTATTTTTCATTTTGAGTATATTTCTGATAGAACGGACGTAGTTTTTTAGTTCACCGTTCCATCACTTGGCGTCCGTTGTCGTCCGTCCGGTGTTAACTATTTCAAACATCTCCTCTGAATCCACTAAACCAATTCCAGCCAAACTTAAGCTGAATGATCCTTAGGATATCTAGAATAAAGTTTGTGTTTTATTTTCTATTTTGTCAAAAAACATGGCTACAAATAGAACATAAGGGTAAAATGCAGTTTTTGGCTTATATCTCAAACACTAAAGCATTTAGAGCAAATCTGATGTAGGTAAACATATTCATTAGGTCAAGTTCTATCAGCCCTAAAATTTTCAGATGAATCTAACAACCCATTGTTGGGTTGCTGCCACTAAATTGGTAATTATAAGGAAATTTTGCAGTTTTTGGTTATTATCTTGAATATTATTAATGACAAAGATAAACTGTAAACAGCAAAAAAAGTTCAGCAAAGTAAGATCTTCAAATAAGTTTAATGACCAAAATTGTCAATTGACCCCTTAGGGAGTTATTGCCCTTTAAAGATTTTTTCACAATTTGTTCATCTAGTTTGCTTACTTTAAAAAATCTTCTCCTCTGAAACTGCTGAATCAATTTCAGCCAAACTTGGGAGATTTTAGTATAAATTTTGTATTTCATTTCCTTGTAATTCAAGAAACATAGCTTCTATGGCTAAAATGGAACATAGGGGTAAAATGCATTTTTTTTGCTTTTGAAGAAAATATGACAGATACAAAGAACATTTAAAAGGAATTTTTAAGCCACTCATTGATATATATTGAAAAGCATAAATAATCATTGATGAAAGATTTAACCAAAAAATTACAGGTGATCGATTCAGGCTCTTGAGAGCCTCTTGTTTAGAGTTAAAATTTAAAGACAGTTTGAGACTAAGTTTTTTTTACATAGACTGAAATAAAACTTGGACAGAGGCTAATTTTCAAGACCATGAAATAGCATCTAAAAATTTCAATTTGCACAAAACAAGTGTATTTCATGTATTTAGGGACGCAGCAATCCTTCATTCAGTCATCAGCCTTTCGGCTGTTTTCTGTTGTTTGGTTGGATTGTTGTCTCTTTGACACATTCCCCATTTCTGAAAAAAATCTAATATCTAAAAATGGGGAAGGAGGTACTATCATTGCCCTAACCCTTTGAAGAAATTTCATGCTTCAATGCTCAAAATGTTCAGAATTTAATACCATCTTTCTTTTAATTTTTGATAAATTTTATAATTTTGAAAAAAATGATTTTTTTTCAAAAAAAAAGGGGGGGCACCATGCCCAGAGAGAAAAGTTTCATTCTCTACCAACATATCCGTATCAATAATATATTCTCATTTATAATTACTAAATTTGTGTCCGAAATGCACATATAAATGGAATGAATAGGCTTTTTAAGTTCAAAATGTTTGATTATTCATCTGTTTGGCAATCTGAATTTTGGTGAAAATTGACAATTTTTAACTAAAATTATTTTTTTAAAGAAAAAAAAAAACACACGACTTTTTTTTATTTTATGAATATATAGAATGTTGTCTTTCAAAATTTGTCAATGAAATGTCATGGTATTGTTGGTCTTGGGAGATAAACAGATTTAAAATTTAGGAGTTTTTGAAATTTTTCATTTTCGAATTTTAACACATTTTTAAATGGTTGCTATGGAAACAAACTATTTGGTAAATTCAAAATTTTTACGTTTTTGAATAGTTTGGGGTTTTGTTTATTAACAATGTAAAAACCCTAATTATTTTTAGTGATTAACTTAATTTCCATGGGACTTTAAATTCCCTTATTTTAAATTATTTTCAAAAGGGTCTTTTTTCAGATATTCAGGCAAAATGTTGTTTTGATGGTTACCATGGCAACGGGCAATATACAGGGAAAATAAAGACAGAATTTTACTTATCTACCAAAGTTCTTATGATATAGGGCCACAAAAAATACTTCTGTGACATGTCATGAATCACCCTCTGCATGATTTTTACAAAGACAGGTACTTAAACTTTAAAATGCAATTAATAGAAATATCAAGTTAGTATGAAAAAAAACAACAAACATCTGATTATCACATCGATGCCGGCAAACTGACTGACGATGTTACTGAGTAATGGATGAGAGGTAATCGCCATTTGAGGAACCAATACAGAAAAGAAGTACCACTGAAGGACTATATACCAACAATTAAAAAAACATGAAAGCTCCATATCCTAACATCTTCCGCGTCATAGAGCTACTTTAGCGACAAGACGCACCTACCGGACGTCAACAACATCAGTATGCTACAGATTGATTGAAAGCGAGTTTTACGGAAAAGGAAATACAGAAGATAGACTATAACCAACCTGAAGATCAGACATTAGATCAGAGATATTTCTATAATACAATTCGGAAATGCGGCCTCCTACCTACTCCACTGGGACAAGAATGACAATATTAAATAAAATATATATTCTTTTTATTTGTTAATGAGCCGTCAACAAGAACTACAGGTTTTTTCAATTCCCCCAAAAATACACAAAATATAAATTGTTTTCAATCAAACGAAAAGATTGTAAAATTTCCTTTAGTTAGAAGACTAAGCACACATTTTAATTTCTGTTTGTTTCGACTTCACTAATTTTAATCCGAGAGTTCTTTCCCACTTCATTTTTTGGTAAAGTTTAGGAGAATTTTTTGTAAATTAATTCGGAGAAAACCCAAAATAACGCCAGCGTTTACAAATACCAGTCAAGTTCAAAGGGAAAAAGTCTATAAGTCGGATGATGATACAATAATTTTTTAAAAGAGATATTTGATGAAGTAATTAAGAAGATTGAGAAATTGAGAAAAAACAAAGCTCAATGAGAGCCTGGACGAAAGTTTCATCCTTAACCATTTGTAAACGGAGAGAAGTTCTATAAAAGTATACAAGATTCTGAACATCAAGGTTGGGTCTATGTAAGATCTGAACACTAGATCGGGAATGATTGAGTTCAAGACCTGGGGGTGTGAACGACCGAACGATGAATTGGACGCAATGTCGAAGATGAGGGGGTCCAGACTCAATATCGCTAACTATAGGATGAGGAAATCAAACAAACTTGGGCACAAGTACTTCGACTTTGAAGTCTATAAATAGAACAGAAAAACCAACATCATTTTTCCAAGCGTTTTATATCTCTTGGAAAAATACAACGACTAAAAAACGTGTCTAGGTGTATCGATTTTGGGCTATGGGTGTTACAAGAATCCCGGTAAATGCAGTTGAAGGTTGTCGCAGTTGTAGTTTCTCGTCGTATTTAAAAATAAAACATTTGACATTGTCAGCAAATTAGGACTCGCTGATGTCATCATCCACCGCTTTTCTTACTTCTTCGATTTTTGATCGTTAGGTTCTGACTAAGCGTACGGTATCTTCATATATCTTCTTCTTTTTTCTAACACGCTTTTGGATCAACATTAAAAAAGAGGCGGAAGATACCGAAGGGATAATCAAAACTCATAAGTCGAAGAGAGACTGAAAATATCAAGGCAAGAACGAAAAACGACGAAAAGGCAAACAGCAATCTACAGGGTAAGTATATCTTGCTTCAAATGTGGTATCCGTCGCGTTGCTAACACTATCATACGCAACAAATTGACGATGGCTACCGACTTACACTCGACGGCACCTAATCCCGTTGCAGCAGTTCCAAGTGTTTACTTCAGAACACGACGTTAATCTTCTGTCCGTCCCGTCTGTTTCTCAACAAGTTCACGTTCTGTTCTCTCTTCTCTGTGTCTCTTTCTTCTCTACACCATACACGCCGATCGATACCTCCGAGTTGTTATTTTCAACAAAGTTTGTTATGATATTCTGTGAATTCACCGGAAACTCGATCCTTTCGAAGTTAAACTACATCACGATGTGGTAGACCATAACTATACTGACCGGATGACTTATTTACAGCGATAGCTAGATGATCTAGTTCAGCAAAAATAGCCCACTTAACACATTGCTCGTCAATGTTTTTCACATAAATGATGGCTTTCTTAGCTACCAGTAAGCCAGGGCTACGTGCTGAGGTCAGTGTTTATTCCTCATACCTGGCCATTTTTTCATTGTAAACGCTGGTGCTTAATTTAAGTTTGGCATGCCTTGAAATTTTCCTAACATTTTTGCTTGTTGGATAATAAGATATTCCCTTCAAGGTTTCCGAAAAAAAAGCTTGGCAGAATTCACCATACTATTCCTCTAATTGCAACAATGTTTACCTGTTATTTGTCGGCATATCAAAGAATTAAGGCATAAAGGAACAAACTATCATGCATAGAACTTGAGAATTCTAGTGAGGGCGATACACGGCGAGAGATTAATATTACAACCAGTTCAATCCATGTCGAAAACGAATTATCTTTTGATTTATTATCAAAGTCATGTGTGTCATTGCAAACTATAGAATTGCTGCTGGTTATCCTTTCCGTTGATACATCCGAAAGATTGGTCGATAAGTTTTTCGGGGGGGGGGGGGGGGGGGGGGGGAGCTGCTTGACTTTCAACTCGATAATATTGTTACCAGTTTTCTTTATAATCTATTTTCGGCATTTGGCTGGAGACGTCGTTAAACTGTTCTGTACGCCGAAAGTGAAGTGAAAAATAAGTTGCGAGAATAAGGGAAAAACATTTTAAAGCCGGAATATATGATTTTTCATTGAAAAATGCAATATAAAAGCCAAATATAAAATCTCAATACCTTCTAAAACTGCCTTAATACAGGTAGAAAAATTAAGCAATCTTTGGCACATAATTTTTAATTTAATTAAGTTTTGAAATAAAGTTTAACTACTGACATGTAAATGTATTATTTTCAAATGCACATTCTCACTGCGAAAATCCATGTTGTTTGAGAACTCCGGCTTGTTGCAGAATCTGGTCTATGTCATTTGTGATCATTTGTCCTAGAACTGACTTCAACCTAAGTCTACTATTAATTTCAGTATGAATACACCTTATGCTAGGATGGAAACTCGATATAGTCGAATCCGCCGATATAAATATTAAGGATGTAACGATGAAGTACAATTTAACAAACGTTGTTGTGTCAATGCACACAACCGACTCCTACTAAGGATCTAAACAAAATTTTAATGTATACTATATATTGCTAAGGTTACCGTTTGTTATGAGATACCATTATAACCACACTCCAAAATGCAAATAGCGCTGTTAACAAAAAGGTGAGTCTAGCTAACGATCATTAAGCCAGAAAACATAAGAGAAACGAGCCACATTTATCTTTACTAAATACAGACGACTTGCAATAACCACGCCTGGTAAACCATCAAATCTCAACCAAATGGTTGAGCGAGAAAAAAGTTTAATGGTGAGCTTTTCTGGTACAAAATATCAAAAATATAGATAGGGTAGGTCGACTTTTAATCAATTTATTGTCAATCTGTAAATATCTTGTTAAATTTGAGAATGCCATGCCATAAATAACTAAATGAGAGCTTGTCTCGTTCATTACTCTGACCAATGTGATTTAAAATGACATCGAAATGACTTTTCTCCCGCAGTTAAGTGCGGCCAGCTCAGTGAGTTTTTGACAAAATGACAATGAGTTCATCAATATGTAACGTATATATCAGTATAAAAGTGTTCTTCTTTGTCACTATAAACGTATAATAACAGTTTTTTTTCTATTTGTTTACGAATGTAATTTTATTAAGCTAGATATGTTATAAAGGACGTCAGGTTGAGATTGTCTGGTATCGGTTGTGATATTCTGGAACAATGTTGAGATTTTCTGTCAAATAAAACTTCCAACTTTATCAACAGTCTCTTTAACTGAGGACGAAATTAAAGTCTTATCTAAAGGTTTGAATTTTTTCCCTACTCCCAGTAACATAGATAATATGAAACTGGAAGATGACCTTAATAACTTTGCCAGAACCCTCAGAATCAAAGAATATTTTGGTAACAAGGATAATGAGGAAGACTCAGACACGTCTGACTCGGACGAAGAAATCAGAATTCCGCATTTTAAAAAGAAGAGTTCATGGATTCCAAAACCTAGTAAATCTGCTACACTGGAAGATGTTATCGACAAAATCAAATCGGATGTTGTTCATCTAGCTAGCAACAAGTACTCGTCATTTTATAACACCTCTTCTGACGAGAAAAAATCCATATAATCGCTGAGAAACCGAGATGATATTGTGATAAAACGGCCAGCAGACAAGGGAAGTGCCGTTGTGATAATGGACAAAGCTAACTACATCGCGGAATCATGATTATCTAGCATTGTACGGCTCTAATATAGAATATGTTTCTAATAATAAATGTTCTTTTTCAGATTTAAAAGATAAAAAGGTGAGATGTGTATTTTTCAAACAATGTTTTAAAATAGCCTACCGAATTGAGTAGACAACTCGGCAACCGAGACCCTCGAAAGATTTGAAGGACAATTCCTATTTTTTTTTATTTGCGCATTTATTGAAACGTAAGCTCGTAGAAGATTGCAAAATCAGTCTTAGTTCTTTTGAATTGCTGCACTGCTGATGTACTTTTAAAACACATAAAAATATTGCACCACGCAAACAAAAAGACAAAAATTTCTCATATATTTTTTGTTGTTCCTTATTAATGAATTATTAGATTAGATGCGATGTTTTTATTCTGAACGCAATATGTCTGTACCTTTATTATATGGGAAGACATGCATTTTGTCACCCTTCACTACTTATATGCTACTATTTTTTTTAGGGTAGACATTTTGAGACATAAAGTAATGTAGGTATCGAAACTCTAAACACAAAATTGTTGGGGGCCTCAGAAATGTTATTGGAAAATAAAAAAAATATATGTTAGAACCTCTTTCGGTTCCCCATAAAGTACAATGAATTAAACTGACAAGACACATTTGCAGCTTGTACGAATAATAAACAATTGATTTTACACCTTTAACTTCCCACATGTAAAGTTACCTCTTCACATATCATAATGTTAAAACAACAATAAAATCCATGTTTTCTTTAGGCATAGCATTTCATTACTTAATATGTTCATTCATTATAGTATATGCATTTTGTTTAGATTGGTTTTGTACATGAACAATCTAAAATCGTGAGAGTATATAGCTATAGGCTGAAAATGACCTCACCAACATGTAAAACTGTTACAATGTACGCCTGGTCCTGCGGCTGAATCTGATGCATCATCATCAAAATCTTTTAAATTCTCTCAATTTTTATTGTTGATGTTGACTTGAGTTAGGAGAATTTCAGCATCCTATATTTTTCTTTTTTTTCTTTTTGGTTTAATTTTTATTTCTAACAAATTAAAAACAATCTGGATTGATTCGAATAGACCCTTTCCACTACTCACCTTTTTCCTACTGTAGTCAGAAAGTGTTTAGAAGTAATAATTATTAAGTATATTTTTAATGAAATAATAATGAGTGTACCTAATCTTGGAACTCATGCAACTTCTGTTTTCATATTGACGACGGTAACTCGTTTGGTAACAGGTATAGAAAAGATAAGTCGATTTAATTAGATTTTCCCTATGGGGACCCTTGGGACACATCGGGCGATTACGGAATTAACCGTCAATGACGATTTTCACTCCTCCGCCAATCAAAATCATTGTTACATTTGGCAAATTCTTCGCAATTCTGTCATTTCTAAAATGGCTGAAGGTGGTGTTACGGACTCTTCTGCCCAATCTGCAATTTCTAATGCCAACGCACTGCTAGAGAATCAAAAGTCTGAGTTAAAGGAACTTTTGAAGAAGCCGCTGAAACGAGATGATAAATGGTGTGTTAAACATTTATGTTAAGTGTATTTGTATTTATGCAATTTATGATTTTGGTTTCGGTTTCAATACACCTTATCGCTAATCCCGCTTGACCCGAGAATCAGTCCCGCTCGAACTTTTGACGTCATACAACAATCACTTTTCCATTGTGGCGTCAGATATTTTCTATTATGACGTCAAAATTTTACGGGAACTTGTGTGATGTCCAGTAATGGCGGACAAATAGCGATAAGGTGTATACCGGGTATAAACGCAAACGAAAGTAAATGCAGCCAAATCGAAAGTGATTTGATGACAGTTCTATGTGCAAACCCATTCTCTCGAGGACAAGAAAAGATAAACCATAACTGTGAACGTCATTTTGAAAGCAAGAGAGGCCCTGTAACTCTTGTTCCTGCTTGTTCAAATTCATAATTTAATTGTTAAAATACGTTACATTTTTCATTGGAAACGAGACATTTCGGCGAAGAAATCATTTGTACTTGGATTTTTTGTTCACGCATTAAAAGTTGTTTTAGTCATACTTCAACCCATTGACGTTGACATTATTTTGAATGAATATTGTAGCATATTTTTTCATATACCGGTACATGTATAATCACCGTCATGTGAAATTGGCACCAGGTTTTTGATCAGATATTTTTAAACTGCAATGTATCGATCACTGTCATTTGAGATGACGTTTTTCAATTTATAGAGGAACTTTAAATATTCCCAAAAAAACACTAGTCCTACCTTTTAATTTGTCTATTTGATGTAACAACACTTGCTATCCTATATGGGATTTTAAAAACCATTATACATGTATGATTTTAGGTTTTTATTGGATACTAAATGGTTTAAACAATGGAAAAAGTATGTTGGATATGAAAGTTGGGATGCCTTTAATGTTGGACAGTCTGAAGCCAATCCAGGACCAGTGGATAATTCTCCATTGGTTGAAGAAGGTATGAAAGAGGTGTTCAAAAGATGCATTGGAAGAAATTGTTTTTTATATTTTCTATACATTGTTTTCTATAACTTCAAAAGGTCATTTACAGTACAAATCAGGGGTTAAAAAATCCACAAGCCAGACCCCCGAGACTAGAACGGTCACAAAAAACAAACGTTGTCAGAATCTCACTTTATTTAGAAACAATATTTTTTTTATAGAAATACACTAACCAAAACATGATTAAGATTTGTTCAACACAAAAAAATGTTGACAGAATCTCACTTTATTTTGAAACAATGAAAAAAAAAAAATTTACAGCAATACACCTACCAAAACTCGATTACAAAATTATTAAACACAAAACCAATAAAAAGGGTGCGAAAGTGAAAGGGGGCAAACGTGAATGGGCGCGAATGGACCCGGATTCAACTAGAACATTTGTGCATCTGTGCATCAGGCAATCAAAACTTGTCATCCAATATGCACGATGGACTAATAAAAAAATTCTTGGCGATAGCAATATAGAAAGTGGAGAATCCCTTCCTCACTATTTTTGTCTTAGCCAATCGAAATCAATACTTCTTCCAGGAATTTGAACTGATTTTCTACATGTTTTAAACATAGAACAAATAACTGGGTGGACCGATATCATGTATTGAACGCAATTCCGGTACTTTCAATATCCAGTTCTCAGTACTTGGGGGTATTATTTATTGCTCATGCTGAGACTTCCAATTAACAGTACTGTGGTTATGATGCATTGATAGATATGACCTGTTTGCATCTGATTCGTTTAGTAAAAATGATGTAGCCTTAGTGTATCAGAAATACATATAAAAATATGATTTTATGTTAAAAAAAAGATTTAAGTGAAAAATAACGACAGAACCACCTTACTAACGTGCACATGTGTGAGATTTAATTTTGCATCCCAAAAAATCTAAAAATATCATTGATACCTTTATCTTACATTCATTTCAAGTATTTTCTCGTAGAAATACAATGTAACTGTGGAATGAACTATTTAAACTCAATTGTGCTTTGTAACCTAAACACAGTGTTCTCCCCAGGCCTTTAAACGACCACGGGCCCGCGATGTATAATTTTTTACCGTGGTGGTATCGTTCTTACCGCGATGTATAATTTTTCTCTGTGGAGCTAAAATTTTCAGTTAAAAAATCGTAAATCGGTAAAGTTTTAAACGACTTGTTAAATCTTTTCCGTGCGGTATAAAATTCCAGGTGAAATTTGACCAGTTCAACACAGATTGTTTACACCACGTGTTCGATTTACCTTATGAGGTTAACCTTGTTGATTGGATTTAATCGATGTAATTAACACTTGTAACATGATTCTTTTGTGTTTTAATTAAGAGTTCATAACTTTATGATCACAGATAACTATTTTATGGCTTCACTCTCCACCCAAGCACTGACCTGTGACAAGTCGGCAAATACTTTGTACACAAACAGTGTCTTGACCCGATAGGTACATTTTTTGTACATCATAATGGTGGCTCATTACATATAATGGACAACTATACATTTCCCAATTCTTATATTATAGTATTATATGTCTCTGATTAAACCATGGCCAATATTATCTTTAATTATGACATAGTTATTGCATAATAGTCGGGTTTCAAACTGTAGTATGTCTGTACATATCACATGGTCAGACCCAGTTAGTTCACGTAGAATATTCAAGTTTTTTACAACTAATTGCAATCTATTATATTTTATAAATAAAATGCATGACTGTACCTTCAAACTGGATATCTGTATCCATAATTATTATTAATGAATAATAGAAGTAATCTTGCAAATTTTATCCATAAGCACATGTTAAATCTATTTATATCTACTTCCTGTCATTTAGGCGGGAAAATAGGGAGACTTAGTTGTTGACATTGAATATGGTTACTTATAGATCTATAGACCAAAGATAAATTTATAGATTTAGGAATTCTTTTTAAATGGTTCATGACAAATAAAGATTTAGATTTTAGGGCAGTATTAAGTCTGTATCTATGTTTGATTATCACCAAAGACAAGAAAGGTTAATATTTACATGAAATCTATGGCAAAATGTTCTAAAATTTATGAAAAATTTCTTTTTATTAAAATCTAAGATAGAAACTGGTTCAAATAATAAAACAATATTTGCAATTGTTCTTGTTAATTTTATATCTTATTATGACAGGAATCCTTTCACATACAACAACTTTTTTTCTAGAAACTAGAAAGTTTTTTAAATTGAACATTTTTGTTCTCTCTTGAATGATATTTTATTTTTATTGATTTTGGATTTTATAAAAGATTTAATTACTTTAAATTCAGATGAATATTTTATTATGAATCATAATTTATTTATTTTAAAAAAATATTAAAGTATACAAACTGTTTTTTTTATTTACTTCTTTTTTTACCAATAATTTTCTGAATCAATGTCTACATAACACAGTACCACAGTGTTAAAACAAAACAAGAGACATAAAAACTACAGTAACTAGAGCTAAGTGACGCGACACAACTGATTGCATGAAATATTTCACCAAGAAGTCCACACGCGTTACCCTGGTGCTATCCAAAAATCCTGGGGAGAACACTGCAGTAAACATGCACAAATTTTACGTATCCGTCTCTGTTCCTGTGTTTTACCATTGTCAGGTCAACATCCTGTAATAGGAAAATGTGCTTTTTAAAAACAAATTTAAAGTTTGACAGCGTGATATTGCATTAATAAAGAGCCAAAGGCAGATTTTAGTACTCTTATGTTGAACATTTTGTATGATGCACTGTCGATGTAACAGATTATAGAACATCAAATTTATATCATAAGTCTGAACTTTGTTATCATGTTTATGTCAATCATTGTTATGATGCTCAAATTATTACCATGTCATGATTGCCTTTTGTTACTAAATCGTACAGGGTTGAAATCAGAATAAGTAAAAATGTCTGGCTGGCTCAAATATTTTTTTGAAGCCCTGGCTAGCAGAACTTCCAACAGGACTAGGAAAATGTTTCCGTTGACCCGGCCTGCCAACCAAGATGGTTGACATGGCTAAAAATAGAACATAGGGATAAAATGCAAGTTTTGCCTATTATTTTGAAAACTGCTATAGATAAAAAAATGTAGAAAAAAATGTTCAAAATGTTGAGCTCTACCTAATGTTCAAAACTGTCAAACGACTTCTTATATTAGTGTTCCAGCTAGGTGGTTTTCACAGAGCTGTCCGCCCGTCCTTTCCCCGAGTACCGCCCTGTGCCCTTTTTAAGACGCCCTGCTCTTTTTCGTAAGTCCATGCCTTTATTGCTGTAATATTTTGAAGAAATACAATTATTCTACATGTCTTCATATTTATGACAAGTTTATAACCCTCAGCTAATTAACATTTACAGCTCAGGTGTAATAAGTTGTGATTACAGATAATCCGCTTATCGACATCGGATGGGTCATTAATCCGTTAATTAAACTTCATAATTGACCATTGTAATAATTTTTCTCATTAAATTCGGTCAGTCAGCATTTCAATTTCAATATTTTTAAAAAGATGACAATTTGAGTTTGATGTATCTGTAGATCGTCTGTTGTTTATATGTCAAAGATTTTTTTTTTTAAAGTGATCTTTTAAACTAGTTTTAATCCAGAAGAAAGTAAAAACAATGCTTGACTGTACCTTTCATTGAATATCTTTATCCAAATTAAATTAATTAAAGCTGTAATCCATGATCACAAATTGACTGCTTTGTTTACATTTGTTGAAAGCCATGTGCTTTTTTGGCGGAAAAATTCGGGAAACCCCTCTAACAAGAAACAGTTACTTTTCATTGTTATTTATAGACAGTAAGATTTTCATTTTGATTAACTGCTAATTTATTTCATTAAAAATGAATACTTTCTGGGGGTGTTACTGATAATACTTTAAAACTCTACATCTAGGGGTGTGTAAAATGGAAAAGGGGGTGGGGATTTTTTATATATAATATTACAAATATAAGTTTAACAGTCTGAAAAGACATGGTTAAATGGATTTTAAATCTGAAAAACTCAATGTGGTTTATTATAATTCATTTATTATTTCTATCATGATCAGAAACACTGGGCTACATGTATTAGGCATTTCAAACATATATTATTGTCTTTATTATTAAAGAACATTCAAGACTATTAATAAGTATGTACCTGTAGTAAAAATACCCTGGTAGGGCCTTAAAATTTCTACTGGGCCCTTGGAAAAAAGTTTTGGGATCCAGGTTGGCCCCTGGAGAAAATGTAAGGTATTGTTCGGAACACTACACTAGATCTGAAATACAGTCAATAGTGTTTCCCCCAAGAAGGTTTAGCATGGATATACGCCATGCCCTATTTAAATGACGCCATACCCTTTTTTTGTCTTAATAAATGACGCCATTGTCTCAAAAAATGCCCTTTCTTCCTGTCTTCATGTTTCTGGCAAGTTTAGGACCCTCAGCTTATTAACATTTACAACAGGTGTTATAAAGTTGTGATTACAGTTAATCCGCTTATCTTACAAAGTTCTACAAGTTCATTTATACTGTGAATCCTGATTTAAAAAAAAGGGGCCCAACTTTTGTTGATCAGAACTGTCCCCTGAATTAATTGAAGTGAAATTTTGAACTAGATTTTCAGATCTTATATCCTAATCTTCATATTTTGAAACAATACACTTGCTATCTTGAGTTCTAATTCCTTCAACAACTGCCAGTCCATACTTTACCAATGCAATATGACAATTTATTGCCTTTCTTGTTTTCAGCATACTGTAGGTGCCTTTTGTTAATTTTCCATACACTGTAGGTGCCCTTTTTGTCGAGCCTTCGACTTTTGTCGAAAAAGCGAGACATAGCGATCCTACTTTCCGGCGGCGGCGTCCACAAATATTCACTCTGTGGTTAAAGTTTTTGAAATTTTAATAACTTTCTTAAACTATCCTGGATTTCTACCAAACTTGGACAGAAGCTTGTTTATGATCATAAGATTATATTCAAAAGTAAATTTTGTAAAAAAAAATGCATTTTTTCCGTATTTTACTGATAAATGGACTTAGTTTTTCTGCCAGGAAACATTACATTCACTCTGTGGTTAAAGTTTTTGAAATTTTAATAACTTTCTTAAACTATCCTGGATTTCTACCAAACTTGGACAGAAGCTTGTTTATGATCATAAGATTATATTCAAAAGCAAATTTTGTAAAAAAAAAATTCCATTTTTTCCGTATTTTACTTATAAATGGACTTAGTTTTTCTGCCAGGAAACATTACATTCACTCTGTGGTTAAAGTTTTTGAAATTTTAATAACTTTCTTAAACTATCCTGGATTTCTACCAAACTTGGAGAGAAGCTTGTTTATGATCATAAGATAGTATCCAGAAGTAAATTTTGTAAAAAAAAAATTCCATTTTTCCGTATTTTACTTATAAATGGACTTAGTTTTTCTGCCAGTTAACATTACATTCACTCTGTGGTTAAAGTTTTTAAAATTTTAACAACTTTCTTAAACTATCCTGGATTTGTACCACACTTGGCAGAAGCTTGTTTATGATCAAAAGCTAGTATCTAGAAGGAAATTTTGATAAAATTTTGTTCCATTTTTTCCGTATTTTACTTATAAATGGACTTAGTTTTTCTTCCAGTCAACATTACATACAGTCTGCAGTTTAAGTTTTTAAAACATTTATTAGATTCATAAATTATCCTGGATTTTTACCAAACTTGGACAGAAGCTACTTACAATCAAAAGATAGTATAGATAGGAATATCTTTATTTTTTTTTTCCTCATTTTTGTTGAGCCTGCGATTAACAGCAAAAGTAGGCGAGACACTGGGTTCCACGGAACCCTTACGAATTTTTATAAAATTTTGCGCGCTCTAGATGCCCTTTTTCAATTAAGTTACCATGCCCTTTTTGTGTGATAGGGGAAACACTAGTCAAGAACAGTTCCTGACTGTATTGCAGATCTAGTGTAGTATTTTAACTGACATGCACAATTCATTTCACTAATGAAATAAAAATAATTCTACAAAACGCCGCTGCGCTCTGCATTGCAACTTAACCTTAGACCTACCATGCATCAAAAATGTTCTAGGGAAGACTGAGCTTGTAATATACGTCCTTGCATAGTCCCTTTAATACTGTTACCCAAAATAAGGTTGATTTTCATCTAGCGTTAAAGTGACTAAACCCCCCTCAAAACTCCTAGCTGAAACCCCTGCAGTTAACATAAGACAATGTTTGACATGCCCTTTTTAGCTCACCTGGCCCAAAGGGCCAAGTGAGCTTTTCTCATCACTTGGCGTCCGTCGTCCGTCATCGTTAACTTTTACAAAAATCTTCTCCTCTGAAACTACTGGGCCAAATTTGAACAAACTTGGCCACAATCATCATTGGGGTATTTAGTTTAAAAAATGTGTCCGATGACCCGGCCAACCAACCAAGATGGCCACCGTGGCTAAAAATAGAACATAGGGGTAAAATGTAGATTTTGGCTTATATCTCTGAAACCAAAGCATATAGAGCAAATCTGACTTGGGGTAAAATTGTTTATCAGGTCAAGATCTATCTGCCCTGAAATTTTCAGATGAATCGGACAACCCGTTGTTGGATTGCTGCCCCTGAATTGGTAATTTTAAGGAAATTTTGCTGTTTTTATACGACCGCAAAAATTGAAAATTTTTTGGTCGTATATTGGTATGACGTTGGCGTCGTCGTCGTCGTCGTCGTCGTCGTCGTCGTTGTCGTCGTCGTCGTCGTCCGGCGTCGTCTGGCGTCGTCCGAAGACACATTGGTTTTCGCACTCTAACTTTAGTTTAAGTGAATGGATCTCCATGAAATTTTACCATAAGGTTCAATACCATGAAAGGAAGGTTGGGATTGATTTTGGGGGTTATGGTACCAACAGTTAAGGAATTAGGGGCCAAAAAGGGGCCAACAATAAGCATTTTTGTAACTTCCAGACAATAACTTGTGTGTAAGTGTATGGATCTCTCTGACATTGTACCACAAGGTTCCATATCACAAAGGGAAGGCTGTAATTGATTTTGGGGGTAATTGCCTCAAAATGTTAGGAATTAGGGGCCAAAAAAGGGGCAAAAAACAAGCATTTTTCTAGTTTCATGACAATAACTTGTGTGTAAGTGTTTGGATATTTCTGAAATTGTACTACAAGGTTCCATATCACAAAGGGAAAGCTGGAATTGAGTTTGGGGGTAATTGCCCGAAATGTTTAGGAATTGGGGGCCAAAAAGGGGCCAAAAATAAGCATTTTTCTAGTTTCCAGACAATAACTTGTGTTCAAGTGTATGGATCTCTCTGAAATTGTACTGCAAGGTACCATACCACAAAGGGAAGGCTGAGATTGAGTTTGGGGGTGATGAATCATAAGGGGGTTCAAAAAATTTTGGGGGGGGATTTTTTTTTTCTTTTTTTTTTCTTTTTTTCCTTTTTTTTTTTCTTTTAGAATTTTCCATTTTAAGTTGGTTATTTCTGATTTATATTTAAAAGCAAATAATAATGATATGGTAGGAGATACACACCAAACAGGATGTGTAAATTATTATATAATAAGTATTGTGCAATAGCAAGAAATTTTCAATTGCACAGTATTGCACAATAGCAAGAAATCTTCAATTGCACAGTATTGCGCAATAGCAAGAAATCTTCAATTGCACAGTATTGCGCAATAGCAAGAAATATCCAATAGCACAATATTGCGCAATAGCAAGAAATTGTCAATTGTACAGTATTGCGCAATAGCAAGAAATAATCAATTGCTCAGTATTGTGCAAAAGAAGATACTTCGTATAAATTGCTTATTTCTTGATCAATTTCAATGGGGTTTTATTCTTGAATTCTTGGGGTTCTTTAATATGCTGAATCTAACCGTGTATTAAGTTTTTGGATTTTGGGCCCCGTTTTTAAATTGGTCCACATTGAGGTCCAAAGGGTCCAAAATTTAACTTTGTTTGATTTCATCAAAAATTGAATTATTGGGGTTCTTTGATATGCCGAATCTAACCGTGTATTTAGATTCTTAATTTTTGGTTCTGTTTTCAAATTGGTCTACATAAAGGTCCAAAGGGTCCAAAATTAAACTTAGTTTGATTTCAACAAAAATTGAATATATGGGGTTCTTTGATATGCTGAATCTAACCATGTATTTAGATTTTTGATTATGGGCCCAGTTTTCAAGTTGGTCTAAATCAAGGTCCAAAATTAAACTTTGTTTGATTTCAACAAAAATTGAATATATGGGGTTCTTTGATATGCTGAATCTAACCATGTATTTAGATTTTTGATTATGGGCCCAGTTTTCAAGTTGGTCCAAATCGGGGTCCAAAATTAAACTTTGTTTGATTTCAACAAAAATTGAATATATGGGGTTCTTTGATATGCTGAATCTAACCATGTATTTAGATTTTTGATTGTTGGGCCCCGTTATCAACTTTGTCCACATTGAGATCAAAAGGGTCCAAAATTAAACTTTGTTTGATTTCATCAAAAATTGAATATATGGGGTTCTTTGATATGCTGAATCTAACCATGTATTTAGATTTTTGATTATGGGCCCAGTTTTCAAGTTGGTCCAAATCGGGGTCCAAAATTAAACTTTGTTTGATTTCAACAAAAATTGAATATATGGGGTTCTTTGATATGCTGAATCTAACCATGTATTTAGATTTTTGATTATGGGCCCAGTTTTCAAGTTGGTCCAAATCGGGGTCCAAAATTAAACTTTGTTTGATTTCAACAAAAATTGAATATATGGGGTTCTTTGATATGCTGAATCTAACCATGTATTTAGATTTTTGATTATGGGCCCAGTTTTCAAGTTGGTCCAAATCGGGGTCCAAAATTAAACTTTGTTTGATTTCAACAAAAATTGAATATATGGGGTTCTGTAATATGCTGAATCTAACCGTGTATTAAGTTTTTGGATTTTGGGCCCCGTTTTTAAATTGGTCTACATTGAAGTCCAAATGGTCCAAAATTTAACTTTGTTTGATTTCATCAAAAATTGAATTATTGGGGTTCTTTGATATGCCGAATCTAACCGTGTATTTAGATTCTTAATTTTTGGTTCCGTTTTCAAATTGGTCTACATAAAGGTCCAAAGGGTCCAAAATAAAACTTAGTTTGATTTTAACAAAAATTGAATTTTTAGGGTTCTTTGATATGCTGAATCTAAACATGTATTTAGATTTTTGATTATGGGCCCAGTTTTCAAGTTGGTCCAAATCGGGGTCCAAAATTAAACTTTGTTTGATTTCAACAAAAATTGAATATATGGGGTTCTTTGATATGCTGAATCTAACCATGTATTTAGATTTTTGATTTTTGGGCCCTGTTATCATTTTTGTCCACATTGAGATCAAAAGGGTCCAAAATTAAACTTTGTTTGATTTCATCAAAAATTGAATTCTTGGGGTTCTTTGATATGCTGAATCTAACCATGTATTTAGATTTTGGATATTGGACCATAATAGGTGAATGTCCAATTTAAAATTTTTAAGTTCTTAGACCACATTCATTCTGTGTCAGAAACCTATGCTGTGTCAAATATTTAATCACAATCCAAATTCAGAGCTGTATCAAGCTTGAATGTTGTGTCCATACTTGCCCCAACTGTTCAGGGTTCGACCTCTGCGGTCGTATCAAGCTGCGCCCTGCGGAGCATTTTATTGGTTATTATCTTGAATATTATTATAGATAGAGATAAACTGTAAACAGCAATAATGTTCAGCAAAGTAAGATCTACAAATAAGTCAACTTGACCAAAATGGTCAGTTGACCCCTTAAGGAGTTATTGCCCTTTATAGTCAATTTTTAACCATTTTTCGTAAATTTTTGTAATCTTTTACAAAAATCTTCTCCTCTGAAACTACTTAGACAAATTTAACTTGTCCACAATCATCATAAGGGTATTAAGTTTTAAAAATGTGTCCGATGACCCCGCCCGTGAACCAAGATGGCCGACATGGCTAAAAAATAGTACATAGGGTAAAATGCAGTTTTTGGCTCATATCTCTGAAACCAAAGCATTTAGAGCAAATCTGATGGGGATACAATTGTTCATTTGGTCAAGATCTATCTGCCCTGAAATTTTCAGACCAATCAGGCAACATGTTGTTGGGTTGCTGCCCCTGAATTGGTAATTTTAAGGAAATTTTGTAGCTTTTGGTTATTATCTTGAATATTATTATACGACCGCAAACAAATTTTTGTGGTCGTATATTGGTATGACGTTGGCGTCGTCCGGCGGCGTCGTCCGAAGACGCATTAGTTTTCGCACTCTAACTTTAGTTTAAGTGAATGGATCTCTATGAAATTTTACCATAAGGTTCAATACCACAAAAGGAAGGTGGGGATTGATTTTGGGGGTTATGGTACCAACAGTTAAGGAATTAGGGGCCAAAAAGGGGCCAAAAATAAGCATTTTCTAGTTTCCAGACAATAACGGTGGAACGGTGTATGGATCTCTCTGAAATTATACTACAAGTTTCCATACCACAAAGGGATGGTTAGGATTTGCTTTGGGGGGTTATGGCTCAAACCGTTTAAGAATTAGGGGCAAAAAAGGGGGAAAAACAAGGTTGTCCTGGTTAATGGACAAATACTTTAATACAAAACATAATTTAAAGCAGTGTAAGGGAGATAAATCAAATACATCATTGAAATTATCTCCCTTACACTGCTTTTAAATTATGTATAAAGTAATGGTTATTGAACAATTAAGATAATTTAAAACAGTGTAAGGGAGGTAATCCAAATTCAACGTTTTGGTTACTTCCCTTACACTGCTTTTAAATTATGTCTAAAGAAATGCATATTTATAAAGGATGACCAGTAAAAATATCTGCAAATGTTGCATCTTTTTTTTTTACAACAAAATCCATATGAAAGATTTGACACTATATTTTAAATTCTATTATAAAATAGATTAAGTTAGCACTATGGTAAATTTAAATGGGTAATTATGGTTGCAAACTCCATTAAAAAGAATTATTCTTCAAATATTTTTTTTTTTTCAAATTTCAAATATTGAAAAATTTCAAGAAGTAATCTTTAATTGGACAGTATGGCGCATTAGATTTGTAAAATCTTTGATCACATTTATTTATTTGTTATGCTGAATCTAACCGTGTATTTAGATTTTTACTTTTGGGTCCAGTTTTCAAATTGGTCTACATTAAGGTCCAAAGGGTCCAAAATTAAACTTTGTTTGATTTTAACAAAAATTGAATATATGGGGTTCTTTGATATGCTGAATCTAAACCATGTATTTAGATTTTTGATTTTTGGGCCCCGTTATCAACTTTGTCCACATTGAGGTCAAAAGGGTCCAAAATTAAACTTAGTTTGATTTTAACAAAAATTGAATTCTTGGGGTTCTTTGATATGCTGAATCTAAACATGTGTTTAGATTTTTGATAATGGGCCCAGTTTTCAAGTTGGTCCAAGTTGGGGTCCAAAATTAAACTTTGTTTGATTTCAACAAAAATTGAATATATGGGGTTCTTTGATATGCTGAATCTAAACATGTATTTAGATTTTAGATTTTTGGCCCAGTTTTCAAGTTGGTCCAAATTGGGGTCCAAAATTAAACTTTGTTTGATTTCAACAAAAATTGAATATATGGGGTTCTTTGATATGCTGAATCTTACCATGTATTTAGATTTTTTATTTGTGGGCCCGCTATCAAATTGGTTCATATTGAGGTCAAAAGGGTCCAAAATTTAACTTTGTTTGATTTCATCAAAAATTGAATTCTTGGGGTTCTTTGATATGCTGAATCTAACCATGTATTTAGATTTTTGATTTTTGGGCCCCGTTATCAACTTTGTCCACATTGAGGTCAAAAGGGTCCAAAATTAAACTTAGTTTGATTTCAACAAAAATTGAATATATGGGGTTCTTTAATATGCTGAATCTTACCATGTATTTAGATTTTTTATTTGTGGGCCCGCTATCAAATTGGTTCATATTGAGGTCAAAAGGGTCCAAAATTAAACTTTGTTTGATTTCATCAAAAATTGAATATATGGGGTTCTTTGATATGCTGAATCTAACCATGTATTTAGATTTTTGATTTTTGGGCCCCGTTATCAACTTTGTTCACATTGAGGTCAAAAGGGTCCAAAATTAAACTTAGTTTGATTTTAACAAAAATTGAATTCTTGGGGTTCTTTGATATGCTGAATCTAAAAATGTATTTAGATTTTTGATTTTTGGCCCAGTTTTCAAGTTGGTCCAAATTGGGGTCCAAAATTAAACTTTGTTTGATTTCAACAAAAATTGAATATATGGGGTTCTTTGATATGCTGAATCTAACCATGTATTTAGATTTTTTATTTGTGGACCCCACTATCAAATTGGTTCATATTGAGGTCAAAAGGGTCCAAAATTAAACTTTGTTTGATTTCAACAAAATTGAATATATGGGGTTCTTTGATATGCTGAATCTAACCATGTATTTAGATTTTTGATTTTTGGGCCCCGTTATCAACTTTGTCCACATTGAGGTCAAAAGGGTCCAAAATTAAACTTAGTTTGATTTTAACAAAAATTGAATTCTTGGGGTTCTTTGATATGCTGAATCTAAACATGTGTTTAGATTTTTGATAATGGGCCCAGTTTTCAAGTTGGTCCAAGTTGGGGTCCAAAATTAAACTTTGTTTGATTTCAACAAAAATTGAATATATGGGGTTCTTTGATATGCTGAATCTAAACATGTATTTAGATTTTAGATTTTTGGCCCAGTTTTCAAGTTGGTCCAAATTGGGGTCCAAAATTAAACTTTGTTTGATTTCAACAAAAATTGAATATATGGGGTTCTTTGATATGCTGAATCTTACCATGTATTTAGATTTTTTATTTGTGGGCCCGCTATCAAATTGGTTCATATTGAGGTCAAAAGGGTCCAAAATTAAACTTTGTTTGATTTCATCAAAAATTGAATTCTTGGGGTTCTTTGATATGCCAAATCTAACCGTGTTTTTAGATTTTTAATTTTGGGTCCCATTTTTAAATTGGTCTACATTAAGGTCCAAAGGGTCCAAAATTAAACTTAGTTTGATTTTAACAAAAATTGAATTCTTGGGGTACTTTGATATGCTGAATCTAAACATGTGTTTAGATTTTTGATTATGGGACCAGTTTTCAAGTTTGTCCAAGTTGGGGTCCAAAATTAAACTTTGTTTGATTTCAACAAAAATTGAATATATGGGGTTCTTTGATATGCTGAATCTAACCATGTATTTTGATTTTGGATATTGGACCATAATAGGTAAATTAAAAAAATTGAAGTTCTTAGACCACATTCTTTCTGTGTCAGAAACCTATGCTGTGTCAAATATTTAATCACAATCCAAATTCAGATCTGTATCAAGCTTGAATGTTGTGTCCTTACTTGCCCCAACTGTTCAGGGTTCGACCTCTGCGGTCGTATCAAGCTGCGCCCAGCGAAGCATTTTATTATAGATAGAGATAAACTGTAAACAGCAATAATGTACAGCAAAGTTAGATCTACAAATAAGTCAAATGACCAAAATTGTCAATTGACCCCTTAAGGAGTTATTGCCCATTATAGTAAATTTTTTACAATTTTCATAAATTTTGTAAATTTTTGTAAATTTTTACAAAATATTTTCCACTGTAACTACCAGGCCAAGTTCATTTTAGGTAGAGATAATAGTAAGGAGCAAGAATGTTCAGTAAAGTAAGATCTACAAACACATCATCACCAAAACACAATTGTGTCATGAATCCATCTGTGTCCTTTGTTTAATATGCACATAGACCAAGGTGAGCAACACAGGCTCTTTAGAGCCTCTAGTTTTGAAATATCAATCATCGTGCTAAAGTGCCCTTTTCATGATTGACTCCCTGCCCTTTTGAAATCCTAGCTTGAACACTGTATAGCAGTTATTACCCTTAAAAGATGAATTTTACCATTTTTGAAAATTTTTGCCTATTATCTCGAAAATTATAATGATAGACAGAAACATTATATAGCAAAACTGATCAGCAAGACAAGATCAACAAATAAGTCTACATGGCTTAAATCTTCAGTCGACTCCTTTTTAGAGTAATTGCCCTACAATGAAATTTTTACCAATTTTTATGTATTTTAGCTAAATATCTTAAAAACTATATGTGGTAGGTAGAAACTGTAAATAGCAAAAATGATCAGCAAGACAAGATCTACAAATGAGCCTAATGGCTGAAATCTTAAGTAGACTCATTATTGGAATTATTGCCCTTTAATGATAATTTTTCCAATTTTTGCCTAATAATATCTTGAAAACGGTAATAGATAGATAGAAACTTTATATAGCAAGACAAGATCCACAAATAAGCCAAAATGTCAGAAATTTGCAGTCGACTGACTTGTTGGAGTTATTGTCCTTTGATGATCATTTTTAACATTTTTGTACTTTTTGCCTATTATCTTGAAAACTATAATAGATAAATAGAAACTTTAAGAAGGAAAATATCAGCAAGATATGTCTTGACTCAACATGACTGAAATTTTTAGTTATCTCTTAATAGAGTAATAGAGCTATTCCTCTTTAATGTTTACCCTTGTCCGTCTTTACGTCGTATGTCCCAAAATTAGTTTCCGTTCTCTAACTTTTAATTTGCCTCAACCAAATGTTATGAAACTTATACACAATGCTTATTACCACAAAAAACAGATCAAGTTTGAATTTTGGTGGTGTCACTTTAACAGTTCTAGAGTTATGCCTGTTTACAAATGGAAAAATTGCTGAATTTTCCGTTTCAGATCTCTTACTTAAGTTTGCCTCAACCAAATGTTATGAAACTTATACACAATGCTTATTACCACAAAACACAGATCAAGTTTGAATTTTGGTGGTGTCACTATTGTTGTTCTAGAGTTATGCCCCTTTAAAAATGGAAAAATTCAGCTTTTTCGTTTTCTGAAGACACATTGGTTTTCGCACTCTAACTTTAGATTAAGTGAATGGCTCTCTATGAAATTTTATCACAAGGTTCAATACCACAAAAGGAAGGTTGGGATTGATTTTGGGGGTTATGGTACCAACAGTTAAGGAATTAGGGGCCAAAAAGGGACCATAAACAAGCATTTTTGTAACTTCAAGACATAACTTGTGTGTTAGTGTATGGATCTCTCTGACATTGTACCACAAGGTTCCATATCACAAAGGGAAAGCTGGAATTGAGTTTGAGGGTAATTGCCCAAAACGTTTAGGAATAAGGGGCAAAAAAACAAGCATTTTTATACGACCGCAAAAAAAATTTTGTGGTCGTATATTGGTATGACGTTGGCGTCGTCGTCGTCGTCCGAAGACGGATTAGTTTTCGCACTCTAACTTTAGTTTAAGTGAATGGATCTCTATGAAATTTTACCATAAGGTTCAATACCACAAAAGGAAGGTGGGGATTGATTTTGGGGGTTATGGTACCAACAGTTAAGGAATTAGGGGCCAAAAATAAGCATTTTCTAGTTTCCAGACAATAACTGTGGAACGGTGTATGGATCTCTCTGAAATTATACTACAAGTTTCCATACCACAAAGGGATGGTTAGGATTTGCTTTGGGGGGTTATTTCTAACTGTTTAAGAATTAGGGGCAAAAAAGGGGGAAAAACAAGGTTGTCCTCATTAATGGACAAATACTTTAGTACAAAACATAATTTAAAGTAGTGTAAGGGAGATAAATCAAATACATCATTGAAATTATCTCCCTTACACTGCTTTTAAATTATGTATAAAGTAATGGTTAATGAACAATTAAGATAATTTGAAACAGTATAAGGGAGGTAATCCAAATACAACGTTTTGGTTACTTCCCTTACACTGCTTTTAAATTATGTTTAAAGAAATGCATATTTATAAAGGAAGACCAGTATGGCGCATTAGATTTGTAAAATCTGTGACCACATTTATTTATTTGTTATGCCGAATCTAACCGTGTATTTAGATTTTTAATTTTGGGTCCAGTTTTCAAATTCGTCTACATTAAGGTCCAAAGGGTCCAAAATTAAACTTTGTTTGATTTTAACAAAAATTGAATATATGGGGTTCTTTGATATGCTGAATCTAAACATGTATTTAGATTTTTGATTTTTGGCCCAGTTTTCAAGTTGGTCCAAATTGGGGTCCAAAATTAAACTTTGTTTGATTTCAACAAAAATTGAATATATGGGGTTCTTTGATATGCTGAATCTAACCATGTATTTAGATTTTTTATTTGTGGACCCCGCTATCAAATTGGTTCATATTGAGGTCAAAAGGGTCCAAAATTAAACTTTGTTTGATTTCATCAAAAATTGAATTATTGGGGTTCTTTGATATGCCAAATCTAACCATGTATTTAGATTTTTAATTTTGGGTCCTGTTTTTATACGACCGCAAAAAAATTTTTGTGGTCGTATATTGGTATGACGTTGGCGTCGTCGTCGTCGTCGTCGTCCGAATACACATTAGTTTTCGCACTCTAACTTTAGTTTAAGTGAATGGATCTCATTGAAATTTTACCATAAGGTTCAATACCACAAAAGGAAGGTGGGGATTGATTTTGGGGGTTATGGTACTAACAGTTAAGGAATTAGGGGCCAAAAGGGGCCAAAAATAAGCATTTTTGTAACTTCCACACATAACTTGTGTGTAAGTGTATGGATCTCTCTGACATTGTACCACAAGGTTCCATATCACAAAGGGAATGCTGGGATTGATTTTGGGGGTAATTGTCTCCAAATTTTAGGAATTAGGGGCCAAAAAGGGGCAAAAAACAAGCATTTTTCTAGTTTCATGACAATAACTTGTTTGTAAGTGTATGGATCTTTATGAAATTGTACTACAAGGTTCCATATCACAAAGGGAATACTGGGATTGATTTTCGGGGTAATTTCCTCCAAATATTAGGAATTAGGGGCCAAAAAGGGGCAAAAAACAAGCATTTTTCTAGTTTCATGACAATAACTTGTTTGTAAGTGTATGGATCTTTATGAAATTGTACTACAAGGTTCCATATCACAAAGGGAAGGCTGGGATTGATTTTGGGGGTTTTCCCTCAAAATTTTAGTAATTAGGGGCCATAAAAGGGCAAAAAAAACATGCATTTTTCTAGTTTCAGGACAATAACTTGTGTGTAAGTGTATGGATCTTTATGAAATTGTACTGCAAGGTGTCCATATCACAAAGGGAAAGCTGGAATTGAGTTTGGGGGTAATTGCCCTAAACGTTTAGGAATTTGGGGCCAAAAAGGGGCCAAAAAACAAGCATTTTTCTAGTTTCCAGACAATAACTTGTGTTCAAGTGTATGAATCTCTCTGAAATTGTACTGCAAGGTACCATACCACAAAGGGAAAGCTGGGATTGAGTTTGGGGGCGATGAATCATAAGGGGGTTCAAAAAATTGGGGGGGGGGGATTTTTTTTTTCCTTTTTTTTCTTTAACATTTTCCATTTTAAATTGGTTATTTCTGATTTATATATAAAAGCAAATAATAATGATATGGTTTGAATAGGCATACATGTGAACCTCCCGACGGGAGTACAATAATCCCGTTTTCAGGGGTCTCCTCCCCCCCTCCCGTTGAAAAAATCCCGTGTATGAAATTTTTCATGAATGAAAAATTTCTGCCCAACATAACATCTCAGGCATCTGGTGTAACTGACATTACCTGAAGTTATATTTTACCTGTAAATCAATTAACATGCATAATTATATGGCTTCACTTGTCAGCTTGGGTGTCAAACATACTGGTAAGCAACGATTTTTACCTCAGGCTAACTGCCGTTGTGTAACAAAAACTGTGTATTTATTGGGTTACTTCCCTTGATTTATCCTGTTTTAAGTTACTTTCCTTTTAATAATGAAAATTTTTAAAAGAATATAAATAAAATATAAATTGAACAAATAATCATAAAAGGATGGTTATTAAATGATTTTAAATGTCTTAGGACAAATAAAAAAATAATAATTTGAAAATTATTTGAGGATTCTATACTTCCTTTTAAGGCTTAAATTGAAATTTATATAATAACTATGACCCTAACTTTACAGATAGAATGAATTTCTGAGTTTGCAAATAAAAACTATTTGCAAGAGAAAAAAAAAAAAAAATAAAAACTATTTGCAGACAGCTAAACAAATGTTCTGGTTGCAATGATTGTTTTATAGAATATGAAGTAAAAAATTTAAAGAACATACTGGAAAAAAACAATGTTAGATTGAACATGTAGAATATAAAGATGGAGAAACTTTATAAGTACAAGGGTACTATAAACATAATAAATTGGTTGGAAAGTTGAAGTAAAAAAAACTTTAAAAGACCATTTTTACAGCACACGGTTACATTTACAACAAAATTAATGTCGATTAAAAACCTCCTGATCTGAGTCCTAATCTCCTGACCAAAATTTCCCAATCTCCTGATCTGAGTTTCACAGTCCATCACATGTATGAATAGGTAAATTGAAAATTTTTAAGTTCTTAGACCACTTTCATTCTGTGTCAGAAACCTATGCTGTGTCAAATATTTAATTACAATCCAAATTCAGTGCTGTATCAAGCTTGAATGTTGTGTCCATACTTGCCCCAACTGTTCAGGGTTCGACCTCTGCGGTCGTATCAAGCTGCGCCCCAGCGGAGCATTTTATTTAAATTGGTCTACATTAAGGTCCAAAGGGTCCAAAATTAAACTTAGTTTGATTTTAACAAAAATTGAATTCTTGGGGTTCTTTGATATGCGGAATCTAAACATGTGTTTAGATTTTTGATTCTGGGCCCAGATTTCAAGTTGGTCCAAGTTGGGGTCCAAAATTAAACTTTGTTTGATTTCAACAAAAATTGAATATATGGGGTTCTTTGATATGCTGAATCTTACCATGTATTTAGATTTTTTATTTGTGGGCCAGCTATCAAATTGGTTCATATTGAGGTCAAAAGGGTCCAAAATTAAACTTTTTTTGTTTGATTTCATCAAAAATTGAATTATTGGGGTTCTTTGATATGCCAAATCTAACCATGTATTTAAATTTTTAATTTTGGGTCCCGTTTTTTAAACTGGTCTACATTAAGGTCCAAAGGGTCCAAAATTAAACTTAGTTTGATTTTAACAAAAATTGAATTTTTGGGGTTCTTTGATATGCTGAATCTAAACATGTGTTTAGATTTTTGATTATGGGCCCAGTTTTCAAGTTGGTCCAAGTTGGGGTCCAAAATTAAACTTTGTTTGATTTCAACAAAAATTGAATATATGGGGTTCTTTGATATGCTGAATCTAAACATGTATTTAGATTTTAGATTTTTGGCCCAGTTTTCAAGTTGGTCCAAATTGGGGTCCAAAATTAAACTTTGTTTGATTTCAACAAAAATTGAATATATGGGGTTCTTTGATATGCTGAATCTTACCATGTATTTAGATTTTTATTTGTGGGCCCGCTATCAAATTGGTTCATATTGAGGTCAAAAGGGTCCAAAATTAAACTTTGTTTGATTTCATCAAAAATTGATCTAACCGTGTTTTTAGATTTTTAATTTTGGGTCCCGATTTTTAAATTGGTTTACATTAAGGTCCAAAGGGTCCAAAATTAAACTTAGTTTGATTTTAACAAAAATTGAATTCTTGGGGTACTTTGATATGCTGAATCTAAACATGTGTTTAGATTTTTGATTATGGGACCAGTTTTCAAGTTGGTCCAAGTTGGGGTCCAAAATTAAACTTTTGTTTGATTTCAACAAAAATTGAATATATGGGGTTGTTTGATATGCTGAATCTAACCATGTATTTTGATTTTGGACATTGGACCATAATAGGTAAATTAAAAAAATTGAAGTTCTTAGACCACATTCTTTCTGTGTCAGAAACCTATGCTGTGTCAAATATTTAATCACAATCCAAATTCAGAGCTGTATCAAGCTTGAATGTTGTGTCCATACTTGCCCCAACTGTTCAGGGTTCGACCTCTGCGGTCGTATCAAGCTGCGCCCAGCGAAGCATTTTATTGTAACTTCAATAATAACTTGTGTGTTAGTGTATGGATCTCTCTGACATTGTACCACAAGGTTCCATATCACAAAGGGAAAGCTGGAATTGAGTTTGAGGGTAATTGCCCAAAATGTTTAGGAATTTGGGGCCAAAAAGGGGCAAAAAAACAAGCATTTTTCTAGTTTCCAGACAATAACTTGTGTTCAAGTGTACGGATCTCTCTGAAATTGTACTGCAAGGCACCATACATTGTAACACAAAGGGAAGGCTGGGATTGAGTTTGGGGGTGATGAATCATAAGGGGGTTCAAAAAATTTGAGGGGGGATTTTTTTCCCCTTTTTTTCTTTAAAATTTTCCATTTTAAATTGGTTATTTCTGATTTATATATAAAAGCAAATAATAATGATATGGTTTGAATAGGTAAATTAAAAAAATTTAAGTTCTTAGACCATATTCATTCTGTGTCAGAAACCTATGCTGTGTCAAATATTTAATCACAATCCAAATTCAGTGCTGTATCAAGCTTGAATGTTGTGTCCATACTTGCCCCAACTGTTCAGGGTTCGACCTCTTTGGTCGTATCAAGCTGCGCCCAGCAAAGCATTTTATATGATATGCAAGCGGGGGCATCATCTGTGTCCCATGGACACATTCCCCATTTATTTTTATACGACCGCAAAAAAAATTTTGTGGTCGTATATTGGTATGACCTTGGCGTCGTCGTCGTCTGGCGTCGTCCGAAGACACATTGGTTTTCGCACTCTAACTTTAGTTTAAGTGAATGGATCTCTATGAAATTTTACCACAAGGTTCAATACCACAAAAGGAAGGTTGGGATTGATTTTGGGGGTTATGGTACCAACAGTAAAGGAATTAGGGGCCAAAAAGGGGCCAAAAATAAGCATTTTTGTAACTTCCAGACATAACTTGTGTGTTAGTGTATGGATATCTCTGACATTGTACCACAAAGTTCCATATCACAAAAGGAATGCTGGGATTGATTTTGGGGGTAATTGTCTCAAAATTTTAGGAATTAGGGGCCAAAAAAGGGGCAAAAAAGAAGCATTTTTCTAGTTTCATGACAATAACTTGTGTGTAAGTGTATGGATGTTTCTGAAATTGTACTACAAGGTTCCACATCACAAAGGGAAAGCTGGAATTGAGTTTGGGGGTAATTGCCGAAACGTTTAGGAATTGGGGGCCCAAAATAAGCATTTTTCTAGTTTCCAGACAATAACTTGTGTTCAAGTGTATGGATCTCTCTGAAATTGTACTGCAAGGTACCATACCACAAAGGGAAGGCTGGGATTGATGATGGGGGTAATTGCCTCAATATTTTAGGAATTAGGGGCCAAAAAAGGGGCAAAAAACAAGCATTTTTCTAGTTTCATGACAATAACTTATGTGTAAGTGTATGGATGTTTCTGAAATTGTACTACAAGGTTCCATATCACAAAGGGAAAGCTGGGTTTGAGTTTGGGGGTAATTGCCGAAACATTTAGGAATTTGGGGCCAAAAATAAGCATTTTTCTAGTTTCCAGACAATAACTTGTGTTCAAGTGTATGCATCTCTCTGAAATTGTACTGCAAGGTACCATACCACAAAGGGAAGGCTGGGATTGAGTTTGGGGGTGATGAATCATAAGGGGGTTCAAAAAATTTGGGGGGGGATTTTTTTTTTTCTTTTAAAATTTTCCATTTTAAGTTGGTTATTTCTGATTTATATTTAAAAGCAAATAATAATGATATGGTAGGAGATACACACCAAACAGGATGTGTAAATTATTATATAATAAGTATTGTGCAATAGCAAGAAATTTTCAATTGCACAGTATTGCACAATAGCAAGAAATCTTCAATTGCACAGTATTGCACAATAGCAAGAAATCTTCAATTGCACAGTATTGCGCAATAGCAAGAAATATCCAATAGCACAATATTGCGCAATAGCAAGAAATTGTCAATTGTACAGTATTGCGCAATAGCAAGAAATATTTAATTGCACAGTATTGTGCAAAAGAAGATACTTCGTATAAATTGCTTATTTCTTGACCAATTTCAATGGGGTTTTATTCTTGAATTCTTGGGGTTCTTTAATATGCTGAATCTAACCGTGTATTTAGTTTTTGGATTTTGGGCCCCGTTTTTAAATTGGTCCACATTGAGGTCCAAAGGGTCCAAAATTAAACTTTGTTTGATTTCATCAAAAATTGAATTATTGGGGTTCTTTGATATGCCGAATCTAACCGTGTATTTAGATTCTTAATTTTTGGTTCCGTTTTCAAATTGGTCTACATTAAGGTCCAAAGGGTTTAAAATTAAACTTAGTTTGATTTTAACAAAAATTGAATTCTTAGGGTTCTTTGATATGCTGAATCTAAACATGTATTTAGATTTTTGATTATGGGCCCAGTTTTCAAGTTGGTCCAAATCGGGGTCCAAAATTAAACTTTGTTTGATTTAAACAAAAATTGAATATATAGGGGTTCTTTGATATGCTGAATCTAGCCATGTATTTTGATTTTTGGGCCCCGTTATCAACTTTGTCCACATTGAGGTCAAAAGGGTCCAAATTAAACTTTGTTTGATTTCATAAAAAATTGAATTCTTGGGGTTCTTTGATATGCTGAATCTAACCATGTATTTAGATTTTGGATATTGGACCATAATAGGTGAATGTCCAATTTAAAATTTTTAAGTTCTTAGACCACATTCATTCTGTGTCAGAAACCTATGCTGTGTCAAATATTTAATCACAATCCAAATGCAAAGCTGTATCAAGCTTGAATGTTGTGTCCATACTTGCCCCAACTGTTCAGGGTTCGACCTCTGCGGTTGTATCAAGCTGCGCCCTGCGGAGCATTTTATTTCATGTGGTAGGGTAGGTGAGCGGGTGCAGTGCCCCTCTAATTTGGGCTAATTAGGACACTGCGTGTACTTAAAATAAATAAATAACATGATGAAACGAAACTTGGTAAATATTTATTTTAGGGAAGTTGAAAGAGCACCTCATAGATGAACTAGACTATCAACTTGTTCCTGAAGAAGCGTGGAGTAAAATTATGTCTTGGTATGGCATGATTGAAGGGCAGGTTGGTAATGATTTTATGACCAGACCTCTTGCTGGGTTATTTGATAAATGTACTGCCTATTTTATGCCTTGTCTAAAAGAAGTCATATTTACCTTTAATTTGTATAAAACAATAATAGCTTTCAGTAAATTACATGTCAAGGTCAATCGCAAATCACCTGTATTTACACCAGTCAAAACTGGTCATGAGGTTGGCTTTATTTTATTCACACAGAGATCCTATACTAAGAGGTAAAAGTCAGGATTTGCATTACCTTAGTTCTTGATAGGAAAAATACTTTTCTGTTGATAGACTGCAGTCTTGGTTTAGCCACTGTATAATAGATTTTTTACTTTGTTATTCAGTTTCACAGCAATTTAGAAATATTGAATTAATTAACAAAGCCAAGACTGTTACACTAACTGGTCAAACACATCACTTCATAAGTTGACGATATATGTTTGTCTGAAAAAGTTTTCAAATGTTTTTCCAATAATTATGATTGTTCAGTTTTTATAGCATTGACATTAAATTAATTATATAAAAGTTATATTTTTTCTCTCACAGACACCAATAGAAAGGAAAGTAATAGAACAAGGAATGTTTGTTAAACACTGTAAAGTAGAAGTCTACATGCTGGATGTCAAAATGTGTGAAAATTCTAATTTGGAAAAAATAATCAACAAATCTATGAGTAGAGCTGATACCATTGGTACGGACATATATATTGAACAAAACAATTTATTGATTATCAAGACATAATATAAATTGAATTGCATTTGCGTTAAAGTTTCCTACACAAAATGTTATCTTCAAATAACATTTTTTTTAAATTCCAGCAAGAAACATTTTAATCTTTGATTTTGAGGCTAAACTTTAACTCTAGTCTTTTGAAAAGTCTATGAAGTCCACACACGAACAATGAGACATCATCACAAAAAAACAGTCAACTTTATTTTTTGTGCCCCCCGCCGTAGCAGAGGGGGCATTAAGTTTTACCCTTGTCTGTCTGTATGTCCGTACCTACATCCCAAAATTGGTTTCCGTTCTCTAACTTTTGTTTGCCTTGACCAAATGTTATGAAACTTATACATAATGCTTGTTACCACAAAACACTGATCAGGTCTGAATTTTGGTGGCGTCACTTTTGTCGTTCTTGAGTTATGCCCCTTTACAAATTGAAAAATTGCTGAATTTTATGTTTCCGTTCTCTAATTTTAATTTGCCTCAACCAAATGTTATGAAACTTATACACAATGCTTATTACCACAAAACACAGATCAAGTTTAAATTTTGGTGGCGTCACTTTTACTGTTTTAGAGTTATGCCCCTTTACAAATGGAAATATTGCTTATTTTTTTGTTTCCGTTCTCTAACAAGTTTGCCTCAACCAAATGTTATGAAGCTTATACACAATGCTTATTACCACAAAACACAGATCAAGTTTGAACTTTGGTGACGTCACTTTTATTGTTCTAAAGTTATGCCCCTTTACAAATGGAAAAATTGCTGGATTTTTTGTTTCGGTTCTCTAACTTAAGTTTTCCTCAACTAAATGTTATGAAACGTATACACAATTCTAATTACCACAAAACTCTGATCAAGTTCAAATTTGGGTAGCGTCACTTTTACAGTTCTTGAGTTATGTCCCTTTATAACATTATATGCAAGCGGGGGCATCATCTGTGTCCCATGGACACATTCCCCATTTATTTAATAGTTTATTTCAAACCAGAAGCAATACAGCTTATAGATATAGAAAGATGTGGTATGAGTTCCAATGAGACAACTCTCCATCCAAGTCAAAATATAGGTATATCATAAATATATACATATCATATCATAACAGAACATTTTAAATATAATCGGAGGCAAGACTACAAAGTATAAATCATTCAAAGGATTGTCCTGAACATTTTTATATCTGTGGCATATTTTAAATATTTTCCTATATTAGACAATTCCTTTACATTCTTTTTGGACAATAACTGAACTAATTTAAAAACAGGTGCATTTGTATAATTATACCTTTTAATATACAATTCTCTAATAAATTCTAAAGAAGACAACAGAAAATTCAATATTTAAGAAAATACTGCTTTTACCATCAATTTCCTGATTTTTGGTATATGGATAGGAAAATGGCAAATATTTCATGGAATACTATAGGCTCTATTTTGTATTGATGGAAACAAAATTTCATTTTTCAGAGGATTTAGAAAAAGAAATGAGAAAGACATTTGAAATTGCTGAAGACCAAGAAGTAAGGCTGTGGTACAAGTACATGAGTAATACTTATGAACACCTTAGTAAAAAAGAAAGCACATTACAAGATGCTGCCTTGTATTCTGGACAGGTAGGCAATATTTTAGGAGTAGTAATTGCTTATTTATATGTGAATAAATAACATTTGAATAGAGCTATTCTTTGTTATTTTTGATGAACTTATGCATGACTTTTGTAAAGAAGACGTTTGACTTTCGGACCATGTAAGCTATTCTTCCTTTCATCTTTTGTAAGGTAATTTATTGTTCAGTATTTCTTCTGAACCAGCAGGCAAATTGTAGAAAACTTGGCAGGAATAATATATTGAATGTCCTTTATAAAAAGTCCTGATTTTGATAGGATCAAAAACTGTCAGAGTGAATCATCAATTCTGACTGGCCAATTTTAAAATCTTCTCTATACAGCTATATGTTGAAATGGTATGGAGCTTTAGGGGATTAGAGAAAGAAAAGAAATCCAAAGTTAATAAATATGGTCTTTAAGGTAGATGGGGGGGGGGGGGTCTAAATTAAAATTCATAGAATTTTTTAATAATTTGTCAAAATGTAGTTTATATCATGCTTTTTTCAAAAATATAATAAAAAGTATGGGTCACGGGCTTTTTTTCACGCTACAGGTTGCGCAAAATTGTCAGATTTTGTATAGATTATGAAAGGAAAACCCAATTTTGTGTGATATAAAATAGAATTTTAAGATAAAATATGAGAAGAAAGCTCTAATCATATGCTTTCAGATAAGAAAAGAAAAAATGGGGTCACCGGACTCGTTTTCTTGCTAAATATTAAAGTAGGTAAACTCACAACACATTCTACTATAGAAGTTACTTTATCTGGGTTATCTCCCCTTATTTGGCAAAGTTGAAAAAAAATGAATTAAACAAAAATATTCTGATTTTTATTGTAAAATACAGCTGTAAATATGATAAAACACATAATTTTCTATATTAACATGAAAAGTCTTACACATGAATTACGTACTACTCTTGAAATTTGCACATTTTCTTAAAGATCTAGACCGAATGTTATCTGCTATTTCAAAATCCAAGATGGAGGAAGACACCCCAGTCACCTTTATCATGTCATGTTAAAATTTAAAAAGCTTCCAGGAACATTAGAGAGCCTCTAAAAGATTGATCCCTTTCCTGGCACATAAGTCCTTGTAAGTAGAAATGTAACATTTGTCATAATAGTTATATACTATTTTTTTGACAGGTTATAGTCATAGAACAAAAGAATGAAGATGGAACATGGCCTAGACAAGCTAAAAGGTATGTAGTGATGTAAATATCTAAGATTTAGGCCTAGACAAGCTAAAAGGTATGTAGTGATGTAAATACCGATAGCTAAGATTTAGGCCTAGACAAGCTATAATGTATGTAGTGATGTAAATAACTAAGATTTAAAGCTTATGAACAAAAGAAGAAAAAGATAGGCAACAGTAACACATTATCCCATGAAATAATGAAGCTAGAAGATACTTTGCGAAATAAAATAAAATACATTCCTTTAGACAAACTCTTATGGGAAGTTTTCTAAGGAGAAATGCTATTTTGATTTTTGCCTAAATGACTTCACAATATTGATCTTCATGTTCTTATGGAACAAAAAACAAAACAGACCATTTAACTAATTCACAGTAGTTCTCAAACATGTCAAAGTGCTGTTATAAAAAATCTTAATTTAATGCTGTTTCACAACCATTATTGATCATCATCCTAACAGACTAGAGTGTAACTGTTTAGATGGGTGTTAGCTGTCAAATTGATGATCAACGATTCCACTGAAATTCTCATATTTTAATTTTAACAAACTAAACTGTATATCCAATTACAAAAAAGCCAAAAGAAAACATAAAAATGCATGGACTCATTATAATGTATCAACATTTTGTGGGTATTTTAGACTTAAGTGCCATATAATTAACCATTGAGATGACCTTCAAAGACTGCTGATGGTCACACAACCCTATATAAACAAAAATACAAATAGACAAACATGCACAATTTTATGTTGATGTGTTTTCTAGGTCTGTTTGATTTCATGTCATAGATTAAAAAAAAAGTAATCATTTGACCTGTTTAGTTGGAATTTTTGTGGGCTGAAATAAGTCATCAAAACGTTGTTTTTTTCTTTTGGTGGCTCCCTTGTTTCACTTTTCAGTGTTGGCATTCTTAACTTTTTAATAAGTGAACATGCTTAGGACATTTGTTACCTATCTCCAGCTAAGTGTCAAATTAAAGGTTACACAAATATGGATTCTAATGGGGTTGAATTATTGGCTTGCAAGCCAATATTACATGAGCGATGTTTTTCTTAGCTTTTTATTTTACAAAATTGAACCTAACTGACAATAGTCAAATTTTATTTCAAAATCCCATACTTGTATTTGAAACAAAAAAATCATATTTTATTTTTTTGTCTAAATCTTGGGTAATAAGAATTTATTTTTTTATCAGTACAAACAGTTACAACAGTGGTTCATATACTTCTACAAGGTCCAGTTCCAGTGGCTATGATTCTGGTTATGGTGGTTCATCCTATGGTTACTATGGATATGACCAAGGCAGGGGTGGCAGTGTAGCACCCGGACTTTGTGGTCTGTCTAACTTGGGGAATACCTGCTTTATGAATTCAGCTATTCAGGTAAAGTTTACAATCATATAACAAAACAGTACAATTTGTGAAATTTTTTTAACTGTGAGCCTTTTTCACCTCCCAGGGTATGCCCCTCTACCATGACACGTGTAAATGTTCCATGTCTCTAAGTAGGAAATGTGACAAGTTTTACCTGTGTTATAACATAATGCATTTTTAATGAGAGAATGTACATGTTCAAATTTGGATTATCTCCCATTTACATGAAAAATAATCTTTACTAAAATTAAGTTGTAAAATATGTTCCACTACCATTATAAATGCAATATACATATGTCTGATACATTCAATAGTCAAGAAAGCAGAGGTCCTGAAGGATTTTTGGACCTCAGTGATCTTTAGGTCAAGTAGTTGTTCTGGCATTAATGACCAGTCAATGTTTTAGCAGTCTATTACATTATGAGTATTACAAAATGCATACATCTACACTGTTCATTTGGTCCAGATATTGATGACATTTTACTGGACCGAACCATTCATTACTGAACATTGCATTATTTTGCCATATGTCTGACGGACCTTTGGAATGACTGATAAGAAAGGTATCACTAATGTGGGTTTTCTCAACTCCTTATTTATTCATAAAGTAATTCACATGTAAGTTTCAGGGTCTCCCATTTATCCCATGTTAGTACTACACTTGATTGTCTTTTGTAAAGGATTTACCAGCATTAACTGATAATTATAATTGCACTATAAACAGATTATAAAAATTGACAGCTGTAGTAATAAATCCAAATCGTTTATGCTGATAATTATTTGTAGTAAAATATTCAAAGGAATTATAATGATAATGATGATTAAAATACAAAATAATGAAAATAGAAATTATGATTTTATATAATATATATATATGTGAAAACATTCTTTTTATTTGAAAACATAAAAAGACTTCTGCTCTTTGACAAAAGCTCCTGTGTTCAAAAAAGATTATTTCTAAGAAAAAATGCTAATCTAGCAGTGGCATGGGCTTAAACAATTTTTATAAAGATTTACATTTCAAAAGGTGGGAGACATGTATACTTCATATCTCGTACAGATGCATTATGTTATTGTCTATTTTTTTATATAGAAAAATGAGTAAATAATGGCTGGTCACTTTCCATTGCAATATCAGATTTTTTTTTCTATTTGTCATATCCTCTAAGCCTTGGCTGTTTTACTTTTTTCATATAAAACTAAAAAAAATATTTTTTCTAGAATTTCCGATATCTTGAAACATCTTGTTCTATTGGTATAGATTAAGATTTTTTTTCTATTTAACTAATATAAAACACTGAAATACTACAAAAGAAGGCAGATTTAATCTATATAAGTGGATGTTGTTTGTACTTCCTGTTCAAAGTAAAAGTATGTTTCCTGGTATTACATAAGGTAGAGGAAAGAGATTATGAATCTAAAACTTAAAATTATATTTTTTGAAGTGTGAATATATGTACAATAAAAGAATAACAACATACAAAAAGCAAACAATTTACTGAAAACTTAAGATATTAATATATATCTGAGAGAGTACAGTAGCCTTTCATTCTGACCTATGTTTTGAACTTCACTGACCTGAAATTGTATTGTTGTAAAGAATCAACCCAATTTAGAGAATGAGGGACTTTTCAATTTCAGAGTACTTATGTTTATAAGGTGCAATTTTGTTTCCCTTGTGTGATTACATAAGGTACACTTGTTGGATTTTAATAAAACTTGTATAAGTTGTAGATAGAAAGGATAGGACAAAGCCTGTGGATTTTGAGATCAACTGGTCAAAGGTTGAGATCACAGTTGCAAAATATTGTTTTAAATCTTGGTTTCTGGATAAAGTCACCTACATCTTTCATTTTTAGGAAACTTATATTGGGCATGAGCCTTCAAGACAGGGAAACCCTGTCAAATATTTTTCTAAGGAGACCCAAAAATAGGTTTAAGCATAATGAGGCTGTCAAGCAAACATTTTCATTACATGACAGCTATATATATACAGAAATTTAACCAGAATCTTGGTGTCTTGATGAAATTTCTTAAAATAAAACTATATTTTATTTTTCAGCAATGTTTTTTGGTATATGCCACCATCCGTCAGACCTGGCAGGTTAGCCAGGGTCAGTCTAACCCCTGCCAATATTTTTTTAAAGGAGTTGATCATAAGGTTTGGTTTCTATATTACTATGACATTATGTCATATATTTCAACAATATTATTATGTATGAAGTGGGACAATCCATCATTATGAGTTAGGGGACAATAGAATTGTTGTTACTAATACTTGCAGAAATTTTAGTAGGAGGATAAATATATTGCCTTTTTTTTTGTAGTGTATGAGCAATGTTCCTAAGTTGACAGAGTACCTGTTGAGTGACAGATGGATAAGTGAGGTGAATGAGAGCAATCCTCTTGGAATGGGAGGAGAAATAGCAAAGTCATATGCAGAACTGATCAAGGTCATGTGGTCTGGAAAGTATAGTCATACTGTTCCTCGTAACTTCAAAGTAAGTTGTATTAGTTATTGGTTCCAAGTAAAGAATAGATTTAAAACTTTATTTTTGCTTCAAAGAGCTATTTGATATTGAAAATGTGTGGGAATCAGGAGGTTCTTTTTTATTGGCATAAAGAGGTCATTCAGTGTGCACCACATTTTTTATGTTATTTCTTCATAGACAGAAAAAATATTAGTCATTCCTTAAATAATAATTGTACATTTTAAAGAAATTATTTGTTTAACTGTGTTATTAGAAATATACATGCAAATTCACGATGTTTTGTGTTCAGTATTTATCAAGATAATTGCATTAGAAGCTTGTGAAACTGAAAGCTAAAAAAAGCTAATCTTAGCTGCATATTGATAAAAAAATTGGAAAAAATCATGTACATACAAAATCTAAATTTCTTTCGGGTCACCAAGTTTCAGAGTGTTCCACAAAGTCCTAAGCTTTCTCAAAATATACTTATATTTTCACACCTAAGTTATGGAGTGCACCGGTCTGCTCTTCTCACATGTACATTCAATATAGAAATATTGTCTTTTTCGTGAATATAACAATTTAAAGGTCCGTCTGTGCAGGTTAAAAAATTAAAGATAACTATACTATACATTCTTATAAAGTAGGTATCTTTCTACTATTTTTTATACAATTTTAAGAAAAGGTAGTCTCGATTTTTGTACATGTATTTGCGGTCTTCTCGATCTATTCATATTCAATGTTTACATCGAGATAAGGTCTGTTTGAATTTCCTTAGTAACTTAATTTCAAAAGTGCTAATCTTTGCTGCATATCAATCGATTCCTTTGGAATTTTTTCCCTGACTTTCTCTGATCTAGCTGCACATATACACAGATAACTAGCATGTTCCAGAGAGGTATTCAGCCAGTAGAAAAATAAATTGAAGTTGGTACTCCAGGAATTTATTCCCATAGCAACATTTTAAACCAAATTTATAACAAGCTTCTATAGCCTGCTGTACATGTCCTTTGCTACTTAAGAAGGGAAATGGTAACATTAAATGGAGGTTTTGTTTTTATTAGTCCCCTACCGATGAAGTCCGTACATCCCAAAGTTGGTTTCCGTTCTCTTACTTTTAGATTGCCTCAACCAAATGTTATGAAACTTATACACAATGCTTATTACCACAAAATACAGATCAAGTTTGAATTTTGGTGGCGTCACTTTAACCGTTCTAGAGTTATTGCTGAATTTTTCGTTTCCGTTCTCTAACTTAAGTTTATCTCTACCAAATGCTATGAAACTTACACAAAATGCTTCTTACCACAAAATACAGATCAAGTTCAAATTTTGTGGGTGTCACTTTTATTGTTCTAGAGTTATGCCCCTTTACAAGTGGAAAAATTGCTGAATTTTTTGTTTCCGTTCTCTAACTTTAGTTTGCCTCAACCAAATGATATGAAACTTATACACAATGCTTATTACCACAAAATACAGATCAAATTTGAATTTTGGTGGTGTCACTTTAACCGGTCTAGAGTTATACCCCTTTACAAATTGAAAAATTGCTGAATTTTTTGTTTCCGTTCTCTAACTTAAGTTAGCCTCAACCAAATGTTATGAAACTTATACACAATGCTACGTTTGTATGTATGTCCCAAAATTGGTTTCCGTTCTCTAACTTGAGTTTGCCTCAACCAAATGTTATGAAACTTATACACAATGCTTATTACCACAAAACACAGATCAAGTTCAAATTTGGGTAGTGTCACTTTTACCGTTCTTCAGTTATGTCCCTTTATAATTATATGATATGCAAGTGGGGGCATCATCTGTGTCCACATGTGGACACTATCCACATTTATTTTTTACAATCCACCAATATTTGCCAAAAAGGGGCCCTTACAGCTGTTAGCTGCTCGCAAGTTATGCCTCAACCAAATGTTATGAAACTTATACACAATGCTTATTACCACAAAACACAGATCAAGTTTTTTGAGGCAAACTCAATTTTTCCATTCCCTTCATAAATGGAAAAATTGCAAAATTTTTATTTTCTTCTAAATAGCAAGTAATTTTTAAAATTGGAGTTACCTTCCTTTGTCCATGATTATAGTTGAATCAACTACAATCAATGCTTTATACAATGCAATGTTTAATTTTGACTTCCACTGATAAAACACAGATCAAGTTGAATTTGGGTATTGTCACTTTAACCAATATTGAGTTATGTCCCTTTATAAATCGAAAGATTGCAAAATTTTTAATTTCCATTCTGTAACTTAAGTTTGCCCCAACCAAACATTATGAAACCTATACACAATATTCATTACCACAAAACTAAGATCAAGTACAAATTTTTTGTTTCCGTTTTCTAACTTTAGTTTGCTTCAACCAAATGTTATGAAACTCATACACAATGCTTATTACTACATAATACAGATTTAAGTACGAAATTTGGTGGTGACACTTCTACCATTCTTGAGTTATGTCCCTTTATAAACATAAAAATTGCTGAATTTTTCGTTTCCATTCTCCAACTTTAGTTTGTCTCAACCAAATGTTATAAAACTTATACACAACCGTTCTAGAGTTTTGCGTGTTTACAAATAGAAAAATTGCTGAATTTTTAGTTTCTGTTCTCTACTTAAGTTAGCCTCAACCAAATGTTATGAGACTTACACACAATGCTTATTACCACAAAACTCAGATCAAGTTCAAATTTGGGTAGTGTCACTTTTACCGTTCTTCAGTTAGTCCCTTTATAACTATATGCTATGCAAGGGGGGGGGGGGGGGGGGGGCATCATCTGTATCCACATTTATTTTTCCCGATTGACCGACCTGACTTCTTCACATAAAAATCTTTAAACCAACATAAAAAACTCTGGCCTTAAGTCATAAAAAAGGTAGTTCATCCTCATATTTTTGTAATTTTCTGCAGGTTGCTGTAGGAAGATTTGCTCCACAGTTTTCTGGATACCAGCAACAAGACTCGCAAGAATTGCTGGCTTTTCTACTGGATGGTCTGCATGAAGACCTGAACCGAATCCATAAAAAACCATATATAGAACAAAAAGATGCAGATGATCGACCAGATGAGGTATGAATCTGTTTAATCACTACTCAGTTACATTTAATGGGCAATCTTCTAGTTTATGGCAATGATAAATTTTGTAGACAAATTTCTGCAACTCTCTCTATTAAAGCCACAAAATATGAAAACTAGGACAAGCTATAATTGAAGAACATACATTTTTTCATGGATTATATTAGATATTTCACATTTGACTAATTCATAATTTTTAATATTAGATGGTAGCCATGGAATCCTGGGAAAACTATAGGAAGAGGAACGATTCTGTGATTGTTGACACTTTCCATGGATTGTTGAAATCCACTGTTCATTGTCCTGAATGTGATAAAATATCTGTGACTTTTGATCCTTTTTGTTATCTTTCTCTACCACTCCCAGTCAAAAAGGAGAGACAATTGGAAATATTCTGGGTTCCACTTAGTCCTGAAAAGAAACCTGTTCAGGTAATGTTCATATGTATTCAAAATATATTTACATGAGAAAAAGAAATGTTATGACAATATTATTCAATCATTGCATTAAATGGAATTCTGGAGAGAATGAAAAAAAAATAGATTGAAAGAACTCTGCAAAATAAAAGCTTACAACTAGACAATTAGCAGGCATCAGTCAGTCAATTTATCCTATGTCGAATAGTTTACTACTAAATTTAGATAAAACTTTTCTCATATTGATTTATTAATCATTTAAATGTTATATTTTGTAGTTTAAATTAATAGTGCCAAAAATGGGAAGTGTTTTAGACATGTGTAAAATATTGTCTGACAAAGTAGGAGTAGAACATTCAAAGGTATGTATTATAGCATTTACATATAAAATTACGTATAATACTCTTACAGACTATTGATTTTACTTTCTTTATATTATATGATGAGGTGATGCACTATGTTGTCATTTTAATTCTTGCATAAGTAGTTCATAAATATTGTAAAACAGAGGATGCATTTGTAAATAAAAGGAGATAGGGTAAACTTCAATGAGGCAGCAACAGAATTTGTATATGAATTGCATTGCAGACAGTCCTGATTTTACTGTACACTATCAGGAAATCGTAGAAGATTTTCATTACCCTTTGGTATCGTGTTACTGTTTTATCAACTTCAAATTTGTGTCAACTAAGAAAACAAAAATATAAAGGCAAAATATGAATGTGATTAAATATATTAATTACAGATGGCAGTAACAGATGTTTATAACCATAGATTCCACAAAGTGTTCAATCCTGAAGAAAGCCTTAGCTATATTCTAGACAGGGATGATATATTTATGTAAGTACAATGTAGGCTGAAGTGTAATATTGGCATACAATATTCCATTCTCCGTAGACTTTGTTTTGTATTAAAATACAATAAAAAAATCCCTTTTTCTTGTGTTTTTACCTACCAAAGTACAATACTTACCAATAGATTTTTATGCCCCCGCTGTAGCAGAGGGGGCGTTAAGTTTAACTCTTGTCCGTCTGTACATCCGTCCCAAAATTGGTTTCTGTTCTCTAACTTGAGTTTGCCTCAACCAAATATTATGAAACTTATACACAATGCTTATTACCACAAAATACAGATCAAGTTTGAATTTTGGTGGCGTCACTTTAACCGTTCTAGAGTTATGCCCCTTTATAAATGGAAAAATTGCCAAATTTTTAGTTTCTGTTCTCTAACTTAAGTTTGCTTCAACCAAATGTTATGAAACTTATACACAATGCTAATTACCACAAAACACAGATCAAGTTTGAATTTTGGTGGCGTCACTTTAACCGTTCTAGAGTTATGCCCCTTTATAAATGGAAAAATTGCAAAATTTTTAGTTTCTTCTAAATATCAAGTAATTTTAAAATTGGAGTTATATTCCTTTGTCCATGATTATAGTTGAATCAACTACAATCAATGCTTTATACAATGCAATGTTTAATTTTGACTTCCACTGATAAAACACAGATCAAGTTGAATTTGGGTAGTGTCACTTTAACCATTATTGAGTTATGCCCCATTATAAATCGAAAGATTGCAAAATTTTTAGTTTCCATTCTGTAACTTAAGTTTGCCCCAACCAAACATTATGAAACCTATACACAATATTCATTACCACAAAACTAAGATCAAGTACAAATTTTTTGTTTCTGTTTTCTAACTTTAGTTTGCCTTTACCAAATGTTATGAAACTTATACACAATGCTTATTACTGCATAATACAGATTTAAGTACGAAATTTGGTGGTGACACTTTTACCATTCTTGAGTTATGTCCCTTTATAAACATAAAAATTGCTGAATTTTTCATCTCGTTCTCTAACTTTAGTTTGTCTCAACCAAATGATATAAAACTTATACACAACAGTTCTAGAGTTATGTGTGTTTTCAAATAGAAAAATTGCTGAATTTTTAGTTTCTGTTCTCTACTTTTAAAGTTAGCCTCAACCAAATGTTATGAGACTTGCACACAATGCTTATTACCACAAAACTCAGATCCAGTTCAAATTTGGGTAGTGTCACTTTTACCGTTCTTCAGTTATGTCCCTTTATAACTATATGATATGCAAGCGGGGGCATCATCTGTGTCCACATGTGGACACTATCCACATTTATTTTTTACAATCCACCAATATTTGCCAAAAAGGGGCCCTTACAGCTGTTAGCTGCTCGCAAGTTTAAGGTTTGGTTGGCTTGCTTGCTTTGTTTATATTAATGTTTGCTCAAGCATTGTAATTAAGATTGACATCTGAAAACAATATATAAAGGCAGAGTTAAATTTGTTTACTTTATACTTAAATTTGTTTGGACACTATCAAATAATCAAATTTACCTATATACAGGTTTAACTCTGCCTACTTATATTGTTTACAGATGTCAATCTTAATTACAATGCTTGAGCAAACATTAATACAAACAAAGCAAGCAAGGCAAGCAAGCCAACCAAACTCTTACTCTGCATGCATTAGGAAATTGACTGTAAAACCATCCTTGGTATTGACTTATAGTCCCCAAATCACAGTACAATATGCAAAAAGTATCAGGGTTTAAGCTAGGATTTTGAGGGCTTTAGTCACTTTTGCGCGGGATTAAAATCAACCTTATTTTGGGTAGCAGCAAGGGACCTAGGATGTATATTACTATCTATACATCTTTGTCAGACTTTGTCTTTGAAGGACTTAGGCATACTAGGCAGTTACTGCATGATTTAACTGATGTGGCACTTTAATAAGAAGATTAGGATATAAGATCTAGAAATCTAGTTCACAATTTCACTTCAGTTAGTTTCAGGGTACATTTCTAATCAGCAAAAGTTGGGATCCATTTTTTTTTAAACCAGGAATCACAGCATAAATGAACTTGTAAGGACTATTTCACTGCATTATTTATACTTAAAAACGTTTTAAAGCGATATTGAGAATTAATTCTATAAAGTTGGAACCAAGGATTTGTACAAATCCTTATTGGAACAATTCTAATGACTTTAAATTGTAAATTTATCATGAATAGATCACGTTTACTTTCGATTTCCAAATGAAATGAAAACGGGAAGTGACAAGTGAATAATAAATTCAGAATGAATCTGGATTCATCTACGGATTGGTTCGTGTTTAAAAAAGGCAGGAAATTATCATTTTTTAAATTAAATTTGCTAAATAAGAACTATAATTGTCTCTCTCGTTTAGTTTGATACTTAATTATTTCGTATTTTACGTTTTAGTGTCTTTAAATTCATATGAATACTTTCGCGCATGCACAGTTCATCGTAAAGGAAGCACCTGTTTGACTCGTGAAAACATTTCTGAATGTTATGAACAAAGTTCTATCTTTTTAATCGAAATTGTCGAAAGTTATATCAAATATGACGAAAATATTGAAATTAAAATGCGAACTGTCCGAGGGAAAACTCAAATGACGAAACTACGACAAACGAACTGCAAATTGTGCTCGTTTGATAAATATTGAAATTGAAATGCGGACTGACTGATTTTACTGGGGAAAAAAATATATTGATGATCAATTTTGAGGTTGATAAATAATTAACGGATTAGTGACCCATCTGATGGCGATAAGCGGATTATCTGTAATCACAACTTATAACACCTGTTGTAAATGTTAATTAGCTGAGGGTCATAAACTTGTCAGAAACAATAAGACAGGTAGAATTATAGTATTTTCATGCAAAAATATTTTTACTCTTTCCAAAATTAAGTGACGAAAATTGATTTGGAATACTTTCATCATTTTGAAAACCGTTTCGTAAATGACGAAAATGACGAGCGCTAGCAAAATCACTGAATAGTATCTTATATTTTTTCATGCAAAGTCTTATTTAAGTTTCAGTTTTAAATTTGTCTTTAATTACAGATATGAAGTACCCGTTTCAACAAATGATGATCCTGACACAGTCATTGTTCCTATATATATGAGGGAGAAAAAGTACGTATTCAGCCATGGCCTGTATTTATATTTCTTAGGATACTCATGCAAATTATAATACAGTGCCATTTTACTGACTTCAGATTAAAAACCTTATAAATATTTCATTTTTTTCTTACAACAATCAAATGACAATTTCAATATGCAAAAAAGCGTGTATCATTCATGCTGTATATTATATTTAAAGTGGAAGTGACAGAATTTTGTATAAATTTTTGTTTCTATCCATTGACAAAATAGTTCTCTATGAAGTATAAATGTAAGGATGCTCAAGTAAATATTAACTGGCATCATTTATGATTTTAGTGGAGGTCAAGTTGTCCTAGTTTTGATTTGGACATTCACTATTGTTAAAAAATTTGCATTAGCAAATTAGTTAAGAGTTAGTCGCTTAGAACAGAAAATTTAACCAGTATAGAAAAAAACAATTTTTAAAGGAACAGATAGACACAAACCCCTTATTTTACTCCCAAGTCCATTGGTAGTGCATATTGAAAAGACTAAAAAATTGGTTACCTTGATGATTATAATTCATCATAATTATACCCCCGCTTTAAAAAAATGGGGGTATACTGTTTTACCTCAGTTTGTCTGTCAGTCCCATGAATATTTTTCGTCCCATTTTTCTCAGGAACTACATCATAATCCATCCCATGAATATTTTTCGTCTCATCTTTCTCGGGAACTACATCATAAGGATTTTTGTCTCACCTTGAAGTAGTCAAAAAACAAGACATAGGTATGCTGTTTCCGGCGGCAGCGGCGTCAACAATGTATTAGTTTGTGATTAGGTCTAGTTCATGGTGAACCACTAGTGGTAAGTCAATGATATTTGGTATGCAGTTGTATTAGCATTGGCACATCTCATTACCATGTAGATTATTTGGACCCGCCCCCTCAGTCAAGGTCTATTGACTATGAAACTTTGCTTAGTTTACATGTATTAGTTTGTAATTAGGTCAGTTTATGGCGAACCACTAGTGGTAGGTCAATGATATTTGGTATGCAGTTGTATAAGCATTAGCATATCTCATTTCCATGGAGATTATTTGGCCCCGCCCCCTCATTCATGGTCTATTGACTTTGAAACTTTTGCTTAGTTTTCATGTATTAGTTTGTGATTAGGTCAGTTTAAGGGGAACCGTTAGTGGTAGGTCAATGATAATTGGTATGCAGTTGTATAAGCATTAGCACATCTCATTTCTATGGAGAATATTTGGTCCTTACCCCTCAGTCACGGTCTATTGACTTTGAAACTTTTGCTTAGTTTACATGTATTAGTTTGTGATTAGGTCAGTTTTAGATGAACCATTAATGTTAAGTCAATGATATTCGGTATGCAAATGTATTGGCAATTTCAAGTTTCATGGAGATTATATAACCCTACCCCCTAATTAAGGTTCATTGACTTTGAAACTTTTACATAGTTTACAACTTCCTGTTTACCGAACACTTACATCATTTTACACATGACATCCAAGTTGAAAATTTTCGCCACATTTTTCTCAGGAACTACATTACAAGGATTTCTGAAATTTGGTTTCAGGGTTTATATAAGTCAGCTATACCGTGTGATGTGTTTTCAGATTGATCACTCAACAACTTCCTTTTTACCAAACACTTACATATTTTTACACTATTAAAATTTCACTTATTGAGATAAATTTACAGATTAATTACTGGATTGTTGATTTGTACAATTTCAGAAGTAGAAACAGTTACCACAGTGGTTCATTTCAGCTCTTTGGTCAACCATTACTGCTGCCAGTATCTAAGAAAAATTGTACATATGAATCTTTTTACAACACTTTACTTCACAGAATATCGTAAGTAATTTTACCAATAAAATAATGAATGATTAAAATAACCATGATAACCAATGCAATATAAATATAGCATATAAGTTATTTTTATTTTGACTTTGCTCTCAAACAGTTTTGTTGAAAACTATTAAAAAAAATTATTAAATACTTATTATACGACTGCAACATTTTTGTGACTGTATAATGGTATGACATTGTCGTTGTTGTCGTCCAAAGACATTAGGTTTCCAGACAATAACTTGAGAATAAGTGAAAGGATCTCTATGAAATTGTACCACAAGGTACCATACCACAAAAAGGAAAGTTGGGATTGATTTTAAGGGTTATTGTCCTAACTGTTTAGGAATAAGGGGCCAAAAATAAGCATTTTTCTTGTTCAAGACAATAACTTTTGTATAACTGTCTGGATCTCTATGAAATTGTACCATAAGGTTCCATTCCTCAAAATGAAGGTTGGGACTGATTTTTGGGTTATGGCCCAAAGCATTTAGGAAAAAGGGGCCAAAAATTTTATAATACTTTGTATAAATTTCTTATTTCTTGACCAGTTTCAAAGGGGTTTAATTCAGAGTCTTAAATTCTTGGGATTCTTTAATATGCTGATTCCAACCATGTATTCAGATTTTGGATTTTGGGCCCCATTTTTAAATTGGTCCCCATTGAGGTTCAAAGGGTCCAAAATCAAACTAGGTTTGATTTCATAAGAAATTGAATTATTGAGGTTCTTTGATATGCTGAATTTAACTGTATTTAGAATTTTTATTTTGGGCCCCATTTTCAAACTGGTCTACATTAAGGTCCTAAGGGTCCAAATTAAACTCATTTTTATTTCAACCAAAATTGAATTCTTGGGGTTCTTTGATTTGCTGAATCTAAACATGTATTTAGATTTTGGGCCCAGTTTTCAAGTTGGTCAAAATCGGGGTCCAATATGAAACTTTGTTTGAATTCAACCATTTAACTGTATTTAGATTTTAGGCCCCGTTTTTAAATTAATCAACATTGGGGTCTAAAGGGTCTAAAATTAAAATTTGTTTGATTTCATCAAAAACTGAATTCTTGGGGTTCTTTGATATGCTGAATCTAACCATGTATTGAATTCTTGGGGTTCTTTGATTTGCTGAATCTAAACATGTATTTAGATTTTGGATTTTGGGCCCAGTTTTCAAGTTGGTCCAAATTGGGGTCCAATATTAAACTTTGTTTGAATTCAACAATTAACTGTATATTTAGATTTTAGGCCCTGTTATCAAATTGATCCACATTGGGGTCTAAAGGGTCCAAAATTAAAATTTGATTTCATCAAAAACTGAATTCTTTGGGTTCTTTGATATGCTGAATCTAACCATGTATTTAGATTTTGGATATTGGACCAACATAGGTAAATGTCCAATTTCAAAGTTCTCAGACCACATTCATTCTGTGTCAAAAACCTATGCTGTGTCAAATACTTAATTACAATCCAAATTCAGAGCTGTTTCAAGCTTGAATGTTCTGTCTATACTTGCCCCAACTGTTCAGGGTTCAACTTTTGCTGTCGTATCAAGCTGCACCCTGCTGAGCATTTTATTATAGTAAGAATTTTTAATTTAGATAAAGGATCTATTGAATTGAACATTTTTTTATATTTTATAAAGACGATATGTGAAGATGCCTGCTGAAGATGACAAATGGTGGTTAGTAGAAAAAGATGGGGAGATGGTGAATGGTACAAGTGAAGATGAGAAAGATTCTGATGAGGAGAAGAAAGATGGTATTATTTATTGTTTAAATATTCAGAATTTACTTTGGTGTACTTTTGTTTAATATAATGGATTGTGGAAATTAAGAGATTTAAAGGTTAATCCAAATACTATTTCTTCATTTCTGAAAGTACAAGTATTTACATAGCCCGTATGGCACGCATGTTAACCAGTACTTAAAGTATTGACAGGAGGATGGTGTGACCTACATTTTATGCTTCAATGATCATGGGAAATTCTTTGATATTTAGTTCGGGTTTAATTTAATATGATTGCATTACATATGCATGAAACTTATTTTTGAATACATCAAGATAAACAACAAAATAATTAACAAAAAGATGTGCAACCTTAGATTCAAAGGAGTAGGCCCGGTAAGACCCTTTTTTGGCTCAAAATATAGCGTTTTTACAACGTTGTCAAAAATGTAAATTTTTAGCTATTTATTGGAAAGTAGAATATTTTTGTTACATAAATATGATCTGTTTTGACAATACAATGCACATGCATCAGGTAGTAGCAGAATTCTTTCATGCAAAAATACTGAAATCTTCACAATTTTGGCATTTGTGCTAATTTTAAGACAGTTTTGGTCTAAAATGGAAGTGGTCACACTTGTGTTCAGCCTTAATATTTAAATATATGTTGTATTTAATGATTATACATAACATATATAAATGTTGAGACTGAACACGAATGTGGCCACTTCCATTTGAGACAAAAACCATCTGAAAAGTGATGTTTTATGGCATATTTGATAGATTCTTCATATTTAAGCTTGCATTTAAGCATCTTTATGACCAAATCAGTTCAAATCTTTATCATAAACTTATTGAATCTACTGAAGTAGACACTTAAGTGTTTAAAAAATGTCAAAAATCTTTCATCAGATTTACTTCGAATTTAGGGCGAAATAAGCCCTTATCAGACCTTCTCCTTTGACAGTGATACTTAACCATTGCAACTTTCATTAAATATTATGTTGGTCACTGGATGTGTGTTTCTCTTAGCAGGTAATTGACATGATTTGAATATTATATTTCATTTATAGATGATACACAGATGGATACATCAGGTGATACCAAAGAAAATCTGCACAATGGAGATATCAATGGTGAAGTGAATGGACATGATAAAATTCAAAAGCCATCCCCTTTAATGTGTAAATTTACTTTGGTCAATTCTTATGGCAGTACAGAATTAGGATATAAAATGGCACAAGATGGACAGCCTCTCAAACTTAGTAATAGGACTTATGTAGCTGTAGATTGGAATCCGTTAGCCCAGGAAAAGTTTTATGATGACAAAGCTGCTGAGGTATATCTTATTGAAATATTACCTCATTTTTGTCGAGCCTGCAACTTTTATGTCGCGAAATCAAGACAGTGATCCTAGATCCCATCATCAGCATCATCTACATTTAGGTTCAGTCTGTGGTTAGAAGTTTTTTTGGACATCAATAATTTTATTAAACCTTCATGGAATAATCCAAATTTCATGAAATTTGGACAGAAGCTTTTTTATGACCAAAATACAGTATCCAGATCAAAATTTTGAAAATATTTATTTTCATTTTTCCGTATTTAACTAGTAAATGGACTAATTTTTATACGACCGCAAAAAAATTTTTGTGGTCGTATATTGGTATGACGTTGGCGTCGTCGTCGTCCAGCGTCGTCGTCCGAATACGCATTAGTTTTCGCACTCTAACTTTAGTTTAAGTGAATGGATCTCTATGAAATTTTACCATAAGGTTCAATACCACAAAAGGAAGGTGGGGATTGATTTTGGGGGTTATGGTACCAACAGTTAAGGAATTAGGGGCCAAAAAGGGGCCAAAAATAAGCATTTTCTAGATTCCAGACAATAACTGTGGAACGGTGTATGGATCTCTCTCAAATTATACTACAAGTTTCCATACCACAAAGGCATGGTTAGGATTTGCTTTGGGGGGTTATTGCTCAAATCGTTTAAGAATTAGGGGCAAAAAAGGGGGAAAAACAAGGATGTCCTCATTAATGGACAAATACTTTAGTACAAAACATAATTTAAAGCAGTGTAAGGGAGATAAATCAAATACATCATTGAAATTATCTCCCTTACACTGCTTTTAAATTATGTATAAAGTAATGGTTAATGAACAATTAAGATAATGTAAAACAGTGTAAGGGAGGTAATCAGAATACAACGTTTTGGTTACTTCCCTTACACTGCTTTTAAATTATGTTTAAAGAAATGCATATTTATAAAGGAAGACCAGTATGGCGCATTAGATTTGTAAAATCTTTGACCACATTTATTTATTTGTTATTCCGAATCTAACCGTGTATTTAGATTTTTAATTTTGGGTCCAGTTTTCAAATTGGTCTACATTAAGGTCCAAAGGGTCCAAAATTAAACTTTGTTTGATTTTAACAAAAATTGAATATATGGGGTTCTTTGATATGCTGAATCTAAATATGTATTTAGATTTTTGATTTTTGGCCCAGTTTTCAAGTTGGTCCAAATTGGGGTCCAAAATTAAACTTTGTTTGATTTCAACAAAAATTGAATATATGGGGTTCTTTGATATGCTGCACCTAACCATGTATTTAGATTTTTTATTTGTGGACCCCGCTATCAAATTGGTTCATATTGAGGTCAAAAGGGTCCAAAATTAAACTTTGTTTGATTTCATCAAAAATTGAATTATTGGGGTTCTTTGATATGCCAAATCTAACCGTGTATTTAGATTTTTAATTTTGGGTCCTGTTTTTTAAATTGGTCTACATTAAGGTCCAAAGGGTCCAAAATTAAACTTAGTTTGATTTTAACAAAAATTGAATTCTTGGGGTTATTTGATATGCTGAATCTAAACATGTGTTTAGATTTTTGATTATGGGCCCAGTTTTCAAGTTGGTCCAAGTTGGGGTCCAAAATTAAACTTTGTTTGATTTCAACAAAAATTGAATATATGGGGTTCTTTGATATGCTGAATCTAAACATGTATTTAGATTTTAGATTTTTGGCCCAGTTTTCAAGTTGGTCCAAATTGGGGTCCAAAATTAAACTTTGTTTGATTTCAACAAAAATTGAATATATGGGGTTCTTTGATATGCTGAATCTTACCATGTATTTAGATTTTTTATTTGTGGGCCCGCTATCAAATTGGTTCATATTTAGGTCAAAAGGGTCCAAAATTAAACTTTGTTTGATTTCATCAAAAATTGAATTATTGGGGTTCTTTGATATGCCAAATCTAACTGTGTATTTAGATTTTTAATTTTGGGTCCCGTTTTTTGAATTGGTCTACATTAAGGTCCAAAGGGTCCAAAATTAAACTTAGTTTGATTTTAACAAAAATTGAATTTTTGGGGTTTAGATATGCTGAATCTAAACATGTGTTTAGATTTTTGATTATGGGACCAGTTTTCAAGTTGGTCCAAGTTGGGGTCCAAAATTAAACTTTGTTTGATTTCAACAAAAATTGAATATATGGGGTTCTTTGATATGCTGAATCTAAACATGTATTTAGATTTTTGGCCCAGTTTTCAAGTTGGTCCAAATTGGGGTCCAAAATTAAACTTTGTTTGATTTCAACAAAAATTGAATATATGGGGTTCTTTGATATGCTGAATCTTACCATGTATTTAGATTTTTTATTTGTGGGCCCGCTATCAAATTGGTTCATATTTAGGTCAAAAGGGTCCAAAATTAAACTTTGTTTGATTTCATCAAAAATTGAATTATTGGGGTTCTTTGATATGCCAAATCTAACCATGTTTTTAGATTTTTAATTTTGGGTCCCGTTTTTTTTTTAATTGGTCTACATTAAGGTCCAAAGGGTCCAAAATTAAACTTAGTTTGATTTTAACAAAAATTGAATTCTTAGGGTACATTGATATGCTGAATCTAAACATGTGTTTAGATTTTTGATTATGGGACCAGTTTTCAAGTTTGTCCAAGTTGGGGTCCAAAATTAAACTTTGTTTGATTTCAACAAAAATTGAATATATGGGGTTCTTTGATATGCTGAATCTAACCATGTATTTTGATTTTGGACATTGGACCATAATAGGTAAATTAAAAAAATTGAAGTTCTTAGACCACATTCTTTCTGTGTCAGAAACCTATGCTGTGTCAAATATTTAATCACAATCCAAATTCAGAGCTGTATCAAGCTTGAATGTTGTGTCCATACTTGCCCCAACTGTTCAGGGTTCGACCTCTGCGGTCGTATCAAGCTGCGCCCAGCGAAGCATTTTATTTTTTTTACAGTAATTTTTGTTAAATTCTGTATTTTACTGATAAATGGACTCACTTTTTAAGTCAACATTACACTTTTACACTGACAGCAGTAATCACAGGTGAGACACAGGGTTACGTGGAACCTCTTACAAATCTTTTTAATATTTTGTGGGAAAAAAAGTTCTGAACTGTTCTGTTTTCTTGCTACGTAACATTATATTTTTAAAAGTAGATCACTCTAGTCTTCTCTGAGAATAAGGACAATCTCTTGAACTGAATAAAATTAAATCGTCTAAGGTGACTCCCCTTTTAATCTTATTCTTTTAATCTTTTTTTGTAAATAAGTTTAAGATTTCTTCTATGTTTTTCCCAAGGTGAAAAAAATTGGTTCAATAAGGTAAACTCAACCTAGATGTCTTTATTTAAATAAAAATTAAATGCATTTCTACTTATAAGTTTGCTGATTGAGGTAAGAAATTAAACTTAGCATTTGAGTGTTAATGTGGAAGCCACAATTTTAAACCTAGCACCTGCTTAACTGAAACAGGATAAGAAAATATACTTTTTGTACAAAGTGAACAGGAAAAAAAGTAAATTTAATATAGTTTTGATTCCATCAAGTCAAATTAACACACCGTAACAACTTTTGTGATGTATTCCAGAACTTTTTAAGTTTGACTACTTTTCTACAGATGTTTCATTCTGACACCAAACTAACTTCTTCATGGCCTTTCAAAAGTTTGTCTAAAATTTCCAACAGATCCAATATTTCTTAAATTTCTTAAATGAGCAGACAGATTTTGATTGTTTATTTTCAGGCATGGGAATGTCACTTGCTATAAATGTATAAAAAGTTTTATCAATGACTATTGTCTTACCAATAAGTAATTTTTTTCATATTATATTTAGGACTTTGAACAAGATGAAAGTATTAATCACAAACCTCAGAAGAAACAAGTTATTCAACTTGGAGATTGTTTGGATTTGTTTACCAAAGAGGAACAACTAGGGGAAAATGATTTATGGTATGTTAATACTGAAATATGGAACTTGAAATTTTTGTTTACAATCGCAAAATTTGCCCGGTGGAGCATTTTATTATTTATTCTCGTTGATATCAATTTTCGTGGATTAAGGAAAATTAAACTCATTTAAAGTTGACAGGAAAAGTACCAACTTTTATGGTAAATCTACAAATAAGAGAACACTAGTTTTTCATCTCCAGAAAACTAAAATCATTTAATGAGATACTGCGGATTCATTAGTATTCGTTGGATACCAATGGTTGTGGATTTCTTGCATACAGGTAAAACAAAAATTTAAATGTTCAATGAAGTGAACATTATCTATAGACTTGGATGCAAACTTTTGTAAAACCACAAAATCAAATATCCATGAAAATACAGTTTAAAACAAAATATAAAGTGGATTCGAAGCATTCAAATTTTTTTTACAATGACAATGTTTTTGATGTGTTTTAGGTATTGTCCCAAGTGTAAGAAACATCAACAAGCAACCAAGAAATTTGACTTATGGTCTTTACCAGATGTTCTAATCATTCACCTGAAGAGATTTTCCTACAACCGATACTTCCGAGACAAAATAGATGTAATGGTGGAATGTCCTCCAAGGTAACTAACAGCTTAAATGTCTCTAAATATCTTATCTTGTTGACTATTCAATTACATGTAAAATGAATGCCTATTAAACTCTCAAAAACATCTAATTGGAGTATTAATGAGTCAACATATTGTTTACAATATGTATTAATGGTTATTACCCCCTGCCTATGATTGTAGGGGGCATTGTTGTTTTATGGTTTTATGCACTGTCTGTCTGTCCCCTATAAGGTTAATGTTATAGTTTAAGGTATTGTACCATTAAGTTTTACCCTTGTCCGTACGTACGTACGTCCCAAAGTTGGTTTCCATTCTCTAACTGTAGTTTGCCTCAACCAAATGTTATGAAACTTATATAAAATGCTTATTACCACAATACACAGATCAAGTTTGAATTTTGGTGGCGTCACTTTAACCGTTCTAGAGTTATGCCCTTTACAAATGGAAAAATTGCTAAATGTTTCGTTTCCGTTCTCTAACTTTAGTTTGCCTCAACCAAATGTTATGAAACTTATACACAATGCTTATTACCACAAAATACAGATCAAGTTTGAATTTTGGTGGTGTCACTGTAACCGTTCTAGAGTTATGCCCCTTTACAAATGGTAAAATTGCTGAATTTTTCGTTTCAGTTCTCTAACTTAAGTTAGCCTCAACCAAATGTTATGAAACTTATACACAATGCTTATTAACACAAAATACAGATCAAGTTTAAATTTTGGTTGTGTCACTTTTACTGTTCTAGAGTTACACCCCTTTACAAATTTTCCGTTCTCTAACTTAAGTTAGCCTCAACCAAATGTTATGAAACTTATACATAATACTTATTACTACAAAACTGAGATCAAGTACAAATTTGGGTAGCATCACTTTTACCATTCTTCAGTTATGTCCCTTTATAAATTTATATGATATGCAAGCGGGGGCATCATCTGTGTCATTCCCTATTAATTAACTATTTATTTTATAGAAAGTGCCTTTTAAGGGCATTCCTGCTTTGATTTTCTTTATATTTTGAAAAATATGGTGCAATTACAAGTCTTGAATACTTGAATAAGAAGTCTTGATACAACTAATATATGACACCGGTTTTTACTAAACATTTGCAGATCTTATGAAAATTAAAGTAAATGAACTGTTTATTTTTCAGAGGACTAAACATGAACAAATATATGATAAACAACAACCATGGAGCTGCTAATTATGACCTGATAGCTGTATCGAACCATTATGGAGGCCTTGGAGGGGGACATTGTAAGTTCAGAAATAAACCTAGCAAATCTTATTTACTGTGGTGTTATATTTATTAATATTTCTTTCTGTATGTTTATATCTCATTAGAAATTTCAGTGCATATGTGTTCTTATATCATTCAAAAATACAGGAAAAAAATATCAGTAAATGCTAGTGGAGCATTTATGATCTAAATTTCCCACATCAATTGTTAAATTTAAATCTTGAATTGAATACAACAGAATCAAAAGTTCAACCCTTGCATAAGATTGTTATATCAGACAATAAGCAAGTAACACAACTATCATTTATCATATCTGTTGTAAGGCTTCCTTATTCTGTAGTTTTAGATGGTAGCTTTGTCATTTGAAAGATAAGCATTATTGAGGTATGGAGTTTTTATACGACCGCAAAAAATTTTGCGGTCGTATATTGGTATGACGTTGGCGTCGTCGTCGTCCGAAGACACATTGGTTTTCGCACTCTAACTTTAGTTTAAGTGAATGGATCTCTATGAAATTTTACCATAAGGTTCAATACCACAAAAGGAAGGTTGGGATTGATTTTGGGGGTTATGGTACCAACAGTTAAGGAATTAGGGGCCAAAAAGGGGCCAAAAATAAGCATTTTTGTAACTTCCAGACATAACTTGTGTGTTAGTGTATGGATCTCTCTGACATTGTACCACAAGGTTCCATATCACAAAGGGAATGCTGGGATTGATTTTGGGGGTAATTGCCTCAAAATATTAGGAATTAGGGGCCAAAAAAGGGGCAAAAAACAAGCATTTTTCAGTTTCATGACAATAACTTGTGTGTTAGTGTATGGATCTTTCTGAAATTGTACTACAAGGTTCCATATCACAAAGGGAAAGCTGGAATTGAGTTTGGGGGTAATTGCCCGAAACGTTTAGGAATAAGGGGCCAAAATGGGGCCAAAAATAAGCATTTTTCTAGTTTCCAGACAATAACTTGTGTTCAAGTGTATGGATCTCTCTGAAATTGTACTGCAAGGTACCATACCACAAAGGGAAGGCTGGGATTGAGTTTGGGGGTGATGAATCATAAGGGGGTTCAACAAATTTGGGGGGGGGGGGGGGGGGGGTTTTCCTTTTTTTTTCTTTTAAAATTTTCAATTTTAAGTTGGTTATTTCTGATTTATATTTAAAAGCAAATAATAATGATATGGTAGGAGATACACACCAAACATGATGTGTAAATTATTATATAATAAGTATTGTGCAATAGCAAGAAATTTTCAATTGCACAGTATTGCACAATAGCAAGAAATCTTCAATTGCACAGTATTGCGCAATAGCAAGAAATCTTCAATTGCACAGTATTGCGCAATAGCAAGAAATATCCAATAGCACAATATTGCGCAAAAGCAAGAAATTGTCAATTGTGCAATATTGCGCAATAGCAAGAAATATTCAATCGCAAGAAATATTCAATCGCACAGTATTGTGCAAAAGAAGATACTTCGTATAAATTGCTTATTTCTTGACCATTTTCAATGGGGTTTTATTCTTGAATTTTTGGGGTTCTTTAATATGCTGAATCTAACCGTGTATTAAGGTTTTTGGATTTTGGGCCCCGTTTTTAAATTGGTCCACATTGAGGTCCAAAGGGTCCAAAATTAAACTTTGTTTGATTTCATCAAAAATTGAATTCTTGGGGTTCTTTGATATGCTGAATCTAACCATGTATTTAGATTTTGGATATTGGACCATAATAGGTGAATGTCCAATTTTAAATTTTTAAGTTCTTAGACCACATTCATTCTGTGTCAGAAACCTATGCTGTGTCAAATATTTAATCACAATCCAAATTCAGAGCTGTATCAAGCTTGAATGTTGTGTCCATACTTGCCCCAACTGTTCAGGGTTCGACCTCTGCGGTCGTAACAAGCTGCGCCCTGCGGAGCATTTTATTATGAAAAGATAGGATGAATTGTCATATATAGTTTATATCAGTGAGATAGCAAACCAAAGGCAATACAAAAAAAGGTGACAGCTTAAATATATATTTGCAACAAATCTATTCTTGAATGTTTCGTGCAGAATTTAATGATAGAGCTGCAACCTGCTTACTACAAATGTTAACAACCAAAAAAACAGCTTTTTAATATATTCTTTTAAGAAATCTATTCTGCTTGAATGTTTCATGCAGAATTTAATGTCAGAGCTCAAATCTGCTTATCTGACCATTTGTATATAATAACCATTATAATAAAACTGTAGTTTAGATTTAAATATTACAGACACAGCTTATGGTAAGAACAAAGAAAACAGTGAATGGTATTACTTTGATGATTCTAGTGTGTCCTCGTCATCAGAAGATGATGCTGTTGTAAGTACCACCTTCATGTTAATCCTTTGAGTTGCTTTAAGCAAGGTTAGACTGACAAAAAAAATAGAAGTCAGGTAAATCTGAATTTTTAAGGCTATTTGGTGTGGTTTAATTCTTATTTCAATACTTCAACCCTCCACTTTTTAATCTTTATCAGTGGACTAACAGAAAGTGGATAAAAGAACAAACCCAAATCAGAACAAGAAAAGCAACTAACCGTAAAATAGCAGTACAAATTGTAACAAAGACATGGGTACAAAAGAAAATAAATCAAGATTATTCCATATCAAATAATGCTGGCAGTTACCAATAGCAAGCTCATTGTACTTAACCTGTTAATATGAAGTTATACTATCCTACACTATAATATCAGTTAGTTTCATACAGCAATATCATAAACAGTAAAGGAGGATGATCCTGTGCCATGCCATGAACAAACTATTAATAAATTAAAACACAGAATAATTGATATCTGAATGATTATATTTGTTAGATGATTTACTTATATTGCCAATTCTTTATTTTAGAACTTTTTTCTATTAGTAAATTAATGTTAAAGAACTTTTTGAAGTTTACCACATATTTGCTTATTCTATTTTTTAAATTTACTTGTTTTAGTCAAAGGCAGCTTATGTAGTAGTGTATCAGAAACAGACTCAGTGTCAGCCTCATTCTAAGTCAAGTTCTACCACAATGAATGGTCAGTGTGAACAGATGGAAACATAATGTTATCTTAAAACTTAATTTTCCACAACTGTCAGTTATATGACAGGCAGGAAGTAGAATCTACAAGCTGATGTGATAAAGAACTTTTGTATTTGTTGTTTCAAGACAGTCATCTAAGATCATTCAGATTTACTTTTTTCTTACTTTTTCAAAGACGAGAGTAAACATGAAAACAGTGTAACCAAAAATATAATGCAAGGGGAAATTTGTCTTAATGTTACCAACCATGTTTAATAGTCATAGATTTTGTAAAACTTATTAGGATATAGACGAAATTATATATGAGTTGACAGCTTTTTCTGACAAATTGGTATATTTACATTATTGCTTGGATATTTTGAAAAGTTCACAACATTTATTTTAGCCAATGTTCAGATAGAATATGTCATGGAAATCAAACGGGTATATATACAATCTGTTGTTTACATAAATGGAATAGTTAGATTGAATTACTATCTATTATAAATATTATGGTATAAAGACACTATAAATGACATGAAATTCTTAGCTATGTATATGCAACCTGCTACGAATAATATGAAATGAACAGAAAGTAGAGCTATCTTCAGTGTTGATAGCAGAACATATGTGACAAATTTTTATTCAGACATACAATTTATAGCTCTACATACATATATACTGAAAATATATACTGGTATTAAAACAGCCTAGATTTTGCATTGACATTTTATTTACTATTTTAAACCATGTACATGAAAGTGCTAAACTTTAAATAAGATATAAACCATTAAAACCACTAACCGTAGTATAATGGTTACATTCATATTGTAAATTTAAATGTGTATTTAGCATGTTGAGGGGAGAAAATAGCTAGCGTTATGCATCTTTGTATGCTATGTCACAGTTTAATGGATTTTGGTGCCTCCAGTATATTTGAAGGATATGTATTTTCAACAAGATATTGTAATATAATACATAAACATTACCATTTTCTGTTGATCTATAGTTTGTTAGCATAGTAATGGCATCAGCAATAAGTTATTTAGATGTCAAATTGATTCATTTAACTGAGAAAAAGTATGAATAGATTTCTTATTCAGCTATTATTCTCTATTTAGAGGTCTGCCATGTGTATTGTTTATAGAAATTACCTGTTTGTTTGCCAATAGTGTATGTTTTAATTAACTAATGCTGTACAAGTATATATGTAAAATTCCTGTTTCATATAAGATGCCTCAGTGTAAATAGAAAAAGGAATGTTAAGGTGTTAATACATTTATACATAATGATGTGTCCATATTTCCACGTCTCTTTAAAAATAATTTAAAAAAAAAGAATTATTTCAAACAGTAGAGTAAAATTACAATTCAGTTTCCTTTTTTGGCAAAGATTAGATATATACCTTTGAAAAACAAAATGAATATAGAAATTCCTCAAGGAAGAAGTTTTTGGTCTGTGAATTTATAAATAAACCTTGAAATATTTAGTTATAATGATTCAAAAATAGGCTTTGCCAAGGCCATCCACCAGTAGAGAAATCAATAACTTTTTTCTGTCATAGTTCAGTGCACAAGATTGAAGTCTACAGCTTTATAGACCCAAAAAATCCAGTTGATTGTAATAAGCTGTATAAATTCCAAACTTATGCTGTCCTGTTTTTATACCACAGTAAACTATGATATAAAGTTGGAATATTTTTATACGACCGCAAAAAAATTTTGTGGTCGTATATTGGTATGACGTTGGCGTCGTCGTCGTCGTCGTCGTCCGGCGTCGTCGTCCGAATACATATTGGTTTTCGCACTCTAACTTTAGTTTAAGTGAATGGATCTTTTTGAAATTTGACCATAAGGTTAAATACCACAAAAGGAAGGTTGGGATTGATTTTGGGGGTTATGGTACCAACAGTTAAGGAATTAGGGGCCAAAAATGAGCATTTTCTAGTTTCCAGACAATAACTGTGGAACGGTGTATGGATCTCTCTGAAATTATACTACAAGTTTCCATACCACAAAGGGATGGTTAGGATTTGCTTTGGGGGGTTATGGCTCAAACCGTTTAGGAATTAGGGGCAAAAAAGGGGGAAAAACAAGGTTGTCCTGGTTAATGGACAAATACTTTAGTACAAAACATAATTTAAAGCAGTGTAAGGGAGATAAATCAAATACATCATTGAAATTATCTCCCTTACACTGCTTTTAAATTATGTATAAAGTAATGGTTAATGAACAATAAAGATAATCTAAAACAGTGTAAGGGAGGTAATCCAAATACAACGTTTTGGTTACTTCCCTTACACTGCTTTTAAATTATGTTTAAAGAAATGCATATTTATAAAGGAAGACCAGTAAAAATATCTGCAAATGTTTTCATCTTTTTTTTTTACAAAAAAATCCATATGAAAGATTTGACACTATATTTTTATTATTTCTATTATAAAATAGATTAAGTTAGCACTATGGTAAATTTAAATGGGTAATTATGGTTGCCAACTCCATTGGAAATTTGAATTGAGATTATGACCATATCTTGAGGGAAAGAATTTTTTTGGGGGAAAAAGGGGGGGGGGATAAAAAGAAATTGTGGGGGGCCAATTTTTTCTCATTTCAGATTTCAGAAATTAAAAAGAATTATTCTTCAAATATTATTTTTTTTTCAAATTTCAAATATTGAAAAATTTCAAGAAGTAATCTTTAATTGCACAGTATGGGCGCATTAGATTTGTAAAATCTTTGATCACATTTATTTATTTGTTATGCCGAATCTAACAGTGTATTTAGATTTTTAATTTTGGGTCCAGTTTTCAAATTGGTCTACATTAATGTCCAAAGGGTCCAAAATTAAACTTTGTTTGATTTTAGCAAAAATTGAATATATGAGGTTCTTTGATATGCTGAATCTAAACATGTATTTAGATTTTTGATTTTTGGCCCAGTTTTCAAGTTGGTCCAAATTGGGGTCCAAAATTAAACTTTGTTTGATTTCAACAAAAATTGAATATATGGGGTTCTTTGATATGCTGAATCTAACCATGTATTTAGATTTTTTATTTGTGGACCCCGTTATCTAATTGGTTCATATTGAGGTCAAAAGGGTCCAAAATTAAACTTTGTTTGATTTCATCGAAAATTGAATTCTTGGGGTTCTTTGATATGCTGAATCTAACCATGTTTTTAGATTTTTGATTATGGGCCCAGTTTTCAAGTTGGTCCAAGTTGGGGTCCAAAATTAAACTTTTTTTGATTTCAACAAAAATTGAATATATGGGGTTCTTTGATATGCTGAATCTAACCATGAATTTAGAGTTTTTATTTGTGGGCCCCGCTATCAAATTGGTTCATATTGAGGTCAAAAGGGTCCAAAATTAAACTTTGTTTGATTTCATCAAAAATTGAATTATTGGGGTTCTTTGATATTCCAAATCTAACCGTGTATTTAGATTTTTAATTTTAAGTCCCGTTTTTTAAATTGGTCTACATTAAGGTCCAAAGGGTCCAAAATTAAACTTAGTTTGATTTTAGCAAAAATTGAATTCTTGGGGTTCTTTGATATGCTGAATCTAAACATGTGTTTAGATTTTTGATTATGGGCCCAGTTTTCAAGTTTGTCCAAGTTGGGGTCCAAAATTAAACTTTGTTTGATTTTAACAAAAATTGAATATATGGGGTTCTTTGATATGCTGAATCTAACCATGTGTTTTGATTTTGGACATTGGACCATAATAGGTAAATTAAAAAAATTCAAGTTCTTAGACCACATTCTTTCTGTGTCAGAAACCTATGCTGTGTCAAATATTTAATAACAATCCAAATTCAGAGCTGTATCAAGCTTGAATGTTGTGTCCATACTTGCCCCAACTGTTCAGGGTTCGACCTCTGCGGTCGTATCAAGCTGCGCCCCAGCGAAGCATTTTATTTTTATTTAGATACTTATTGGAAGAACAACAATTTATCTTTCTGTTTACTGTTAAAAGCAGGGCACACAATATAAAAATGTATAAACAAAAATTCCAACTTAGTTTACACCTTATTTGTGTACTTAATTAAGATTAATATTGAAAAATTATGTATAAACATTGCTTGCTTTGGAATGGAACAATGTAAATTTCATGGCACAAACTATTTTATTGATTGCTGAACCTTATAAAAATTTCAGAATAAATCCTATATTTGTATTTCACTATTAATTATATATCTATTCTTTATAATTGAATGACGGGGGTAAAAGCTATGATATTTTTATCAATATTGGTTTTGTATAATGTATAAATGTTGAAGAAGTTATGAATGATAATTTATGATGTATGGATGTGTTTGTATTACAATTTTAATGGTTTTTTTCCTTGCAAGTAAAAGTTTGCAATAATTGTCAGACTTGTCCAGTAGTGAAGGCTCTATGTATTTCATTAAAACACAAGTTGATAAAAACCTGTTTTTTGTAGTATTAATTCTGTTCTTAGGCCTTGGACAGTTATTAAAGTTGTCATTGTAAAAGGCATTTTAGCATCACATTCTATGAAGCCATCCTTTGTTGGATTAGAGTTGGTGGTATCTTCCACTGAAAAGAGCTAACTTATTATTGTTAAAGCTTGGCAACAACAATGAAGAGATAATGATTTAATCTATCGACACAAGAAAAAGGTGATAATCTTATGTTCTGATTAGAAATCTGTTTACATACAAATATGATGGTTATATCTGTACATCATTTTGTACACACATAAATACCTTTGTTACACCATAACTTTTTGACAAAAGTATGGCGATAACCACATGTGGTTCATAAATACCACAGTAAAAGATTTAACATTTATTTTATTTGAAATAAAATATCAGTCTGGTCAAGTCTGACAATACACAGTTTTGTTTTTTTTGTTAGTAAAACCTTTTGTATTTTACAGTGCTTTCACTCTTCTATTGACCAAGTAATGTCTAAATAAACTTGTACACAGTTTGATTTATCTATTTTATTTTTATAAACCACTAGTGCCTTTGAAATCAAATAGTAATAGCTGTGGGGTAAGCATATGATGAGGCTGATTGGTTTAGGTCTTGATACCAGTAATTGGTCATAGAAGTAGGCCTTTTAAATCAGGTCTAATTTTTAACAGGGATTTAAGGAAAAATCTGATTATTAAATTGGTGTAGTATGGAAGGCGGGCAGGCTGCTGTCACTATTTTCCATAACTGTTCAGCCAGTGTTTATCAATTTTTGATATGCAGTTACTAATGTCTAGATGGAGGTCAAGTTCGATATTGATGATTTTCACTTTTACAGCTCAGGTGATATGTCCTGAATCGATTAGAAAATGGCACTACATGTCATTTCTGTGCAATAACTTGTGAACCGATCAACCAGTGCGGGTAACAAAATGGAGGTCAAGTTTGGTATTGACAATTTTCACTTTTTCTGTTCAGGAGTTAATGTCCTCAATAGGTTGGAAAATGGCACTTTATTAAGTTACATTTAATTAAGGAAATTATTTGTTTCACCCCCAGCAATGAGGTTTGAACACGCAATCTTTTTGGTGTCAGATTGTTCATCTTACCACTGAGCCACAGAAACCATAGGAAAAGTCATGAAATTTTAGTCCACTTCTCTGGAAGAAGTGAAAACAAAATTTGAAAAACTTCCAACTTCTTTTCTCTAAGGAAGCTGGTTTTGCAAATCCCTTTATTTTCAAGCAAATATATGAGAAAATAATTCAGAAATGTTCGTATTTTTCATTGATATGTAGTTATTTCTTCATTTAAGCGATATGGTGTCCAACGTCCTCATAGTCAAGCATTAAAAAAAAAAGTTTTGTTACTGCTACTCCGACTCGGCTGACAATTTTCAGGACATTTAATGTTTTCATCTTTTTTGCCAAAAAACTGACAAAGAGAAACATGAATTTTGAGTTTGTCTTAATGGTGACACTCTATGAACCAAACATTTTATATATGTACAGGTTTTAATAGTATTCTTGTAAAAGAACACGGCACAGTTATAAAAAATAGTCAGGTTTTTTAAACTACTGATTTATTTTATAATATTCTGTGAAAATAATCTTATCTAAAAATAAAAACAGTATTCTCAAAAAATATTCTTGTCAATAAAGGCCAATTGACATAACACATTGAATGATACTAGTTTCAGGCACAATAAATCATGTTGCTGGTATTCCGAGTATTAATTTGCACCCTCAACCACATCTGTACGTCAAAAAATGTCAACGATACAAGACTTCATGCAAACTAGTTGTCCAAAAATTTGGCTTATCGGTCAAATTGACCAATAGTGTCGTTAAAGGGTTAAACAATGGTTACCTTCAAAATACAAAAAACCTGGTTTGCTGTCAATTTGACAGTACATTTCTTATTTATAATGATCCATTGTTACTACTACAGTCTTGTTTATGACTGCAATATTAGGTCAGGTTTCAGATGTTTTGGAGGTAAAACTTGGGTCATTTTTCCGCAGCCTTCTTGATGGATGGTAGCTGATTTTGTAAATAACTCATCCTACAGGGGTTTTTTCCAACACAAGAGCCTTGACAAATTAGTCAAAATGTATATAGCTTAAAAGTTTTCTTAAAGGTAATTTTTGAAAAAAAATTGAAAACACGTTATAAATTTCATGCGCTTTTCTGGATTTACCTTCATCAGGCCCCGGCACCATAAAATTATTTGAGTAATTTTTTTTTGCTCAGCCTGAGAATTTTCTCAATTTTTTTATTCTCAGCTAAATACACTGCCATAAACAAATTCTCAGATATTTTTTTACTCAAAGTTAAGAATATTCTTAAATATTTGAGTATAGCCAAAACCATACTTAAGTATAAAAAAAAATTCTTACATGTTGCTATTGAGGGTATTTTGAAAACATACACATCTTTACTCAGTCCAACATTTTTTGTTTGGTTAACGTTGTCTTTTTCATATATTTTTTTAGGATAAATACTCAATATCAATTTTGTCAAAAACTAAAAATTGAGGTTTCAGGCTTTTTCCAGGGTTCATAATTTGTTGATTTATTTAAAATAATCAATTATACTATTGTTAGAGCAATAAAAAGGTACATACGGTGCTGTGATACTATGAATTTTAGAAAAGATTGAAAGACTTTTTAAATCTAGTGTGAAATAGCTTCACTGCTCCTTTGTTGTATGAAATCACCCACATTTTAGTGGGCATCGGATATTTGAGCGAAAATAATGATGTGATGGGATGCCAGAATCTCAAAATAATTGGAAGCCAACATCCAAATGCTGAGGTATTCAATATAGAATTAAAAGAATTACATCAGCATCTATCAAAGGTGAAAATGCCTTTTTAATATTTTTCTTCATTTTCTGTAGACACTTTTCTAAAATATTTTACGTAATGGAAAGAAAATTATTAACAACACAACTTCTAGGATATCAACGTGCTTAAACAAACGTATTTGTAATGCCTCTACAGCCAGATTGTTTAACAAAAATGCACGTGGATATGCACAAATTGTCCCATGCAATGCCAAAAAGTGACTAATCTGTTTTAGATTAACTTCACAAAATATTGTATGGTCAACAGTGAACGGGAGAGCTTTTTCGCTCTCCTTTTCCTGTGACATTGCCTGAAAAACTCAAAACCTTATATATGTGGTAACTTGAACCCAACCTAAGTGTGGTATTCAATATGTGGGACAGACGGGGCGAGCGTATTACAAAAGAAATCAAGAACACCTTTACCGCTTTCGTAGACCTAAAAAATTCAAAAGTTTGATATATCAACATTTAGATAAGCATAATCACAATCTTAAAATTTATAAATTTCCAACCACTTGAAACCGTTCAGAAACAACCAGGAGAATCACACAAACAATTTGAAAAATCACGTAAAGTTTGCGAATTATTTTGGATAAAAAGACTTCAAACAGCTTATCCTCTCGGTCTTAATGACAAAATATTAGGACAGGGGAACATAACTAAAACTTCAATATCGATGTCATTAATATTGTCGATAAACGACTTAGAAATAAAAGGTCTCATGTCAAACGCAAAAACCGTAATCAACGTATTAAACATCGTATAAATTATACACTTGCTGATCTGTTATCTATAATAAAAAATAATGGCAGACATCAAGTATTATGCAAACTGGGTCAGATACCAATAAGTAAATTATATGCTATTTTTCTGGAGTGTGATAAAATTTCTTTTTTTAGCCCAATAGATATAAGAAGATGTGGTATGAGTGCCAATGAGACAACTCTCCATCCAAGTCAAAATTTATAAAAGTATAAATACACCCGTATTATTACAGCCTTTTGTCATCATAGGCTATTTCCTAGTATCGATAAACCTGAAAATCATAAAAGGCATTTTCTTAAATTAAAATATATAAATAGAGGTATTGATTTTATTAACTTATCTAGTATATTCAATGACTCTACCATCCAAAGCCAAATACCTCCATATTTTGATAATATAGAACCACCTATTATTTCGTATTCTTATAAAAAAAACCAGCAGAAGTTTGATTTTTAATTATACGTCAGTTACATCAGACGTCAATATAGAAAATAATGTTCCTTCCACTTGAGACTGTGAAACATCTAGTTTTAGATATTTTCCCTATGGTCAAGTTCTTACAGGAGACCTCAACATAGTCGAAGACCGTGAGGTCATAACTTTTCTTAAGAAAGGACCGAAATATCGTCCTCCATCTAAAATAGATTGGAAACAGTGTCGTCAGGTCATTAAAGACACTCTGTCTGTCTACTGTAAAAATTGGTGTAAACGTGAAAAATCTGATAAAAAATCTCTAGACAGTTATTTGAATAAAATTATGAATACTGTTAATATTTGTATATCTCATTTTGAAAACAATTTTGAAATTAGTAATAGGGTCCATGATATTCCCATTTCTAGAATAAAAAATAAACTCCAAGTACTCGCAAAGCGGTTTGTGTTCGTACCGGCAGACAAAGCAGCAAATAATGTAGTGGTGGTGTGACGCATATACTACACGGAAGTTCTCCAAAACGAAATTACAAATTCATCTACATTCAGGTCTGTACGCTCCACAGAGAGTGAAATTGTAAACAAGCATATCACTGCCACTACCCAGCTTAAAGCCTATTCCGAACATTTGAAAGTCCCTACTATGTACTGGTTACCTAAATTGCACAAAAAACCATTTAAATTCCGTTTCATCTCCGCATCTAGTAAGTGTTCTACTACCAATCTATCAGTGCTTCTAACTACCTCCCTTACTACTATCAAAGAACTTGTTATTAACTTTTGTAATAAAGGTTATGAAAATAATGGTATTAATTATTTTTGGAGTGTTAAAAATTCTTTAAGAGGTTTTAGATTAAATACATGCTTTTGGTGGTCCTTTTAATTCTGTTGACAGTTATGATTTTTCTCCTCTCTATACTACACTTCCACACAATTTTATCAAGAAAAAGTTTTCATATTTAATTAAATGGTCTTTTGAAAAATCTCATTACAAATTTATTTGCTGTAACTCGTTTAAAGCCTTTTTCTGTAACGAAAAAGGAAAGTATGCTAGATACACTTACTGGAAATGTGAAGATATGATTGAAGCTTTAAATTTTCTCCTGGACAACATATATATATGTTTCGGCGATAAAGTGTATCGACAAGTAGTAGGTATTCCTATGGGCACTAACTGTGCTCCTTTAATAACAGATTTATTCCTGTATTGCTATGAATCTCAGTGCATGACCAAACTCAGTAAAGACACTTCATTGTTACATTTGGTTGACACATTCAACAATACCTTCCGTTATCTAGATGATATTTTTTCGTTAAATAATCCAGAGCTCTCTAAATATACTACCGAAATTTACCCAATAGAACTTACTTTAACTAAATCTAACATAAACAGCAGTAGTTGTCCTTTTCTAAATTTGGACATTTCAATCTCTAAAGGAAAACTCCATACGAAAATTTACGACAAAAGAGACGACTTTTCATTCCCTATTGTTAATTTTCCTTTTTTAGACAGCGATATTCCTTTGGCTCCATCATACGGTGTACATCCCAACTCGTTCGTTATGCCCATGTGTGTAGTGATGTCATAGATTTTAACGAACGTAATCAATGCATCACTGGTAAATTATTAAGTCAAGGATTTCGTTACCATAAATTACGTAAAACTTTTACTAAATTCTTTCATAGATACAAAGATTTGATAAGTAAATTTGGCTGTTCCTGTAGAAAACTGATTAAAAACGGTATTTCACATCCTAAATTTTACGGTAATATTGTACTTAAAGCGCGGAAATAACTATGTGATCCGTGTAAACTCATCGAACCTTTAAACAAACTTATTAGTAAAGGTTATCTTACCATGTTGTAATTATATCTTTGAATATAGTTTACATTGGCACTAATATCGGTTTTGTCATCAGCAAATTAAAACACAACTAAATTTATATTCTTTTCAAACGGGATGTAGAAAGACACACCCACGTTCATTTTGATCTATAAAGAGGTTAAACTCCTAACTATCCTACTGCCTGTCGATACATTTATTTTTGGCATTGAACAAGTCATGTCTTCTTTGACTGTCCATGACGTTAAAATACTAAATCCCTGGGATGTGTTTTAATTGATTTTAGTCTCTGATGCATGTTTTTTATTATTAATTGTTTTTGGCTTTTAACTAGCTGTCAGTAACTGCGAGTACTCTCAAATCGTACTTTCTTGTTTATTTGACCTGTTGATACTAATTGTAATGTTTTTTTGTTATTTAATGTTATTCAGGGTTATATCTGGTCTATATACCAGCTTTGATAAGTGTTTGGTATTACTATAAATTTTCACTTCGTACTATGAACATCAAAATTATTTATTTTGTAAAAATATTTCCTTTCTCTATTTGAACTGTACACGTATACCTAACAACAAAATTATTTTCATTTGCCTGTGTTTAAAGTAATTGCTAATGGCTGATATTTTTGTTCGAGCATATTGTTTTTCTTAAATTGTTTAACATTTCATAGCGGTATAACATGTTACTTTTATTATTCTTCCCTTAGTTTATTTATTTTGTATTTACATTGTATCATAGGTCAAATTGCATAAAAATTCACACACAAGACGACGGGCGTATCATGCGCTCATGGCGCAGCTGTTTATTTATATAGATTAGACCGTTGGTTTTCCCGTTTGAATGGTTTTACACTAGTAATTTTTGGGGCCCTTTATAGCTTGCTGTTCGGTGTGAGCCAAGGCTCCGTGTTGAAGACCGTACTTTGACCTATAATGGTTTACTTTTATAAATTTTGACTTGGATGGAGAGATGTCTCATTGGCACTCATACCACATCTTCTTATATCTATATAAACAGAAATGATAGTGTTTTTTTTTTAAACAAAACAATCTAACAACTACAAAAGTTATTTAATATAATCATGAGATCATCCAATATCTTTTATAACCAATAAAATCCATTATTCAGCCTCTGCTATTCATAGAAATAAATGAATAAGTATGATTTTTGTAAAATGAGCATATGTTGATACTATCAAAAAATGCAATATAGTAGAAATATTCCAAATATGGCCGTAACATTTTCTTTGAAAATTGAAAAATTTAGTAGCATACAACATAATTTGACCTTTAAAAATCAAAATATGTCTTATAATTCTGTGATAGCAAAGTCGAATATTTGAAAGCCAAGGATGTATGAGGACTGAAAAACGTTGAAGAGCTATAAAGCAAAAAGGACATAAAAATGTAGCCAAATCCATCTAAGGCCATCTTTGCCTGAGGGAGTTGAAACATTAGTTTTTTGATAATTTTCAAAATTTATAAACAGGCAAATAGTCCACCAGTAGAGGGTACTTGATAAGTAGTAACCAATTCAACATACATCCTTATAATTCATTCTGTATATAAAGTAACTGCAATGAAATTTTGAAGAAATAAAAACAAAATAGAAACCGGGTAGATTCACATGAAACAGAATAAAACAAATGACTGAAGCTCCTTGAGCAGTCTTTAATGTCAAGGAATAGTAAATGGGCTATGTCACGGATTTTGGTAAAATTTTGCATATAACTTTAGCACGTTGAGCTTTAATTGAAAATCGAAAATGATGAATTTATCTCTTATTTTATGAAATATTACTGATTTGAATGCTTTCAAAATATGCAAAGGAAGCATCGAGGAAAAACATTCTTAAATTTGTCTTAAAATCATCAAATCTACTATGTCAATCTAATTAAAATATAGAATTCGGATTTCGTTAAACTACATATATGTAGTTTAACGAAATCCGAATTCTATGTAGTTTAACGAAATCCGAATTCTATATTTTAATTAGATTGCTGTTCAACTTTCAGTACAGATATACTGATCATGACATCATCACCTAAACCAACTAAAACCAAGCCAGTACCAAAGAAACAGTTAAGAATTGTAAACATCAAGTGCCCAAGTCTAAGGAAAAAAGGCAAACTACTAGAAACATTTATTGATTCAACCGAACCAGACATAATCATAGGCACAGAAACATATGGAACGTAGAGATTGCCCAAAAGACCCTCGCGGATGAGTAATGATAGCTGTTAAAAAATTATTACAGCCTGATAAAACTGACGACACATATCTGAACCAAACAAAATGAAATAAATACCATCAGAATGAAACATCAGAGAGATATCTTCTTAATTGGAGGCGACTTCAACCTACCAGACCTTGACCTATAATGGTTTACTTTTATAAATTGTTACTTGGATCATGGAAGTATTATATTGTCAATATAATACTTCCATGCTTGGATGGAGAGTTGTCTCATTGGCACTCATACCACATCTTCCTATATCTATTAAATGGTCAGAATAAACCCTAACAAATAGATAATATCCTATTAGGACTAACCAAACTTTCTTGGAGATTGTAGCTGACAATGGATTGGAATAAATTGTATACTTCACAACACGTAAAGACAACACTTTGGACCTAATCTCTCATCCAGCATTTAAATTACGATGCAAACCATTACCAAATCATTTCAAATCAAATATTTTATTTTTCCAATCAGTCCCACAAGGGGCATTTACAATTAACAATTATAATTAGATATGACAATATAAGAAATTACCATCAATAGGAAACAGTGCATGACCATGAAATCGTCCTACTAGACTTGGCATGCAAACCTTTTAAACCAAAGCCAGTGAGAAGGAAAATGTATTTATGGAAGAAAGCAGAAATACACTAGATAAAAGAAGATTTAGCCCTTTTCAACGGAACTTTCACAAACACCATAGACAGAAATGTTGAAACCATGTGGCAAGCGTTCTAAAAAACTATCCAAAACACCATAGAGAAGAGAGTAACAACTAAAATGAGCCAAGAAAGACACACACTTCCGTGGATAAACACCACTATTAGATGGAAAATTGATCAAAAGCAAAAAAAACTACAAGGAGGCCAGGAAAACATAAAAGAAAGGAGACATGGATAGATATAAGAGACTCAAACAAGAAGTACAGTGGGAAGTCAAGCAAGTCAACAAACAATATATGGAAGAAGTAAGTACAAATTATAAAAACAACTCGAAAAAAAATTTGGTCATATAATTATATAGAGCAAAGGTCAAGAATGGACAGGAGTGGCACCATTAACGAACAGAATGTGATTTCTACAAAGCGATAATAAGAGCAAAGATGAAATACTCAAAGAACAATTCCAGTCAGTATTTACAAAGGAAACCCTACACTTTCCCAACAAAGGAAAAAGTCTATTCCACCATGTATGATATAAAAATAAGCACCAAGGGAGTACACATTCTACTTTAAAACCTCAAACCACACAAAGCTACTTGTCCAGACTCAATTCCATCCTTCATACTAAAAACAGCGACAGACCAACTAGCTTCTTTTCTTACAGAATTATACCAAACATCACTTAAAACCGGTGAAGTCCCCAAGATTGGAGAGATGCCAACGTGGTACCCCTATTAAAGACGGACGAAAGACATTTAGCTTCCAACTACAGACCTGTGTCACAGATTCACTTGTTGTCGAGTTGCGAGTTGCGAGTTAAGAAATCGAGTTGCGAGTTACGAAAGTCGAGCTGCGAGTTACGAAGGTCGAGTTGCGAGTTACGAAGGTCGAGTTGCGAGTAACGAAGGTCGAGTTGCGAGTTACGAAGGTCGAGTTGCGAGTTACGAAAGTCGAGTTGCGAGTTACGAAGGTCGAGTTGCGAGTTACGAAGGTGGGAATTTGTTTTCCAATTGTCACACCTGTATATGTCGTCACTGTAAAACGTTATGTTGTTCGATTTTTATCTTCAAATATTTCTAGAAATAAAACACCGAACAATTTATTAGAAACTTAATTTCAATATATATATATATATATATTCTCCTAATTTTCAGTAGAAATAATCTTTAAATTTATTCACTTCCATTCTATACAATTTTTTTTCTCAAGAAATTCAGAATCAAACAATTCTTTAAAAAAAACCTAAGCCTCTCCAAAATATAGATGGCAGATGCCTGAAAGTACAACTTGAAGCCATACTTACCTGGGTAAAACTTTTTTCATGTGCTCTCGTGACAGGCTATGCATGATATTAAAATGAAAAGGAAGCACAGTTTTTTTTATTAAAATGTACAATACCCAGCTGATATCTGAAACTACAACATTTGTTTCAAGACTGCATGCAGGTAAAAAAGTAAACTTGTGATAAACAAGACTTCCGTGCTCATACTCGCAACTCGCAACTCGACCTTCGTTACTCGCATTTTGACTTTCGTAACTCGCAACTCGACAATCGTAACTCGCAACTTGCCACTCGACGATAAGAAACCCTCACCTCCATCACTTGCAAGGTCTTGGAACATAGTCCATAGCAGCATAACGGACCATTTTGACAAACATAACATCCTAACCAATGCACAACATGATTCCGCAAAAAAATGATTATGCGAATTACAATTAATCATTACCATCAACGACATTGCAAAAAAAAAGCTGGAAAAGGGATCCCTAGTCGCCATCATCCTTCTTGACTTTGCAAAGGCATTGGACAAAGTATTACAAAAACTGGAATACTAGGGAGTTAACCCTAAAACTAACAAATGGATTCGTTCTTTCCTCGAAAATAAAATACAGAGCGTAATATTAGATGGAGCTGTCTCTTCTCAAGTCCCCGTACTATTTGGCGTATCCCAAGGCACAGTTCTTGGACCTCTATTGTTTCTGACCTACATAAAAGACATGCCAGAAACATCAACGTCATCTGAAACCAAAATATTTGCAGACGATAGCCTTCTCTTTAGAACAATCAACAACCAGGCTGACAGTGACCTTTTGCAAAAAGACCTAACATCACTGAAAGATTGAGCGAATTAATGACAAATGAGCTTCAACGCCAAAAAAATGCACAGTAATTAGGATATCACAGAAGAACAAAGAAGTAATAGATACCTCATACAAACTTCACTGACATGCTCTTGTCAATGTTGATGCCAGCAAATACCTAGAAGTGACCATCAGCAACAACTTATCCTGGGATAGACACATCGACAAAATTGTAGGCAAAGGAAATAAATTGGGATTTATCCGACGAAAGCTAAAAGACGGCACTAAACCAGTAAAAGCAGCAGCATATACAGCCATGGTAAACCTACAGTGGAATATGCCTGCACAGTTTGGACCATCAAGCCCAAAAAAGATCAAATCGTTACAAGTACAAAAAAGAGCAGGCAATAAGATTTGTCCAAAAACAACTACACAGACTGAACACCTGGCTGTGTAACAAACATGGTAAAACAACTTCAATGGGAAAGCCTGGAAGAACGAAGGAAAACCAACAGACTATGTATGCTATTTAAGATCCAGTATGGGCTAAATTATAATAAATATAGACACACAAAAGTATATAATCCTCAACGACAGCCGGACCAGAGGTATAGGCCGCTTTTATCAAGAAAGAACAAAAACTGACACCTATATGGACAGTCATTCTTCCCAAAGACCATCAGGGATTGGAATCAACTTCCATCTAAAGTCACCTCGGCCGACACAATAGAGGGATTCAGAGCTGCTTTGAAAGCAGGCTCTGAAAGGAAGTAGACAACACATCCTGTATATAGTTTTAATTGTAAATTGGAGAATGTTGGGACCATACACATTCATGTATGAATTCGGTTCCTTACTTGGAAGAAGAAGAGAAAATCAATTTCAATTACCCGAATTACTACAACAATGAAAAAAGACAAATTAAGCAGACCGAAACTAGGGACAACCGCTGGTTTTTATATGTTAATCACAGGGTTGGGTGTGCCAATTTGTTAAAAAATCCCTGCATGTGTAATCAAACGTACACAATAAAAAATAAGAAAGGGTCTGGATAGGGTTTATAGATTAGAGAATAATGGACAAAAAGTGCAGAATAAAGGGCAAAAAATATAAAGAATAGAGAAAAATAAGCCAAAAGAATAGATAATAATGGGGTGCTCAAATATAAAGAATAGAGAAAAAGAATCAAAATAAATAAAGAATATAGAAAAATTGTCTAAAAAGATAAGGATTAACGAAATGAAGGAGGGTGTGGATAAGGGTTTACAGATGATAGAGAATAATGGGCAAAAATATAAAGAATAGAGAAAAATGGACTAAAAAAATAATGAATAGAGAATAATGAGATGCTAAAATATAAAGAATAGAGAATAATGGACAAAAAGTATAAAGAATAGAGAAAAATGGCCTAAAAAATTAAAGAATACAGAGATGAAGGACCCCCCTTCGGATCCTCTTAAAATAATCCGGTTTACAATCACGCATGGTTCCAGTTACGATTTCTCTTTATGAATTTTACTCTTTCTCTTTTATTTCCGGTAATTTTGTACCGCAGCTAAGACTTATTTCCAGAATGGGCAAGAAAGTAAGCCCTGTCAAAGATTTTATAGCTGGTGGAGTGGGTGGAGTATGTCTCGTTTTTACTGGACAACCACTGGATACCATAAAGGTAGATAAGAGCATCTAATAATCAAACAATAGCACCTAGTGAGGAAACGACGAAAAAAATCGTCTGCAATACTTGTTCACATGCTAATGATATGCTATATTTTCTCCTATGTGTATTTAAGTAAAGATGACAGGTTTCACTAGAAATGAAACAAACATTTACTCTTTCATAACTATTGACTAGAATAAATATGAATCATGAAAACATAGAGTGTTCTTATCATTGACATTCTGAAAAGTGAACTTTGGACCCAAGAAACTAATGTTCCATAAACAGCAATACATTCATTTAAATTTAAATCCCATTCAGTTAACAGTTTTAGTTTAATGAAGGATGTATTGTATCACCTGTTAAGTTATAATAAGATAACAACTGGTGACTTTAGTACATTATTTATCAGATTGAAATAGTTTTTTTTTTGTAAAATGTAAATCTTTTTTATGTCTTTGTTTTAACTTGAGGTTAATCATAATGAATCATTACAATTGGACAAAAATAGCAGTGTTTACTACTCAATAATTACTTGAATAAAGAAAAACCTGTGCAATTGGAAAAGATTTAAATGCCTAGCATCCCCTCAGTCTTCTCAAAAGTTTGAAATTTGTGTATGACATCTGACATCTAGTCTTTTAGTGGGCAGTGCTAGTAGTCATTCTTAAGTGCATTTTAGATTTTAAGAGATACTGATTTTTAATGAACCGTATATTGTTTACAGTAAATAAACAGTGACTAAAAGATGGGAAAGACATTTTTAATGTTTGATGACAAATATTTAATTAAGGCAAAATGTAAATGTAGAGTGACAAATTAACAAATAGTGAACCCGAAAATGATGAATTCTAGACAGTTCGGCACCCAAACAAATCCGCACCCAAACAAATCGGCACCGACAAATGGAAATGGACAAATGGACAAATCGGCTCCCCAGAAAGACACTTCGGCACCCAGACAAATGGCACCTAGACAAATCGGCACCTAACATAGACAGATCGGCACCTCATAAAGATAAAATCAATTATTAAATCCTTGATCAAAATATATTGAACCAAAAATCAAAATTACCTGGGATCATTCATGTACTAGTTTTAATCAGGGACAGTCTATACTAACGGGACTGGTCACTTATAACAATGTCTATACAATTTTGCAGACAGAACTGTGCCGTCGCTGATGTCACGTGACTTCATAGCAAACCATTTCACATTTAAGAAGTGTTCTTCATAACTATATGTTCAAGTGTAATGAAGTAACATATTTATGAAATTTTATACATTTTGTCATTGCAAAATGCTGTTTTTGAAAAGATTTCACGGATAGTTTTTTAAATATAGATCTTTGAACTTTAAAATATTTTGTTAGTAAATTTCGAGTGGCCGCCATCTTGTTCGATATGTAACCCCCTTTGTATGACTGCAGTGTTTAAAACGATATGTCTCAGTTTAATCATTTAACATTCTTTTAAAATCTTATATTTTTTGTCATGGTAAATGGCTATTAATCAGATTTTATACATTTGTATTAACAATTATTAAATTACAATGTACTTTGAAATAGGCAAATAACTACGCAAATAACTACTAGCTTCGTATATCAGAGATACGAAACTAAGTTTATTGTTGGGTGATAGCTTTACACGGGAGGCTTAGTTATTAATTAAAATCAATAGAGACGAGTCCCTTTAGTATAGACTGTCCCTGTTTTAATGTAATGCATAGTTCTATTCAGATAGTATTCTAAATCAATAAAACACATGTTGCATATTTATAATATTTATTTTATTTATTATAATTATATTCATAACAGTTTATAGACACGTTAACAGCACTAGATTTGCATCAAAGGTGAACACATGATAGTAATGAAATATTTCAAATACTATAAATATAACATATAACAAAGTCAACAACGTTCAAACCTATGATTGTGTTGGATAAAAACCGCAATTTTTATACGTGTGCATGCAAAACAAATTTTTTGGTAGAGTGGTCTTAAATACAGCACAAACAACATTTTCCAAAAGACCAAAAAAGTGAAAAAGTATATTTTAACAAAACGCATTTGACTAGCTGGTCGAACAACGGATGCTCTTAAACCCTGCTGACTGCCATTGACGATTGCCAAATAAACGGATCACCAGATGTAGCAAAATGGATCTTAACTATTAATTTAATACCTAACAGAAAACAATAAACTTGCGGAAAAAATGGTATACCGCAAACAAAAGGTGCAAAAATTAGTACACCATGTCCGGATTTCGACAATTTATGTCTCTTCAGTGATGTAAGGAATCGAAACGGTATTTGGAAGGCCATATAATTTACCTCAATTTAGGATAGACTATTGAATTTTGAAGAGTGGAATGTGTTTCAGAAATTAAAAAAATTTTTTTTTTTAATTGAACATTCATTATTTTACATCACTTCAGAAGATTGTTTAAATAAACAAACAACTGAATTATAATTGATACTGTCCACTCATTTATAGCGATTAAATCAACTTTTGTTGTGTAGATATCTATTATCCTACTATCAATGCAATATAATTGTTTAATACCTGAGATCTAAAAAGCTTGACCCAACTTTGTTTATTTTTACACATGAAACAAAAAAAAATTTCCATCAAAATCCAAAAAGATTTACCATCCAGAAACACAAAATACATTTAACTTGTATATATCTTTTAAAAACTTTTCCATCTGCACAGGTTTGTCTGTACTCAGAGTAATTTTTGAGGTGTAGACGCATCCATTTGTTATGATGAACTTCAGTATTGGGTTAAAGTTTTTGGATTGCTGTCTTTTTCTCAAAGCCTGTGTATATAAGATATATACATGTATATGAATGTTTATATACATTGAGAATAACACACATTGTACAAGGAAAAGATACTTAATTTACTTTAAATGACAGTAAAAAAAAACACCTCCATTCACACTTTTCCTTTATTTTTTGTTGAAAAAGGACATGGAGTTGATTAAAATGGGAAATCTCATAAAATACAGACAACTAACTGAAATATGATATTACTGTTTAGGACCTTGACAGTCATAGAAGGATTTTCAGCATTGAATTCAAATACTCAAAAAGTCAAGATGGTCCATCACATTGGCACATTCTGTACTCATTAAGCTACAGATCCCTAATAAATTTGTTGAAACTGTTCATGCTGCAAATGCTGATAAAAATAGAATTAATTTTAGTTTGTATCATAGCACCCGTTTAAGCAAAATATACAGTTAATAAAAGGCTTCCCTGATTATCAGAATACAGAATGGTTCTATTTTTGGGGGCAAACATCATGTATACTTCCATTTATGATTGAAAATTACCCTGAACTCAGTCACCTCGGTCCCAAGATAATTAAGATGCTCAGAATTATCCATGCAATAGTGATTTGTGTAAAAATGTTGGAATCAACACAAATACAAATAAATACAAATATTTGATTAGCACAAACTCACCAACAATAAATGGTTAAGGCTCATGGCATATTAATTACATAATTGATCGTACATAATAAGTGTTGTAAACAATGACTATATTAATATGTAATATTATAAACAATGACTATGAATTAAAGACACATTGACAATTATATAGTGTTTGCTCAGCTTTACCAGGTTCAAACTGTCTGAAATGAAAGAGGAAGTCAATTTAAGGATTATATATGAATTGTTATTTAATAAAAAGTTTATATTATTATACACATTCATTACAAAATTATCAACCAATAGTGATACTAAATTTTAGTTTGAAGAAGAAAAAATAGAAAACACAAAATGTAATTACAAAAATGAAGAAATACAATAGTGTAAGCAAAATAGATAAAAAAAAATCTATGTATACATTTTAATACATAAATGAACATATTTTTTCAGGTGCGACTTCAAACCATGCCGAAACCAAAACCTGGACAAGCACCGCTTTATAAAGGCACTATAGACTGTGCTACAATTACAATAAAGAAAGAGGTAGGTGTAAAATCAATTAAAAAAAACAGGTACAGAAGCTGTCTCTTGGATATCACTTTTAACAAACTCAACAAATGAAAAACATTGAAGAAAAGCTGAAAAGTTTCATAATACAAGTAAGACCCTAAAAGAATAGTCAAATGAAATCATTGGTGCAATTTTAGACCAGCTTGGCAATCATCATTTGAGGAATCATACTAACACAAAAATAGTACTTTGAATGTAATATGCATTTAAAACATGTATTTAATGAATTGGATTACTATGAATTCAATTAGAGTAGTATCCATTATTATTTTTAATGAGGTCTGATAACTCTGAGAACAAAAATGGTAGAATTAATCCTCTGAATGCTGTTGTAGGGTTTTGTGTCTGATGATTACTCTGATCGCTGTTAAACAACTTTAATGACCATTGTAATTAAAATAAAAAATACCTTCTAATAGTAATGGTCAGATCCAAAATAGAATACCAGTTGCTGTGTTTATTTTAGTTTAATTGCTTACAGGGTATCAAAGGATTGTACAAAGGAATGGCAGCTCCATTAGCTGGAGTTTCACCTATGTTTGCTGTTTGTTTCTTAGGTTTTGGAATTGGTAAAAAACTTCAACAAAAGCACCCAACAGATGACCTTACGTAAGATATTAATTAATCATGTCAAAAGTATTATTACAGTGAATACGATAGAAGTTCAAAATTATAAAATATGAAGCATATTAAGAGTGAAGTAAATGGCCTGTTTTAGATATTATAGGATAACCTTATTTGTTTGTTCAAACTCTACTGTTTGCTCAGAACACAAGATGTCTCTGTCTTTTCTAAGGAAACTCAGTTAGAAAAATTAAAAAATTGATACCTGGTATTTATCAAGTACTGATTTGTTTCCACTAAATTTTTAAATTTTATATACTTATAATATACATTCTATTGTAAAATCTATTCAGGAAGCACCATGGCAAGGTATATAATATGTACATTCCTGTAAATAGTTTAAGTGCATGTGCAACATTTTCCACTGGCTATGCTTTATTTTTTAAACAATATTGTCAACACACAGTGAGATACGTTAATCAATACATGTATAGTGTTTTAGCAAGCACAAGTTACCTGTCATTAACTTATTATGTGGCATATCATCTTTTTTTTGTTCCAAAAATCAGATAATCATTTGTTTCTTGCATTTTGATGCACATTTGTCAAAAGTGATAACATGTATTGTTAAAAAAGTTGATTAAATTGTAGATATCCACAGCTATTTAAAGCTGGTATGTTATCAGGGGTATTTACCACAGCTATTATGGCACCTGGAGAAAGAATTAAATGTTTATTACAGGTATAATTTTCTAAATAGAACTGGTGATGAAACTTATCCATCAATCTTTTGCATTTTCTAGCAATATAGTTTTTGTCTCGCCTTGACGGAGTCAAAAAGCGAGACATAGGTATGCTGTTTCCGGCTTCGGCGACGGCGTCAACAATGTATTAGTTTGTGATTAGGTCTAGTTCATGGTGAACCACTAGTAGTAGGTCAATGATATTACGTATGCAGTTGTATTAGCATTGGCACATCTCATTACCATGGAGATTATTTGGCCCCACCCCTCAGTCAAGGTCTATTGACTTTGAAACTTTGCTTAGTTTACATGTATTAGTTTGTGATTAGGTCAGTTTATGGGGAACCACTAGTGGTAGGTCAATGATATTGATATGCAGTTGTATAAGCATTAGCACATCTCATTTCCATGGAGAATATTTGGTCCTTACCCCTCAGTCATAGTTTATTGACTTTGAAACTTTTGCTTAGTTTACATGTATTAGTTTGTGATTAGGTCAGTTTAAGATGAACCACTAATGTTAAGTCAATGATATTCAGTATGCAAATGTATTGGCATTTGCAAGTTTCATTTCCATGGAGATTATATAACTATAACTAATTATGGTTCATTGACTTTGAAACTTTTACATAGTTTACAAGTTACTGTTTGTGTTAAGATTTGTTTAAAGGGATGACTTATGAAAAGTCAATGGTATTTGGTTTGCAGTTGTATTAGCATTGGCACATCTCATTTCCATGGAGATTGTTTAGCCCTGTACCTTCAGTCATGGTTCATTGACTTTGAATATTTGCATAACTTACATGTTAAAGTATTGCTATTTTAATTTCAACATTTGCATTATCAAAATAACAAATAGGTGAGACATATCTCTGTGTTAACAGTTTACCTAATTTTTTTATGCCCCCGCCGTAGCGGTGGGGGCATTAAGTTTTACCCTACGTCCAAAAATTGGTTTCCGTTCTCTAACTTGAGTTTACCTCAACCAAATGTTATGAAACTTATACATAATGCTTATTACCACAAAACACAGATCAAGTTTGAATTTTGGTGGCGTCACTTTAACTGTTCTAGAGTTATGCCCCTGTATAAATGGAAAAATTGCAAAAGTTTTATTTTCTTCTAAATATCAAGTAATTTTTAAAATTTGAGTTATCTTCCTTTGTCCATGATTATAGTTGAATCAACTACAAAATCAATGCTTTATACAATGCAATGTTTAATTTTGACTTCCACTGATAAAACACAGATCAAGTTGAATTTGGGTAGTGTCACTTAAACCATTATTGAGTTATGCCCCTTTATAAATGGAAAGATTGCAAAATTTTTAGTTTCCATTCTGTAACTTAAGTTTGCCCCAACCAAACATTATGAAACCTATACACAATATTCATTACCACAAAACTAAGATCAAGTACAAATTTTTTGTTTCCGTTTTCTTACTTTAGTTTGCCTCAACCAAATGTTATGAAACTTATACACATTGCTTATTACTACATAATACAGATTAAGTACGAAATTTGGTGGCGACACTTTTACCATTCTTGAGTTATGTCCCTTTATAAACATAAAAATTGCTGAATTTTTTCGTTTCCGTTCTCTAACTTTAGTTTGTCTCAACCAAATGTTATAAAACTTATACACAACCGTTCTAGAGTTATGCGTGTTTACAAATAGAAAAAATTGCTGAATTTTTAGCTCACCTGGCCCAAAGGGCCAAGTGAGCTTTTCTCATCACTTGGCGTCCGTCGTTGTCGTCCGTCGTCATTAACTTTTACAAAAATCTTCTCCTCTGAAACTACTTGGCCAAATTAAACAAAACTTGGCCACAATCATCATTGGGGTATGTAGTTTAAAAAATTTGTCCGGTGACCCGGCCAACCAACCAAGATGGCCGCCTTGGCTAAAAATAGAACATAGGGGTAAAATGTAGATTTTGGCTTATATCTCTGAAAACAAAGCCTTGTAGGGTAAAATTGTTTATCAGGTCAAGATCTATCTGCCCTGAAATTTTCAGATGAATCAGGCACACGTTGTTGGGTTGCTGCCCCTGAATTGGTAATTTTAAGAAAAATTTGCAGCTTTTGGTTATTATCTTGAATATTATTATAGATAGAGATAAACTGTAAACAGCAATAATGTACAGCAAAGTAAGATCTACAAATAAGTCAACATGACCAAAATTATCAATTGACCCCTTAATGAGTTATTGCCCTTTATAGTCAATTTTTTACAATTTTCATAAATTTTGTAAATTTTTGTAAATTTTTACAAAATATTTTCCACTGTAACTACTGGGCCAAGTTCATAATAGATAGAGATAATTGTAAGCAGCAAGAATGTTCAGTAAAGTAAGATCTACAAACACATCACCATCACCAAAACACAATTTTGTCATGAATCTATCTGTGTCCTTTGTTTAATATGCACATAGACCAAGGTGAGCGACACAGGCTCTTTAGAGCCTCTAGTTAGTTTTTGTTCTCTACTTAAGTTAGCCTCAACCAAATGTTATGAGACTTACACACAATGCTTATTACCACAAAACTAAGATCAAGTTCAACTTTGGGTAGCGTCACTTTTATCGTTCTTCAGTTATGTCCCTTTATAACTATATGATATGCAAGCGGGGGCATCATCTGTGTCCACATGTGGACACTATCCACATTTTTTGATGTTAGAGACAATACCTCCACGAGTCATACAAGAGTTCCACCACCATATATTCATTTCCCATATATAATTTAAGTTATGATTCAAGTATCAACTACTACTACCTATCCAAAATACTTATACTATTTCATGAAATACTGGATAACTCAAAATGCATTGGAGTCCTTTTTCTGCCCTGAGGGTAAAACTCATGCATAAACAACTGTAACAGTGTTGATTATACACCAAATCTTAGATTCTTTTTGAGTGTATATCTTTTATTCTCAATAAACCATATACATACATGTAGGTATAGAGAAGACAATTATGAACAATATAGTTACTAAGACAATATATGAAGTACATTTTAGCCAGGAGCACATATACCTGTGTTAATAATCTTTATAAATTTACACAGTTTAATCAATTCTGATTTGTTTTTTGAAGACATAATCTGCTTGTATTTGACAATATTTGCATTTTTAAAATAATAATGTGACATGCAATGTTTCCTGTTTTCTTCAAAGTATTTACATTCTAATAAGTAATGAAATTCATCGCCAATATCACTTTTATTACATAGAAGTCAAAGTCTATTGTTTCTAACTATATTATTCCATCTACCCTGTTCAATAGCGAGCTTGTGATTTGTGGTCCTAAATCTGCACCCCTTTAATAGCAGACTTGTTCAGGTATTGCTATGAATCACAGTTTATGGCCAAATCCAGTAAAGATCCATATAAATTTCATTTAATAGAAAAATTAATAACATTTACCGTAACCTTGTATATTTTTAGTCCCCTACCGACGAAGTCGAAGGGGACTTTAGGTTTGCACTCTGTCCGTCTGTCCATCCGTCAGTCCGGCAAATCAGTTTTCCACACTTTTTTTCTTCGTGCTTGAAGATATTGATCTGATAATTGGTATATAGTTTTATCATGACAAGTTACAGATCAAGTTCAGATCTTGTTCTGGTCTGATGATTTTGTCCAGAGTTATGGTCCTTGGACTTAAAAAATTCACTCAAATAATCAGTTTTCCACACTTTTTTTCATCATGCTTGAAGATATTGATTTGAAAACTGGTATATAGTTTTATCACAAGTTACAGATCAAGTTCAAATTTTGTTCTGGTCTGATGATTTTGTGCAGAGTTATGGTCCTTGGACTTAAAAAATTCACCCTTATAATCAGTTTTCTGCCCTTTTTTTGTCATGCTTGAAGATATTGATTTGATAATTGGTATATAGTTTTATCATGACAAGTTACAGACCAAGTTCAAATTTTGTTCCGTTCTGATGGTTTTGTGCAGAGTTATGGTCCTTGGACTTAAAAATTCACCCTTATAATCAGTTTTTCTGCCCTTTTTTTGTTATGCTTGAAGATATTGATTTGATAATTGGTATATAGTTTTATCATGACAAGTTACAGACCAAGTTCGAATTTTGTTCCGTTCTGATGGTTTTGTGCAGAGTTATGGTCCTTGGACTTGAAAAATTCACTCAAATAATCAGTTTTCAACATGCTTAAAGATATTGACTTAATATTTGTTATATAGTTTAAACCATGACAAGTTATAGATCATGGTAGCATTTTATTCCAGTACAATGAATTTTTAACCGGTAGGGGACTATGTATTGCCATGCAATACTCTCAGAATGCTTGTTTTCTCTAAGAATTCTCTAATAATACCATTAACATTTTCCAAAGGGAAGTAATTTAAAATAAATCTAATACATAAAACAGTAATAAGTGTCCTTTTCTAGGTTCAGATATTTCAGTTTCACTCAGAAACTTTTTACAAAAATTTACGACAAGAAAGACAATTTTTGTTCAATATTAAGGGATTACTACAGGAAAATTTCAAGGGTGAAGCTTATAAAATAATTATATTAGCCATTGAAAAATACTTATTTTTGTAAATTTATACACCATATACAATGAAACAATTGATAATTATTCTGTTATCCTAATTTGTAGATTCAAGCAGATTCCCATCGCAAGTTATATGATGGTCCATTGGACTGTGCTAAGAAGCTTTATAAGGAAGGTGGTATCAGAAGCGTTTACAGAGGCACTGGTGCCACGTTACTCAGAGGTACAATTATATATTAACATCCATTGATTTTAATTTGGATAGCAGCCTTTGTATGTATGCTGTTTTGAAAAAAAATTAATGCAAAGTAGTTCACCATGCTTGTTTTCAAACTTCAGGGTGTGCAAAAAATTAGATGATTTCATTCATACATTACACCACATTACTGGCTATTGGTACGGAAGATGCAAAAGGTAACAAAGATCAAAATCTGTTGTACACTATTGCAAAATCATTGCATTGCAGTGGCAATTGAAAATGCAGACAAAAATTTGCTATTGGGGAACACAGATCCTATTGTGTCTGCTGTACTACAGTCAGTAATAGGCTAGTAGATTGTTTACAGGTTTTCTTGCTTGAATGATTTATAAAGTGAAAAAAAAATTGAAGTGCTCATTAAGAAATATTTAAATAAAAAGAGAAAAGGTGCATTGATACTGTTATTATCACCAAGCATTGAATATAGAAATAAGTGAATTTTATTACAGATGTACCTGCCAGTGGAATGTACTTTATGACTTATGAATGGTTACAACATACATTAACTCCTGCAGGACATGAGTAAGTACACTAAACAAATGGTATACTATTATCTTGCTAGGTTGTAACAAGGCTTCCAAAACGGTCATATATTCCGGACATTGAGTTTTCAAGGCTTTCTTAAGAGACGGTCATTTTAACATAATTCGCAATCTTTTTAACCCAACCTTTTGCCTTTAACAGCCACACATTTCCGGTCATAAAAGTGACATGATCATTAAGTACTATCAAAACAACCCCCTCATTTTAAACAAGGCTAATTAGTTGTCGAACAGCTGAAATTTACCTGTTCAGGTGACAGGTAAACTATTTTGAACTGGACATTGATCGGTCTATTCAAAGTTATTTTCTTACATTTCAGCGGTTTGCATCTAATTATTGTAGTCAAAAAGATTTAAATTATCAGAAATACGTTTACAAATATGATTTGATGAAAAAATTAAAAAGGTGAAAATGAAAAATCGTCATAACCACATTGTGTCTCTGTTTGAACCAGTACACGTGTGCGCATGTGCACAGGTGTGAAATTTAATTATGCATTCTAATTTCTTCAAAAAATGCTTAAATTGTCATTGATACCTTTATCTCACGTTTATTTCGAATATTTTCTTGAAGAAATAATGTAGAGAGAGCAACTCACACTCATTCATGCTTTGCAAACGTACACGGAATTTACGTATCGGTCTCTGGTCCATGTTTTACCATTGTCAAGACAACATCTGGTATTAGATTTAAAAACGAAAGTAAAGTTTTTGACAACGTTATTTTGCACAAATAAAGAGTCTAAGGCAGATATAAGTACGCTGATGTTGCACACTTCGAATGATGCACTGCCAATTTAACAGTTTACGTCAGAACTTCGAATTTGAATCAAAGAAAGTTTAATATCGTTTTTTTTTAATGTCAATCATTGGGATGGCCAGCTCGGCAACTGATTATCATAATTGCCTTTTGTTTATTTAGTCTTAAGGGATAATATATAAAATGTCCGGCTGGCTAAAAATAATTTTGGAAGCCCTGGGTTGTAATAGATATTCTGCCTGTAATATTTACAAAGGACAACACAATTTAACTTCACTCAAAAAGCTTTTCAGGTATATATGAATTTTGAAATGTTGATGCCATATTTTTCTAATATTTTGTGCTTTGTTGATATTCTTAGGCAGATGAAACCAAATATTTAGTTAAGTGACTCATGATAATGAAATTGATGTATATATAAATATTTTTTATATGGAATTTTTCTTATCACAGGAATATGTTAAAAATAATTTATTTTGAATTACAGTCGAACAGATTTGAGCGTTGGTAGAACTTTATTTGCTGGTGGTATGGCTGGAATATTTAACTGGGCTGTAGCTCTTCCTCAGGATGTCTTAAAATCAAGATACCAAACAGGTATGAAGAATGGAATATAGTTCTGTAAAATCAGAACAAACAACAATATGAAGTGATTTTAAGAAGAATCTGGAATTTTTATGTGAAACCAGGGTTTTGAGCTAGCCTGACATTCTGTTTTAAGCCTAATTTTCAAAAATGCCTAATGTAAGCTTTTCACAATACATGGTGACAGACATCAGTCGTTGTTCGTTAACTTTTCTAGAGCCATCTACTCTGAAAAAAGTAAAATAACTCCAAGGGAAATTCAAAACAGAAAGTCTTTTATAAAATGGCAAAATCAAAAGCTCAAACACATCAAACAAATGGAAAACAACTGTCTGACTTGATACAGGCATTTTCTTAATGTAGAAAAATGGTGGATTAAAGCTGGTTTTATAGCTAGCTAAACCTCTCACTTGTATGACAGTCGCATAGAATTCCATAATATTGACAACAATGTGTGAGCAAAACAAACAGACATAATAGGTAAAAATGACAAAAATTGAAGCTGTGTAATTTCTCCTTGATAATATTTATGTACGTTTCGGCAATAAAGTTTATCGACAGGTTGTAGGTATTCCTATGGGCACCAATTGCACCCCTTTAATATCAGATTTGTTCTTGTACTATGAATCACAGTTTATGACCAAACTCAGTAAAAAAAATTGGACAAAACTTCATTGTACCCCTTAGCTCTATTTTTAGCCATGTTGGCCATCTTGGTTGCATTTTAATTGATGAATTTAACAACACTTACTGTTATCTTGATTTTTTTGTTGTTAAATAATCAAGAATTTTCTAAATATACTGCAGAAATTTACCCAAAAGAACTTACTTTGAATAAATCAAATATAAGCGGTAATAACTGTCCTTTCCTAGATTTAAATATTTCAGTTTTACACAGGAAACTCTACACTAAAATTTACGACAAAAGAGATGAATTTTCGTTGACTATTGTTAATTTTCCTTTTTTGGATGGTGATGTTCCTTTGGCACCATCTTATGGTGTTAATATACCAAAACTCGTTTGCTATGCCCGTTTCTGTTGTGACGTTTTGGATTTCAATGAATGTAATCTATGTATTACTGGTAAATTATTATGTCAGGGATTTCGTTACCAAAAATTACTTAAAACTTTCACTAAATTCTTCCATAGATATAATGGTTTGGTTTGGAAGATTGGTTGTACATGTAGAAAACTTATTTCAAACAGGATAGCACATCCTAATTTTTACAGAGATGTTGTTTACAGAGCCCGAAAATTTAGATACAATCCGGGTAAACTTATTGATCCTTTAAATAAACTTATTCTAAAAGGTTACCAATTCAACACTATAACTAGATCTTTGAATATTGTTTTTATTGGTATTAATATTGATTTTGTTATCAGTAAATTAAAATTTCACTATATATCATTTTTATATACATATGCACATTCATGGCTCTACAATCTGTCAGTACCTGTATCTTGGCATTGCACAAGGGCATGTTTTTCTCTGACTGTTAGTGATGTCTTTACACTAAATCCATTGGATGTTGGATGTGTACTGATTGATATTTTAGTCTTAGATGCATGATTTTTTGTGCCCCAGCTGAAGCGGAGGGGGCATTAAGTTTTACCCTTGTCCATCTGTCCGTACGTACGTCCGTCCCAAAATTGGTTTCCGTTCTCTAACTTAAGTTTGCCTCAACCAAATGTTATCAAACTTATACACAATGCTTATTACCACAATACACAGGTCAAGTTTGAATTTTGGTGGCGTCACTTTTACTGTTCTAGAGTTATGTCCCTTTACTAATGGAAAAATTGCTAAATTTTTTATTTTTTTTCTAAAAATATCAATGATGTCATTGTTCAAGTAATTTTTAAAATTGGAGTTATCTTCCTTTGTCCATGATTATAGTTGAATCAACTACAATCAATGCTTTATACAATGCAATGTTTAATTTTGCCTTCCACTGATAAAACACAGATCAAGTTGAATTTGGGTAGTGTCACTTTAACCATTATTGAGTTATGCCCCATTATAAATCGAAAAATTGCAAAATTTTTAGTTTCCGTTCTGTAACTTAAGTTTGTCCCAACCAAACATGAAACCTATACACAATATTCATTACCACAAAACTAAGATCAAGTACAAATTTATGTATCGTCACTTTTATTGTTCTTGAGTTATGTCCCTTTATAATGTTGTATGCAAGCGGGGGCATCATCTGTGTTCATGGGGACACATTCTCCATTTTTTATTAGTTGTGATTGGCTTTTAACTAGCTGTCAGTAACTGTGAGTACTCTCAGATCTGTACTTAGTGTCTTTTTGTTGTGGGGATGTATAGGTACCCTGCTACGTCTACTCTGTGTTTTTGTTAGATGTATTTCTGCTTTGTATCTATCTAATGAGTTAAGCCCTTTTTAACTGATTTTTATAGTTTGTTCTCATGTTGTACTGTTACACCACTGTCCCTGGTTAGGGGGATGGTTGGCGCCTTTAAATTTGTTTAACCCAGCCACATTCTGTATGTGCCTGTCCAAAGTCAGGAGCCTATATTTCATTGCTTGTTGTTTGTTGCTGTATATCATATTTGTTTTTCGTTCATTATTTTGTGCATAAATCAGACCTTTAGTTTACTCGTTTGAATTGATTTACATTTGTCATTTCAGGGCCTTTTCTAGCTGACAATGTGGTATAGGTTTTACTCATTGTTGAAGGCTGTACGGTGACCTATACTTGTTAATTTCTTTGTCAGTTGGTCTCTTGTAGAGAGATGTCTCATTGGCAATCATATCATATCTTCTTATTTTTAAAGCCAATTGCAACCAAACTTAGCCACAAACACCCTTAGAGTATAAAGTTTAATATTGTGTCCGGTGAATCAGGTGACCAACCAAGATGGCCAACATTGCTAAAAATAGAGCTGAGGGGTACAATGAAGTTTTGTCCAATATCCTGAAAACTGGTATAAATAGAGAAAATCTGGTAGTGGCAAAAATTTTAGAATGTGAAGATCTGCCTCATGTCCATTTTTACCAAAATTGTCAGTCAACTTGTAGGAGTTATTGTCCTTCAATGGCAATTTTGTTAATTAAAATGTTAAGATTAATATTTCAGTACACAACATTATTCTATGATGTTTTTAAAGTCTTTAGAAAAAAAATAGTCATCAAAAATTTAAATAGTTGTCTCATTGGCAATCATACCACATCTCCTTATTTTTATATAACTAAGATTTTGAAATACTAAAAATGAAAAAGGTACAGTATTTGGAATGCATTTTAATTTGTAAATTGATATTTTTATCTAGATCTGATACAGGGTATGGATACATCTGATTTACAATTGAAAGTTGTACTAAAAAGATATCATGTACATTATAGTTGTATGAAATTTACAATATATATTTTTTCAGCTCCTCATGGTAAATATCCAAATGGGATTAGAGATGTATTTAAACAGCTGATGAAAGAAGAAGGATTTTTATCTCTATATCGAGGTGCAGCACCAGTATTTCTAAGGGCTTTTCCAGCAAATGCTGTAAGTTGTAGATAGATACTAACAAGAATGTGTCCATAGTACACGGATGCCCCACTCACACTATCAATTTCTATGTTCAGTGGACCGTGAAATTGGGGTCAAAACTCTAATTTGGCATTAAAATTAGAAAGATCATATCATAGGGAACACGTGTACTAAGTTTCAAGTTGATTGGACTTCCAACTTCATTAAAAACTACCTTGACCAAAAACTTTGACCTGAAGGGGGACAGACGGACGGACGCACAGACCAGAAAACATAAAAATATCATATGACAGATTTTTCTTCAATTCTTTTGAAAGAGAGTTTGATGTATACATTTAAATTTTAATTTAAAAAAGGTTTCCATACATAATTTTGAGGAAATAGGGTTGTAAATTTAATTATTGAATATACCAGTAGATTAATTATATAGACAAATCATTTTTTGTTGAATTAAAGAAAAACATGGCTAGAAATTGACAATTGCCTAGTAGAGATTAGTCAGATCAACCTATTTTGTGACTTACCTTGCTTTTCTTGTATCCAATGGAATTATTTCCCCTGAACTGAGCATATTCATGCAAAAGTTACCCCTTTACCCATTTAAATTCTGAAATCTGTATTTCAGAAGTAAGTTATGTTTTGAACAGTTGTGTTTTAAGAATGAATTTTCAGTTTTATATTCATGTTTGGAAGTTTTAAAGATATGAAATTAAGAATTAAACTTTCAGGAAGTAAAAAGTAAAACAGGATGTGTTATGTGCATTCATGTTTTCTCAAGATTATACAACATAGTGGAAAATTGAAAGATTGACACCTAAATCATATTTAATTATTTTCCCCCTTCCCCTGAAGGCTGAATTGAAAACATTTGAACAAAAGTTACCTCCTGTGGTCAAATCACATATTCTTTTAATTTGTCAACACACCTATAACTCTAGTGTGTTTTAGAGCCTGTCTTTAATTCAAATTGTATTTCGAGATACTTAAAAAAAAAAAAAAAAAACTCAATGCAAATTCAAAGAAAGATTGATGCCCATAAATAAACTGAGTAAATTCAAGATGACGGTACATGTACCTATAGTTGCATAGTTGGTTGTTCAATTTAATATTGTCAATCTACCTCAAAAAGTATGTTTATGCAAGTTTCTCATTATAAATAAGTTATATATTATAAAGAACAATTATTAATCCTTTGTATGTATTATTAAATCAGTCCATAATATGTGACTGTGGTCTTCAAAATTTGTCTTATCAGTAGAATAAAGTTCATTTTGTTTTCTCCTGGCCATAATATTTTCATCTGTTGGTAGCAAGGTAAGTAATAATTCATCTAATTTCAATACATTTAACCTAATTGGTTTGCTTTTGTGAGACCAAGTAGTTTCAAAGGCGTATATAAAAATATTATCTCAGTTAAAACTAGTTCCCATTTTAGCTGACATGCTAACCATGCAAATAAGTTGTAACATTATAATATACATTATTTATTAGAACTAAAAACACAACATTATACTAAAGAAGTGACATAAGGAAATATCCTATCCATAAGATATAAGACAGAATTGTCTTTCTTCTTATATATGTAAGATATAAATCAGAGTTGTCTTTCTTCTTATATATGTAAGATACAAATCAGAGTTGTCTTTCTTCTTGTATATGTAAGATATAAATCAGAGTTGTCTTTCTTCTTACAAAAATCAGGTAAGATCTCTAATGTATAAATAATGTATCACATTACCAAGTTGGGACATTAAGCTTTTTCTTTTATGACTCCATTTTATGTTTTGCAGGCTTGTTTCTTTGGATATGAGTTGACAATGAAGTTCTTGTATTGGTTATCACCTGGAGTTTGATGATGATATTGTTATAGGATGTACTGGTTATCATCTGGAGTTTGATAACAATATTATGATAAGATGTTCTGGTAGTAATTTATTTCTCAGAAACACTAATTTTTGTTGTGAGATGAAAATCAGTGCTCATTTATACTTTTATAAAGAGTATATTTTGAGTTTGTATAAACATGATTTCAATCTAATTATCTGTATACTTATTTATATTAAATGAATATGATTGTTGAAATGAAATAATAATAAAAATGTAGGACCATTTTGGATACCAGTGGAAGGGTGAATTATGGATTCCTATTTTCTTCCTTTAAGTTGCAACTGTTATCTCATCAGCAATGTGTTTCTAATGTGTTCACAGAAAATGTATTTAAATTTCAACATGTTATTAATGTGTTCACAAAAAATGTATTCAAATTTCAACAACAAATCTATGCAAATTGTAAGCTATGAAAATATTGAAAGATTGCCTTCTTGGCGATACTTAAAAAGTATTTATGAAAATTAGTGATAACCATGCATGCAAAATTATTTATTTAACACTATGATTTTAAAAGGAAAGAAATCAGTGTTGCCTTCATAAGACCTATCATATTCTAGTATGTCTATAGACTATAGAAAGTACACATTTCCACTCTGTAATAAATGTTAATGGGTCTATTTACACAGTAAGTATCACAAATATTTTTTTTACAAAAATAAATATATACATGTACATCAAAAGTTGGTTTTTCCTTAAATTATATGTTTCATTAGTTACTTTCTAAAAGTAATGGTGTAAAAAATGAAGGTTTCATTTTACAGAAAGTTAACAATCTTGAGTGCTCATATTTTATCTATAGTATCTCTCAATCCAACAGAAGCATTCAGGTTGTGACCTCATTTTCACTGCTTTATGATGGCAGATATGTAACATATTATGATGATCTTTAGCAGAGGCATATAGCTTAGCCATGCCCTTTCATTCAGTGTTGACAAACGGCGTCCAGATTCCTGTCAAAATTAAGTTGTCACCCTAAAGACAGAGACTTGCTTGTTTTTTATGTAGACCCTTATAAAGTGAATTGGTAATGCTATTTCATAGATGATACTTCCACAAGTATAATTATATCTAGTGAAACAAAGCTAATGCATGTAGTATATCCATTTTATCTTACTATGTAAAGTTTTATTTGTCTCATACCTTGATGTGCTGGTGTTCTGTTGGTTAAGCAATTTCAGAAATAGAGTGCTTGGCACCACAACTGGTACTATTTATATTTTTGGACAATAAATTGCATTTAATAGGATTGAAAGGAGATGTTGGATACTTAAAAAGGAAAGAAAAAAGAAAAGATGTAGAAGTCAACTTATTAAGATCTTCAACAAAAGTCAGTTCAATGTCTGTACCACAGGTCAAATATAAAGATAGTATACCAATCCAGGTACAAAACAAACAAACATATATGAAAATGAAAACAATCAAATGACCTCAAAACTGTGTGAACATTGGTGCATTGACAATGTACATATATCCTGCTAAGTCCGCATCACCTGTCACACCATTAATTAGAACTACACCCAGCTTAAAGTCTTACGAACAGGATCATGACAATATAATGTCATATTGACATAGGATAACCTGAGAAATCAATGTTAAAGTTAACATGCCAGTGAGTTGAGATAAACCAACTCATGTTATTATACTTCATGTCAAAATGCCAGATTTTGATTGGTTAATACGAGGGAGACAATTTACTCTATTCTATGGTAAATACTCTATCACACTTCACAGAGACGCTTATTCAGGTGTGCGCTTTATTAAATACAGATGGTTGTTATGTACAAGACGTCATAGTTTATTACTTTAAATTTGAAATTTAATAGACATAATAACAGAACATTCAGTATAATAAATTAAATAACACATATCTGAGAGGGTGATAGAGCAGATTGTTACCCCTCGCCTCAGTTGACAATGTTTTCTCGGGGTAACAATCTGCTATATCACCCTCTCAGCTATGTGTTATTTATATAATGTCAACCATAGAACATGGGAAGTAGTAATTCCAGTCATTCTTCAAAAATTCATAGTAGTTTTGGGGTTAAAAACTGCACAAAGTGCAATCAAATGTCCTTAGTTTCTGCTGATTTGCTTTATTTCAGCCATCTTTTCTACCTGTTTTGTTAGTACACACAATATAGAACAAAGAGGTAATATTTATAAGATTGTATCCATGCCCATGTTAAGCAATTTATTCATAGTTTAATTTTATACTAAATATTCAGTTTACAAAATGATATGCACGTGTTTTCGCATACTTGTCAAGAAAACCATTTTATTACACAAGTTGCAGAAAGTAGTGCATGGTGCACAAACCTATCATTGAGATAACTCAACTCAAGGAGTAATACCACCATTATTTTTTTCCGGTATTAGTCTTTGTTAAATTGGCATTTTTCAAAAAATTGTGCAGAATTTATCTTTGTTTCAAATAAAGAAATACTTGAGTAAAGTTTTATTCTGTCCAGCACTTCAGTGAAAATTTCACATAGTATTTCATTGCATATAAGATAATAACCATCACCAGAAGTAAACCAATCAAATTTAAACCCTTTCTATCGACCGCAAAAAAAATTTGCGTCCATATTGGTATGACGTTGGCGTCATTGTCGTCGTCGTCCAAAGACACATTGGTTTTCGCACTCTAACTTTAGTTTAAGTGAATGGATCTCTATGAAATTTTACCATAAGGTTCAATACCACAAAAGGAAGGTATGGATTGATTTTGGGGGTTATGGTACCAACAGTTAAGGAATTAGGGGCAAAAAAGGGGCCAAAAATAAGCACTTTTGTAACTTCCAGACATAATTTGAGTGTCAGTGTATGGATCTCTCTGACATTGTACCACAAGGTTCCATATCACAAAGGGAATGCTGAGATTGATTTCGGGGATAATTGCCTCAAAAATTTTCAAGTTCTTAGACCACATTCATTCTGTGTCAGAAACCTATGCTGTGTCAAATATTTAATCACAATCCACAGTGCTGTATCAAGCTTGAATGTTGTGTCCATACTTGCCCCAACTGTTCAGGGTTCGACCTCTGCGGTCGTATCAAGCTGCGCCCAGCGGAGCATTTTATTTCTCCTGTTAACAAGCTTTAGTAACCATGTCACCTCAAGTTTCCAAAAGCATTTTATAGAAACATAAAATAAATGTGGATTGTGGACACATGTGGACACAGATGATGCCCCCGCTTGCATATCATATAGTTATAAAGGGACATAACTGAAGAACAGTAAAAGTGACACTACCCAAATTTGAACTTGATCTGAGTTTTGTGGTAATAAGCATTGTGTGTAAGTCTCATAACATTTGGTTGAGGCTAACTTAAGTAGAGAACAGAAACTAAAATTCAGCAATTTTTCCATTTGTAAACACGCATAACTCTAGAACGGTTGTGTATAAGTTTTATAACATTTGGTTGAGACAAACTAAAGTTAGAGAACGGAAACAAAAAAATTGTACATTATCTAAGTTTTGAGGTAATGAATATTGTGTATAGGTTTCATAATGTTTGGTTGGGTCAAACTTAAGTTACAGAATGGAAACTAAAAATTTTGCAATCTTTCGATTTATAAAGGGACATAACTCAATAATGGTTAAAGTGACACTACCCAAATTCAACTTGATCTGTGTTTTATCAGTGGAAGGCAAAATTAAACATTGCATTGTATAAAGCATTGATAGTAGTTGATTCAACTATAATCATGAACAAAGGAAGATAACTCCAATTTTGATAAAATGCTCCGCTGGGCGCAGCTTGATACGACCGCAGAGGTTGAACCCTGAACAGTTGGGGCAAGTATGGACACAACATTCAAGCTTGATACAGCACTGAATTTGGATTGTGACTAAATATAAAAACAGCATAGGTTTCTGACACAGAATGAATGTGGTCTAAGAACTTAAAAAGATTTAATTTACCTATTCAAACCATATCATTATTATTTGCTTTTATATATAAATCAGAAATAACCAATTTAAAATGGAAAAAGGAAAAAAAGGAAAAAATATCCCTCCCCCAAATTTTTTAAACCCCCTTATGATTCATCACCCCAAAACTCAATCCCAGCCTTCCCTTTGTGGTATGGCACCTTGCAGTACAATTTCAGAGAGATCCATACACTTGAACACAAGTTATTGTCTGGAAACTAGAAAAATGTTTGTTTTTAGGCCCCTCTTTGGCCCCAAATTCCTAAACGTTAAGGGCAATTATCCCCAAACTCAAACCCAGCTTTCCCTTTGTGATATGGAACCTTGTAGTACAATTTCAGAGAGATCTATACACTTACACACAAGTTATTGTCCTGAAACTAGAAAAATGCTTGTTTTTTTGCCCCTTTTTGGCCCCTAATTTCAAAAATTTGAGGCAATTACCCCCAAAATCAATCCCAGCCTTCCCTTTGTGGTATGGTACCTTGCAGTACAATTTCAGAGAGATCCATACTCTTGAACACAAGTTATTGTCTGGAAACTAGAAAAATGTTTGTTTTTAGGCCCCTTTTTGGCCCCAAATTCCTAAACGATAAGGGCAATTATCCCAAAACTCAAACCCAGCTTTCCCTTTGTGATATGGAGCCTTGTAGTACAATTTCAGAGAGATCCATACACTTAGACACAAGTTATTGTCCTGAAACTAGAACGGTTGTATAAAAATGCTTGTTTTTTGCCCCTTTTTGGCCCCTAATTCCTAAAATTTTGAGGCAATTACCCCCAAAATCAATCTCAGCCTTCCCTTTGTGGTGTGGTACCTTGCAGTACAATTTTAGAGAGATCCATACAATTGAACAATTTAACACAAGTTATTGTCTGCAAACTAGAAAAATGCTTATTTTTGGCCCCTTATTCCTAAACCTTTTGGGCAATTACCCCCAAACTCAATTCCAGCTTTCCCTTTGTGATATGGAATTTTGTAGTACAATTTCATAAAGATCCATACACTTACACACAAGTTATTGTCATAAAACTAGAAAAATGCTTTGTTTTTTTGCCCCTTTTTGGCCCCTAATTCCTAAAATTTTGAGGCAATAACCCCCAAAATCAATCCCAGCCTTCCCTTTGTGGTATGGTACCTTGCAGTACAATTTTAGAGAGATCCATACAATTGAACAATTGAACACAAGTTATTGTCTGCAAACTAGAAAAATGCTTATTTTTGGCCCCTTATTCCTTAACCTTTTGGGCAATTACCCCCAAACTTAATTCCAGCTTTCCCTTTGTGATATGGAATTTTGTAGTACAATTTCATAAAGATCCATACACTTACACACAAGTTATTGTCATACAACTAGAAAAATGCTTGTTTTTGCCCCTTTTTGGCCCCTAATTCCTAAAATTTTGAGGCAATTACCCCCAATATCTATACCAGCATTCCCTTTGTGATATGGAATTTTATAGTACAATTTCATACAGATCCATACACTTACACACAAGTTATTTTCATAAAACAAGAAAAATGCTTGTTTTTTTGCCCTTTTTGGCCCCTAATTCCTAAAATTTTGAGGCAATTACCCCCAAAATCAATCCCAGCATTCCCTTTGTGATATGGAACCTTGTGGTACAATGTCCGAGAGATCCATACACTAACACACAAGTTATGTCTGGAAGTTACAAAAATGCTTATTTTTGGCCCCTTTTTGGCCCCTAATTCCTTAACTGTTGGTACCAAAACCCCCCAAAATCAATCCCAACCTTCCTTTTGTGGTATTGAACTTTATGGTAAAATTTCATAGAGATCAATTCACTTAAACTAAAGTTAGAGTGCGAAAACTAATGTGTCTTCGGACGAGGACGCCAACGTCATACCAATATACGACTCCAAAATTTTTTTGCAGTCGTATAAAAATTACTTGAATAATGACATTGATATTTTTAGAAATTACATTTAGTTAAAACAAACTCAAGTTAGAGAACGGAAACGAAAAATTCAGCAATTTTTTTCATTTGTAAAGGGGCATAAGCCTAGAACGGTAATCAAAGTGCCTGTAAGCACTGAATGGTAAAGATTGCTTTAATTTATCAGTAGGAAGTAAAATTGAATATTGCATTGTATAAAGCATTGGTTGTAGTTGATTCAACTACCATTATGCACAAAGAAAGGTAACTCCAATTTTCAAAGAAGACTTTAAAATATTTTTAGAAATGAAGGGTAATAAATTGCTTCGCTGAGCGCAGCTGGATATGACCGCAGATGTCCAACCCGGAAAAGTTGGGCCAAAATGGACACAATATTCACGCTTGATACAGGTCTGAATTTGGATTGTAACTAAATTTTTGACACATAATAGGTTTCTGACACAGAAAAACTGTAGTCAAAGAACTTCAAATTGGTTATATGATTTGAATTTATATTCAATTTATTGCTTCTGTGCAATACACTATGCTGTTGCGAATTGACCCGCCCCCCCCCCCCCCCCCCCCCTACAAAAAAAAATTATTTTACCCCAGTTTTTTTGCTTTTGTGCAATACACTATGCTGTTGAATATTAACCCCCCAAAAAAAATATTTGAAGAAATTTTCTTTTAATTTCTGAAATCTGAAATGATAAAAATTGTCCCCCCTCCAATTTTTTTTCACCTCCCCCCTTTCCCTTATTCCCCAAAAAAAATTCTTTCCCTCAAGATATGGTCAGTATCTCAATTCAAATTTCTAATGCAGTTTGCAACCAAAATTACCCATTTAAATACATCATAAAAGTTTTAAAATATAAAATGACATACATAGTCATGGCTAAAATTAATATTAATTAATAGTAACTGCTAAAAATAAATTAACAGCTAATCACCTCAATACAATCATCATTTCTTAATACATATTTTACAAGCAGTTTAAGGGAGGTAATCAAACAGTTTTCTTTAATTTGAATTGGATAACCTCCCTTACACTGCTTTTAAATTGTCTCAATTGTCCTTTAACCAGAAAAACCCTTGTTTTTCCCCTTTTTTTGCCCCTAATTACTAAATGGTTTGAGCCATAACCCCCCCAAAGTCAATCCTAACCATCCCTTTGTTGAATGGAAGTTTGTGGTATAATTTCAGAGAGATTCATACACTTTAACACAAGTTATTGTCTGGAAACTACAAAAATGCTTATTTGGGCCCCTTTTTTGGCCCCTAATTCCTGAATAGTTGGGACCATAACCCCCAAAATCAATCCAAACCTTCCTTTAGTGGTTATAAACTTTGTGTTAAAATTTTATTGATTTCTATTTACTTATACTAAAGTTATTATCCAGAAACCATCTGTCTTCGGACGACACTGACGACGACGCTGGACGACTACGACGACAACAACATGATACCAATATATGACCAAAAAATTTTTAATTTTTGCGGTCGTATAAAAATTGCTTTAATTTGTCAGTGGAAGGCAAAATTAAACATTGCATTGTATGAAGCATTGATTGTAGTTGATTCAACTATATTCATGGACAAAGGAAGATAACTCCAATTTTAAAACTGACTAAAAAAAAAAAAAAAATTAACAATTTTTCCATTTGTAAAGGCATAACTCTAGAACTGTAAAAGTGACGGCACCAAAATTCAAACTTGATCTGTATATTGTGGTAATAAGCATTGTGTATGAGTTTCATAACATTTGGTTGAGGCAAACTTAAGTAAGAGAACAGAAACGAAAAATTTAGCAATTTTTCCATTTGTAAAGGAACATAACTCTAGAACGGTAAAAGTGACGCCACCAAAATTCAAACTTGATCTGTATTTAGTGGTAATAAGCATTGTGTATAAGTTTCATAACATTTGGTTGAGGCAAACTAAAGTAAGAGAACTGAAACCAACTTTGGGACGCTACGGCAGGGGCATCAAAAGAATGCTGCTTTGAAACACCCAAGATATATATTTATGACTAAGACATTTTTTCTGCAATGAAATGCAAGGTCAATTCCCTACAGCTGTCAAATTCAATGGAATATTTTTTTCAACACTTTTTCGTATGAAACCAGATGTGATGTTCTATGATTTGGTGGTATTACACCTTAATACTATGCAATGTTTAATTTTATGTTCAGTGTGCACAATGAAACCAAACTTTACTCCCTCAGTGCTCACAAGCTCTTCAATTGATTTAAGAGCATACCTTTGTTAATGAAAGGGTTAAATGAGAACATGCTGTTGCATATCTTACAAACTGAGATACATAAACACCAAAGGCTAGAGTAGATGGTATGTTACTGCTCAAGAATGAAATGTTGACAAATGGAAATCAAATGCATTTGTTCGAGATCTTAGTTTTAAGCTGCTCATTGTCAGATTTAAGAAAAAAAGACATAGGTTTGAGGCAGACCTTATTGTCTCTTTAGTATCCTTAATTGTAAATTCATAGGAATATATATATATGATGTAAAAATTCACCCAAACAAAACTTTGAAAGGACTTCATCAATATATCTGAAAGGGAAATTTGAAGATTTTGTTTGATACTTTTAACTCTCGCCTTTGACAAGATTTTGATTATATCTGCTTTGTGAAAGTTCAAGAAAAAGTGAACAAACAGGGTTGATCAATTCAATGCAATACTGTCTACTGACATGATAATCAAATTTATTCTTGATAAATAAAAGTCCAGCATTTGAACAATTTCATCTTCATTTTATTTGAGATAGGAATTGTTGTGATTCTTAAACAAAGTGAAGAGTTTTTGAACTAGAACAATTATTTGGTATCTGCACCATTCATAAAGTAGAATACTGTTACAGAAAAGACATAAACAATCTATTTAACTTTAAATGTCAAATTATTATTATTAATAGTGATGTAGAGTGAAGGAAAAGTCCAATGCTTTGTTATTGTTCCAAAACTTTAGTTACCGGTACTATATATGATTGAATATTTAGATATTGTTAGATTCCACATTTGACTTGCACTACTAACTTGCACTGCAATAACACCTGTAATGACTCAATTGACGATTTCCATCACTTAGTTTATTTTACTTATTGTTTTTACTTGTTTACTTATAGGTCTTGTTTTACTGATCATTTTTGTTGTTGGCAGTTTCTCTTAACCCTTATAGTTTCAAAAATAATAACCAAAAATTTGTAAGGAGTTCCGTGGAACCCTGTGTCTCGCCTGTGATTGTTGCTGTCAGTGTAAAAGTGTAATGTTGACTTGTCTCATTGGCAATTATACCTCCATGAAGGTTTGACCATGGAAGTAAAATGATAATACTTCCATGGTTTGACAAAGTTATTGATGACTAAAAAACGTTAACCTCAGGCTAAATTTGAATGCTAACTGTAAAAAAACACTAAGTCCATTTATGTGTAAAATACGGAAAAATGAAAATAAATATTTTCAAAATTTTGCCCTGGATACTGTCTGTTGGTCATTAACAAGCTTCTTTCCAAATTTCCTACAATTCCCTGAAGGTTTGACAAAGTTATCGATGACTGAGAAACTTTAACCTCAAACTAAATCTGAATGTTAACTAAAATAACTAAGTTCATTCTGGGAACAGTATACAAAAATATATATGTTCCTGGTCCATTTAACAGTAAAATGCAGAAAAATGAAAAATATTTTCAAAATTTTGCTCTGGACCCTGTCTTCTGGTCATAAACAATCTTCTGTCCAAATTTCCTAAAATTCCATGAAGGTTTGACAAAGTTCTTGATGTCTTCAAAAACTTTAACCACAGACTGAACCTGAATGTTAACGCCACCGACGCCGACGACGCAATCTAGGATCGCTATGTCTCGCTTTCGCGACATAAATGTCGCTGTCTCGACAAAAATGGGAAAAAATCATCATTTAAGGACAATAACTTCTACAGAAGCCTTGATTTCATGTTCACGGTTCAGTGGTCAATGTTAAGTTTTTGTGGTTTGGTCTATTTCTTGGATACTATAAGCAATAGGGCTACTATGTTTCGTGTATAAACTGATAATAAGTTGTACATGTTTTCGTGGCTTTTTCTTCCGTTAATCAGATACTACAGAGACATAATTATACACATGTATATATATCTCTGGATACTATAAGCCATATGTCAATTATATTTGGCGTATGGAATGGATTGGAAGGTGTACATGTCGGTCTGGTAGGGTTCATCTGACCTTGACCTCATTTTCCTGGTTCCTTGATCAGTGTTACGTTTTTGTTGTTTTGTCTGTTTCTCAGGTACTATAAGCAATAGGACCACTATATTTGGTGTATGGAATGATAGTAAGGTGAACATATCTGGTTCAAATCATTCCATACACCACATATAGTGGTCCTACGGGTTGGTATTGTTCATTTGACATATACCTCATTTTCATGGATCATTGATATTGTTTAAGTGGCATTAGCTACGATTCTTTTTGTTTCAAGTATTACAGCTCTTTTCATAATGCTAGCAAGACAAAGGTTTGTTTGGCTTGCTTGCTTTGTTTGTATCAATGTTTGCTCAAGCATTGTAATTAAGATTGACATCTGAAAACAACATGAAAAGGAGGATTTAAACTTGTATACATTATATTTAAATTTGATTGGACATTATCAAATAATCAAATTTACCTTCACACAGATTTAACTCCGCCTACTTATATTTTTTTGCAGATGTCAATCTTAATTACAATGCTTGAGCAAACATTGATACAAACAAAGCAAGCAAGCCAAACAAACCTTTGTCTTGCTAGCATTATGAAAAGAGCTGCAGTGTAAAAGTTTAGCAAGGGTGAATCATTTGGTTGACTAATTTGATCCCACAAAAATTCATTCTTATACATGTAAAAACGATGATTACATATTTTCAACCTATAATGATCTATAATATGATATCAAACAGGCCTCGAAAAATCCAATTGTACGTGCTCGCTTCTATTTATATTTATATGTATGTTTGTATCGGGTTATATGACTGTCGACAGTCTTCGATGTTCGGAGGTCGTCTCGATGGTTGATAAGCTAGCGTCTAGACTAAAACACACACAAAATGCTGATACATATTATCTAGTCTTATTCGTTGTTGATTGTTTATTTTAGAATTTTTGTGATTTGGATATACGTACGTTGGCGTTTATTTTTGTTGGAGTTCAGTGTTTCTGTTGTTCCGTTGTTTTCCTCTTATAGTTGATGTGTTTCCCTCGGTTTTGGTTTGTAACCCGGATTTGTTTTTCGCTTAATCGATTTATGACTATTGAAAAGCGGTATACTACTGTTGCCTTTATTTAGTATGTAATAAATCAAATAGGAGAATTTGAGTCAAATCGGTGAACATAAATTTGACAGCTTATGTCCCTTTAAGTGTCGTATACTTGTGATGTAGTAAAACCTTCATATTATAGACTTTCAATATAAATCCAATACCAAGTAAAGCTGGTGAGACATTTCAGCGTGTGCACTCTTGTTAAAAGCATTTATCACCCTAATTCCTCTTTAATCTAATTAGGCCAAGATTGGTAATTTTGATATCTTCAATTTCTCAAGGTAGGTTAGTTCGCTAAAGCCTGGTGTTTGTTTAGCAGCTTCTTTTCTGCACACTTTCTGTGTTGTCATTTTATTTATTTTTTTTAATTGATCCAGACTAAACTAGCATAGTCCCAATGTGTTGTCATTAGAGTTTGTAAAGTGTAATGAAGATTTCAGCATTCAGATTCTTAAATTTAAAGATCTTAATGCAGCAAATATTGAGTTTACTTTTTCACTTTTTCGCAAACATGCTTCTCGAGTGCTGGATCTTTATATATCTGTCTATATGAACGCGTATATTCCATGTTCTTCTTTACATCTCTTACCTAACAGATCGTAATTTATTTTTTTCTTTTCTTGTGTTTTTGGTTATATTTATATACTAGTACTTGAACTTTTCGAGTGGAATATTAAGGACCATATCTCACTCCAATTTTCATTTTTTTTCAGGTAGTTTTACACTGAATACTCAGTCATTGTCGTTTTGTTTTTTTGGCTTGTTTTACCTATCATCTGCAAAAAGTAACGTATAATTTTACACAATCTGGTAGGTCATTTATGTGCAGTACAAATTGTAGGGGGCCTGTTACACCAATGTCCCAGGTTAAGGGAGGATTGGACGCCCGCAAGCATGTTTAACCCATCCACATTCTGTGTGAGGAGCCTGAAATTCAGTGCATATCATATTCGTTTTTCAATTATTGTTTTGTAAAAAAATCAGGCCGTCAGTTTTCTTATTTTAATTGTTTTAGATTTGTCATCAGTATTAGGACCTTTTATAACTTACTAAGCGGTATGGGTTTTACTCGTAGTTGAAGGCGTTCGGTGATCTATATAGTTGCTAACTTCTACTTCATTTGGTCTCTAGTGGAAAGTTGTCCTGCTACTTCTTCTTATGTTTATATTAATACAAAAAAAAAACTAAATGCTTTGTATAAAATAAATACAGACTGTTTCGTAATAATTTAGAAAACTTTACTTAGAATTTATTTGACCAATCGCGGGATATGTTATTTAAACAAGAAACCTCGCAAATATAATTTAAGCTGCAAGCATTGTTACAGGTCTATCAATTTCTCGACTAAAAATGAAGCTGTGTACTCAGAAGTTGGCTGGGAATCTTTGCGTGTCGCATTTCCTCCTTTTGAAATTATATTAATCTCGTTTATAAAGTCAAAACATAAACCCTTTATTATAAAGTGGCCTATAAAATTGGTGAAATTATATACTGAAGGAATGCACCATTTATACAACTACAACTAAATACAAATCCAGTACTGCTGATTATAGATACCTATTTAACTATGCATAATATATGAAATTATAAGACATTGATGTATACTCAGTGAAAAAATACTGGACTTTGTTTATTATTGTTTTGAAGTTTCCATATCTATGGATCTCTGGTCTTACAACTTAAAAAATAAAGGGACATTAGCTGTCAAATTCATGATTACCGTTTAGACTCAATTTTTCATACTTGATTTATGACATACTAAAACGTTTATACAACAAGTAATAAAAAAAAACTTATAATGCATGAACTCGTGATAATGTATCAGCATTTCGTGTGTATTTAAGACTAGACGCCATTAAATAAATCATCGATATGATCTCTGAAGAATTTCGATGGTCAGACATATGACCCGATGTAAACATAAATATGTATATAAATACATTGACAATAAAATTGAGCCTCGGAATGGAAATGGGGAATATGTCAAAGAGACAACAACCCGACCAAAGAGCACATAACAGCCGAAGGCCACCAATGGGTCTTCAACAAGCACGTGCAATCGTATAAAGACGATTTTTCAGCTAGGTCTGTTTGATTTTATTTCATAGATTAAAATTATGTAATTAGTCGTTTTACCGATATAAGAATGATTTTTTTTTGGGGGGCGAATCATTCAACGAAATGGTTGTTCCAGTGGCTCCATTGTTTCACTTTTCAATGTTGTGATTCTTTCCTAGACGTGCTTAGCACTTGCAAAACCCCTTCCTGCTTTAGGTCAAATTAAAGGTCCATGAAACGGATACTTATTGACTTGTTAACCAATAATTCTTAAGTGCTATTTTTTGCTTTATTTTTAACAAAAAGCGAAATGTTTCAAAATTCCGCTTTTTTAAATGTTTGAAATAATAAAAAAACGTGTTTGATTTAATAACAAACAATGACAAAACCCCATATTGTATAGTCGGCTATAAAAGGCCCCGACATGAAAAATGTGAAACAATCCAAATGCAAAAACTAAGGCCTTATTATATATAACCAGAAGTCCATTACTAGAGTTGACTTCTGATATAACAAAACAATTTACAAAAAATCAAATATGAGTCGACAGACATGAACCAACGACCACCACTGAACTACATGCTCCTGACGTGGGACAGGCACATAAAGAATGTGGCAGGAATAAACATTTTTGTGAGCGCCTCCCCTAAACTGGGACAGTGGTGTGACAGTACAACATAAGAACAGACTTTAAAAATCAGTTGCAATTAGATTAACTCAAAAGATCGGTAAGAGACACAAAAAACAACTACCATTAGGACATAGACACAAAGCACCGAAATAAGAGTATTTGCAGTTACTGAAAGGTTGTTCAACGCCAAAAAACAACTAACAAATATATCTTGTTCTCCCAAACTAAAGTATCAATCAGTACACAATCAACGGATTTATTCATAAACAGTCCGAGAAACGCCATGACCTTGTAAACCTGGTATACACATACAATTATAAGGTTCTCGAAAACTGGTGGTCCGAAGGTTTTGATCATCGAAATTTTGCAATAGAAATAATAGTTATAGGACCTGCAGATTTTCTTTAAGAACCACCAGGGAAAAAAGATTTTGAGATACAAAAATTATCCAGTTTGGTTACTTCAAACAAATTTGAATGAGAAGATGTTCTTTTTGAGCATATACCAGACAAACATTAACAAATTCTTGTATAGTTTAAGATTACTAAGTTCCTGAAAATCAAATGGTCGGAGCTTAATTTAAGCCGGATTAGTTTAGCAAAATTAGTTAGGGAAGCATAAAAAATGTCTCGAACTCAGCGATTTCTTACAACCAATGTTCTTTGTTTTTACACTTATTGTATAATTACATTAATGCCAAAACAGAGCACACTATTACAGTCATGTCTACCGAATGAACTGACGAATCTTAATTTTCTTATAAATCATCGCATAAACTTCATTTATGTCTCCCAAAATATAAAAAAAAATTTGCTATGTTCGACGGCAAATTGAATTTTTGTTTTATTGCTCCTAAAAAATATCTCCAGAAGAGGTCCAGATTAATTTCTTTTACTCTTCACCAGAAGATATTCTGGAGATGTACAGAAGAGACCAATAAAGTACGCCCCTGGTATCTTCCGTGAGAAGTGCGCAAGTGTGCAAATTACTTCCTGTTATTGGTACTGTACGAGATGGTGGGTGTAGATTCAAAGCAATTTTATCTTATTATTCCTTTTACATGCAACCTGTTTTTTTATGAAGACATGCCTGTGTATGAAATGCACAGTCGCATATTTATTTTCCAACTTCAATGTAATTTTTTTATTAAGACATACAATGGGAAACATTTCATTTCCTGATAAATGTTCTAACCGGAAGCATAGAGAAATGCCGATTTTCATGATACATTTTTGTGTGATTAATATGAGACAATTTTTCTTATTATCTCATGTTCTTTACCTTATTATAGGTAAACTCTGTGTACCTAAGACGATCTGGTGAAAATGGGGAGATACGAATGGGAAATCAATGACCATAACTTAGTCAAAGAACATTGTGATTTTTACCCTTTCAAGCACATTTCTGGTAACCAGACCGGAGTTTAAACCAGTTTGGGTACATTGGGGCGCTGGTTCGTCTTCTTGACCCTGACAATGACCTGAAGATCAATCTGCAGATATCGTTTCAGTTTTTTTCTGAGCCCAGTTGTTTTTCAGATTATCCTGAATTTAGCTTCCTCTACCATGCTAACATACTTCCTCATGTCCTTAGATGAGCAGCATCAACCCAACAATTGATGCAGGGGCAAAAGGGGAGATATTATGTGACTCATCAGTTTCTGCTCCACTAATGACAATTGTGATGTTACAGCTTTTAAAGTTCTTTGATGCGGTACTTTGAAAGCGTAAAAATACCTCTACAATGCTCTGAAATCCCAATTGTTAACAACCAAAAACTAGAAATGAAACAAGACTATAATTTATGGTAATAGGGTCTCACTACTTGAAAATGTCGTTTGCGCAAAATCTCCCCCCTGATCTGAAATAGCTGAGGGGACGATCTCCCCCTCTTTGAAGGTTTCAGAGGTTGGCAGGTATGAAATACATGTACATGAATATTAACTGCAACTTGATAATCTGAAGAAATTGCATATTGTTATTCTGAATTTTCTATATGTAACAATATCACTGCTGTACAACATGTACAAACATGTAAACAGAAGGTTGATAACTCTATCTTAATTTTACTTAAACCCATATTATATTGAACTCAGGACTAATATCCAGACCATTATTACATTAACCATACATATAGGGTTTTTCACTTAGGCAAGTCCATGAGTCCTGGACTCTTTGAAAATCTGTCGACTCATCATTTTCAAAACTGGTGAGTCCAAAGATGCATCAAAATTGTAAATTGTTGTATAAATTGAGCACTCATATCATATTATATCAAAAAATAAAAATAATCTAAATTTGATGTCATTTCCATGCTATATTTTGTGATGGAGACTGAAATGATGAATTATATGTCAATACAATTTCTTCTTCTCACTGTTGGACTCATCATGGCCAAAGACTCGCCTTCAAAAGTCCTTAGTGAGAACCCTGCATAAACATTTAACATGTAACTGGCAATAGTAATGACAAGTCTCAACACTTTAAACCTTAGCAGTGTTCTAGCCAGGATTTATGCGCAGAAGGGCACAGATTTTTCAAAATCACTGCAATCAGCAGGGATCTCCATGACCTGTTTTATGATGGCCAACGCCATCATTAAATTATATTTCGCCATTGTCAAAATTTGTTTTTGTTTCGCTAGTTGCTGCCATTTTTGTTAGCAATTATAATCAGTTGCATTTAATTGCATAACCCTTATTGTATCATAATTCAAAGGGTCCTCATGGTCCTCCTGATTACAGTTTTAAAGAGGGGTACAATGTATCTGCCTAAAGATTGCTAATCACTTGTACCGGTAGATTGACACACCTGACAGGAGAAACTTTATCAAGATAGATGATTAATTGCTTTATTTAATTACGTTTCAGCAAATGCTAATGAAAATTTAGATTAAAAAATAAATTTTAAATCTAGTTTCGAAGAAAAAAGTTTAGCAAGTCGAACACATGCTTTTATAATGAATTACGCAATCAGCATCCCCCTTTTTAAATGAGTACAAAATAAGACGTAAAACAGAACATGATTTCATGCCAAATAACACGAGTACAGCAATTATTGATAATATTGAATCACTTTACAAGTTTAAAAGTAAATACATGCAACTCGATAATCTGAATAAATTTTGTATCGTAATTCCAAATTCATTTCCTAGTTTACAACCAAAATAATACGTCCAGTTTTGATTCAGAAACGAAAGATGCATGTTGCATAGTCTATAACTATGATTGAAATTTGTAATTTAAAGTCATTAAAACCATTTAAGTTGTAAACGTTTGCCCTCCAAATATTTCTTCAATGTTTTACAAAACGGGTACAAAACTTCTTGTTGTTGATGCTGCAAATGTGATACCGGTTCATGACATTTGAATTCGAGAGTGAAAAAAAGGCCCCCCCTGCCCCAATTTTTAATTCCTTATCAATTACCATAATAGCAAGAAAGCGACTTGGGAACCTTAAGGACAGCTTGTGGTCATTCTTGACATTGGAATTGCTACAAGTGGCAATTAATGAAAATATTGGTTATTCTATAATGAAATAAATACAATAAGCCATATATCAGTCTGTTCACCATTCCTTACATAGAAATGGAGGAGTGAAATACTTTCAATCATGCCACGCTGTTTAAGAAGGGTTTTGTGAAAGTTCCTCCATCTTTCAGTTTTCATCCATGGAGATCCCTGATCAGGGCTAATTAACTCATTTCTTGTTTGTAAATTGTAAAGGCACACATTTATCATGTTATAAGATAAAAGATAACTAATAGTTTTTGAAAGAATTAATGTATTTTTGGGCTTGATATAGCCTTATCTGGAAATGTAATTGATTTTTTTTTTTGCATATAAATATGTTTTTTCCTAAAGAAAACAATGAACCATATTTAGCCGTGTATAGTACGCAGTTGTGTATAATACGCACCCCCTTTTCATCCCTCCAAAATCGTGGAAAAAAAATTTAAAAAAAAGGAAAAAAGGAAAAGAAATAATATAGAAAGGTAAAAAAAGAAGATTAAAAGTAAAAAAAAAAAATTAGAATGTTATTGAACAAAAGAAATTCGACCTCAAACATTTTCAAAGTTGGTTAGCAGTAATTAAAATTTAATGACTCTATAATCCGATATTTCCTTTTCATTGATCAATTTTAAATTACAAATAAAGAAATAAAATAAAAAACGACTTGAACATAAACAATAATGAAGAAAAAACGCTTTTTAATAATAAAAAAAAAAAAACGTCTATAGCTGTGTATAATACGCACCCCCTCTACCAACTACTTTTTGGGGGTAAAAAATGTGTACTATACACACCTACAGACGGTATGTATAGAGCAAAACCTTAGGAGATGAGGCATAAGGGAGACTAGGACACTGTTGTGAGCTGATGACTTGTGGTTCTCACAAAGTACTTGTTGATATGAAGAGGTTTCGATCTAGTCATAGATGTTGGAATGTCTCATGATTGTACATGTTTTAGAATCTGCTAATCGAAATTGTGGAATCTTGAGGAACACTTATGTAATTATTTGAACAGCACTTGCCATTATTAATTATACACTCGAAAAATAAATATTAGGTACGTTATGTAGAATTAAGCTGTCTTCCTTTAAAGTACCTGTTTTTTCTGCCTTTTATGCACATGTACTGTAAGAATGATGCTTACTTGTCTGATATTTTGAAATTGAAAATTTATAAGCACATGCTTATTATGTTTCAGTCTGCTACTTTGAAGCCTTACTTGAACGCCATTAAGCACACTCTTACAGCAGCCATTTGTGTCCAGAATTTCAACTCACAAGTTGTTGAACGTCACAACAAACCAGAAGTAGAAGTCAAGTAAGTAAAGTAATCTGTACTAGTCTACATGTTTGTAAATTACATATTTCCTCTAACATTTGATGGGTTGATAACAAAAATGTTTAGTGACTGAAGAAAAATTATACCTCCAAAGTGCCAGTCAGTGACACACTGTATTCCGCTCTCAAAGAATGAAATGAAACATCACTAAAATTAAAACAACAGGAATTATGTAATAATGACACGCTGTTCATTATTATATATACAATGTACATGTATAGACAGATAATAATAACACTAGTTAAACATATCATTTTAATTTCAGATCAAGTAAAGAACTTCTTCTTACACCAGTTGTAATAAGTAGAAATGAGAAAGAAAAAGTATTGATAGAAGGCTCAGTAAATTCTCTTAGAATTAGTATAGGTATCAAACAGGTAATTATAGCTAAGTGCCTACATCATAATTTGAATTAACAATGATAATATGATTGATTGTTGTTTGCTTAACATTTGGTAGTATATATGTTGTGTACAAATTGTAATGTTGTACAAATTATAATTTGTACAGAATTTTTGTACAAGTTATCAGTGTTTTATGAGCCGCTTAACACAAATGGATGATACAAGCACACAGTCTTTTGTTTCGCTTATTTCTGTCATATTTCTATGACTACATGATACAGTCTAATACTGAGCATCGAAATAAAAAACATTATAAGAACACGAATAGACTTTTTATGGATATGATTTTGGTGTAAGGAGAAAAAAAAAAACAGAATTTAAACGATTCAGGTGTCCTTATTTCCAGTTTAAAGACAGGGAGATTGCACTAAATGTTAGGTTGAAGTATATAAATTTGAATTTAAGACATTAAGCTGATTAATTTAAGAAGATAAACTTTTATCATCTGATGCAAAAAGGTATGTGCCAAAAAACTTATAACTTGTACAAAAACCCTGTACAAATTATAATTTGTACAAACTTACATCTTGTACACAACAGATACATTGTATTAGATGTTTTTAATTAAGGAGGAGGATAAGTTATTTGTAAATAAGGAATAAGTTGGATAGGGTCTGCAAATAAAGCTGCATAAGTAGATAAGGCTACATTTAACAGTAAGATAAGTAATAAAATTCTCTCCTAGGTACATGTAGCTACTCTCTGTCTTTTCTGTGCACCCTTCTGCCCTTAAAGTCCTCGCTGATGTATTTTTATTTTCTAAAAGAAAAACACTTTTCAGGGGTCACCACACAGGACACTTAAAGATTTTAAAGAGAAAAAACACTTCTGACACCCAAACAGGGAGACTTGTGGGACTAGTGAGGGATGGCCATAATGTTTTTCGTGTGATAAATTTGCCAGCATTGCACCCCATTATTGTAGGAGCCTTTTTCTTTCCCTTATTTTGTGATTTGAACAAGGATTTTTCTATTAATAATTTATAATTCTTGGTCTGAATGAACTGGTAAAGGTGTTAAAAAATAATGCATTTATTTTGTTTGATCTCAAAGCTAATTTAAAATGAGCCTGTCTAGATTTGCTCACATTTGGGATAAATAATATTTTTATGCCCCCGACGTAGCAGAGAGGGCATTAAGTTTTACCCTTGTCTGTCTGTACGTACAAATGTACATGTAGGTCCCAAAATTGGTTTCCGTTCTCTAACTTGAGTTTGCCTCAACCGAATGTTATGAAACTTATACACAAAACACAGATCAAGTTTGAATTTTGGTGGCGTCACTTTAAACGTTCAAGAGTTATGCCCCTTTATAAATGGAAAAATTGCAAAAATTTTAGTTTCCGTTCTCTAACTTAAGTTTGCCTCAACCAAATGTTATGAAACTTATACACAATGCTTATTATCACAAAACACAGATCAAGTTTGAATTTTGGTGGCGTCACTTTAACCGTTCTAGAGTAATGCCCCTTTAAAAATTGAAAAATTGCTAAATTTTTAGTTTCCGTTCTCTAACATAAGTTTGCCTCAACCAAATGTTATTAAACTTAAACACAATGCTTATTACCACAAAGCACAGATCAAGTTTGAATTTTGATGGCGTCACTTTAACTCTTCTAGAGTTATGCCCCTTTATAAATGGAAAAATTGCAAAATTTTTATTTTCTTCTAAATATCAAGTTATTTATAAAATTGGAGTTATCTTCCTTTGTCCATGATTATGGTTGAATCAACTACAATCATTGCTTAATACAATGCAATGTTTAATTTTGACTTCCACTGATAAAACACAGATCAAGTTGAATTTGGGTAGTGTCACTTTAACCATTATTGAGTTATGCCCCTTTATAAATCGAAAGATTGCAAAATTTTTATCTTCCATTCTTTAACTTTAGTTTGCCCCAACCAAGCATTATGAAACCTATACACAATATTCATTACCACAAAACTTAAGATCAAGCACAAATTTTTTGTTTCCGTTTTCTAACTTTAGTTTGCCTCAACCAAATGTTATGAAACTTATACACAATGCTTATTACTACATAATACAGATTAAGTACGAAATTTGGTGGTGACACTTTTACCATTCTTGAGTTATGTCCCTTTATAAACATACAAATTGCTGAATTTTTCGTTTCCGTTTGTCTCAATCAAATGTTATAAAACTTATACACAACTGTCTAGAGTTATGCGTGTTTACAAATAGAAAAATTGCTGAATTTTTAGTTTCTGTTCTGTACTTAAGTTAGCCTCAACCAAATGTTATGAGATTTACACACAATGCTTATTACCACAAAACTCAGATCAAGTTCAAATTTGGGTAGCGTCACTTTTACCGTTCTTCAGTTATGTCCCTTTATAACTATATTTGTAATAAATAAAACTAAAACCAAAGAGTACTGTTTTCGATCCAAAAAAATGTCATTTTAACTACTGAAAAAAGATTTATATCATCAATAGATACTATTGCCAGTTAATAAAAATCAATTTTGTTAATGATATTTAATAGAATCACTGTGGATCCCAATAAATTGAAACAAGTAAGCTTTCACCAGGTTGTGAAAATTTATCTACTGATAACGATGAAAACTAAATTCCAATATATGTACCCATATACTTGTTAAGTAACATTTATAGAAATGATGACAGTTGCTATTTATATATTACCTTAATACAGTGTATATTGCATTGTTTTAAGCATGATATATATTGAAGTGTATATTTTGACAGGCTGATGATATAGAAAAAATCTTGTGTCACAAATTCACCCGATTTATGATGCAAAGAGCAGAAAATTTTGTTATTCTTAGGAGAAAACCTGTAGAGGTAAGAAAAACCTGATTATATTAGTTTGAATAATATAGATGTTCTAGGAAACATTTTTGAAAATTAAATGAGGCTTGTCATTAAAGTGTGTTAAAAATTAAAGTTCAAGATCTAAGTTGCAACATTGGAAGTGGACTGCAATGATTAGTTTAAATTCATAAGCTCAAAGAAAGCTGATATAAAAAGTCCAGTGCAAAAGTTATGCTTTATATTGTTTCACTTGGAAAATCTTTTTAAAAAACTGTCATTGCAGACTTGAATAGAATTGGCTTTGTTATTTTTGTATTGTACATGCACATTCACAAGCATATGTCTTTTGACCATGGTTTCTAGTATTTGTCCTGACGAAATTGAAAAAACAAGACTACAGTGTGCTGTTTCCAGCAGCGTCAACAATGTATTAGTTTCTGTTTAGGTCAGTTTAAGGGGAACTACTAGTGGTAGGTCAATGATATTGGTATGTAGATGAATTAGCATTGGCAAATCTCATTTCCAGAGAGATAATCTGCCCTGCTCCTCAGTCATGGTCTAATGGCTTTTAATGTTTTGCATAGTTTACATGTCAAGGTTTGTGATTAGGTATTTATATAGGAATTGTATTTGAAATATATTTTGGATTAACTTCTCGCTGACAATAAATTATTTTGAGCAATGCTTGTGCTCTGTGGTATTATAAAATAATTTTCCCAAAATGTGCTTAGTTTACGCTAGAACCTGGTATTTTGCTGCATTTAACTTATCTTTGAATATTTCAGTTGAATGTTTTGTTTTATGTTTCAGGGGTATGATATAAGTTTTCTTGTAACGAATGTACATACAGAAGAAATGTTTAAGCATAAACTTGTAGACTTTATAATTCATTTTATGGAAGAAATAGACAAGGAAATTAGTGAAATGAAGATAGCCCTTAATTCTAGAGCTAGATTAAGTGCTGAGGAGTTCCTAAAACGATTCTGATTCAGTCTTTTATTTTATAAATGGTAGGTACAAGTCATGTAATAAATGCATAAAAGAAAATAATTGTTTCCTCATGTCCATACAACAAGGTGTAATCTTAAAGTACTGGTACACAGGGAAATTTCACTCACATGAATGGAGATTCACGTCAATCTCCCTTGAAATTCATGTGAATTTCACCTCAAATGAGCCTATACGTGAAAATCACATGAATTTTTGTCATGTCAAAGTAAAGTTATTCTAATAACATCTAAATTTTCAAATTTAATTAAAGTCATGAAAATACCAAACTTTATTTTTGTATAGTTCATGTGATATTCACTTGTGATTCATGTGGTTCTCAATTCACATGAAAATTTCACGTGAGTTTCACGTTAAAGCTCATTTGAGGTGAATTTCATTGAAGATACATGTGAATTTCACACGAGCAAATTTTGCCTGTGTACTTAAATTTTAAATACGTTTTCGTAAATATAAATATTTTCTTGGTTATGAAATAAACATATGAAACTTTATATATAAGAGCAAAAGAAAATTACTAAAAAGAATAAAACGTTCAAAAATTGCAATCTGCAGTCCACTATCAGAATGCTAATATTAAGTAGATTTTAAAAGAACAGTTATCCATTTATCAAATAGCTACCATTGGAAAGTCAAACAAATTTCTTTTTATGTCGGCCTATAAGTACAAATATGCAGTATTTCAACCTACATTTCAGGTAAAATCTAGCAGCTAAAATCTCTATCTTTGCTAAAACTTGTTTAAAATGAGACACAATAATCTTTGGTATTTTTATAAACAGAAAGCCAATTACACTACACTCATGACATTGTTTTATATTGATGGTATATTTTAAAACTGATTTTATTTTCTGTTTTCAGATAGAAAATGGTGCAGCAAATACATTTTTAAAACCATTCCTTTATGGATACTTGTTCAGAAGAAAGATTAAAGCATGTCTCCTAGATGTATATTCTGTGAAAGCTTATAAGGAAATTGTACAATGAACACAGAAATTTTATTGTTAAGCATGTAAATTGGGGTTAAAAAATTGATAGATAGACAATTCTTGATTAAGTTTGAATTCCATTAATACAATCAGACTTTTTAAAATGATCTATGGGTATTTCTGGTGTGCATCGTCATTTAATTTTCATTTGTTTTTGTATTGTAATACAACACTGCTGTTCAATGGTGAATTACTATTTCTGAAAAAAGAAACTGCAAATTTGTACTTTATTATGTAATTAAATTTGTGGATTATTTCAAGAAGTACAAATAATAAATTTACATTTTGCAGTCAGATATGATTTAAACCATAAAACATCGAAGATTTTAAGTGGTTAGGAATAACAGTATATGATTTTGGGGGTAGATCTATGTTACTAGGAAGACTGTGCTACAGTTTTATATATAAATATTTTCAGTAACAAAAATAGAGAGGGAATTCTGATTTTAAGCACTTCTGTTTACTTAATGACTGATTGTTATTTTTAAACATATTTTTGCAAAATGTTTTGAAAATTTCCACCTTGTTTTGAAACTTTTTATTACTATAATGTTATTGTAAAACATGAAGATATTATTTTTACACTGCCTTAAGCACAACCACATGACTACTCAAAAACACTCAGATTGTTAAAAAATTGAAATACTTGTTTAGCTGTAATTTTGTATGCATTCCATGTGTGGGAAGGGGTTTCCATCCTAATTTTCCAAAATTTTTGCATGATTTTAAAAAAGAAAATCTGGCAATGGGGCTCCATACCTTAGACCCCTTCTCTTGATCTGCAAAAATGTTCACAAAAATATTTCTCAAATGCCCCTCATACTTCCCTAACTACCTGGCTGTAAAATAACACCTTTCAGTGAGGAAATCAGACAAGTCCAAAGGGGACTATTAAACACAAACTTATTTATACTTAAAAAATCTTTCAACAAAATAAAAAAAAATTAATCCTTGAGATGCAAATTCTTAGTATCTTTTGATGTGAACTGTTGTAAATAAGGTTTTTACCATGAATGCAGCAGTATCAGTTAATGTGAGCAAGACTTGCGTCAAATTGTTTTCCCAATATCTTAAAATAGCTGATTATTTTAAATTTACAAAATAAAAGATTGCATGCTTATTTCCATGTTATTGAATAGGGTAAGTATGCATTACAATTAATAACATTTAACAACCAATATTTAGACCTTTTTACAAGGACTAAAAACAACATTTACCATTTTTTGCATTTATAATATTAGAGTTTTTTTCAGTTGTAAGACCTAAAATGTGAATATATTTTTCTGGGTGAACAATATATGGCTTTCTTCTTTCACAGAGCTTTATATATTCAATGGTGATAACATTCAATTAAATGCAGTGGCATAAGTTCATTTGCTTTCACTTTTTTGTTGTTACATTCCAGCCACTTAGGCTGAAAAAAAAGTTGTATTGTAGTAAATTCTTCTTTAGTTCTGAAATAGTCTGAACCCATTCAAGAATGGTGCTAAATTAAACTGAAATTGGGTATCTGACATAAGAAAACAATATTTTACATGCATTTTCACAGCTTTCTAAATTGTGTACTTTAATAGATGATTGCTTATTAAAAGCTTCTGTCATTGCATATAAAGGCAGTTTTTTTTAGGAAAAGTAGCTTGTAGCATTTTCAAGATTTAATAGTTTGGGAAGGGGGAGGGCTTCGCTAATGAAGTTTAGGTAACATCTTTAATCTGTCTCAGTATTATTTTGTATATAATTTTTTATATCTGTGGACAATATTTGTGACAGAATCAGAACTTAAGAAAAGTGACTTGGAAGAAGTTTGTTGGCCAAAACCAGGTGCTACAGTTTAACACCTAAATTCTTTACATTGGTTTTCCCTTCAAAATAATATTGACATATTTGATAATGATGTTCATTAATATGCTTCTTTCTATCTATTAAAGTTTCCTTTATGTACCAATATGTGTTAGTTTTGGTAAATGATAGACACTACTATTAGTGTTACATTTGATATGAATTATGGTTCAGTCTCCATGCTATAGAAAAATTTCAAATAAAATACTATCATGAATATCAAAGCTGTGTAATTTTATAAAAGAATTCTATAAACATGTAATCATTTTGTACATATATTTATACTTATAAAGGGTATATTATAAATTATATGCCTAGCAATAAACAAAATCTATAAAAAGTTTATTCTGTTGTTATGCATTTCTAACCATATTACCTGATATATGTACACTTCCACCTATGAAGAGCATTTCAAACAAGACTCTGAAAATAATGTTTGCTTATTTAACTGCATCCTCTTATCAGAAGTTCCATTCAGTAGAACAAAAAGAAAAGGTAGATTTGGGTGTTATGCCATAAATATGTATAATTGTATATGCTACTAGTTTTTGTCCTTATAGAAATGAATGAAATCATCAGAGGGAATGCTTCATGTCCTAGGATACCTCCACCAATAAAAATTGACCGTAACCAAATAGCACAAAAGTGCTGAAAGTGACATTAAACACCAATCAATCACTCATATCCTAGCTCTTAATTTTATAGTTTAACGTGAATGAGGTGTCTGTGAATGGTGCATGTTTTGTCTTTCCTTGTATTGCAAACAGCAACCCCCTATCAAGGATGTTGTGATATAAATATTGCAGGGTGATTTTTTTATATCTTAACCCTTCCCATCTGGATCACTGGACTATCAAAAGTTACTTAAAAGAACATACATTTAACCTTTGAACATGTTGAATAATTCTATAAGGTGAACTAACACCTACAGTGATGATTGTGCGGTAGGGCAGTAAACGAGTCGTGTATGAATAATGAATAAGATATGATATAATAAATTCATGTAAGTTCCTGAATACCATATGCATAGGGAGAAATAAGCTCCCACTGCAGCTGCTGCTGGAATGATGAACAGATACAGTGTCAAAATGGAAAATTGAAATCCTTTCATTGTACAGCTTAGTTCTCAACTTACCGGTACTCTCAATTTCAATTTTAGGTATAAGTCAATGTCATATGCATAAACCATATTGCTCTTTCATAAAAGTTTTGAGGGCAGTTTCCCTAGATTAGTCACTACCTGTTGTATCCTTTGTTTCAAGTTCAATGGGATACATGCTAACAGTCAACAAACTGAGACACTTAGGACATCATCTATATCACAGATCGTTTCTTTTCATTCATATTGAGATCTAGCTACATAGGCGGATCCTGGGGGGCCCGGCCCCCCCCCCCCTTTCGTGGGAAAAGTTTGGTTGATTATATAGGGAATCACTGAAGCATGACTGGAGCCCCCCCCCCCCCCTTTTTAGGTCAATCAGCGGGCCCCCCTTATGAAAAGTTCTGGATCCGCCACTGAGCTAGCTATATGGTGAAAAGAGGAGACCAGAATGTTCCCATAGAAATGCTGCTAAAACTTATCAAACACTATATGTTGTCTCTAAAAAAACAAAGCATCTTGATGATAACAGATCTTTTTAAGATCAGATAACATTTTTGACAACGGTAGTGTAATGAAAGTTAGAGGACATGTCTTGCAATATATTGCATTGAAATATTAGAAATATGTGTAGTCAATAAGTATACAATGAATCGTCTATGTAAAAAATGTTAAATATACAGGCGCCAATATATTAACTTCGTGAATTGATGTATGAAGTATTCACATGACAAATGGTTGAATCCCTTACTTTGAAAAAAATACCACTTTGCATTATTAGGTCATATCTTTCAGCAACAACACAATGGTCAACATTTTTTCTGATAACTCTTAACGATTAAGCCTGTTTCCAAACATAAGTTCCAGTTTGAGTAAAGTATAAGTATTGTATTTTTGATGATATTTCCATATTGATTTTGATTCAGTCAAGACAACAGGCAATATCGTTCTCTGAGAAGTAATTGTCCGTTTGGCTGTGTGATGTACAAATACGCAGCCACGACCGGTTAGAACCGAGACGTAAAATCCGATTCCTAGTGTAGAGAGATTATCACGATTTGCACGTTAAGAACCCTTGCAGCACCTCTTGGAGGGGTCCGTGGGTGGCCTGTTGCATGCAAGGCAAAAATAATATCCCTATCTAATATACCCTCATTATAGTCCTAGTGGCAGTCCTAATGCCCCGCCCATCTTCCCCGTTAACCACTATTACAGGACCTACTTATTGTATGAGACTACTATTGTTAATTTGTTTTTGTCCTGAACAAGCATGAAATATTTGCCACTGGACATAAAGCAAACATCAATCAGTACATATTTGAATGTTATAGTTGTTCCCTTACATTTTTGTTGCAGCAAAGGACAACATAGCAAAATTCATGAGCTTGCTTCTTATTTGTATTTCATCATTTCATTCAATTATCAATAGGTCATCCAATGTTCACTTCCATGAGAGGACAGGTCAATCAGATTAAAATACAGTCCACTATTCTCTTACAATCAGTTTGATGAGAGGTTAAAGCTTTGTAATAGACGCATTGGAAATTGGTTACAGATTTATTGTGAATTTGAAATTGTTTTTAATTCCATTTTAGTTTATTGCTTTGTGAAACGTTTTAATTTGCTACAAATATTCTCCAGAAAACAGCGAGTCACAAAAAGAGAGATGACACAAATGGGAAAAATAAATTAAAAAAATTATAAGTCCATCAAACCAGACAACACAATGTCCAAAAAGAAAAAAAAAACGAAGAAATGACAAACAACCATAAAAAACACACACTACACATACAACTAAAATTGAGAAAAAAGAATTCCACCAAAAAAAATGGGAGTGAACTAAATGTGCTCCGGAAGGATCAGTTTCTGCTCCACTACTTGATCCAATGTTTTACCAACAGCTTATAATTTCTATGTTTTTATTTACATCAGTACTTTTCCGACAACTTCTCTAGTGGTTAAGATTTCGTATCTCATGTTTATGGTTTTATTTCGCTTATATATATATATATATACATAATGAGTAATAAGTCTTTTTTATACTGTTAATATATTTATACACACATTGTTGTCAATATAATGAAATTCTATGCGACTGTCTTACACGTGAGAGGTTTAGATAGCTATAAAACCAGGTTTAATCCACCATTTTCTACATAAGGAAATGCCTGTGCCAAGTCAGGAATGTGACAGTTGTTTTCCATTCGTTTGATGTGTTTGACCTTTTGATTTTGCCATTTTAACTTTCCGTTTTGAATTTTCCATGGAGTTCGGTAATTTTGTTATTTTACCTTTTTTAGTCTAGATAAGTTTAGAATTTCTATTTTAGTTCTCCCATTAGGGGACGACCATTTGATATTCTGGGGGGGGGGGGGGGGAGGGGGGGGGGCAGGAGAATTTGTTTTGGATGGGTTATTTATTTTTTTGGACCAAAAGGACAGATTATTTATTTTCTGCACTGTTGAAGCATGATTTTTCATTTTCATTAAAACAAGGGACTGATTATCTATTTTCACAATTATATATTTAATATTTGAAAACATCCAATTTTTAAATTCATAAATAAATAACATAGTCAATTAAATCAATCAGAATTAATCATCATCCTCCGGAAGTTAATCTTCTGAATTGCAAAACTGCATATATTGCATACGTACAAGGTATTAACGCTGGGCTGTAACTAGCCTCTTTTAAAAGTTGTCAAACATTTTTGCCAAGCGGAGCGAGGTGAAAAAAACCAGCGAAGAGTCTGGGGTTCCCTGAAGGCCCCAAGAAGCTATAGAAAAAATGGCGCAAAATCATGCATTATGCGCGTTTCCCAGTCCCTTTCTTAAATTGAAACACAAGTTCTGTTTTAATTTTTTGACAATATTCTGGTCTCAAAGCAAAATATATAGATTCAGTGTAAGACTTTTAGTTTTTAGGGACAACATCAAAAGACCAATATGTAGGACAAAGCAAAATATGTTTCAGTTTGCAGAAAAACCTTTTATACCTGTCAATTATGTTTTTTTCAAATTAAGTTAAGAGGGGGCTGATTATCATTCATATAACTATGTCAAGTCAGTTTTCTTTAACACATTTCAATTACAACTTGATGTAGTGCCTAACTGGGATATAATTTAAAATAGTTTGTAATAGACAAAAGGTCCTTAAATATAATAAAACTCAAGTATAAAACTCAAGTTTAAAACATAATTACTAAATTACAAATTGAATGCAAAACTAAGAGAATAGTCATAAAGAAGGGCAATCAATGAACAAAAGACAAACCCGGGAACAGATAAAACACAAAACGACAAACATTATAGACAATCAACACTGAAAAATAAAAATAAATGAGAAACATGGATCTCAAAAAACAGGGGCTACGTCAGAGGGTGAACAGAACTTGCTTCTTGCAAGACACTTGCCGTGAAAACAATTTGATATGAAGACAAGCTTTTGTTTTGAAATTTCCAACATGAGGCATTTGCCTCAATGTAGTTACGGCCCTGTAATAAAAGTGAGGTAAATGTTCACGAGACAATATACCTCAAGTGAAATGAAACCCATTTTCAAACATTTCAAATACATTAATATTTATATTATTAAAAGATTTGGGAAGTTTTTCCCGAAAAAAATATGAAAAGATGAATTTTAGAAGAATCTGGTGCCATCTCATACTTAGAATAGCATTTATAAAATGGCTTAAAAGACCTGCCAAGTTATTTTCAATACATTGTAAGACAGGTTATTTATTTTCAAACTACCACAGAACAAACCATTCATTTTTGTTATAATCAAGGCTGAGTTATTTATTTTCAAAATCCTCCTGCCCCCCCCCCCCCCCACCCCAGAATATCAAATGGTCGTCCCCTTAACATCATTTCGATCTTAAACTGTTCGTTGTTACTGTATGTAATGATTGGTTATTATTTAAAAAAGCGTTTTTAACCGGTCATGCGCAATCATCATTGAATAAACTTGAACATAGTTACAAAGAAAAGAACTCGCATCTCATGACTGTTAAGGACGGTTTTACACTAAATTTTTCGGATGTGTACTGAATGATATTTTGTCTTTGATACATGATTGTTTATTCGTTGTTATTGTCTTTGAAATTCACGGATGGCAAGGCAATACAAGATACTTAAAAGCCTTACAAAATATTTTCAGTTATAAATCTAAAAATTTGCATGCTACATGTTTGTGTACTGTCGATCATTGAGAATTATTTGACGTACTTCCTTGCTCGGGGAAGCCATATTTTGATTATGAAATATTTTCACGGATAGTATTTCACTGTGAAACTCCCAAAGTAGTTGACAAATTTAATGGAGAATGACAATATTACATTATTATAATGAAATATAGTCCTGAAAATTATTTCTTTATAAAATATTTCATGTAGGGTCATTATTTTATGAGTTACAGATGTAGACATCTTTTGATTTTTCAAGACAAATATTGAGTCATAAAAATGGCAGTACGGACAGGGGTTTCCAGGAAGAAAAATCTAAAATATCAACAGAAATGACATATTTGTGAATTTTACTTTAGAACTATGTCTATGTCATCAGAGACATTTAATACATTATGATATGGATGTATCTGATGTCATGTACAAAAACTTATTAATATCCGATTCCGCGCTTATTCCGTCATTCGACTAGATTTAGTAACGCCACGCATCGGAACCCCTCTGTTGTTTACTTTAGGAACATGATGCAATAACAACAAACTGAAATGACTTGAAATATGTTTCAAACATTCAACAATCTTGCATCATTTTACGGTTTATCAGCTCTTTATTTGTTGAGCGTATCTGCATTACAGAACACTTTATAAATTTCCTTTCTCAACAGTATACTGAAATTTTGTATTTAATCTGAACCACTTTCAACCAGTCATGAAAGTCGATGAAGTTTTACAATGTAGTTTTCCCTCTTGGTATAATAAATTTAAGGATATAACAATAAAGAGGTAAATTTAAATTGTGAAAATATGAAAAAGTACACATGCTTTTGAACACTTAATAAAAGAGTCAAGACTTTTTTTGAATGTTAGACACTATATTCAGCAAACATGATAGATGATGATACATCTGACAGGTTCGGCAAACCCCGTACCTGATATTAAACTCCTGAAAACTCAATAAGAACCGGAGAACCGATAGATATTACCTATTGAATATGTGAGAGTAGCTGTTATGTGAGAAAAAGAAATTGACCATCTCGTAAAATCAATCAAATGATGCGTTTAAAGGTGCATAGTTCTGTGTGAAACCTCACTGTAGAGTGCTCTGAAGCGATATACTTTTTTGAGGGACTCTCAAATTAAGGATAAACTCAATAATTTTTCAGAATACTGGCAGCACTGTAATAGCATGATAATTCTTGATTTCCATAATTGATCCCTTATTTTTAAATACTGGAGATAGAACTATACCAGAAATATTTTGCCTCTTTTGACAAATACGAACAAAGTAAACAGGATGTTCCAATATATTGTTAACATTGTCTCATAAAGTGTGGGATCTTTAGAAATCGTGTTAAGGAATGCTGGGAACAATGTTACACATGTAATGTTGAGAGCTTCATAATAGCAGTAATGATTGTTGTACAATCTCAGCCTCAGTTAATATAAATGTCTCTGCTTTTATCATGATTTTTTGGGTGATTATTTTCTTACATTAATAATAATGCACAATTATATTTTGCATTATTTCTTTATATCTATGAAGTTTCAAATGGCATTTTCAAATAACAGGCAAGAAACATAAAGATGTGAGGCCATATCTTTATACATGTATACTCATATTTTAGCTACATGATTCCACTTCCTCAAGAATTCATTGATTACCTTCATGCTGATGGAATTGTACTCCCAGCAGAGTAAGTAAATCTTATTAGTTTGATTTAATTGTAAATATGCTATAGGACAAAAGCTATCATGTATATTTGTTAAGAATTGTACACAAAAAATTCAGTAGTTTTTGAAATAACAAAAATGTCACTCTTAAAAGTTTAATAAAAAACATACACCACTGATAAAAAAAAACCAGAGGATAGAGGATAGAATAGATGTAAGGAACTATATAAGTCACCTGCATCAATGAGTAAAACACTCACTGCATAACTAGATGTAAAAGGCCTCAACACGACAAAATGTAAACAATTCAAACAAGAAAATCAACAGCTTGATTTATATACAAAAAATCAAACGAAAAACAAAATATGATATACAACAACAAATGACAACCTCTGAATTACAGGCTAGGTCTGGCACATACAGAATGTGACAGAGTGATCTTATTGTGTTCACAGTTACTGAAAGCTTGTGCAAAGCCAATAACAACTTATAAAAAATCTTGTATCCATGCCAAATATCAATCAGAACACATTCAATGAATTTAGTATGCATTGTCTTATTTTGCTGGTATAAATAACATTGCTTTATTTATGATTATAAATATTAAGAAAAACACACATATATTTTACTTTGATATATTCACCTGATGAATATAGATTGTAAGTATGAAATACACATGAAAATTAATTATTGATTTTTTTGTATTAAGGTCAATTACAGCCAGCGCACAGGAAAGTAATGAAGACAATGTGGAAGGAGAAGAGGTAAGACAAACATTCAGATTAATTCCTTCAGAATGTAGCATATATCTTGACCATCTTCCCTAGCCAAGAGTAACGATCTAGTTCCCCTTCACTTCTCCCTTGGCAGATTAAGATAGAATTTGAGTATCCAGTTATGTCCACTCCAGCTGCATCATTTTTGTCTCGCTTGGAACAAAAGTTGCAGTATGCGAGACATAGGTATTACAATCTGGCAGCGATGGCATAAACTATTTGTTTAAAGCTTTATATTTCAGAAGGAAGAAAACCCGGATGCTTCATACATTGTGTGCAGATACCTTGTGTTACGAAGTTTCCGTCTGTCATATGTCCATTGTCCTTGACCTCATTTTCATGGTTCATTGAACAATGTTTAGTTTTTGTGGTTAGCTCTATTTCTCAGATACTATAAGCGATAGGGCCACTATATTTGGTGTTTGGAATGATTGTCAGGTGTACATGTCCATCTGACCTCGACCTCATTTTCCTAGTTCATTGGACAATTTTTAGTTTTTGTGGTTTGGTCTATTTCTCAGGAATTATAAGTAATAGATCAATTATATTTAGTGTATGGAACAAATGTGAGGTGTACATGTCTGTCTGGTAGGATTCATATGACCTTGACCTCACTTTAATGGTTCATTGGTTAATGATAAGTTTTCGTAATTTTTTCAGTTTATCAGATATTGTAAGCAATAGGTCAACTATATTTGGTTAATGGAATGATTGTAAGGAGTTCATGTCTGTCTAGCAGGGTTCATATGACCTTGACCTCATTTTCTTGGTTCATCATGTTCATTGGTTAGTGTTAAGATTTTGTGATTTGATCTGTTTCTCAGGTACTATTAGCCATAGGACCACTATATTTAGTGTATAGAATGATTGTAAGGTGTACATATCTGTCTGGCATGGTTCATCTGACCGTGACCTCATTTTCATAGAACATTGATAATGTTAAGTTTATGTGATATTTGTAGTAAAACCTTTATATTACAGACTTTGAACATGAATTCAATGATAAGTAAAACAGGCGAGACATTCCAGCGTGTGCACTCTTGTTTACCATTGGCAGCACTTGAACTCTCTTCAGTTTGGCGGTGTAAAAATGGTTGTGTCTAATGTTTACAAATTTCATGAAACAGGAACCACAAATATACATCATTTTTGTACATTGACATATTTTTTTCCAAGTGAGTGTAGTGTTTCTTCTCCATATTAACACTTTGATTATAAAGGTACAGTTTTTATTATGCCCCAGCCGTCACCGGAGGTGGCATTAAGTGTTACCCTTGTCCGTTGGTACGTTTTCTAACTTTAGTTTGCCTCAACCAAATGTTATGAAACTTATACACAATTTTTATTACCACAAAACACATATCAAGTTCGAATGGGTGGCGTAACTTTTACAGGGGCATCATCTGTGTCCCATAGACACATTCTCCAATTTTTTGTCTTTGATAAAATCAGATGCTTTGTTTTAATAGATTGATGTAGATTGGGATGATGATAATGGACCAATTGCAGAGGTTTGTATCTACTGATTATGAGAGATTACCTTTTGTTTACATGTAAATTATAGATCATAAGTAATTGTATAGCCATTATAAATTATTGTTAATACAAATAAACATTATTAATTTAAGTTCAACCTTAACTTTAATTTAGGATCTGGAATATCATTTTCCTAAATATGAAGAGATAAATATTTTCTATAGAAGGTTTTATGATTAATTTTTAGCATTTTGACACAAAGGATATAAGACTACCATTTATTTTTCATACACTGGATACCATACCTGTTAACCCATCAATAGAAATTTGAGTGTTTCAATCAGAAAATTTGGTCATAACTCTGGATAAAAACCTTTTTATTGTTCTTGAAAATGAAAAGATGAAGTAAAAAATTCATTTAAAATGTAGTTGTTGTTACTCTTATTTTTGTCAGATACAAATTATTGAGAAATCATAATAAAGAATCATACAAACCAACCATTAATATATAGCAAGGTATATCTGAAAGATCATCAATTATTCTCTTACAATCATGCCAATGATTTTTTATGATATAGTTTCTTAAAAAGCCAGTTTTCACTTTGATGTTGGTCATTATTATAAAACTTTCATTGTAGGAGCCCAGTTTTCCTGAATTTGAAACAACTATTAAAAACAAGATAAAATCATGTGGTGGACGAGTCTTTCCAAAGTTAAATTGGAGTTCTCCACAGGTATAAGTATGCTAATGTTAATAATCAGTCAAAATAGTGAGAAAAACAATACACTATACATTCAATAAGCATACATAAAAATTCTGCGTAGGTAAAACCGTAAAAGCGTAATTTCTGTACATTTTGGTCTGTATGAACTAGCTGTATGCCCATATAGCATAAAAAACAAATGGGAGTAAAAATTTCAGAAGAATGCAAAGATAAAAGGGCATGACAATAAGAATGTGCTTTTTTTATAACACGATAATTAAAATACATTGTAATTTATTTTCATCTGATACTGAAAATTTCAGATAACTTTAATTTAGTGATCTGATTTTTGTATTGGAGAGAGCATATACTAGCTAATATTTCTTCTAAAAGATTTTTAGCATAACTTGCACATTTGGTTATCTTTTCAGGATGCTACTTGGATATCATTTGATAAAACATTGAAGTGTACATGTCCTAGTGATATATACCTCTTGCTAAAAAGTTCAGAGTTCATCACCCATGATTTAACACAACCGTGAGTAGTTTTAGGATTGATATCAGAACAATTAATTCAGTAAGGATAAAATAGATGCATGAAATGCCACACTTATTTTTAAAGAGAATTTCTTTTTAAAGCATTTAAGGTTTTCCTAATAATCTAATTTTGGTATTCCCTGATTTTTAAATGGATTAAGTCTCTCTGTATTCCAAGTATAAGGAACTAGATCAAAACTTTTGAAGGAAAAAAAAATTAAAGGACAATATTCAAATATTGTTTAAATTTATTGCTTAATTTTAGAGGCTAATCTGAAATGTAATCGATAAATTTTTTTGTTTTGTTTTGACAATATACATCCAAATTCACATAAAGGTTAACCAGTTTTCTTGCACTTAGTCAAAATTAGTATAATCACTAAAAGTAAAATTAAAAACAGACAAATTTTTCATGTTCGTTTAGTCTTATATCACCATATTAGATATTTTGATACTTCAGTAACAATTGAATAGGTAACAGAAAAAAAACAAGTCTGTCTTTAAGCTGTTTTACTGAACAGTAAAAAATTGTGTACTGATATCATTTCATTTAGAAGATTTATCTGTCGGAGGAAATATTTATAGGATTCTGTTTGATTTTTTTCAGTTTTTGTAAATGTGAAGATTACGATGAAGACAGAAGTGATATAACAGTTAAATATCATTTAATCCTCAGACAATGGCAAGATTTAAATCCTGCAGCAGAATTTAGATGTTATGTCAGAAATAACCAGTTATTAGGTAAGGAATATGTTGTAAATTCAGAAATGTTTGCCTTATTTTCATTGCAAAAATTGTAACTGGATAGGTTTTGCATAATAAAAACTCTCATTTTAAAATTGGAAAGCATTAGTTGTATGCACCATTTCCTCAAAACCCAAAAAATAACTCACATTTTTTACCATTGTTCAACAACAACAATGCTTAATACATGCAAACATTTCTGAATTATTATAGTAATAAGGATAAAAGGAGATGTGGGCATGTATCACTGAGGCAGCAACTCAACAACACAAACAAACTAAATTTTTTTTGAAAATTCAGCATACATGTTCAGTCTTCAAGAATAGAAAGGTGTCTATACAATGTAACAAGCTCTAAATTGCCTTTAGTCTAAAGCTTGTGAATAAATCTTACAGAAACTAACAAAAATCTTCCATCAGCACCAAATTCACCAAATGATAAAAAAACACATTTAGATTTGACAAAAGACAACCACTAAAGAGGTTCCTCAAAGAGAGGATAATCAAAGTTACATAAAAGAATATACAACAAAATTCAACTCAGGGAAAACACTCAACTCTATGACAATGGCTTAATAGTCAACAAAACACAAGGATATCAAAGTATGGTTGCATGCTAGGTCAAAGTACTTAACCTAGTTCTCTCCCAGTTTTTGATGGGGTTCATATTTCATGTATGGTAAGTCCATCCTTTTTCAAGGACCTAAAAATCACATCTCCTTATTTTATAATGATAAGAATATAGTTCTAAACAATAAAGTGTTAAAGGAAATTGTTAGTTGTGCATATTTTCCATTTCAATCTAGAAGTCTTTTAATGGTAAATTTTAAATAATTTTGAATAAAAAAATCCCTTAAAAATCAGTTTGATCAGTGCTATATCTTAATTTATTTTATTGTTTGACAGCTATTTCACAACGTCATCACTCAATATACTATGAACATATTTTGGATCAAAGAGAAGATATTGTAGCTGATATTAAGTCATTTTTCTACCATATGGTATCTCCAAAATTTCCATGTACAAGTTGTAAGTATCAAAAATATGTACTGCTGTTGTGTAATCTATATTTATCATTGATGACTAGTTATTATTACATTGTTTCCAATGAACTGTGGTGATTTCCCAGTCACTTAAAAATAGTTCAGAAATCCTGTAATTTCACTTCTCTGATGTCATACAACAATAGGTGTTGTCAAAACTTTAAGGACCTTGCATCAAAACAAATTGCTTTGCGTAGAAATAAGTATATTTCAATGAATTTTCTACTTTATTTACATTCATAGTCATTGTTATAAAATGAATAACTAATTATTCAAGAATTCAAATATGAAAAAAGATTCAGGAACAAACAACACTGATAATTAACTCATGCACTATGAACATTCCTGAATTAATGTGTTGTTTAGTCACTTGTTGAATATTGTTTGACATTCAAATTCATGGATTCGTTTAATATTCTATATGGAATAATCAATATTCAACTTAAAAAAGAACCATACATTGAATAATCAACGAACTACAATATTTCCAAAATTGAAACCGTAAGAAGGTTTTTTGTAGAATATTGAAATATGAACATTTCAGATGCATAGTCCAGATGATAACGTTTTTGTCTCGCGTTGTCTGATGTGGGGGAGGGATCAGTAGTTAATAACCTGTTTTTGCTCCAACAATTTAGTTTAGTGAAAATTTGTGATCTCATATTGAAACCACTGTTTCCCATAAAAAGATTGAAATGTTTTGTTTCAATGCTAGACTATGTTGTTTGTTTCAATGCTAGACTCTGTTGTTTGATATTTAAAACAGTTAAATCAAAATATTTGAAATATTTTGAAATTCTATTCATAAATTTTGTTCTATTAAAATCTGTTTCATTTCATGCTGCGTTCACACGTAATTCGAATTCGATTCGCATTAACTAATTCGAATTAGTTTAATTCGCATTCGAAACGTTTAACGTCCAAACGTAAATTCTAATTCGAATTGCAATTCGCGTCAAATTCGCTTTACTGTCCTAACGACGTTAACTTTTAATTCGTATTAACAAAAACGCATTTCTAATGCGAATTGGATAATGCGATTTAGCCAATTCGAATCAATTCGAATTAAAAAAGAAGAGTGTGTGAACGCGATTAGCGAATTCGATTCGCATTCGATTCGAATTCAATTCGAATTAAATGTACGTGTGAACGAGGCATCAATTGCATAGCTTTGAATTCTGTTGTACACAATATAGCCCCAGTCTTTTAGCTTATTATGCAATACACTTAAATGTTTCCATATTTTTAGGGGGTAGTTTGAAGGAAAATATTTTAATATGGAATAAAGAAAAATGTAAAAACTTTTATAATAGAAATAGCAATATTTTTATGCCCCCACCGTAGCGGAGGGGGCATTAAGTTTTACCCTTGTCCGTCTGTTTGCCTCAACCAAATGATATGAAACTTATACACAATGCTTATTACCACAAAACACAGATCAAGTTTGAATTTTGGTGTGTCACTTTAACCGTTCTAGAGTTATGCCCCTTTATAAATGGAAAAATTGCAAAATTTTTAGTTTCCGTTCTCTAACTTAAGTTTGCCTCAACCAAATGATATGAAACTTATACACAATGCTTATTACCACAAAACACAGGTCAAGTTTGAATTTTGATAGCGTCACTTTAACCGTTCTAGCGTTATGCCCCTTTATAAATGGAAAAATTGCAAAATTTTTAGTTTCCGTTCTCTAACTTAAGTTTGCCTCATCCAAATGTTATGAAACTTATACACAATGCTTATTACCACAAAACACAGATCAAGTTTGAATTTTGGTGGCGTCACTTCAACCGTTCTAGAGTTATGCCCCTTTATAAATGGAAAAATTGCAAAATTTTTAGTTTCCGTTCTCTAACTTAAGTTTGCCTCAACCAAATGTTATGAAACTTATACACAATGCTTATTACCACAAAACACAGATCAAGTTTGAATTTTGGTGGCGTCACTTTAACCGTTCTAGAGTTATGTCCCTTTATAAATGGAAAAATTGCAAAATTTTTATTTTCTTCTAAATATCAAGTAATTTTTTTTATATGCAATAGGTCAACTATAAAGGGTGTATGGAAATATTTTATGATGTACAAGTCAGACTCACAGGTTTTAGTTGACCTTGACCTCATTTTCACGGTTCATTTCTCAGTGTTAAGTTTTTATACGACCGCAAAAATTGGACACATTGGTTTTCGCACTCTAACTTTAGTTTAAGTGTGTGGATCTCTATGAAATTTTACCATAAGGTTCAATACCACAAAAGGAAGGTTGGGATTTTATTTTGGGGGTTATGGTACCAACAGTTAAGGAATTAGGGGCCAAAAATAAGCATTTATGTTATGATGCTGGGATTGATTTTGGGGGTAATTGCCTCCAAATTTTAGGAATTAGGGGCCAAAAAAATGGCAAAAAACAAGCATTTTTCTAGTTTCATGACAATAACTTGTGTGTAAGTGTATGGATCTTTATGAAATTGTACTACAAGATTTCATATCACAAAGGGAAAGCTGGAATTGAGTTTGGGGTAATTGCCCAAAACGTTTAGGAATAAGGGGCCAAAAAGGGGCCAAAAATAAGCATTTTTCAAGTTTCCAGACAATGACTTGAGTTCAAGTGTATGGATCTCTCTGAAATTGCAAAAAAACAAGCATTTTTCTAGTTTCAGGACAATAACTTGTGTGTAAGTGTATGGATCTTTATGAAATTGTACTACAAGGTTCCATATCACAAAGGGAAAGCTTTGGTGAGTTTGGGGGTTATTGCTCTAAACGTTTAGGAATTTGGGGCCAAAAAGGGGCCAAAAAACAAGCATTTTTCTAGTTTCCAGACAATAACTTGTGTTCAAGTGTATGGATCTCTCTGAAATTGTACTGCAAGGTACCATACCTCAAAGGGAAGGCTGGGATTGAGTTTGGGTGATGAATCATAAGGGGGTTCAAAAAATTTGGGTTGGGGATTTTTTTTCATTTTTTTTTTCTTTAAAATTTTCCATTTTAAATTGGTTATTTCTGATTTATATATAAAAGCAAATAATAATGATATGGTTTGAATAGGTAAATTTAAATTTTTTAAGGTTTTAGACCACATTCATTCTGTGTCAGAAACCTATGTTGTGTCAAATATTTAATCACAATCCAAATTAAGTGTTGTATCAAGCTTGAATGTTGTGTCCATACTTGCCCCAACTGTTCAGGGTTTCGACCTCTGCTGTCGTATCAAGCTGCGCCCAGCGGAGCATTTTATTGTGTTTTTGTCTGTTTTTCTTCAACTATAAGCAATAGATCAACTATATTTGATGTATGGAAGGATTGTAAGGTGTATATGTCTGTCTGGCAGGTATCATCTGACCTTGACCTCATTTTCATGGTTCATTGGTCAATGTTAAGTTTTCATAGTTAAGTGTTGTTTCTTAGATACTATAAGCAATAGGTCAACTATATTTAATGCCTAAATTGATTGTAAGGTGTACATGTCTGTCTGGCATGGTTCATCTGACCTTGACCTCATTTTCATGGTTCATTGGTCAATGTTAAGTTTTCTTGATTAAGACTGTTTCTTAGAAACAATAAGCAATAGGTCAACTATGTTTGGTTTATTGAATGATTGTAAGGTGTACATGTATTTCTCGTTTGGTTTATCTGACCTTGACCTCATTTTCTTGGATCATGTTAAGTTTATGTGTTACTTGTAGTAAAGCTTTGTATTTAGGACTATCAACATAAAATCAATGGTTAGTAAAGAAGGCGAGACGTTTCAGCGTGTGCACTCTTGTTAAAGTTGGAGTTATCTTCCTTTGTCCATGATTATAGTTGAATCAACTACAATCAATGCTTTATACAATGCAATGTTTAATTTTGACTTCCACTGATAAAACACAGATCAAGTTGAATTTGGGTAGTGTCACTTTAACCATTATTGAGTTATGCCCCTTTATAAATCGAAAGATTGCAAAATTTTTAGTTTCCATTCTGTAACTTAAGTTTGCCCCAACCAAACATTATGAAACCTATACACAATATTCATTACCACAAAACTAAGATCAAGTACAAATTTTTTGTTTCCATTTTCTAACTTTAGTTTGCCTCAACCAAATGTTATGAAACTTATACACAATGCTTATTACTACACAATACAGATTAAGTACAAAATTTGGTGGTGACACTTTTACCATTCTTGAGTTATGTCCCTTTTTAAACATAAAAATTGCTGAATTTTTTAGTTTGTCTCAACCAAATGTTATAAAACTTATACACAACCATTCTAGAGTTATGCGTGTTTACAAATAGAAAAATTGCTGAATTTTTAGTTTCTGTTCTCTTCTTAAGTTAGCCTCAACCAAATGTTTTGAGACTTACACACAATGCTTATTACCACAAAACTCAGATCAAGTTCAAATTTGAGTAGCGTCACTTTTACCGTTCTTCAGTTATGTCCCTTTATAACTATATGATATGCAAGCGGGGGCATCATCTGTGTCCACATTTGGACACTATCCACATTTATTTTTTATTTATAACATTATTTTTAATTTTTCATTCAATTCTATATTACAGATAGTTTTGATGTGTATAGAAGAGACAAGGTAAGCATTTTTTGGGATAACGTTATTTTCTAGTGAGTTAACCTATTCAGATCATATTAAAGTAAGGTTTTAAAAAAATGCACCATAAACACTATTTTAACACTGTAGAATTCAAATCAATAAAAACTTATTATAGTTTTCCCTATGTAAGAATATAGAAAGTTCAATAGTTCAAGATTAAAGGGATCACTTCTGTTATTGTGTGTCTTTGTTATCCACATCACTCTTTAAAGGGAAAATTCGCGATTTTTTACTTATCATCTTATTATGTTCATAATACCATAAAAAACATATTCACCAAGTTTTATTTGGATATGAAAACTAATAAAGAAGAAAATTGGGAATTATTAATTCTATTTATTCAAACTTCCTGACTTCTGTGACGTAGTTTAAGTCTTTTTGCATGCTGGGAGTGGAATTAATCTCATTTAAGTCTTGTTCGTTAACCATCTAATAACGCGATTTAAAGCGCATCGACGACTCTTGGTGTAGCTATTAACCAACTAAAAATTAAGAAAGTAAAGTGATCAGTAAAATTAAATTGTAGGATTTATGTTTTAAGGATTTCTGATATGATTATAGTAATAAAAGTAAATCATACAATAGAACATTTTTATGATATTTTTCTGACGAATATTTTGAACAAACATATATAACTGACATGATTGATAATGTATTAAAAATGCATGTTTGTATTCTGACCTTTTACTTAAGTCCAGCAAACATTTCCAGCTAGTACTGTGTAAATACAATGTGTATTGTACTGTGACACTTAGTGACTGTTGAATGCGTAGTTAAACTCAGGGTAATTAAAATTTCTTTTGATCTTCACTCAGTGAATCTTAGCCGTCACGGTTCACCGTTCCAGGTGTGAACAACATTTTGTATGAATGATAAACGGGAGTGATAGTTTTAGACTCAGAAAATATAAAAAAGAAATATAATTATTTTGGGGGAGTAATAAGGTTGCACAATAACTGGATAGTCGTGGTATATTTCTATATTTTGCGTAAGCTCAGTTTAAAATGAATTATGACCGCTGTCACTGTTTTTGTAACCATGAAATACTGAATTGATTTAATTTAATAGATTTATAAATAATAATGGCCTTCTAAACACGAGTGTATGAACTAAAAATTGTACTATTTCAAATTAGAATCGGTAACCTTTATTATTTAAAATAGATAATTACCAATTGTAATTATATAATTTGGTCCGTCCAAAGCGATCTTTCTTTACATATTCATGAATTGATGTTCTCATCAAAATATTTTAAATCTGTCTCTGTCACAACGTATAAATACTTCAGCTATTTGAAAAAAGATGTTTGAAAATTTGACAGGAAATTCTTGGAATGGAATCAAATAATTACGAACAAATATTCTTTTCAGGTGTGAAAAACATTAAAAAAAAAAGGATTCCTAATCAGGAATGTCCTTATTAAAATATTATAAGTCTCACAACGTATAATACTTTAGCTATTTGACCAACGATGTTTAAAAAAAAAATGACAGAATCAATCTAACGTCAACCTTCCTTTTTTTTGAATGGAGACAGACCGGCGGAATCAATTTTCAATGTGCTTTATATCTTGTACCTTTGCAAGACTTATAATTCATTCATAAACCATTTCTATACCAGAGACATATATACACATATAATCATATGTCTGTTTTAACTGACAAGAATACCCCTAAAGCGGAAAAGCAGTCTATTCTTTAAATTTCTGTTATTTAATACCAAGAAAGAAAAAAATCTGGAAATTAATTTGATACTTTGATACTCAATATTTTACCTGGAAATTATTCATTTCCTCTTTCGGTTTGAAAATAAGATAATAATGTGGTATACAGAACATGCAGAAGTGTGAATGTCATAAAACCTTGTTATATCACAAACCATTATAAATGTGAACCTGTATACGCAAGACCTCATAGGGCGACACCTAACCACATACAGGTAATATACAAGAAGCTCTGTTATACCCGGAAATGTCATTGGATACATAATGTATCAATGCAAAGAAAATTCTGATGATTGTGAAGCATGGCCATTCATGATTTTAGAGGAGTCTTAGATGGGGGATTGCAGAAACGATTTAAATTCTGACTAGATTTTTTCTCAATTTAAATCACTGAACTAAAAAAAAAGAAGAGAAAAGTACGTCCAAGAACAGAATTCTTCTTGTAAATTCATAAATAAAACACTCTTATTTTGTAACTTTCGATAGACTTGACCTCCAACACGCCCCCCCCTCCCCCAAAAAACAACAACCTGGGAACAAGTACATCTAACAATGTTTATGTCCCTGCCCAAATCCCCCCCCCCCCCCCCAAAGAAGAAAAAAGAAAGAAAGAGATGAACGGTATTTCACATCAGATTCAGATATTTATATAGTTGATTGTCGTTAACTAGAGATGCATAGTGACATGTCTCTGCGTTAACTGATAAGAATAACAGGAAAGTATAAACTTGAAAAAAATAGATTGATGATGAATAATATGCGGCACCACTTTTTATCAAAGCGTACCGTCATTCATGTAAATGACTGTCCCTTATTTCGATTAAGAATAACAATTGTACGTGAAATCCTATAGATGGTGAGACTTTTTTTACCAGATATGCGACTTTTCGTATTTATATTTTTTCTCATGTTACCCTTATCAAAGATATAATAGCTGGCTATTATATCTATGCTATTATTTAATATTTTATTCATACTAAGAACAATATTGGGAATGGTATATTCACCCACAATCTAACGTAATAAATTAATCAACCCTCTTGCTGGTCAGACGTTAATACGGTATTCGTTAATTTATTTTTTGTACAACTACTATCAGTCTATCCGAAGTGAAGTTTCTTTATTTCTTCAAATAGACTTTTTGGGATCATTAGTGTACGTCCAGTGGCATATACTACATGCATGTCGGAACAGGAAATTGACATAAGGTACTTTCAGAACCATGTTCACCTTATTATACATTATACAATGGAAGTAATATTAAATATTACTTTCATGATTATACCCAACAATAGTGATGATGATGAATTTCTTCAATTGTTCGAGAACAATCTAATTGAAATATAAATCTGTGATTTTACTATGTCCATAACTTCGATGAACCAAAGCAAGTTAGATATGTATTTAAATCAAATTGTTCTGGATGTTTCTTTCTTATATTCAATATACATGTATATATTTTAAATTGCGACTATCTATAGTTCCGTAACTTTCTATCAAGGCGTATAAATCAATGATCGACAAGTGCGTACATTTTTGTTAAATCAATATTTCTTGTATGTTTCAAAATGTCCATCATTATTGACAACGAGTATATACTTACATTTACCCCAATTTACCCTTGGAAAAAAATTTGTAAATATATTTTTATTTTATCAAATCTTTTTTTGGAATTATTTAGATTTTCATAAATAGTATTCTTTACACCAGAAATGTTATTTATAAACAAGCGTATGAGTTTAGTAATGACAGAGATGTCTCTGGTAATGACTAGTATATCACTATCGGCACGCAAGACAGAGATCTATATTATACACCTGATAGTTTCAAAATGGAAAGTTACAAGTTATCGGCCGTATACACTGATCAATACTCTCACAAGTGAGATGATGCATGAACTTGCTTTATGTAATTGTGTAATAAGAGTTTTTAAGCCCGACAGGAAATCGCTTGAATACCTGGACGTGTCACCTCACAATACCTTTGGGAGTAATACCTTTAGCCATGCTGGTGATCAGATAAGGGAAGGTCCGAATTTATTTAAATAAGTTTATTACATAAAAGAATTATGAACAAATTAGATTTTCGAAAACAATTTTACACGGAACACTTATTTATGACTTTGAACTTTGACTTTTTAACTAATTCCCATATAAACAGTTTAAAAACCGACAGACCATAGTTATTTAACAAATAATTACATTTTCCGTATCAAGTTAGTTAGTCGGATAAAACAACCGTACGATTGACAAGATATCGACACGCAATTACTACTACATTAGGTTACTGCAGGTTTTGGTCCATTGTGGTTTATAGATATATCGTGGTTTCTAAACCGAGAAGATGTCAAAATGGCCGCACGCAGAGAATTGATACTCTAAATTTAAAATCGATGGTGATCTCATATCTAGGAGAATAAAATTTTAATATTTATGAATTTGAGCTTTTTTATACAGAATGGACATAATATCAATTTTTCATTTTTTTGCGAAGTTTCCCTTTAACAGGTGAAAGATTTGTCTACAGTGTGTAAATTTGTGCATCTGCTCTTTTCACTTTTGTTCTAAGCAGTTTTTGGGGATTCCTATACCAAAACCTGAACTTTGTCATTCATAAGGTGACAAGCAGACATTTTTTATGTATGTAAGTTTGTTCTATCAAGTGTATATCGAAATAAGGATATAAATGTGATGTGGCTGAGACCTTGATGTTATTTTTTTATGCTCCTGTAGTAGGATTTAAGTTAAAGTCTGTATTTTGAAATAAACTACTTTTTACAATGAACGCAAATTTAAAATATAAATATTTCATTGTCCTGGATCTTGACCTCAATTAAGAGTTCAAAGCCTATTAGAATAATTCAGATTTTGCTAAAATTATATTGTGTTAAACTGTTAACTCTTGTTTTGTAGGGAAAATTATTGCTGATTGATTTTAATCCATTTGGTAGTGTAACAGATAGTTTAATGTTTACATGGAAAGAACTGGAGGAAGCTAAATCCTTAGAGAGTACTGGAACAGATAGTGTTGATGTAAGATACTGGGGAGAAGTGTAGAACTAACTAGAGAAGACTTGATGTTTGACTTGATACAGGCTCTGCAAAACTGACTTTTGATCATGTGTTGTTGGGAAGATGGGCAGGGAAAAGTGGGTTCCAATTTTGTGTAATGTCAACTCCTATAATCTTAAGGCCAGACCCTTAAAACTTCATAGGAAGATTGGACACACATTGAAGTTGTGCACCAGCTGTTATGGTATTGGTTGAGGAATAATTTACCATTTTTTCCAAACTTTGGAACTAAGTAATTTTTCAGCAATATTTACAAAAGATTGTACAAATGTAGAGTAATCAGCTCCCCTCAAAGTTTTTAAAGTAGATCCTTGAAACTTCACAGTAATTGAAGATTTGCACCTCCCATTAAGAAGTTGTTTAAAGAATTTTTTCCTGTTTTTTACATTTTATATATATGATAAATCCTGTTGACGATTATTATTAGATAATTGAGTAGTTTTCACTACATTAAAATTGTGATTTATAATAGCATTATTTTTTTTCATTAAAAGTTTCCAGCATTTAGATGTGTAGCAAGACCAGAAGGTGTACAACCAAGTCCATATGCAACATGTGGTGTTCCTAGAGATATTATTGATCTAGCTACTGGTCAAGATCCTTACAAACTTATGGATTTACTAAAACTGGTAAGTCAAAACTCAAGTGATTGGATTTGATCATGTATTTTCTTGTAGGTCTTTTTCAAGATATAATGAAAGAAAATAACTGAAACAAAAATAATTGCTGCGAAAACCTATTTTTAAATACAGGGGAACCCAGATATTTGCAAAATCGTTTCTTTTAAATTGCAGCTTCTATTGCTAGTTATCATATTTTTTATTCATACCTTACAGTTACTGATGTAATAATTAAAAAATGAATGCAATATGATTGTTTATTTTTAAGTACTTTCAGGGCTCATGTCATATCCATTCATTTTATATTGTAATTACTTATTAAATATAGTATTGTTACTTTTCCTACAGAAAGTACAAACCCAGAATGAAGAATCTTCTGATGATGATGAAGACACCATTGCAACACCAACAACTTGATATTATACAGAGTGACAAGTTTATCATTCATGTCATATAACACATAGATCATTGGTTACATGAAAGAAGTTGTACAGAATCATCCATTGGCTTAGATGTTAAATTTACAGGTCCAAGATAAAGAAAACTTTATATATGGCAGTGCACTTTTAATGTATGATTTGAGATATAACTGTCAGAATTGTCTGTCAGTATTTTGTTCTTTTGTCATTTATATCTATTTATTTTAGGCTTGTTTAGGAATAAAAATTTCAAAAAATTGATTAAATGATGGATCATTTGACTTGCTACTTTATAAATGCTAGGAAATTAGTATACTAATGGAATTTCTGGTCGTTGTTTATTAGATACTCTTGTTTTTGCTATATCTTTCATTCAACACCACATTGTTTTATATTGAATATATAAACTGAATAATGGATGGAATGTATTGTCATTTTAATAAACAATTTTATAGTTTGTATTATCATCTTCCTGGCTTATGAAAAACAGGAAATTTATATACAGATAATAGATCTTAAAAGTGAAGTCAGGAAAGAGTTTTTGTACAAGGAAATTATTCATGTTTAATAAAAACAATTCTGATGAGAGAATAAAATTTGTTATGCATATTGAGAAATATATGGTTTGTTAAACAGACATTTTATGTGTTTATGCAAATTATATTAATGATGGCCTTATTTAATAAATATGGAACCATTCTTGCATATATCTTGCACAGTCAAAGATCATATGGCAAGCCCTAGATGTTAATTTGGTTACTGTGTATTGTTTTAATTTGTTGTTTTACATGTAAATTTGTTTTTCTTATAGAAAACAATAAGATGTGGCTTATACATCAATGAGACAGTAGCCAAATGACAAATGACCAAAGGCCATCTAGGGATAAATAAATGACTATACCATATGGCAAGTGTGATGTACAAGTATTTCCAGAAGATACTTTTAAACCATATTATCAAAAAGTAGTCAATTACCCTTCTGTAAATTGAAATTGAAAAATTATTTTTTTTACATAACAATGATTTAAAAAACATATTGTTCCTGCATCCAACAAAAATTTGTTTTTTTATTAAAGTTGACAAAAAATTAGTTGTCCCAAAAAAAGAAAAAACAATCAAAAGATGAATGGTTTGCTTCTGGGTATATGTTCAAAAATACATTTTAAGGTTCCAAGATTTTGCCTTTTGACCCATATATGTATGATCTTAAACGCGTTGCGGGGGACATAGAAATACCTGGCATCTGTCCGTCTGTCTGGGGTTGTTAGCACTCTCACATGTACAATTCTTTTCAAAGTTTTATAAAACTTATATCATAGATTTGTATCTGCAATGTCTTGGACGAGTTTGAAAAAAATCAAGGCTGATCAACTATTTTTAAAATAGTTATGCCCCTTGGAAACATTAATTACTAGTATATGGAAAATTGCATCATTAGCGCTCTCATGTGTACAATTGTTGCCAGATTTTTATGAAACTTATATTGTAGATTTATTCTAGCAATGTCTAGAATGAGTTCTAAATCAGTGACGTTCAACTATTTTTAAAAGAGTTATGTCCCTTTGAAACATTAATTATATAAAAAATTGCATCGTTACCTCTCTCATGTGTACAATTCTTGCCATATTTTTATGAATCTTATATTGTAAGTTTATATCAGCAATGTCTTGGACGAGTTTGAAAAATCAGTGCCGATCAACTATTTTTAAAGGAGTTATGCCCCTTTGAAACATTAATTATATTGAAAATTGCATGGTTAGCGCTCTCATGTCTACAATTCTTGCCAGATGTTTATGAAACTTATATTGTAGGTTTATAACAAAAATGTCTTGGACGAGTTCGAAAATCAGTGCTGATCAACTATTTTTAAAAGAGTTATGCCCCTTGGAAACCTTTATTATATGGAAAATTGCATCATTAGCATCTCATGTGTACAATTCTTGCCAGATGTTTATGAAACTTATATTGTAGGTTTATATCAGGAATGTCTTGGAGGAGTTCGAAAATAAGTGCTGATCAACTATTTTTAAAAGAGTTATGCCCCTTGTAAACATTGATTATATGGAAAATTACATTGTTAACGCTCTCATGTGTACAATTCTTGCCAGATTTTTATGAAACTTATATTGTAGGTTTATATCAGCAATGTCTCAGACAATTTTGAAAATCAGTGCCAATCAACCATTTTTAAAAGAGGTATACCCCTTAAAAATATAAATTACATATGTATGGAAATTTGCATTGTAAGTGCTCTCACATGTTCAATTTTTGCCTGATTTTTATCAAATTCATATCAAAAGTATATAACAGCAATGTCTTGGACAATTTCGAAAATAAGTGCCAATCAAATATTTTTTAATGAGTTTCCCTTGGAAATATCAAATATATCGGAAATTGCTCTCAAGTCTTCAACTCTCTTGAAAGATAATTTTAAAAAGTTTTACATTTTTTTTTAGTTATCGCCCTTTGACAGAACAGATGAAATATGTGCAACTAGGGGGACATTGGAACTCTTTTTATTTTGACAAATTTGGGCTAAACTGACTGCTTATGACAAAATATTATTTCAAAATTCTGCTTTTATTAATACTTTAACAAAAAGAATCGTATTATAAATTTTGATCTAGAAAGTACCTAATGCCCCTTTAACCAAATCTTGATTGACACTTTTCATTTAGGGATTGAAAAGCACTATTGACATGTAGGTCAAAGGTCAATGTCAGTTGAAATATTTATAGACTGATATTTGGTTTTCAATTTTAAATCTTTACTAAAATTCTTAAACAAATTTTAGCTAACAGTATCTCTTAGAGTGACAGAAAACCCCTTAGTTTCCATTTTTTATTTTTGCAAAGGGAAACAACAAAGTAGGACAAACTGTATCCTGACCTACACAATCATTAAGGATAGAGCATTTTTTGAGGTATGTAAGCTGTAATGAATAGTTATGAATATTTATTGCATTATCAACTTTATTGCAATCCTGTTTTTAACAGTAACAAGTATCGAAGCAATGAAGTCAATATTATTGTCAGAACCTGCATTATGTACCATATTCTTTCCACTTGTTGAGGCAGTAATACAGTTTGTCCTGTCTAGAAACATTTTTCCTTTTGCAAATTACAGGACAAATAGATCAGCAGGTCAAGGTCCATCTCTTTAAGTTATTTTCAGAAAAATTGGACAACCCTTTTCAGAGCAATTGACCCATAAATGTTTTTTTTTGAAAATTTTCAAAGTTTTGATTATTATCTAAAAAATTATAACAGATAGAAATTTGGAACAGTAAAAATGACCAGAACAATAAGATCTACAAATAAGTGATCCTGGCAGAAATCATCAATTGGCCTCTTATAAGAGTTGTTACCTGTGAATGACAATTTTTGTCGAGCCTGCGACGTTTGTCGCAGAAAGCTCGACATAGGGATAGTGATCCGGCGGTGGCGGTGTTAGCTAACTTCTTAAAAGCTTTATATTTTAGAAGGTTGAAGATCTGAATGCTTCATACTTTGTATATGGATGCCTCATGTTACGAAGTTTCCGTCAGTCACATGTCCAATGTTCTTGATCTCATTTTCCTGGTTCAGTGACTACTTGAAAAAAAAGTTAAGATTTTTTGTAATGTTAAATTCTCTCGTATTATGAGTAATAGGATAACTATATTTGGTATGTGCATACCTTGCAAGGTCCTCATGCCCGTCAGATAGTTTTCACTCGACCTCGACCTCATTTCATGGATCAGTGAACAAGGTTAAGTTTTGATGGTCAAGTCCATATCTCAGATACTATAAGGTCTAGTATATTCGGTGTATGGAAGGACTGTAAGGTGTACATGTCCAACTGGCAGGTGTCATTTGACCTTGACCTCATTTTCATGGTTCATTGGTTATAGTTAAGTTTTTGTGTTTTGGTCTGTTTTTAAAGGCAGTGCTTTAATGCCTTTCTAGTTGCCGGGTTAATCCTTCCTTCCGCGATATCCAACTTATCTACGTGGGGGGTCATTAGACTCCAAGTAGATCCGGAAATGTTGAATTCTCTCCTCTTCTTATTGCGATATAAAATGTTTTTTTGTTTCATTTCATTTACATTGGGAAATAGAGAAACGATCATTGTGTTTTGTTAGTTTTAAAAACTTTTGATATATTAGTATTTTGCATTATAAGCAGTCAACCGATTGACAAACTAGAATTATTTGAATTCCGTGTGGAAAGAGCTCGGGTTAATTTCGAGTGTTATCTGCAATCTAGATGTTTATAAATCATTTCAGTCGTTGATATAATAATTAAAAGGTCGACTGAACATGAATTATATTATACAATTTAAAGCGCATTTCTGTTTATGCACGTGAACCCGTCTAACGTTATTTTCGCAGTTATATAAAGTAGCAAATTATCGTTCCTGAATAGGTGGCGCCGTGGTAGCGGATCCTGTTCCTCTTCTTCCGGTTTCTGCACTGTGCAACTATTTCAGTTATATTTTTAATTAACGATGCCAAATACTTGTTGTTGTGTACCTGGATGTCATTTAAGAGGAGGACATGCATTTCCAAATGACTTAAAAAGAAGGAAAAGTTGGATCAACGCCATGGCCCATACGCAGATTGGACGAGAACACGATGATATCGTGGAGTCCATCTCAATCAGCTGTTGTTTGCAAGGCACGTTTTACTGAACAAGACTACGTGCAGGAAACTATTCATGGTAAAACTCTATTTTCTTTGTGAAATATATAGTTATATATGTAATCGCCATGCGAATAAACCAAAGTCTGTTTACAACCGCAATTGTCGTTTTAGAATAAAAGGGGGTGGGTAATTCAAGACGTCATAATTTTTTGGATTACGATTCAATGTGATCTGTTTGAGATTTTTTGGTGATTGCTACAATTATAATGATTTCTTACAAGAGGTATATCATACTGAGAATTATTTTAGCAGTAATTATGCTAATGTAGTAATGACAGGAATGCATAAGCTATGCCTCATAGACTTTCTTGAAAAATATCAATGACAATGTTAACAGGAACAAAACAATGACATGCTCTCATCTATATTATAGTTATTTAGGTACAAACAATGTAAGTTTGTTGCATAAGTCTCTCATTGTTTGTCCTTTGGATTTACATAACATACATTGAATCAGGCAAACATAGTTTTATCCAGATTGTAATGAATAAATCTAGTTAATATTTCGCCAGGTAGTACAAAGTATACATTGCTAATGGAAGTTCATTTAATTATAAAAAAACTAATGTTTTATAAACTTTTTCAGGGCGCAAACCCACCATACAGAGACTTAAGTCTACTGCAATTCCCAGCCTATTTTCCTGGACCAAGCAAGAGACTGAATCGTCCGCAAAAAGAAAAATCAGGGCAGTTTCCTGTGAAAACAAAAGAACTAAACTTGATGAATATTGTAGTAGAAATCTAGAGGAAAGTTTTGATTGTAAAGTTGGTTTTCCTGAAGAAGTCATTCATACTGCAGAAAGGATTTATGACTGTCCACAACCAACTGCCGAGCTAATGTTGAGCTTCACAGATGGAATAACGCAAACACCATCAATGCCTATGTTTTCAGCAGAGAATTTTGAAATGAAGACACGTGACACAGCCATGCATTTTTATACCGGTTTAGAGTTGTATACTAAATTTTTATTTGTTTTGACCACACTTGGTCCAGCAGCACATTGTTTGAGATACATATATTTTCAAATTGATAGGGTGTCAGTTGAAAATCAGTTTTTTTATGACTTTGATGAAATTGAGGCATCATACAACCAACTTTGAACTGTCTAGATTCTAGATTGAATCTAGTGTTAAGAATATTGTGTACACATGGATTGTTTTTATGTCTAAACAGTGGTGTGAGGCTAACACTTGGCCATCTAGTGGTTTAGTCAGGTATTTTTCACCATCCAACTTCAAATTAAAGTTTCCTACGACTTGGATTATTATTGACAGCACAGATTATCCCGTGATAAAACCTAAAGCTCCTAGAGCTCAGGCAACCTTTTCATCAAATAAAAACAGAAACACTGAAAATTCTTGAATGTTCGACACCTGGTGGTTTAGTCAACTATGTCTCTATGTCACATAGAGCGAATTATTGGACTTGGCAAAACATACAAAATTCTAATAAATCCTGTATGAATGGAACTGAAACAAAACTTTCATCTGAAATAACATTTAGTTGTTTTATGTTGTGTAATTTTAGAACTTGTATTGTGCCAAAGGATGCATAAATAAAAGTGACGCAATGAATTTTGTTCTGATATATATATATTTACAATTACATGCACATGTAAATTGTAATGCATATAAAAATAAGGAGATGTGGTATGATATTCAGTGAGTTTATCAAACTAAAGTGCATAAGAAATGGGTGAAAGCAGTTACAGGTGTTACTGTCACCGTACAATCTCCAACAATGAGAAAAACTTGTACCGTGTAAAAAAATTCAGAGATCTTACAACTAAGTTTTGTTGTCTCACCTTGACTTTGGTGAATTTTTTATATCTGTTGATGTAAATATAAAAAAGAAGATGTGGTATGATTGCCAATGAGACAACTCTCCACACATGCACAAGAGACCAAATGACACAGAAATTAACAGCTATACATTGTAGGTCACAGTACGGCCTTCAACAATGAGCTAAGCCCATACGGCACAGTCAGCTATAAAAGGCCCAAAAATGACAATGTAAAACAATTCAAACAAGAAAACTAACGGCCTATTTTATGTAAAAAAATGAACAAATATAACAAATATGCAACACATAAACAAACGACAACCACTGAATAACACTTTTATAGGCTGCTGACTTGGGACAGGCACATACATGTACTTACAGAATGTGGCGGGCTTAAACATGTTAGCGGGATCCCAACCCTCCCCCTAACCTGGGACAGTGGTGTAACAGTACAATATAAGAAAGAACTATAAAAATCAGTTGAAAGAGGCTAAACTCATCAGATGGATAAATACAAATACAAGTGGAAGGGTCAGGTAGTTGTACATCCAAACAACAAAAAGACACTAAGTACAAATCTGAGAGTACTCACAGTTACTGACAGCTAGTTCAAAGCCACTAACAACTGATAAAAAATTCTTGCATCTAAGACTAAATTATCAATCCGTAAGCTCCCTTTAGAATTTTATAAATTTTAGATTTTACATTTCTAAGCTCCCTTTAGAATTTTATAAATTTTAGATTTTACATTTCTGAGTTATGGGGTTTTATTCATTAAAAAAGGGGGGATTTTCCAGTTTTTGGACAACAACTCAAAAATGCTTTAAGCAGTTCACATGAAACTTTGGTGAATTATTTATAGCTATTGATGTAATCTCCCTATTGATTTTCATAAATTTCAAATATGACATTGAGAAGAAATTGAACTTTATTTGTTTATAGTCTGGCAACAGATTTATTAAGTATTGCACAACAGCGTATTGCACAACAGCAAGAAATCTTTAATTGAATATAAATTCAATTCATATAACCGATTTCAAGTTCATTGACTACATTTATTCAGAAACTATAATATGTCAAATATTTAATTACAATCCAAATTCAGACCTGTATCAAGCTTGAATATTGTGTCCATTTTTGCCCCAGCTGTTCAGGGTAGTACCTCTGCGGGTGTATCCAGCTGCGCTCAGCGAATCAGTTTATTTCTTAATTAAGAACTCCTTTTTATACGACCGCAAAAAAAATTTTGTGGTCGTATATTGGTATGACGTTGGCGTCGTCCGAAGACACATTAGTTTTCGCACTCTAACTTTAGTTTAAGTAAATGGATCTCAATGAAATTTTAAAATAAGGTTCAATACCACAAAAGGAAAGTGGGGATTGATTTTGGGGGTTATGGTACCAACAGTAAAGGAATTAGGGGGCCAAAAATAAGCATTTTTGTAACTTCCAGACATAACTTGTGTGTAAGTGTATGGATCTCTCTGACATTGTACCACAAGGTTCCATATCACAAAGGGAATGCTGGGATTGAATTTTGGGGGTAATTGCCTCCAAATTGTAGGAATTAGGGGCCAAAAAGGGGCAAAAAAACAAGCATTTTTCTAGTTTCATGACAATAGCTTGTGTGCAAGTCTATGGATCTCTCTGAAATTGTATCACAAGGTTCCATATCACAAAGGGAATGCTGGGATTGAATTTTGGGGTAATTGCCTCCAAATTTTAGGAATTAGGGTCCAAAAAGGGGCAAAAAACAAGCATTTTTCTAGTTTCATGGCAATAACTTGTGTGTAAGTGTATGGATCTTTATGAAATTGTACTACAAGGTTCCATATCACAAAGGGAAAGCTGGAATTGAGTTTGGGGGTAATTGCCCAAAAAGTTTAGGAATAAGGGGCCAAAAATAAGCATTTTTCTAGTTTCCAGACAATAACTTGTGTTCAAGTGTATGGATCTCTCTGAAATTGTACTGCAAGGTACCATACCACAAAGGGAATGCTGGGATTGATTTTGGGGGTAATTGCCTCCAAATTTTAGGAATTAGGGGCCAAAAAGGGGCAAAAAACAAGCATTTTTCTAGTTTCATGACAATAACTTGTGTGTAAGTCTATGGATCTCTCCGACATTGTATCACATGGTTCTATATCACAAAGGGAATGCTGGGATTGATTTTGGGGGCAATTGCCTCCAAATTTTAGGAATTAGGGGCAAAAAAACAAGCATTTTTCTAGTTTCATGGCAATAACTTGTGTGTAAGTGTATGGATCTTTATGAAATTGTACTACAAGGTTCCATATCACAAAGGGAAAGCTGGGTTTGAGTTTGGGGGTAATTGCCCTAAACGTTTAGGAATTTGGGACCAAAAAGGGGCCAAAAAACAAGCATTTTTCTAGTTTCCACAATAACATGTGTTCAAGTGTATGGATCTTTATGAAATTGTACTGCAAGGTACCATACCACAAAGGGAAGGCTGGGATTGAGTTTTGGGGTGATGAATCATAAGGGGGTTCAAAAAATTTGGGGGGTGATTCTTTTTCCTTTTTTTTCTTTAAAATTTTCCATTTTAAATTGGTTATTTCTGATTTATATATAAAAGCAAATAATAATGATATGGTTTGAATAGGTAAATTAAATTTTTTTAAGTATCTTAGACCACTTTCATTCTGTGTCAGAAACCTATGCTGTGTCAAATATTTAATTACAATCCAAATTTAGTGCTGAATCAAGCTTGAATGTTGTGTTCATACTTGCCCCAACTGTTCAGGGTTCGACCTCTGCGGTCGTATCAAGCTGCGCCCCAGCGGAGCATTTTATTTCATTCATAAATTACTTTATGCTTGGAAATATAATTTTGCTTGGAGTTGAAAGAGTTGACATGTTGCAATGTACATTTACTCTACATAGTTCTATGGTACCAAATCAAAAGTTTATATAAAGAAAGAAGTCAAAGGTTTCCCATCATAGTTTAGTTACATACATTTTTTTTGTACCTGAGGTCGTTGAATATAGATCATTATATAAATAAGGAGATGTGTTATGATTGCCAATGAAAAAACTAAGGATTTTCTTATCCAAGGAATAGATTACCTTAGCCGTATTTGGCACAACTTTTTGGAATTTTGGGTCCTCAATGCTCTTCAACTTTGTACTTGTTTGGCTTTGTTACTATTTTGATCTGAACGTCACTGATGAGTCTTATGTAGACGAAACACACGTCTGGCGTATTAAATTATAATCCTGGTACCTTTGATAACTAATTTGACTATAAACATAGATAAAAAAGGTACAAACTGGACATAATGCACTAGTTCATAAACAAGTGAGAACAATCGCCTTCATATAGTGCTCAGAATATGACATTCATAAAACTTATTCAATATCATTAGAGAACTCTAAATCTTAAATACTGAAAGCCACCTCTGATAAGTACACTGTACTATGCAAGATAATGATATAACTGGACTTAAAATACACACAACCTGTAATTAACTGCCTTTACAGCGCTTTCGTGCTTTGATTCTTATAATGTATGCAGTAGGTCTACTATATTTGGTGTATGGAATGATTGTAAGGTGTACATGTCTAGCTGGCAGGAATCATCTGACCTTGACCTCATTTTCATGGGTCAGTGGTCAAAGTTAAGTTTTTGAGTTTTGGTCTTTTTTTCTAATACTATATGCAATAGTTCAACTATATTTGGTGTATGGAAATATTTTATGATCTATATGTCAGTCACGCAGGTTTTATTTGACCTTGACCTCATTTTCAAGGTTCATTGCTCAGTGTTAAGTTTTTGTGTTTTGGTCTGTTTTTCTTAAACTATAAGCAATAGGTCAACTATATTTGTTGTATGGAAGAATTGTTAGCTGTACATGCTTGCCTAGCATGGTTCATCCGACCTTGAACTCATTTTCATGGTTCATTGGTCAATGTTTAGTTTACTTGGTTAATGTTAAGTTTATGTGACAGTAGTAATAAAGCTTTATATTTAGGACTATCAACATAATATCAATGATTAGTAAAGAAGGCGAGACATTTCAGCGTGTGCACTCTTGTTACACATCTTTGCAGAAACTAAAGTAGAAGAGAGAATCTTTTAGTGATAAAAATGTTCAGCAAAATCCTTAAATGAATTTTTGCCTTTAAAGATGGTATTTACCCATTTTTGCATTTTTTGAATTTTTTGCAAAAATCATAATTGTAAATGCCACCAATTTTTACTATTCCAAACTTCTATCTGTTATAGTTTTCAAGCACAAAAAGATCTACAAATATGTCAATATGGTCGAAATTATCAACTGACTACTTATAAGAGTTATTGCCCCTGAAAGACCATGTTTACCCGTGTTGAGAAGCTTTAGCAGAAACTATGATAGAGAGAAACCTGTAAGGCAAAATAAGATCTAAAAACGAGTTATTGCCCTTGAAAGATATTGTTTACACATTTTTTTGTATTTTGCAGAAACATACATATAAAGGGACAAATAAAAGCAAAAACGGTCAGCACAATAAGGTCAACAAATAAGTCAACATGGCTGAAATTGTCAACCAACTCCTTATATGAGCTATTTCCCCCCGATGGATGATTATTACCAATTTTTCTGCTTAGTCTGGAGAGAGGAACACTTTTAAAAAGTCCAAAAATATCAGCAAAATAAGATTTATAAATATTTATTCCCCTTAAATGGTGATTTATTTTTATTGATTCCTATAATTTTCCCAATTCTTTCTAAAACTTCTAGGTAGGGATAAAATGTAAACAGTAGAAATGATCATCAATACACGATCTACATAAATGCCACTAAATAAGATTTACAAAATAAGCAAACATAACTGATTGCAATAAAAGTAAAATAGATATCAAAAGAGCTTTTTTTTACCAGGTGAGCGATTTAGGCTCTTGGGAGCCTCTTGCTACTATTCTGAATTGAAATATGACATAGTTAGTACATTTAAACATAAAACAGTAATTATCAAAAAATATTTCACAGTAAAACAGACCACACCTACCTTCAAAATCTGCCCCCGGAAAATAGACATACAAATTATAACAAAGACAACAACAAAACACAGGGCTTAAAACAGTTTTATGTGCAGACAAACCTTTCCATTCTAGTCCATGTGTATAAAAAAAATAACACGCGCAAAAAAAACCCCAGAAAAGTGCAGCTATCAACATGATGACTGCTAAGTAAACTTGAACAAGGAAACGAAAAACGACACATAATTTGGTAAGCAGAGTCAAAATGTGCTCGCTACTACAGGACGCTTGCTTTAGCCACAGCTGATGGTTTAATACTGCCGCCTAAGAAAACAAATGTTGCAGAATATGAGACCAGGATGTTAATGTGGCGATTTTGGCATAGACTTTTTGCCTTGAGCTTTATATTTCAGAAGCTAGAAGACCTAGGCAGTAGATACTTCATATCGTGTATACAGATGTCTTATATTCTGAAGTTTCAGCTTGCCATATGTCAGC